>NC_135809.1:62430197-63120697 GCF_964213995.1 Mustelus asterias | reverse complement strand
AGAGACTAACAGTGCGGACAGAGACTGACCACACAGACAGAGACTGACAGTGCGGACAGAGACTAACAGTGCGGACAGAGACTGACAGTCTGGACAGAGACTGACAGTCCGGACAGAGACTGACAGTGCGGACATAGACAGACAGTGTGGACAGAGACTGACATTGTGGACAGAGACTGACAATGTGGACAGAGATTGACAATGTGGACAGAGACTGATAGTGTGGACAGAGATTGACAATGTGGACAGTGCAGACAGGGACTGACAGTGCAGACAGGGACTGACATTGCGGACAGAGATTGACAGTGTGGACAGAGACTGACAATGTGGACAGAGATTGACAGTGTGGACAGAGACTGACAGTGTGGACAGTGATTGACCCAGTGGACAGAGACTGACAATGTGGACAGAGATTGACAATGTGGACAGTGCGGACAGGGATTGACAGTGCAGACAGGGAGTGACAGTGCAGACAGGGACTGACATTGCGGACAGAGACTGACAGTGTGGACAGTGATTCACCCAGTGGACAGAGATTGCCAGTGTGGACAGAGACTGACAGTGCGGACAGAGAAAACAATGCGGACAAAGACTGACAGTGCAGAGAGTGACTGACAGTGTGGACAGAGACTGACAGTGCGGACATAGACTGACAGTGCGGAGAGAGACTAACAGTGCGGACAGAGACTGACCACGCAGACAGAGACTGACAGTGCGGACAGAGACTAACAGTGCGGACAGAGACTGACAGTCTGGACAGAGACTGACAGTCCGGACAGAGACTGACAGTGTGGACAGAGACTGACAGTGTGGACAGAGACTGACAATGTGGACAGAGATTGACAATGTGGACAGTGCGGACAGGGATTGACAGTGCGGACAGAGACTGACAGTGTGTACAGAGACTGACAGTGTGGACAGAGACTGACAATGTGGACAGAGATTGACAATGTGGACAGTGCGGACAGGGATTGACCGTGTGGACAGAGACTGACAGTGTGGACAGAGACTGACAATGTGGACAGAGATTGACAGTGTGGACAGAGATGGACAGTACGGACAGGGATTGACAGTGTGGACAGAGACTGACAGTGTGGACAGTGATTGACCCAGTGGACAGGGATTGACAGTGCGGACAGAGAGTGACAGTGCGGACAGAGAAAACATTGCGGACAAAGACTGACAGTGCAGACAGTGACTGACAGTGTGGACAGAGACTGACAGTGCGGACATAGACTGACAGTGCGGACAGAGACTAACAATGCGGACAGAGACTGACAGTCTGGACAGGGACTGACAGTCCGGACAGAGACTGACAGTCGGGACATAGACTGACAGTCCAGACATAGACTGACAGTGCGGACAGAGACTGACAGTGTGGACAGGGACTGACAGTGCGGACATAGACTGACAGTGCGGACAGAGACTGACAGTGCGGACAGAGACTGACAGTGCGGACGTAGACTGACAGTGCGGGCAGAGACTAACAGTGCGGACAGAGACTGACAGTCTGGACAGAGACTGACAGTCCGGACAGAGACTGACAGTGCGGACATAGACTGACTGTGCGGACAGAGACTAACAGTGCGGACATAGACTGACAGAGCGGACAGAGACTGACAATGCGGAGAGAGACGGACAGTGCGGATAGAGACCGACAGTACGGACATAGACTGACAATGCGGCATAGACTGACAGTGTGGACAGAGATTGACAGTGTGGGCAGAGACTGACAGTGCGGACAGTGTCTGACAGTGTGGACAGAGACTGACAGTGTGGACAGTGATTGACCCAGTGGACATAGACTGACAATGTGGACAGAGATTGACAATGTGGACAGTGCGGACAGGGATTGACAGTGTGGCCAGAGACTGACAGTGTGGACAGAGACTGACAATGTGGACAGAGATTGACAGTGTGGACAGAGATGGACAGTACAGACAGGGACTGACAGTGTGGACAGAGACTGACAGTTTGGACAGTGATTGACCCAGTGGACAGGGCTTGGCAGTGTGGACCGAGACTCACAGTGTGGACAGAGATTGACAGTGTGGACAGTGACTGACAGTGTGGACAGTGACTGACAGTGTGGACAGAGACTGACAGTGCAGACAGAGCCAAACATTGCGGACAGAGACCGACAGTGAGGACATAGACTGACAGTGTGGACATGGACTTACAGTGGAGACAGAGACTGACCACGCAGACAGAGACTGACCACGCGGACAGAGATTAATAGTGCGGACAGAGACAGACAGTGCAGACAGGGACTGACATTGCGGACAATGATTGACACTGCGGATAGGGATTGAGAGTGCGGACAGGGATTGAGAGTGCGGATAGGGATTGAGAGTGCGGACAGGGATTGAGAGTGCGGACAGGGATTGACAGTGCGGACAGAGATTGACAGTGCGGACAGAGACTGACAGTGCGGACAGAGACTGACAGTGTGGACAGAGACTGACAGTGCAGACAGCGACTAACACGACGGACAAAGATTGACAGTGTGGAAAGAGACTGGCAGTGGGGAAAGAAAATCACAGTGCAGACGGAAACTGACAGTACGGACAGAGACTGACAGTGCGGACAGAGACTGACAATGTGGACAGAGATTGACAGTGTGGACAGAGATGGACAGTACGGACAGGGATTGACAGTGTGGACAGAGACTGACAGTGTGGACAGTGATTGACCCAGTGAACTGGGATTGGCAGTGTGGACCGAGACTCACAGTGAGGACGGAGATTGACAGTGTGGACAGTGACTGACAGTGTGGACAGAGACTGACAGTGCGGACAGAGACAAACATTGCGGACAGAGACTGACAGTGCGGAGAGTGACTGACAGTGTGGAGAGAGACTGACAGTGTGGACAGTGATTGACCCAGTGGACAGGGATTGGCAGTGTGGACAGAGACTCACACTGTGGATGGAGATTGACATCATGGACATAGACAGACAGTGTGGACAGAGACAAACATTGTGGACAGAGACTGACAATGTGGACAGAGATTGACAATGTGGACAGAGACTGATAGTGTGGACAGAGATTGACAATGTGGACAGAGATTGACAATGTGGACAGAGACTGATAGTGTGGACAGAGATTGACAATGTGGACAGTGCGGACAGGGATTGACAGTGTGGACAGAGACTGACAGTGTGTGCAGAGACTGACAATGTGGACAGAGATTGACAATGTGGACAGAGACTGATAGTGTGGACAGAGATTGACAATGTGGACAGAGATTGACAATGTGGACAGAGACTGATAGTGTGGACAGAGATTGACACTGTGGACAGTGCGGACAGGGATTGACAGTGTGGACAGAGACTGACAGTGTGGAAAGAGACTGACAATGTGGACAGAGATTGACAATGTGGAAAGTGCGGACAGGGATTGACAGTGTGGACAGAGACTGACAGTGTGGACAGAGACTGACAATGTGGACAGAGATTGACAGTTTGGCAGAGATGGACAGTACGGACAGGGATTGACAGTGTGGACAGAGACTGACAGTGTGGACAGTGATTGACCCAGTGGACAGGGATTGACAGTGCGGACAGAGAGTGACAGTGCAGACAGAGAAAACATTGCGGACAAAGACTGACAGTGCAGACAGTGACTGACAGTGTGGACGGAGACTGACAGTGCGGACAGAGACTGACAGTGCGGACAGAGACTAACAGTGCGGAAAGAGACTGACCACGCAGACAGAGACTGACAGTGCGGAAAGAGACTAACAGTCTGGACAGAGACTGACAGTCTGGACAGAGACTGACAGTCCGGACAGAGACTGACAGTCGGGACACAGACTGACAGTCCGGACATAGACTGACAGTGCGGACAGAGACTGACAGTGCGGACAGAGACTGACAGTGCGGACATAGACTGACAGTGCGGACATAGACTGACAGTCCGGACAGAGACTAACAGTGTGGACAGAGACTGACCACGCAGACAGAGACTGACAGTGCGGACAGAGACTGACAGTGCGGACATAGACTGACTGTGCGGACAGAGACTAACAGTGCGGACATAGACTGACAGAGCGGACAGTGTCTGACAGTGTGGACAGAGACTGACAGTGTGGACAGTGATTGACCCAGTGGACAGAGACTGACAATGTGGACAGAGATTGACAATGTGGACAGTGCGGACAGGGATTGACAGTGTGGCCAGAGACTGACAGTGTGGACAGAGACTGACAATGTGGACAGAGATTGACAGTTTGGCAGAGATGGACAGTACAGTCAGGGACTGACAGTGTGGACAGAGACTGACAGTTTGGACAGTGATTGACCCAGTGGACAGGGATTGGCAGTGTGGACCGAGACTCACAGTGTGGACAGTGATTGACCCAGTGGACAGGGATTGACAGTGCGGACAGAGAGTGACAGTGCGGACAGAGAAAACATTGCGGACAAAGACTGACAGTGCAGACAGTGACTGACAGTGTGGACAGAGACTGACAGTGCGGACATAGACTGACAGTGCGGACAGAGACAAACATTGCGGACAGAGACTGACCACGCAGACAGAGACTGACAGTGCGGACAGAGACTGACAGTCTGGACAGAGACTGACAGTCCGGACAGAGACTGACAGTGCGGACATAGACTGACAGTCCGGACATAGACTGACAGTACGGACAGAGACTGACACTGCGGACATAGACTGCCAGTGCGGACAGAGACTAACAGTGCGGACAGAGACTGACCACGCAGACAGAGACTGACAGTGCGGACAGAGACTAACAGTGTGGACAGAGACTGACAGTCTGGACAGAGACTGACAGTCCGGACAGAGACTGACAGTGCGGACATAGACTGACTGTGCGGACAGAGACTGACAATGTGGACAGAGATTGACAACGTGGACAGAGACTGATAGTGTGGACAGAGATTGACAATGTGGACAGTGCGGATAGCGATTGACAGTGTGGACAGAGGCTGACAGTGTGGACAGAGACTGACAATGTGGACAGAGATTGACAATGTGGACAGTGCGGATAGGGATTGACAGTGCAGACAGAGACTGACAGTGTGGACAGAGACTGACAATGTGGACAGAGATTGACAATGTGGACAGTGCGGACAGGGATTGACAGTGTGGACAGAGACTGACAGTGTGGACAGAGACTGACAATGTGGACAGAGATTGAAAGTGTGGACAGAGATGGACAGTACGGACAGGGATTGACAGTGTGGACAGAGACTGACAGTGTGGACAGTGATTGACCCAGTGGACAAGGATTGACAGTGTGGACAGAGACTGACAGTGCGGACATAGACTGACAGTGCGGACAGAGACTAACAGTGCAGACAGAGACTGACAGTCTGGACAGAGACTGACAGTCCGGACAGAGACTGACAGTCGGGACATAGACTGACAGTCCCGATATAGACTGACAGTGCGGACAGAGACTGACAGTGCGGACAGAGACTGACAGTGCGGACATAGACTGACGGTGCGGACAGAGACTAACAGTGCGGACAGAGACTGAGCACGCAGATAGAGACTGACAGTGTGGACAGAGACTTAACAGTGCGGACAGAGACTGACAGTCTGGACAGAGACTGACAGTCCGGACAGAGACTGACAGTGCGGAGATAGACTGACTGTGCGGACAGAGACTAACAGTGCGGACATAGACTGACAGAGCGGACAGAGACTGACAATGCGGAGAGAGACGGACAGTGCGGAAAGAGACCTACAGTACGGACATAGACTGACAATGCGGACATAGACTGACAGTGTGGACAGAGATTGACAGTGTGGACAGAGACTGACAGTGCGGACAGTGTCTGACAGTGTGGACAGAGACTGACAGTGTGGACAGTGATTGACCCAGTGGACAGAGACTGACAATGTGGACAGAGCTTGACAATGTGGACAGTGCGGACAGGGATTGACAGTGTGGCCAGAGACTGACAGTGTGGACAGAGACTGACAATGTGGACAGAGATTGACAGTGTGGACAGAGATGGACAGTACAGACAGGGACTGACAGTGTGGACAGAGACTGACAGTTTGGACAGTGATTGACCCAGTGGACAGGGATTGGCAGTGTGGACCGAGACTCACAGTGTGAACAGAGATTGACAGTGTGGACAGTGACTGACAGTGTGGACAGAGACTGACAGTGCGGACACAGACAAACATTGCGGACAGAGACTGACAGTGCGGACAGTGACTAACAGTGTGGAGAGAGACTGACAGTGTGGACAGTGATTGACCCAGTGGACAGTGACTGACAGTGTGGACAGAGACTGACAGTGCATGCAGCGACGAACACGACTGACAAAGATTGACAGTGTGGAAAGAGACTGGCAGTGGGGAAAGAAAATCATAGTGCAGACGGAGACTGACAGTGTGGCCAGAGACTGACAGTGTGGACAGAGACTGACAATGTGGACAGAGATTGACAGTGTGGACAGAGATGGACAGTACAGACAGGGACTGACAGTGTGGACAGAGACTGACAGTTTGGACAGTGATTGACCCAGTGGACAGGGATTGGCAGTGTGGACCGAGACTCACAGTGTAGACGGAGATTGACTGTGTGGACAGTGACTGACAGTGTGGACAGAGACCGACAGTGCGGACAGAGACAAACATTGCGGACTGAGACTGACAGTGCGGACAGTGACTGACAGTGTGGAGAGAGACTGACAGTGTGGACAGTGATTGACCCAGTGGACAGGGATTGGCAGTGTGGACTGAGACTGACAGTGCGGACGGAGATTGACAGTGTGGACAGAGACTGACAGTGTGGACAGTGATTGACCCAGTGGACAGCGAATGGCAGTGTGGACAGAGACTCACACTGTGGATGGAGATTAACGTCATGGACATAGACGGACAGTGTGGACAGAGACAAACATTGTGGACAGAGACTGACAATGTGGACAGAGATTGACAATGTGGACAGAGACTGATAGTGTGGACAGAGATTGTCAATGTGGACAGTGCGGACAGGGATTGACAGTGTGGTCAGAGATTGACAGTGTGGACAGAGACTGACAGTGTGGACAGTGATTGACCCAGTGGACAGGGATTGACAGTGCGGACAGAGAGTGACAGTGCGGACAGAGACTGACAGTGCAGACAGTGACTGACAGTGCGGACAGAGACTAACAGTGCGGACAGAGACTGACCACGCAGACAGAGACTGACAGTGTGGACAGAGACTGACAGTCCGGACAGAGACTGACAGTCGGGACATAGACTGACAGTTCGGACATAGACTGACAGTGCGGACAGAGACTGACAGTGCGGACATAGACTGACAGTCCGGACATAGACTGACAGTGCGGACAGAGACTGACTGCGCAGACAGAGACTGACAGTGCAGACAGAGACTAACAGTGCGGACAGAGACTGACAGTCTGGACAGAGACTGACAGTCCGGACAGAGACTGACAGTGCGGACATAGACTGACTGTGCGGACAGAGACTAACAGTGCGGACATAGACTGACAGAACGGACAGAGACTGACAATGCGGAGAGAGACGGACAGTGCGGACAGAGACCGACAGTACGGACATAGACTGACAATGCGGACATAGACTGACAGTGTGGACAGAGATTGACAGTGTGGACAGAGACTGACAGTGCGGACAGTGTCTGACAGTGTGGACAGAGACTGAAAGTGTGGACAGTGATTGACCCAGTGGACAGAGACTGACAATGTGGACAGAGATTGACAGTGTGGACAGAGATGGACAGTACAGACAGGGACTGACAGTGTGGACAGAGACTGACAGTTTGGACAGTGATGGACCCAGTGGACAGGGATTGGCAGTGTGGACCGAGACTCACAGTGTGGGCAGAGATTGACAGTGTGGACAGTGACTGACAGTGTGGACAGAGACTGACAGTGCGGACAGAGACAAACATTGCGGACAGAGACTGACAGTGTGGACAGTGATTGACCCAGTGGACAGTGACTGACAGTGTGGACAGAGACTGACAGTGCAGACAGCGACGAACACGACGGACAAAAATTGACAGTGTGGAAAGAGACCGGCAGTGGGGAAAGAAAATCACAGTGCAGACGGAGACTGACAGTATGGACAGAGACTGACAGTGCGGACAGAGACTGACAGTGAGGACATAGACTGACAGTGTGGACATGGACTTACAGTGGAGACAGAGACTGACCACGCGGACAGAGACTGACCACGCGGACAGAGATTAACAGTGCGGACAGAGACAGACAGTGCAGACAGGGACTGACATTGCGGACAATGATTGACACTGCAGACAGGGATTGAGAGTGCGGACAGAGATGGAGAGTGCGGACAGGGATTGAGAGTGCGGACAGGGATTGACAGTGCGGACATAGACTGACAGTACGGACAGAGACTGACAGTGCAAACAGAGACTGACAGTGCGGACAGTGACTAACAGTGTGGAGGGAGACTGACAGTGTGGACAGTGATTGACCCAGTGGACAGTGACTGACAGTGTGGACAGAGACTGACAGTGCAGACAGCGACGAACACGACAGACAAAGATTGACAGTGTGGAAAGAGACTGGCAGTGGGGAAAGAAAATCATAGTGGAGACGGAGACTGACAGTATGGACAGAGACTGACAGTGCGGACAGAGACCGACAGTGAGGACATAGACTGACAGTGTGGACATGGACTTACAGTGGAGACAGAGACTGACCACGCGGACAGAGACTGACCACGCGGACAGAGATTAACAGTGCGGACAGAGACAGACAGTGCAGACAGGGACTGACATTGCGGACAATGATTGACACTGCGGACAGGGATTGAGAGTGCGGACAGGGATTGAGAGTGCGGATAGGGATTGACAGTGCGGACATAGACTGACAGTGCGGACAGAGACTGACAGTGCAAACAGAGACTGACAGTGCGGACAGAGACCGACAGTGAGGACATGGACTGACAGTGTGGACATGGACTTACAGTGGAGACAGAGACTGACCACGCGGACAGAGACTTACCACGCGGACAGAGATTAACAGTGCGGACAGAGACAGACAGTGCAGACAGGGACTGACATTGCGGACAATGATTGACACTGCGGATAGGGATTGAGAGTGCGGACAGGGATTGAGAGTGCGGATAGGGATTGAGAGTGCGGACAGGGATTGATAGTGCGGACAGGGATTGACAGTGCGGACAGAGACTGACAGTGCGGACAGAGACTGACAGTGTGGACAGAGACTGACAATGTGGACAGAGATTGACAGTGTGGACAGAGATGGACAATACGGACAGGGATTGACAGTGTGGACAGAGACTGACAGTGTGGATAGTGATTGACCCAGTGGACAAGGATTGACAGTGTGGACAGAGAGTGACAGTGCGGACAGAGAAAACATTGACGACAAAGACTGACAGTGCAGCCAGTGACTGACAGTGTGGACAGAGACTGACAGTGAGGACATCGACTGACAGTGCGGACAGAGACTAACAGTGCAGACAGAGACTGACAGTCTGGACAGAGACTGACAGTCCGGACAGAGACTGACAGTCGGGACATAGACTGACAGTCCGGATATAGACTGACAGTGCGGACAGAGACTGACAGTGCGGACAGAGACTGACAGTGCGGACATAGACTGACAGTGCGGACAGATACTAACAGTGCGGACAGAGACTGACCACGCTGATAGAGACTGACAGTGCGGACAGAGACTTAACAGTGCGGACAGAGACTGACAGTCTGGACAGAGACTGACAGTCCGGACAGAGACTGACAGTGCGGAGATATACTGACTGTGCGGACAGAGACTAACAGTGCGGACATAGACTGACAGAGCGGACAGAGACTGACAATGCGGAGAGAGACGGACAGTGCGGAAAGAGACCTACAGTACGGACATAGACTGACAATGCGGACATAGACTGACAGTGTGGACAGAGATTGACAGTGTGGACAGTGATTGACCAAGTGGACAGAGACTGACAATGTGGACAGAGCTTGACAATGTGGACAGTGCGGACAGGGATTGACAGTGTGGCCAGAGACTGACAGTGTGGACAGAGACTGACAATGTGGACAGAGATTGACAGTGTGGACAGAGATGGACAGTACAGACAGGCACTGACAGTGTGGACAGAGACTGACAGTTTGGACAGTGATTGACCCAGTGGACAGGGATTGGCAGTGTGGACCGAGACTCACAGTGTGGGCAGAGATTGACAGTGTGGACAGTGACTGACAGTGTGGACAGAGACTGACAGTGCGGACAGAGACAAACATTGCGGACAGAGACTGACAGTGCGGACAGTGACTAACAGTGTGGAGAGAGACTGACAGTGTGGACAGTGACTGACCCAGTGGACAGTGACTGACAGTGTGGACAGAGACTGACAGTGCAGACAGCGACGAACACGACAGACAAAGATTGACAGTGTGGAAAGAGACTGGCAGTGGGGAAAGAAAATCATAGTGCAGACGGAGACTGACAGTGTGGCCAGAGACTGACAGTGTGGACAGAGACTGACAATGTGGACAGAGATTGACAGTGTGGACAGAGATGGACAGTACAGACAGGGACTGACAGTGTGGACAGAGACTGACAGTTTGGACCGTGATTGACCCAGTGGACAGGGATTGGCAGTGTGGACCGAGACTCACAGTGTGGACGGAGATTGACAGTGTGGACAGTGACTGACAGTTTGGACAGAGACTGACAGTGCGGACAGAGACAAACATTGCGGACAGAGACTGACAGTGCGGACAGTGACTGACAGTGTGGAGAGAGACTGACAGTGTGGACAGTGATTGACCCAGTGGACAGGGATTGGCAGTGTGGACTGAGACTGACAGTGTGGACGTAGATTGACAGTGTGGACAGAGACTGACAGTGTGGACAGAGACAAACATTGCGGACAGAGACTGAGAGTGTGGACAGTGATTGACCCAGTGGACAGCGATTGGCAGTGTGGACTGAGACTGACAGTGTGGATGGAGATTGACATCATGGACATAGACGGACAGTGTGGACAGAGACAAACATTGTGGACAGAGACTGACAATGTGGACAGAGATTGACAATGTGGACAGAGACTGATAGTGTGGACAGAGATTGACAATGTGGACAGTGCGGACAGGGATTGACAGTGTGGACAGAGACTGACAGTGTGTACAGAGACTGACAGTGTGGACAGAGACTGACAATGTGGGCAGAGATTGTCAATGTGGACAGTGCGGACAGGGATTGACAGTGTGGACAGAGATTGACAGTGTGGACAGAGACTGACAGTGTGGACAGTGATTGACCCAGTGGACAGGGATTGACAGTGGGGACAGAGAGTGACAGTGCGGACAGAGAAAACATTGCAGACAAAGACTGACAGTGCAGACAGTGACTGACAGTGCGGACAGAGACTAACAGTGCGGACAGAGACTGACCACGCAGACAGAGACTGACAGTGCGGACACAGACTAACAGTGCGGACAGAGACTGACAGTCTGGACAGAGACTGACAGTCCGGACAGAGACTGACAGTCGGGACATAGACTGACAGTCCGGACATAGACTGACAGTGCGGACAGAGACTAACAGTGCGGACAGAGACTGACCATGCAGATAGAGACTGACAGTGCGGACAGAGACTTAACAGTGCGGACAGAGACTGACAGTCTGGACAGAGACTGACAGTCCGGACAGAGACTGACAGTGCGGAGATAGACTGACTGTGCGGACAGAGACTAACAATGCGGACATAGACTGACGGAGCGGACAGAGACTGACAATGCGGAGAGAGACGGACAGTGCGGAAAGAGACCTACAGTACGGACATAGACTGACAATGCGGACATAGACTGACAGTGTGGACAGAGAATGACAGTGTGGAGAGTGATTGACCCAGTGGACAGAGACTGACAATGTGGACAGAGCTTGACAATGTGGACAGTGCGGACAGGGATTGACAGTGTGGCCAGAGACTGACAGTGTGGACAGAGACTGACAATGTGGACAGAGATTGACATTGTGGACAGAGATGGACAGTACAGACAGGGACTGACAGTGTGGACAGAGACTGACAGTTTGGACAGTGATTGACCCAGTGGACAGGGATTGGCAGTGTGGACCGAGACTCACAGTGTGAACAGAGATTGACAGTGTGGACAGTGACTGACAGTGTGGACAGAGACTGACAGTGCGGACAGAGACAAACATTGTGGACAGAGACTGACAGTGCGGACAGTGACTAACAGTGTGGAGAGAGACTGACAGTGTGGACAGTGATTGACCCAGTGGACAGTGACTGACAGTGTGGACAGAGACTGACAGTGCAGACAGCGACGAACACGACAGACAAAGATTGACAGTGTGGAAAGAGACTGGCAGTGGGGAAAGAAAATCATAGTGCAGACGGAGACTGACAGTGTGGCCAGAGACTGACAGTGTGGACAGAGACTGACAATGTGGACAGAGATTGACAGTGTGGACAGAAATGGACAGTACAGACAGGGACTGACAGTGTGGACAGATACTGACAGTTTGGACAGTGATTGACCCAGTGGACAGGGATTGGCAGTGTGGACCGAGACTCACAGTGTGGACGGAGATTGACAGTGTGGACAGTGACTGACAGTTTGGACAGAGACTGACAGTGCGGACAGAGACAAACATTGCGGACAGAGACTGACAGTGCGGACAGTGACTGACAGTGTGGAGAGAGACTGACAGTGTGGACAGTGATTGACCCAGTGGACAGGGATTGGCAGTGTGGACTGAGACTGACAGTGTGGACGTAGATTGACAGTGTGGACAGAGACTGACAGTGTGGACAGAGACAAACATTGCGGACAGAGACTGAGAGTGTGGACAGTGATTGACCCAGTGGACAGGGATTGGCAGTGTGGACAGAGACTCACACTGTGGATGGAGATTGACATCATGGACATAGACGGACAGTGTGGACAGAGACAAACATTGTGGACAGAGACTGACAATGTGGACAGAGATTGACAATGTGGACAAAGACTGATAGTGTGGACAGAGATTGACAATGTGGACAGTGCGGACACGGATTGACAGTGTGGACAGAGACTGACAGTGTGTACAGAGACTGACAGTGTGGACAGAGACTGACAATGTGGGCAGAGATTGTCAATGTGGACAGTGCGGACAGGGATTGACAGTGTGGACAGAGATTGACAGTGTGGACAGAGACTGACAGTGTGGACAGTGATTGACCCAGTGGACAGGGATTGACAGTGCGGACAGAGAGTGACAGTGCGGACAGAGAAAACATTGCGGACAAAGACTGACAGTGCAGACAGTGACTGACAGTGCGGACAGAGACTAAAAGTGCGGACAGAGACTGACAGTCTGGACAGAGACTGACAGTCCGGACAGAGACTGACAGTCGGGACATAGACTGACAATCCGGACATAGACTGACAGTGCGGACAGAGACTGACAGTGCGGACAGAGACAAACATTGCGGACAGAGACTGACAGTGCGGACAGTGACTAACAGTGTGGAGAGAGACTGACAGTGTGGACAGTGATTGACCCAGTGGACAGTGACTGGCAGTGTGGACAGAGACTGACAGTGCAGACAGCGACGAACACGACGGACAAAAATTGACAGTGTGGAAAGAGACTGGCAGTGGGGAAAGAAAATCACAGTGCAGACGGAGACTGACAGTATGGACAGAGACTGACAGTGCGGACAGAGACTGACAGTGAGGACATAGACTGACAGTGTGGACATGGACTTACAGTGGAGACAGAGACTGACCACGCGGACAGAGACTGACCACGCGGACAGAGATTAACAGTGCGGACAGAGACAGACAGTGCAGACAGGGACTGACATTGCGGACAATGATTGACACTGCGGACAGGGATTGAGAGTGCGGACAGGGATTGAGAGTGCGGACAGGGATTGAGAGTGCGGACAGGGATTGAGAGTGCGGACAGGGAATGACAGTGCGGACATAGACTGACAGTACGGACAGAGACTGACAGTGCAAACAGAGACTGACAGTGCGGACAGTGACTAACAGTGTGGAGAGAGACTGACAGTGTGGACAGTGATTGACCCAGTGGACAGTGACTGACATTGTGGACAGAGACTGACAGTGCAGACAGCGACGAACACGTCAGACAAAGATTGACAGTGTGGAAAGAGACTGGCAGTGGGGAAAGAAAATCATAGTGCAGACGGAGACTGACAGTATGGACAGAGACTGACAGTGCGGACAGAGACCGACAGTGAGGACATAGACTGACAGTGTGGACATGGACTTACAGTGGAGACAGAGACTGACCACGCGGACAGAGACTGACCACGCGGACAGAGATTAACAGTGCGGACAGAGACAGACAGTGAAGACAGGGACTGATATTGTGGACAATGATTGACACTGCGGACAGGGATTGAGAGTGCGGACAGGGATTGAGAGTGCGGACAGGGATTGACAGTGCGGACATAGACTGACAGTGCGGACAGAGACTGACAGTGCAAACAGAGACTGACAGTGCGGACAGAGACCGACAGTGAGGACATGGACTGACAGTGTGGACATGGACTTACAGTGGTGACAGAGACGGACCACGCGGACAGAGACTGACCACGCGGACAGAGATTAACAGTGCGGACAGAGACAGACAGTGCAGAGAGGGACTGACATTGCGGACAATGATTGACACTGCGGATAGGGATTGAGAGTGCGGACAGAGATTGAGAGTGCGGATAGGGATTGAGAGTGCGGACAGGGATTGAGAGTGCGGACAGGGATTGACAGTACGGACAGAGACTGACAGTGCGGACAGAGACTGACAGTGTGGACAGTGACTGACAGTGTGGAGAGAGACTGACAGTGTGGACAGTGATTGACCCAGTGGACAGGGATTGGCAGTGTGGACTGAGACTGACAGTGTGGACGTAGATTGACAGTGTGGACAGAGACTGACAGTGTGGACAGAGACAAACATTGCGGACAGAGACTGAGAGTGTGGACAGTGATTGACCCAGTGGACAGGGATTGGCAGTGTGGACAGAGACTCACACTGTGGATGGAGATTGACATCATGGACATAGACGGACAGTGTGGACAGAGACAAACATTGTGGACAGAGACTGACAATGTGGACAGAGATTGACAATGTGGACAAAGACTGATAGTGTGGACAGAGATTGACAATGTGGACAGTGCGGACAGGGATTGACAGTGTGGACAGAGACTGACAGTGTGTACAGAGACTGACAGTGTGGACAGAGACTGACAATGTGGGCAGAGATTGTCAATGTGGACAGTGCGGACAGGGATTGACAGTGTGGACAGAGATTGACAGTGTGGACAGAGACTGACAGTGTGGACAGTGATTGACCCAGTGGACAGGGATTGACATTGCGGACAGAGAGTGACAGTGCGGACAGAGAAAACATTGCGGACAAAGACTGACAGTGCAGACAGTGACTGACAGTGCGGACAGAGACTAAAAGTGCGGACAGAGACTGACAGTCTGGACAGAGACTGACAGTCCGGACAGAGACTGACAGTCGGGACATAGACTGACAATCCGGACATAGACTGACAGTGCGGACAGAGACTGACAGTGCGGACAGAGACAAACATTGCGGACAGAGACTGACAGTGCGGACAGTGACTAACAGTGTGGAGAGAGACTGACAGTGTGGACAGTGATTGACCCAGTGGACAGTGACTGGCAGTGTGGACAGAGACTGACAGTGCAGACAGCGACGAACACGACGGACAAAAATTGACAGTGTGGAAAGAGACTGGCAGTGGGGAAAGAAAATCACAGTGCAGACGGAGACTGACAGTATGGACAGAGACTGACAGTGCGGACAGAGACTGACAGTGAGGACATAGACTGACAGTGTGGACATGGACTTACAGTGGAGACAGAGACTGACCACGCGGACAGAGACTGACCACGCGGACAGAGATTAACAGTGCGGACAGAGACAGACAGTGCAGACAGTGACTGACATTGCGGACAATGATTGACACTGCGGACAGGGATTGAGAGTGCGGACAGGGATTGAGAGTGCGGACAGGGATTGAGAGTGCGGACAGGGATTGAGAGTGCGGACAGGGAATGACAGTGCGGACATCGACTGACAGTACGGACAGAGACTGACAGTGCAAACAGAGACTGACAGTGCGGACAGTGACTAACAGTGTGGAGAGAGACTGACAGTGCGGACAGAGACTGACAGTGAGGACAGAGACTGACAGTGTGGACATGGACTTACAGTGGAGACAGAGACTGACCACGCGGACAGAGACTGACCACGCGGACAGAGATTAACAGTGCGGACAGAGACAGACAGTGCAGACAGGGACTGACATTGCGGACAATGATTGACACTGCGGACAGGGATTGAGAGTGCGGACAGGGATTGAGAGTGCGGACAGGGATTGAGAGTGCGGACAGGGATTGAGAGTGCGGACAGGGAATGACAGTGCGGACATAGACTGACAGTACGGACAGAGACTGACAGTGCAAACAGAGACTGACAGTGCGGACAGTGACTAACAGTGTGGAGAGAGACTGACAGTGTGGACAGTGATTGACCCAGTGGACAGTGACTGACATTGTGGACAGAGACTGACAGTGCAGACAGCGACGAACACGTCAGACAAAGATTGACAGTGTGGAAAGAGACTGGCAGTGGGGAAAGAAAATCATAGTGCAGACGGAGACTGACAGTATGGACAGAGACTGACAGTGCGGACAGAGACCGACAGTGAGGACATAGACTGACAGTGTGGACATGGACTTACAGTGGAGACAGAGACTGACCACGCGGACAGAGACTGACCACGCGGACAGAGATTAACAGTGCGGACAGAGACAGACAGTGAAGACAGGGACTGATATTGTGGACAATGATTGACACTGCGGACAGGGATTGAGAGTGCGGACAGGGATTGAGAGTGCGGACAGGGATTGACAGTGCGGACATAGACTGACAGTGCGGACAGAGACTGACAGTGCAAACAGAGACTGACAGTGCGGACAGAGACCGACAGTGAGGACATGGACTGACAGTGTGGACATGGACTTACAGTGGTGACAGAGACGGACCACGCGGACAGAGCCTGACCACGCGGACAGAGATTAACAGTGCGGACAGAGACAGACAGTGCAGAGAGGGACTGACATTGCGGACAATGATTGACACTGCGGATAGGGATTGAGAGTGCGGACAGAGATTGAGAGTGCGGATAGGGATTGAGAGTGCGGACAGGGATTGAGAGTGCGGACAGGGATTGACAGTGCGGACAGAGACTGACAGTGCGGACAGAGACTGACAGTGTGGACAGAGACTGACAGTGCGGACAGAGACTGACGGTGTGGACAGAGACTGGCAGTGCAGACAGCGACTAACACGACGGACAAAGATTGACAGTGTGCAAAGAGACTGGCAGTGGGGAAAGAAAATCACAGTGCAGACGGAGACTGACAGTACGGACATAGACTGACAGTGCGGACAGAGATGGACAGTACGGACAGGGATTGACAGTGTGGACAGAGACTGACAGTGTGGACAGTGATTGACCCAGTGGACAGGGATTGGCAGTGTGGACCGAGACTCACAGTGTGGACGGAGATTGACAGTGTGGACAGTGACTGACAGTGTGGACAGAGACTGACAGTGCGGACAGAGACAAACATTGCGGACAGAGACTGACAGTGCGGACCGTGACTGACAGTGTGGAGAGAGACTGACAGTGTGGACAGTGATTGACCCAGTGGACAGGGATTGGCAGTGTGGACTGAGACTGACAGTGTGGACGGAGATTGACAGTGTGGACAGAGACTGACAGTGTGGACAGAGACAAACATTGCGGACAGAGACTGAGAGTGTGGACAGTGATTGACCCAGTGGACAGTGACTGGCAGTGTGGACAGAGACTGACAGTGCAGACAGCGACGAACACGACGGACAAAAATTGACAGTGTGGAAAGAGACTGGCAGTGGGGAAAGAAAATCACAGTGCAGACGGAGACTGACAGTATGGACAGAGACTGACAGTGCGGACAGAGACTGACAGTGAGGACATAGACTGACAGTGTGGACATGGACTTACAGTGGAGACAGAGACTGACCACGCGGACAGAGACTGACCACGCGGACAGAGATTAACAGTGCGGACAGAGACAGACAGTGCAGACAGGGACTGACATTGCGGACAATGATTGACACTGCGGACAGGGATTGAGAGTGCGGACAGGGATTGAGAGTGCGGACAGGGATTGAGAGTGCGGACAGGGATTGAGAGTGCGGACAGGGAATGACAGTGCGGACATCGACTGACAGTACGGACAGAGACTGACAGTGCAAACAGAGACTGACAGTGCGGACAGTGACTAACAGTGTGGAGAGAGACTGACAGTGTGGACAGTGATTGACCCAGTGGACAGTGACTGACATTGTGGACAGAGACTGACAGTGCAGACAGCGACGAACACGACAGACAAAGATTGACAGTGTGGAAAGAGACTGGCAGTGGGGAAAGAAAATCATAGTGCAGACGGAGACTGACAGTATGGACAGAGACTGACAGTGCGGACAGAGACCGACAGTGAGGACATAGACTGACAGTGTGGACATGGACGTCCAGTGGAGACAGAGACTGACCACGCGGACAGAGACTGACCACGCGGACAGAGATTAACAGTGCGGACAGAGACAGACAGTGCAGACAGGGACTGATATTGCGGACAATGATTGACACTGCGGACAGGGATTGAGAGTGCGGACAGGGATTGAGAGTGCGGACAGGGATTGACAGTGCGGACATAGACTGACAGTGCGGACAGAGACTGACAGTGCAAACAGAGACTGACAGTGCGGACAGAGACCGACAGTGAGGACATGGACTGACAGTGTGGACATGGACTTACAGTGGTGACAGAGACGGACCACGCGGACAGAGACTGACCACGCGGACAGAGATTAACAGTGCGGACAGAGACAGACAGTGCAGAGAGGGACTGACATTGCGGACAATGATTGACACTGCGGATAGGGATTGAGAGTGCGGACAGAGATTGAGAGTGCGGATAGGGATTGAGAGTGCGGACAGGGATTGAGAGTGCGGACAGGGATTGACAGTGCGGACAGAGACTGACAGTGCGGACAGAGACTGACAGTGTGGACAGAGACTGACAGTGCGGACAGAGACTGACGGTGTGGACAGAGACTGGCAGTGCAGACAGCGACTAACACGACGGACAAAGATTGACAGTGTGCAAAGAGACTGGCAGTGGGGAAAGAAAATCACAGTGCAGACGGAGACTGACAGTACGGACATAGACTGACAGTGCGGACAGAGATGGACAGTACGGACAGGGATTGACAGTGTGGACAGAGACTGACAGTGTGGACAGTGATTGACCCAGTGGACAGGGATTGGCAGTGTGGACCGAGACTCACAGTGTGGACGGAGATTGACAGTGTGGACAGTGACTGACAGTGTGGACAGAGACTGACAGTGCGGACAGAGACAAACATTGCGGACAGAGACTGACAGTGCGGACAGTGACTGACAGTGTGGAGAGAGACTGACAGTGTGGACAGTGATTGACCCAGTGGACAGGGATTGGCAGTGTGGACTGAGACTGACAGTGTGGACGGAGATTGACAGTGTGGACAGAGACTGACAGTGTGGACAGAGACAAACATTGCGGACAGAGACTGAGAGTGTGGACAGTGATTGACCCAGTGGACAGGGATTGGCAGTGTGGACTGAGACTGACAGTGGGGACGGAGATTGACAGTGTGGACAGAGACTGACAGTGCGGACAGAGACAAACATTGCGGACAGAGACTGACAGTGCGGACAGTGACTGACAGTGTGGAGAGAGACTGACAGTGTGGACAGTGATTGACCCAGTGGACAGGGATTGGCAGTGTGGACTGAGACTGACAGTGTGGACGGAGATTGACAGTGTGGACAGAGACTGACAGTGTGGACAGAGACAAACATTGCGGACAGAGACTGAGAATGTGGACAGTGATTGACCCAGTGGACAGCGATTGGCAGTGTGGACAGAGACTCACACTGTGGATGGAGATTGACATCATGGACATAGACGGACAGTGTGGACAGAGACAAACATTGTGAACAGAGACTGACAATGGGGACAGAGATTGACAATGTGGACAGAGACTGATCGTGTGGACAGAGATTGACAATGTGGACAGTGCGGACAGGGATTGACAGTGTGGACAGAGACTGACAGTGTGTACAGAGACTGACAGTGTGGACAGAGACGGACAATGTGGGCAGAGATTGTCAATGTGGACAGTGCGGACAGGGATTGACAGTGTGGACAGAGACTGACAGTGTGGACAGAGACTGACAATGTGGACAGAGATTGACAGTTTGGCAGAGATGGACAGTACGGACAGGGATTGACAGTGTGGACAGAGACTGACAGTGTGGACAGTGATTGACCCAGTGGACAGGGATTGACAGTGCGGACAGAGAGTGACAGTGCGGACAGAGAAAACATTGCGGACAAAGACTGACAGTGCAGACAGTGACTGACAGTGCGGACAGAGACTAACAGTGCGGACAGAGACTGACAGTGCGGACAGAGACTGACAGTGCTGACAGAGACTAACAGTGCGGACAGAGACTGACAGTCTGGACAGAGACTGATGGTCCGGACAGAGACTGACAGTCGGGACATAGACTGAAAGTCCGGACATAGACTGACAGTGCGGACAGAGACTGACAATGCGGACAGAGACTGACAGTGCGGACATAGACTGACAGTGCAGACAGTGACTGACAGTGCGGACAGAGACTAACAGTGCGGACAGAGACTGACCACGCAGACAGAGACTGACAGTGCGGACAGAGACTAACAGTGCGTACAGAGACTGACAGGGTGGACATAGACTGATAGTCCGGACAGAGACTGACAGTCGGGACATAGACTGATAGTCCGGACAGAGACTGACAGTCGGGACATAGACTGACAGTGCGGACATAGAATGACAGTGCGGACAGAGCCTGACAGTGCGGACAGAGACTGACAGTGCGGACATAGACTGACAGTGCGGACATAGACTGACAGTGCGGACAGCGACTAACAGTGTGGACAGAGACTGACCACGCAGACAGAGACTGACAGTGCGGACAGAGACTGACAGTCTGGACAGAGACTGACAGTCCGGACATAGACTGACAGTGCGGACAGCGACTAACAGTGTGGACAGAGACTGACCACACAGACAGAGACTGACAGTGCGGACAGAGACTGACAGTCTGGACAGAGACTGACAGTCCGGACAGAGACTGACAGTGCGGACATAGACTGACTGTGCGGACAGAGACTAACAGTGCGGACATAGACTGACAGAACGGACAGAGACTGACAATGCGGAGAGAGACGGACAGTGCGGACAGAGACCGACAGTACGGACATAGACTGACAATGCGGACATAGACTGGCAGTGTGGACAGAGATTGACAGTGTGGACAGAGACTGACAGTGCGGACAGTGTCTGACAGTGTGGACAGAGACTGACAGTGTGGACAGTGATTGACCCAGTGGACAGAGACTGACAATGTGGACAGAGATTGACAGTGTGGACAGAGATGGACAGTACAGACAGGGACTGACAGTGTGGACAGAGACTGACAGTTTGGACAGTGATTGACCCAGTGGACAGGGATTGGCAGTGTGGACCGAGACTCACAGTGTGGGCAGAGATTGACAGTGTGGACAGTGACTGACAGTGTGGACAGAGACTGACAGTGCGGACAGAGACAAACATTGCGGACAGAGACTGACAGTGCGGACAGTGACTAACAGTGTGGAGAGAGACTGACAGTGTGGACAGTGATTGACCCAGTGGACAGTGACTGACAGTGTGGACAGAGACTGACAGTGCAGACAGCGACGAACACGACGGACAAAGATTGACAGTGTGGAAAGAGACTGGCAGTGGGGAAAGAAAATCACAGTGCAGACGGAGACTGACAGTCTGGACAGAGACTGACAGTGCGGACAGAGACTGACAGTGAGGACATAGACTGACAGTGTGGACATGGACTTACAGTGGAGACAGAGACTGACCACGCGGACAGAGACTGACCACGCGGACAGAGATTAACAGTGCGGACAGAGACAGACAGTGCAGACAGGGACTGACATTGCGGACAATGATTGACACTGCAGACAGGGATTGAGAGTGCGGACAGGGATTGAGAGTGCGGACAGGCATTGACAGTGCGGACATAGACTGACAGTGCAAACAGACACTGACAGTGCGGACAGTGATCGACATTGAGGACATGGACTGACAGTGTGGACATGGACTTACAGTGGAGACAGAGACTGACCACGCGGACAGAGACTGACCACGCGGACAGAGATTAACAGTGCGGACAGAGACAGACAGTGCAGACAGGGACTGACATTGCGGACAATGATTGACACTGCGGATAGGGATTGAGAGTGCGGACAGGGATTGAGAGTGCGGACAGGGATTGACAGTGCGGACAGAGACTGACAGTGTGGACATAGACTGGCAGTGGGGAAAGAAAATCACAGTGCAGACGGAGACTGACAGTACGGACATAGACTGACAGTGCGGACAGAGACTGACAATGTGGACAGAGATTGACAGTGTGGACAGAGATGGACAGTACGGACAGGGATTGACAGTGTGGACAGAGACTGACAGTGTGGACAGTGATTGACCCAGTGGACAGGGATTGGCAATGTGGACCGAGACTCACAGTGTGGACGGAGATTGACAGTGTGGACAGTGACTGACAGTGTGGATAGAGACTGACAGTACGGACAGAGACAAATATTGCGGACAGAGACTGAGAGTGTGGACAGTGATTGACCCAGTGGACAGGGATTGGCAGTGTGGACAGAGACTCACACTGTGGATGGAGATTGACATCATGGACATAGACAGACAGTGTGGACAGAGACAAACATTGTGGACAGAGACTGACAGTGCGGAACATGACTGACAGTGTGGACAAAGAGTGACAGTGCGGACAGAGAAAAACATTGCGGACCGAGACTGACAGTGCGGACAGTGACTAACAGTGTGGAGAGAGACTGACAGTGTGGACAGTGATTGACCCAGTGGACAGTGACTGACAGTGTGGACAGAGACTGACAGTGCAGACAGCGACGAACACGACAGACAAAGATTGACAGTGTGGAAAGAGACTGGCAGTGGGGAAAGAAAATCACAGTGCAGACGGAGACTGACAGTATGGACAGAGACTGACAGTGCGGACAGAGACCGACAGTGAGGACATAGACTGACAGTGTGGACATGGACGTCCAGTGGAGACAGAGACTGACCACGCGGACAGAGACTGACCACGCGGACAGTGATTAACAGTGCGGACAGAGACAGACAGTGCAGACAGGGACTGACATTGCGGACAATGATTGACACTGCGGACAGGGATTGAGAGTGCGGACAGGGATTGACAGTGCGGACAGGGATTGAGAGTGCGGACAGGCATTGAAAGTGCGGACATCGACTGACAGTACGGACAGAGACTGACAGTGCAAACAGAGACTAACAGTGCGGACAGAGACTTACAGTGTGGACAGAGACTGACAGTGCGGACAGAGACTGACGGTGTGGACAGAGACTGACAGTGCAGACAGCGACTAACACGACGGACAAAGATTGACAGTGTGCAAAGAGACTGGCAGTGGGGAAAGAAAATAACAGTGCAGACGGAGACTGACAGTACGGACATAGACTGACAGTGCGGACAGAGATGGACAGTACGGACAGGGATTGACAGTGTGGACAGAGACTGACAGTGTGGACAGTGATTGACCCAGTGGACAGGGATTGGCAGTGTGGACCGAGACTCACAGTGTGGACGGAGATTGACAGTGTGGACAGTGACTGACAGTGTGGACAGAGACTGACAGTGCGGACAGAGACAAACATTGCGGACAGAGACTGACAGTGCAGACAGTGACTGACAGTGTGGAGAGAGACTGACAGTGTGGACAGTGATTGACCCAGTGGACAGGGATTGGCAGTGTGGACTGAGACTGACAGTGTGGACGGAGATTGACAGTGTGGACAGAGACTGACAGTGTGGACAGAGACAAACATTGCGGACAGAGACTGAGAGTGTGGACAGTGATTGACCCAGTGGACAGCGATTGGCAGTGTGGACAGAGACTCACACTGTGGATGGAGATTGACATCATGGACATAGACGGACAGTGTGGACAGAGACAAACACTGTGGACAGAGACTGACAATGTGGACAGAGATTGACAATGTGGACAGAGACTGATAGTGTGGACAGAGATTGACAATGTGGACAGTGCGGACAGGGATTGACAGTGTGGACAGAGACTGACAATGTGGGCAGAGATTGTCAATGTGGACAGAGACAAACATTGTGGACAGAGACTGACAGTGCGGACAGGGATTGACAGTGTGGACAGAGACTGACAGTGTGGACAGAGACTGACAATGTGAACAGAGATTGACAGTTTGGCAGAGATGGACAGTACGGACAGGGATTGACAGTGTGGACAGAGACTGACAGTGTGGACAGTGATTGACCCAGTGGACAGGGATTGACAGTGCGGACAGAGACTAACAGTGCGGACAGAGACTGACCACGCAGACAGAGACTGACAGTGCGGACAGAGACTAACAGTGCGGACAGAGACTGACAGTCTGGACAGAGACTGACAGTCCGGACAGAGACTGACAGTCGGGACATAGACTGACAGTCTGGACATAGACTGACAGTGCGGACAGAGACTGACAGTGTGGACAGAGACTGACAGTGCGGACATAGACTGACAGTGCGGACAGCGACAAACAGTGCGGACAGAGACTGACCACGCAGACAGAGACTGACAGTGCGGACAGAGACTAACAGTGCGGACAGAGACTGACAGTGTGGACAGAGACTGACAGTCTGGACAGAGACTGACAGTGCGGACATAGACTGACTGTGCGGACATAGACTGGCAGTGTGGACAGAGATTGACAGTGTGGACAGAGACTGACAGTGCGGACAGTGTCTGACAGTGTGGACAGAGACTGACAGTTTGGACAGTGATTGACCCAGTGGACAGAGACTGACAATGTGGACAGAGATTGACAGTGTGGACAGAGATGGACAGTACAGACAGGGACTGACAGTGTGGACAGAGACTGACAGTTTGGACAGTGATTGACCCAGTGGACAGGGATTGGCAGTGTGGACCGAGACTCACAGTGTGGGCAGAGATTGACAGTGTGGACAGTGACTGACAGTGTGGACAGAGACTGACAGTGCGGACAGAGAAAAAAAAACATTGCGGACAGAGACTGACAGTGCGGACAGTGACTAACAGTGTGGAGAGAGACTGACAGTGTGGACAGTGATTGACCCAGTGGACAGTGACTGACAGTGTGGACAGAGACTGACAGTGCAGACAGCGACGAACACGACGGACAAAGATTGACAGTGTGGAAAGAGACTGGCAGTGGGGAAAGAAAATCACAGTGCAGACGGAGACTGACAGTATGGACAGAGACTGACAGTGCGGACAGAGACTGACAGTGAGGACATAGACTGACAGTGTGGACATAGACTTACAGTGGAGACAGAGACTGACCACGCGGACAGAGATTAACAGTGCGGACAGAGACAGACAGTGCAGACAGGGACTGACATTGCGGACAATGATTGACACTGCGGACAGGGATTGAGAGTGCGGACAGGGATTGAGAGTGCGGACAGGGATTGAGAGTGCGGACAGGCATTGACAGTGCGGACATAGACTGACAGTACGGACAGAGACTGACAGTGCAAACAGAGACTAACAGTGCGGACAGAGATCGACAGTGAGGACATGGACTGACAGTGTGGACATGGACTTACAGTGGAGACAGAGACTGACCACGCGGACAGAGACTGACCACGCGGACAGTGATTAACAGTGCGGACAGAGACAGACAGTGCAGACAGGGACTGACATTGCGGACAATGATTGACACTGCGGATAGGGATTGAGAGTGCGGACAGGGATTGAGAGTGCGGACAGGGATTGACAGTGCGGACAGAGACTGACAGTGTGGAAAGAGACTGGCAGTGGGGAAAGAAAATCACAGTGCAGACGGAGACTGACAGTATGGACAGAGACTGACAGTGCGGACAGAGACTGACAGTGAGGACATAGACTGACAGTGTGGACATGGACTTACAGTGGAGACAGAGACTGACCACGCGGACAGAGACTGACCACGCGGACAGAGATTAACAGTGCGGACAGAGACAGACAGTGCAGACAGGGACTGACATTGCGGACAATGATTGACACTGCGGACAGGGATTGAGAGTGCGGACAGGGATTGAGAGTGCGGACAGGGATTGAGAGTGCAGACAGGGATTGACAGTGCGGACATAGACTGACAGTACGGACAGAGACTGACAGTGCAAACAGAGACTGACAGGGCGGACAGAGACCGACAGTGTGGACATGGACTGACAGTGTGGACATGGAATTACAGTGGAGACAGAGACTGACCACGCGGACAGAGACTGACCACGCGGACAGAGATTAACAGTGCGGACAGAGACAGACAGTGCAGACAGGGACTGACATTGCGGACAATGATTGACACTGCGGATAGGGATTGAGAGTGCGGACAGGGATTGAGAGTGCGGACAGGGATTGACAGTGCGGACAGAGACTGACAGTGTGGACAGAGACTGGCAGTGGGGAAAGAAAATCACAGTGCAGACGGAGACTGACAGTACGGACATAGACTGACAGTGCGGACAGAGACTGACAGTGCAGACAGAGACTGACAATGTGGACAGAGATTGACAGTGTGGACAGAGATGGACAGTACGGACAGGGATTGACAGTGTGGACAGAGACTGACAGTGTGGACAGTGATTGACCCAGTGGACATGGATTGGCAGTGTGGACCGAGACTCACAGTGTGGACGGAGATTGACAGTGTGGACAGTGACTGACAGTGTGGACAGAGACTGAAAGTGCGGACTGTGACTGACAGTGTGGAGAGAGACTGACAGTGTGGACAGTGATTGACACAGTGGACAGGGATTGGCAGTGTGGACTGAGACTGACAGTGTGGGCAGAGACAAACATTGCGGACAGAGACTGACAGTGTGGACAGAGACTGACAGTGTGGACAGAGACTCACAGTGTGGATGGAGATTGACATCGTGGACATAGACAGACAGTGTGGACAGAGACAAACATAGTGGACAGAGACTGACAGTGCGGACAGGGACTGACAGTGTGGACAGAGAGTGACAGTGCGGACAGAGAAAAACATTGCGGACAGTGACTGACAGTGTGGACAGTACTGACAGTGTAGACAGATACTAACAGTGTGGACAGAGACTGACAGTGCGGACAGAGACTGACAGTGTGGACAGAGACTGGTAGTGCAGCCAGCGACTAACACGACGGACAAAGATTGACAGTTTGGAAAGAGACTGGCAGTGGGGAAAGAAAATTACAGTGCAGACGGGGACTGACAGTATGGAGATAGACTGACAGTGCGGACAGAGACTGACAGTGAGGACAGAGACTGACAGTGCCGACAGAGACTGACAGTGCCGACAGAGACTGACAGTGCGGAAACTGACTGACAGTGCAGAAAGGGACTGACAATGCGGACAGTGATTCACACTGCAGACAGGGATTGAGAGTGCGGACTGGGATTTTTAGTGCGGACTGGGATTGACAGTGTGGACAGGGATTGACAGTGGGGACAGGGATTGACAGTGCGGACAGAGACTGGCAGTGCAGACTGAGACTGGCAGTGCAGATAGAGTCTGGGATTGACTGTGTGCACAGAGATTGACAGTGTGGACAGAGTTCATCAGTGTGGACAGTGATTGACAGTGTGGAGAGAGATGGCAGTGCAGACAGTGATTTACAGTTTGGACAGAGACTGACAATGCAGCTAGAGAATGACTGTGGAAACGGACTGAGTGTGCGGACAGAGATTTACAGTGCGGACAGTGATTGACCCAGTGGACAGGGATTGGCAGTGTGGACTGAGACTCACAGTGTGGACGGAGATTGACAGTGTGGACTGTGACTGACAGTGTGGACAGAGACTGACAGTGTGGACAGCGACAAACATTGCGGACAGATACTGACAGTGTGGACAGAGACTGACAGTGTGGACAGTGATTGACCCAGTGGACAGGGATTGGCAGTGTGGACTGAGACTGACAGTGTGGACGGAGATTGACAGTGTGGACAGAGACTGACAGTGTGTACAGAGAGAAACATTGCGGACAGAGACTGACAGTGTGGACAGAGACTGACAGTGTGGACAGTGATTGACCCAGTGGACAGGGATTGGCAGTGTGGACCGAGACTCACAGTGTGGACGGAGATTGACAGTGTGGACAGAGACTGACAGTGCGGACAAGACAAACATTGCAGACAGAGACTGACAGTGCGGACAGTGACTGACAGTGTGGAGAGAGACTGACATTATGGACAGTGATTGACCCAGTGGACAGGGATTGGCAGTGTGGACTGAGACTGACAGTGTGGACGGAGATTGACAGTGTGGACAGAGACTGACAGTGTGGGCAGAGACAAACATTGCGGACAGAGACTGACAGTGTGGACAGAGACTGACAGTGTGGACAGTGATTGACCCAGTGGACAGGGATTGGCAGTGTGGCCAGAGACTCACAGTGTGGATAAAGATTGACATCGTGGACATAGACAGACAGTGTGGACAGAGACAAGCATTGTGGACAGAGACTGACAGTGCGGATAGTGACTGACAGTGTAGACAGAGAGTGACAGTGCGGACAGAGGAAAACATTGCGGACAGAGACTGACAGTGCGGACAGTGACTGACAGTGTGGACAGAGACTGACAGTGTAGACAGAGACTGACAGTGTGGACAGAGACTGAAAGTGCGGACAGAGACTGACAGTGAGACATAGACTGACAGTGCGGACAGGGATTGACAGTGCGGACAGTGACTGACAGTGTGTACGGAGACTGACAGTGTAGACAGAGACTGACAGTGTGGACAGAGACTGACAGTGCGGACAGTTACTGACAGTGTGGACAGAGACTGAAAGTGCAGACAGCGACTAACATTACGGACAAAGATTGACAGTGTGGAAAGAGACTGGCAGTGCGGAAAAAAAATCACAGTGCAGACGGAGACTGACAGTACGGACATCGACTGACAGTGCGGACAGTCACTGACAGTGTGGAGAGAGACTGACAGTGTGGACAGTGATTGACCCAGTGGACAGGGATTGGCAGTGTGGACCGAGACTGACAGTGTGGACGGAGATTGACAATGTGGACAGAGACTGATAGTGTGGACAGAGATTGACAATGTGGACAGTGCGGACAGGGATTGACAGATTGGACAGAGACTGACAGTGTGGACAGAGACTGACAGTGCGAACAGAGACTGACAGTGAGGACATAGATTGACAGTGCGGAGAGAGACGGACAGTGCGCACAGAGACCGACAGTACGGACATAGACTGACAATGCGGACAAAGACTGACAATGCGGAAATAGACTGACAATGCGGACATAGACTGACAGTGCGGACAGAGACTGACACTGTGGACATAGATTGACAGTGCGGAAAGAGACTGACAGTGCAGACAGAGACTGACAGTGTGGACAGAGATTGACAGTGTGGACAGAGTGTGACAGTGCGGACAGAGAAAACATTGCGGACAGAGACTGACAGTGCGGACAGTGACTGACAGTGTGGACAGAGACTGACAGTGTAGACAGAGAATGACAGTGTGGACAGAGACTAACAGTGTGGACCGAGACTGACAGTGTGGACAGAGATTGACAGCGTGGACAGAGACTGACAGTGTTGACAGAGACACACATTGCGGACAGAGACTGACAGTGAGGACATAGACTGACAGTGCGGACATGGACTGACAGTGCGGACAGGGACATACAGTGAGGACATGGACTGACAGTGAGGACATAGACTGACAGTCCGGACATGGACTTACAGTGGATACAGAGACTGACCACGCGGACAGAGACTAAAAGTGCGGACAGAGACACACAGTACTGACAGGGACTGACATTGCGGACAATGATTGACACTGCGGACAGGGATTGAGAGTGCGGTTAGGGATTGAGAGTGCGGACAGGGATTGACAGTGCGGACATAGACTGACAGTGCGGACAGAGACTGACAGTGCAAATAGAGACTGACAGTGCGGACAGAGACTGACAGTGCAGAACGGGACTGACAATATGAACAGTGATTGACACTACGGACAGGGATTGAGAGTGCGGACTGGGATTTTCAGTGCGGACAGGGATTGACAGTGTGGACAGGGATTGACAGTGGGGACAGGGATTGACAGTGCGGACAGAGACTGGCAGTGCAGGCAGAGACTGGCAGTGCAGATAGAGTCTGGGATTGACTGTGTGCACAGAGATTGACAGTGCAGACAAAGTTCGTCAGTGTGGACAGTGATTGACAGTGTGGAGAGAGATGGCAGTGCAGACAGTGATTTACAGTATGGACAGAGACTGACAATGCAGAAAGAGAATGACTGTGGAAACGGACTGAGAGTGCGGACAGAGACTCACAGTGTGGACAGAGACTGACAGTGCAGACAGCGACTAACACGACAGACATAGATTGACAGTGCGGACAGCGACTGACAATGTGGAGAGAGATGGCAGTGCAGACAGTGATTTTCAGTACAGAGACTGACAGTGCAGATAGAGAATGACTGTGGAAATGGACTGAGAGTGCGGACAGAGACTGACAGTGTGGGAAGTGTTTGTCCGTGTGCACAGTGATTGACATTGTGGACAAAGACTGGCAGTGCGGACAGAGACTGACAGTCCGGACAGAGAGTGACAGTGCGGAAACTGACTGACAGTGCAGAAAGGGACTGACAATGCGGACAGTGATTGACACTGCGGACAGGGATTGAGAGTGCGGACTGTGATTGACCCAGTGGACAGGGATTGGCAGTGTGGACTGAGACTGACAGTGTGGACGGAGATTGACAGTGTGGACAGAGACTGACAGTGTGGGCAGAGACAAACATTGCGGACAGAGACTGACAGTGTGGACAGAGACTGACAGTGTGGACATTGATTGACCCAGTGGACAGGGATTTTCAGTGTGGACAGAGACTCACAGTGTGGATGAAGATTGACATCGTGGACATAGACAGACAGTGTGGACAGAGACAAACATTGTGGACAGAGACTGACAGTGCGGATAGTGATTGACAGTGTGGACAGAGAATGACAGTGCGGACAGAGGAAAACATTGCGGACAGAGACTGACTGTGCGTACAGTGACTGACAGTGTGGACAGAGACTGACAGTGTAGACAGAGATTGACAGTGTGGACAGAGACTGACAGTGCGGACAGAGACTGACAGTGTGGAGAGAGACTGACAGTGCAGCCAGCGACTAACACGACGGACAAAGATTGACAGTGTGGAAAGAGACTGGCAGTGGGGAAAAAAAATCACAGTGCAGACGGAGACTGACAGTACGGACATAGACTGACAGTGCGGACAGAGACTGACAGTGAGGACATAGACAGACAGTGCGGACATGGACTTACAGTGGAGACAGAGACTGACCACGCGGACAGAGACAAAAAGTGCAGACAGAGACAGACAGTGCAGACAGGGACTGACATTGCGGACAATGATTGACACTGCGGAAAGGGATTGAGAGTGCGGACAGGGATTGACAGTGAGGACAGGGATTGAGAGTGCAGACAAGGATTGACACTGCAAACAGGGATTGAGAGTGTGGACAGGGATTGAGAGTGCGGACAGGGATTGAGAGTGTGGACAGGGATTGACAGTGCGGACATCGACTGACAGTGCGAACAGAGACTGACAGTGCAGAAAGGGACTGACAATATGAACAGTGATTGACACTACGGACAGGGATTGAGAGTGCGGACTGGGATTTTCAGTGCGGACAGGGATTGACAGTGTGGACAGGGATTGACAGTGGGGACAGGGATTGACAGTGCAGACAGAGACCGGCAGTGCAGGCAGAGACTGGCAGTGCAGATAGAGTCTGGGATTGACTGTGTGCACAGAGATTGACAGTGCGGACAAAGTTCGACAGTGTGGACAGTGATTGACAGTGTGGAGAGAGATGGCAGTGCAGACAGTCATTTACAGTATGGACAGAGTCTGACAATGCAGATAGAGAATGACTGTGGAAACGGACTGAGAGTGCGGACAGAGACTGACAGTGCGGACAGAGACTAACAGTGCAGACAGCGACTAACACGACGGACACAGATTGACAGTGCGGACAGAGACTGACAATGTGGAGAGAGATGGCAGTGCAGACAGTGATTTTCAGTACAGAGACTGACAGTGCAGATAGAGAATGACTGTGGAAATGGACTGAGAGTGCGGACAGAGACTGACAGTGCGAACAGATACTGACAGTGTGGGAAGTGTTTGTCCGTGTGCACAGTGATTGACATTGTGGACAAAGACTGGCAGTGTGGACAGAGACTGACAGTCCGGACAGAGACTGACAGTGTGGACAGAGACTGACAGTCCGGACAGAGACTGACAGTGTGGACAGAGACTGACAGTCCGGACAGAGACTGACAGTGTGGACAGAGACTGACAGTGTGGACAGAGACTGACAGTGCAGACAGTGACTAACAGTGCGGACAGTGACTGACAGTGTGGACAGAGACTGACAGTGCAGCCAGCGACTAACACGACGGACAAAGATTGACAGTGTGGAAAGAGACTGGCAGTGGGGAAAGAAAATCACAGTGCAGACAGAGACTGACAGTACGGACATAGACTGACAGTGCGGACAGAGACTGACAGTGAGGACATAGACAGACAGTGCGGACATGGACTTACAGTGGAGACAGAGACTGACCACGCGGACAGAGACTAAAAGTGCAGACAGAGACAGACAGTGCAGACAGGGACTGACATTGCGGACAATGATTGACACTGCGGACAGGGATTGAGAGTGCGGACAGGGATTGAGAGTGCGGACAGGGATTGAGAGTGCGGACAGGGATTGACAGTGCGGACAGGGATTGAGAGTGCGGGCAGGGATTGACAGTGCGGACAGGGATTGAGAGTGCGGACAGGGATTGTGAGTGCGGACAGGGATTGAGAGTGCGGACAGGGATTGACAGTGCAGACATAGACTGACAGTGCGAACAGAGACTGACAGTGCAGAAAGGGACTGACAATATGAACAGTGATTGACACTACGGACAGGGATTGAGAGTGCGGACTGGGATTTTCAGTGCGGACAGGGATTGACAGTGTGGACAGGGATTGACAGTGGGGACAGGGATTGACAGTGCGGACAGAGACTGGCAGTGCAGGCAGAGACTGGCAGTGCAGATAGAGTCTGGGATTGACTGTGTGCACAGAGATTGACAGTGCGGACAAAGTTCGACAGTGTGGACAGTGATTGACAGTGTGGAGAGAGATGGCAGTGCAGACAGTGATTTACAGTATGGACAGAGACTGACAATGCAGATAGAGAATGAATGTGGAAACGGACTGAGAGAGCGGACAGAGACTGACAGTGCAGACAGAGACTAACAGTGCAGACAGCGACTAACACGACGGACACAGATTGACAGTGCGGACAGAGACTGACAATGTGGAGAGAGATGGCAGTGCAGACAGTGATTTTCAGTACAGAGACTGACAGTGCAGATAGAGAATGACTGTGGAAATGGACTGAGAGTGCGGACAGAGACTGACAGTGTGGGAAGTGTTTGTCCGTGTGCACAGTGATTGACATTGGGAAAGAGACAGGCAGTGTGGACAGAGACTGACAGTCCGGACAGAGACTGACAGTGCGGACAGAGACTGACAGTACGGACAGCGACTGACAGTGCGGAAACTGACTGACAGTGCAGAAAGGGACTGACAATGCGGACAGTGATTGACACTGCGGACAGGGATTGACAGTGCGGACTGGGATTTTCAGTGCGGACAGGGATTGACAGTGTGGACAGGGATTGACAGTGGGGACAGGGATTGACAGTGCGGACAGAGACCGACATTGCAGACTGAGACTGGCAGTGCAGATAGAGTCTGGGATTGACTGTGTGCACAGAGATTGACATTGCGGACAGAGTTCGTCAGTGTGGACTGTGATTGACAGTGTGGAGAGAGATGGCAGTGCAGACAGTGATTTACAGTATGGACAGAGACTGCCAATGCAGATAGAGAATGACTGTGGAAACGGACTGAGAGTGCGGACAGAGACTGAAAGTGCGGACAGAGACTAACAGTGCGGACATAGACTGACAGAGTGGACAGAGACTGACAGTGCGGAGCGAGACGGACAGTGCGGACAGAGACCGACAGTACGGACATAGACTGACAATGCGGACATAGACTTACAGTGCGGACAGAGACTGACAGTATGGACATAGATTGACAGTGCGGACATAGACTGACAGTGCGGACAGAGACAAACATTGCGGTCAGAGACTGACAGTGCTGACTGTGACTGACAGTGTGGAGAGAGACTGACAGTGTGGACAGTGATTGACCCAGTGGACAGGGATTGGCAGTGAGGACCGAGAGTGACAGTGTGGGCGGAGATTGACAATGTGGACAGAGACTGATAGTGTGGACAGAGATTGACAATGTGGATAGTGCGGACAGGGATTGACAGTGTGGACCGAGACTCACAGTGTGGAAAGAGACTGACAGTGCGGACAGTGACTTTCAGTGTGGAGAGAGACTGACAGTGTGGACAGTGATAGACCCAGTGGACAGGGATTGGCAGTGTGGACAGAGACTGACAGTGTGGACAGGGATTGACAGTGGGGACAGGGATTGACAGTGCGGACAGAGACCGACATTGCAGACTGAGACTGGCAGTGCAGATAGAGTCTGGGATTGACTGTGTGCACAGAGATTGACATTGCGGACAGAGTTCGTCAGTGTGGACTGTGATTGACAGTGTGGAGAGAGATGGCAGTGCAGACAGTGATTTACAGTATGGACAGAGACTGCCAATGCAGATAGAGAATGACTGTGGAAACGGACTGAGAGTGCGGACAGAGACTGAAAGTGCGGACAGAGACTAACAGTGCGGACATAGACTGACAGAGTGGACAGAGACTGACAGTGCGGAGCGAGACGGACAGTGCGGACAGAGACCGACAGTACGGACATAGACTGACAATGCGGACATAGACTTACAGTGCGGACAGAGACTGACAGTATGGACATAGATTGACAGTGCGGACATAGACTGACAGTGCGGACAGAGACAAACATTGCGGTCAGAGACTGACAGTGCTGACTGTGACTGACAGTGTGGAGAGAGACTGACAGTGTGGACAGTGATTGACCCAGTGGACAGGGATTGGCAGTGAGGACCGAGAGTGACAGTGTGGGCGGAGATTGACAATGTGGACAGAGACTGATAGTGTGGACAGAGATTGACAATGTGGATAGTGCGGACAGGGATTGACAGTGTGGACCGAGACTCACAGTGTGGAAAGAGACTGACAGTGCGGACAGTGACTTTCAGTGTGGAGAGAGACTGACAGTGTGGACAGTGATAGACCCAGTGGACAGGGATTGGCAGTGTGGACAGAGACTGACAGTGTGGATGGAGATTGACAGTGTGGACAGAGACTGACAGTGTGGGCAGAGACAAACATTGTGGACAGAGACTGACAGTGTGGACATTGATTGACCCAGTGGACAGGGATTTTCAGTGTGGACAGAGACTCACAGTGTGGATGAAGATTGACATCGTGGACATAGACAGACAGTGTGGACAGAGACAAACATTGCGGACAGAGACTGACAGTGCGGATAGTGACTGACAGTGTGGACAGAGAGTGACAGTGCGGACAGAGGCAAACATTGCGGACAGAGACTGACAGTGCGGACAGTGACTGACAGTGTGGACAGAGACTGACAGTGTAGACAGAGACTGACAGTGTGGACAGAGACTGACAGTGCGGACAGAGACTGACAGTGTGGACAGAGACTGACAGTGCAGCCAGCGACTAACACGACGGACAAAGATTGACAGTGTGGAAAGAGACTGGCAGTGGGGAAAAAAAATCACAGTGCGGACAGAGACTGACAGTGAGGACATAGACAGACAGTGCGGACATGGACTTACAGTGGAGACAGAGACTGACCACGTGGACAGAGACTAAAAGTGCGGACAGAGACAGACAGTGCAGACAGGGACTGACATTGCGGACAGGGATTGACAGTGGGGACAGGGATTGACAGTGCGGACAGAGACTGGCAGTGCAGGCAGAGACTGGCAGTGCAGATAGAGTCTGGGATTGACTGTGTGCACAGAGATTGACAGTGCGGACAAAGTTCGTCAGTGTGGACAGTGATTGACAGTGTGGAGAGAGATGCAGTGCAGACAGTGATTTACAGTGTGGACAGAGTCTGACAATGCAGATAGAGAATGACTGTGGAAATGGACTGAGAGTGCGGACAGAGACTGACAGTGCGGACAGAGACTAACAGTGCAGACAGCGACTAACACGACGGACATAGATTGACAGTGCGGACAGCGACTGACAATGTGGAGAGAGATGGCAGTGCAGACAGTGATTTTCAGTACAGAGACTGACAGTGCAGATAGAGAATGACTGTGGAAATGGACTGAGAGTGCGGACAGAGACTGACAGTGTGGGAAGTTTTTTTTCCGTGTGCACAGTGATTGACATTGTGGACAAAGACTGGCAGTGCGGACAGAGACTGACAGTCCGGACAGAGACTGACAGCGCGGACAGAGACTGACAGTACGGACAGCGACTGACAGTGCGGAAACTGACTGACAGTGCAGAAAGGGACTGACAATGCAGACAGTGATTGACACTGCGGACAGGGATTGAGATTGCGGACTGGGATTTTCAGTGCGGACAGGGATTGACAGTGTGGACAGGGATTGACAGTGCGGACTGGGATTTTCAGTGCGGACAGGGATTGACAGTGTGGACAGGGATTGTCAGTGGGGACAGGGATTGACAGTGCGGACAGAGACCGGCATTGCAGACTGAGACTGGCAGTGCAGATAGAGTCTGGGATTGACTGTGTGCACAGAGATTGACATTGCGGACAGAGTTCGTCAGTGTGGACAGTGATTGACAGTGTGGAGAGAGATGGCAGTGCAGACAGTGATTTACAGTATGGACAGAGACTGACAATGCAGATAGAGAATGACTGTGGAAACGGACTGAGAGTGCGGACAGAGACTGACAGTGCGGACAGAGACTAACAGTGCGGACATAGACTGACAGAGTGGTCAGAGACTGACAGTGAAGAGCGAGACGGACAGTGCGGACAGAGACCGACAGTATGGACAGCGACTGACAATGCGGACATAGACTGACAGTGCGGACAGAGACTGACAGTATGGACATAGATTGACAGTGCGGACATAGACTGACAGTGCGGACAGAGACAAACACTGCGGTCAGAGACTGACAGTGCTGACTGTGACTGACAGTGTGGAGAGAGACTGACAGTGTGGACAGTGATTGACCCAGTGGACAGGGATTGGCAGTGAGGACCGAGACTGACAGTGTGGATGGAGATTGACAATGTGGACAGAGACTGATAGTGTGGACAGAGATTGACAATGTGGACAGTGCGGACAGGGATTGACAGTGTGGACCGAGACTCACAGTGTGGACAGAGACTGACAGTGTGGACAGAGACAAACAATGCGGAAAGAGACTGACAGTGCGGACAGAGACTGACAGTGCAGACAGTGATTGACCCAGTGGACAGGGATTGGCAGTGTGGACTGAGACTGACAGTGTGGACGGAGATTGACAGTGTGGAGAGAGACTGACAGTGTGGGCAGAGACAAACATTGCGGACAGAGACTGACAGTGTGGACAGAGACTGACAGTGTTGACAGTGATTGACCCAGTGGACAGGGATTTTCAGTGTGGACAGAGACTCACAGTGAGGATGAAGATTGACATCGTGGACATAGACAGACAGTGTGGACAGAGACAAACATTGTGGACAGAGACTGACAGTGCGGATAGTGACTGACAGTGTGGACAGAGAGTGACAGTGCGGACAGAGGAAAACATTGCGGACAGAGACTGACAGTGCGGACAGTGACTGACAGTGTGGACAGAGACTGACAGTGTAGACAGAGACTGACAGTGTGGACAGAGTCTGACAGTGCGGACAGAGACTGACAGTGTGGACAGAGACTGACAGTGCAGCCAGCGACTAACACGACGGACAAATATTGACAGTGTGGAAAGAGACTGGCAGTGGGGAAAAGAAATCACAGTGCAGACGGAGACTGACAGTACGGACATAGACTGACAGTGCGGACAGAGACTGACAGTGAGGACATAGACAGACAGTGCGGACATGGACTTACAGTGGAGACAGAGACTGACCACGCGGACAGAGACTAAAAGTGCAGACAGAGACAGACAGTGCAGACAGGGACTGACATTGCGGACAATGATTGACACTGCGGACAGGGATTGAGAGTGCGGACAGGGATTGAGAGTGCGGACAGGGATTGAGAGTGCGGACAGGGATTGACAGTGCGGACAGGGATTGAGAGTGCGGGCAGGGATTGACAGTGCGGACAGGGATTGAGAGTGCGGACAGGGATTGAGAGTGCGGACAGGGATTGAGAGTGCGGACAGGGATTGACAGTGCGGACATAGACTGACAGTGCGAACAGAGACTGACAGTGCAGAAAGGGACTGACAATATGAACAGTGATTGACACTACGGACAGGGATTGAGAGTGCGGACTGGGATTTTCAGTGCGGACAGGGATTGACAGTGTGGACAGGGATTGACAGTGGGGACAGGGATTGACAGTGCGGACAGAGACTGGCAGTGCAGGCAGAGACTGGCAGTGCAGATAGAGTCTGGGATTGACTGTGTGCACAGAGATTGACAGTGCGGACAAAGTTCGACAGTGTGGACAGTGATTGACAGTGTGGAGAGAGATGGCAGTGCAGACAGTGATTTACAGTATGGACAGAGACTGACAATGCAGATAGAGAATGAATGTGGAAACGGACTGAGAGTGCGGACAGAGACTGACAGTGCGGACAGAGACTAACAGTGCAGACAGCGACTAACACGACGGACACAGATTGACAGTGCGGACAGAGACTGACAATGTGGAGAGAGATGGCAGTGCAGACAGTGATTTTCAGTACAGAGACTGCCAGTGCAGATAGAGTCTGGGATTGACTGTGTGCACAGAGACTGACAGTGCGGACAAAGTTCATCAGTGTGGACAGTGATTGACAGTGTGGAGAGAGATGGCAGTGCAGACAGTGATTTACAGTATGGACAGTGTCTGCCAATGCAGATAGAGAATGACTGTGGAAACGGACTGAGAGTGCGGACAGAGACTGACAGTGCGGACAGAGACTAACAGTGCAGACAGCGACTAACACGACGGACACAGATTGACAGTGCGGACAGCGACTGACAATGTGGAGAGAGATGGCAGTGCAGAAAGTGATTTTCAGTACAGAGACTGACAGTGCAGATCGAGAATGACTGTGGAAACGGACTGAGAGTGCGGACAGAGACTGACAGTGCGGACAGAGACTAACAGTGCGGACATAGACTGACAGAGTGGTCAGAGACTGACAGTGAAGAGCGAGACGGACAGTGCGGACAGAGACCGACAGTATGGACAGCGACTGACAATGCAGACATAGACTGACAGTGCGGACAGAGACTGACAGTATGGACATAGATTGACAGTGCGGACATAGACTGACAGTGCGGACAGAGACAAACATTGCGGTCAGAGACTGACAGTGCTGACTGTGACTGACAGTATGGAGAGAGACTGACAGTGTGGACAGTGATTGACCCAGTGGACAGGGATTGGCAGTGAGGACCGAGACTGACAGTGTGGATGGAGATTGACAATGTGGACAGAGACTGATAGTGTGGACAGAGATTGACAATGTGGACAGTGCAGACAGGGATTGACAGTGTGGACCGAGACTCACAGTGTGGACAGAGACTGACAGTGTGGACAGAGACAAACAATGCGGAAAGAGACTGACAGTGCGGACAGAGACTGACAGTGCGGACAGTGATTGACCCAGTGGACAGGGATTGGCAGTGTGGACTGAGACTGACAGTGTGGACGGAGATAGACAGTGTGGAGAGAGACTGACAGTGTGGGCAGAGACAAACATTGCGGACAGAGACTGACAGTGTGGACAGAGACTGACAGTGTTGACAGTGATTGACCCAGTGGACAGGGATTTTCAGTGTGGACAGAGACTCACAGTGAGGATGAAGATTGACATCGTGGACATAGACAGACAGTGTGGACAGAGACAAACATTGTGGACAGAGACTGACAGTGCGGATAGTGACTGACAGTGCGGAAACTGACTGACAGTGCAGAAAGGGACTGACAATGCGGACAGTGATTGACACTGCGGACAGGGATTGAGATTGCGGACTGGGATTTTCAGTGCGGACAGGGATTGACAGTGTGGACAGGGATTGACAGTGGGGACAGGGATTGACAGTCCGGACAGAGACTGGCGTTGCAGACTGAGACTGGCAGTGCAGATAGAGTCTGGGATTGACTGTGTGCACAGAGATTGACATTGCGGACAGAGTTCGTCAGTGTGGACAGTGATTGACAGTGTGGAGAGAGATGGCAGTGCAGACAGTGATTTACAGTATGGACAGAGACTGACAATGCAGATAGAGAATGACTGTGGAAACGGACTGAGAGTGCGGACAGAGACTGACAGTGCGGACAGAGAGTAACAGTGCGGACATAGACTGACAGAGTGGTCAGAGACTGACAGTGAAGAGCGAGACGGACAGTGCGGACAGAGACCGACAGTATGGACATAGACTGACAATACGGACATAGACTGACAGTGCGGACAGAGACTGACAGTATGGACATAGATTGACAGTGCGGACATAGACTGACAGTGCGGACAGAGACAAACATTGCAGTCAGAGACTGACAGTGCTGACTGTGACTGACAGTGTGGAGAGAGACTGACAGTGTGGACAGTGATTGACCCAGTGGACAGGGATTGGCAGTGAGGACCGAGACTGACAGTGTGGACGGAGATTGACAATGTGAACAGAGACTGATAGTGTGGACAGAGATTGACAATGTGGACAGTGCGGACAGGGATTGACAGTGTGGACCGAGACTCACAGTGTGGACAGAGACTGACAGTGTGGACAGAGACAAACAATGCGGAAAGAGACTGACAGTGCGGACAGAGACTGACAGTGCGGACAGTGATTGACCCAGTGGACAGGGATTGGCAGTGTGGACTGAGACTGACAGTGTGGACGGAGATTGACAGTGTGGAGAGAGACTGACAGTGTGGGCAGAGACAAACATTGCGGACAGAGACTGACAGTGTGGACAGAGACTGACAGTGTTGACAGTGATTGACCCAGTGGACAGGGATTTTCAGTGTGGACAGAGACTCACAGTGTGAATGAAGATTGACATCGTGGACATAGACAGACAGTGTGGACAGAGACAAACATTGTGGACAGAGACTGACAGTACGGATAGTGACTGACAGTGTGGACAGAGAGTGACAGTGCGGACAGATGAAAACATTGCGGACAGAGACTGACAGTGCGGACAGTGACTGACAGTGTGGACAGAGACTGACAGTGCAGCCAGCGACTAACACGACGGACAAAGATTGACAATGTGGAAAGAGACTGGCAGTGGGGAAGAAAAATCACTGTGCGGACAGAGACTGACAGTGAGGACATAGACAGACAGTGCGGACATGGACTTACAGTGGAGACAGAGACTGACCACGTGGACAGAGACTAAAAGTGCGGACAGAGACAGACAGTGCAGACAGGGACTGACATTGCGGACAGGGATTGACAGTGCGGACTTAGACTGACAGTGCGGACAGAGACTGACAGTGCAAACAGAGACTGACAGTGCGAACAGAGACTGACAGTGCAGAAAGGGACTGACAATATGAACAGTGATTGACACTGCGGACAGGGATTGAGAGTGCGGACTGGGATTTTCAGTGCGGACAGGGATTGACAGTGTGGGCAGGGATTGACAGTGGGGACAGGGATTGACAGTGCGGACAGAGACTGGCAGTGCAGACTGAGACAGGCAGTGCAGATCGAGTCTGGGATTGACTGTGTGCACAGAGATTGACAGTGCGGACAAAGTTCGTCAGTGTGGACAGTGATTGACAGTGTGGAGAGAGACTGACAATGCAGATAGAGAATGACTGTGGAAACGGACTGAGAGTGCGGACAGAGACTGACAGTGCGGACAGAGACTAACAGTGCGGACATAGACTGACAGAGTGGTCAGAGACTGACAGTGAAGAGCGAGATGGACAGTGCGGACAGAGACCGACAGTACGGACAGAGACTGACAATACGGACATAGACTGACAGTGCGGACTGAGACTGACAGTATGGACATAGATTGACAGTGCGGACATAGACTGACAGTGCGGACAGAGACAAACATTGCGGTCAGAGACTGACAGTGCTGACTGTGACTGACAGTGTGGAGAGAGACTGACAGTGTGGACAGTGATTGACCCAGTGGACAGGGATTGGCAGTGAGGACCGAGAGTGACAGTGTGGACGGAGATTGACAATGTGGACAGAGACTGATAGTGTGGACAGAGATTGACAATGTGGACAGTGCGGACAGGGATTGACAGTGTGGACCGAGACTCACAGTGTGGACAGAGACTGACAGTGTGGACAGAGACAAACAATGCGGAAAGAGACTGACAGTGCGGACAGAGACTGACAGTGCGGACAGTGATTGACCCAGTGGACAGGGATTGGCAGTGTGGACTGAGACTGACAGTGTGGACGGAGATTGACAGTGTGGAGAGAGACTGACAGTGTGGGCAGAGACAAACATTGCGGACAGAGACTGACAGTGTGGACAGAGACTGACAGTGTTGACAGTGATTGACCCAGTGGACAGGGATTTTCAGTGTGGACAGAGACTCACAGTGTGGATGAAGATTGACATCGTGGACATAGACAGACAGTGTGGACAGAGACAAACACTGTGGACAGAGACTGACAGTACGGATAGTGACTGACAGTGTGGACAGAGAGTGACAGTGCGGAGAGATGAAAACATTGCGGACAGAGACTGACAGTGCGGACAGTGATTGACAGTGTGGACAGAGACTGACAGTGCAGCCAGCGACTAACACGACGGACAAAGATTGACAATGTGGAAAGAGACTGGCAGTGGGGAAGAAAAATCACTGTGCGGACAGAGACTGACAGTGAGGACATAGACAGACAGTGCGGACATGGATTTACAGTGGAGACAGAGACTGACCACGTGGACAGAGACTAAAAGTCCGGCAGAGACATACAGTGCAGACAGGGACTGACATTGCGGACAGGGATTGACAGTGCGGACATAGACTGACAGTGCGGACAGAGACTGACAGTATGGACATAGATTGACAGTGCGGACATAGACTGACAGTGCGGACAGAGACAAACATTGCGGTCAGAGACTGACAGTGACTGACAGTGTGGAGAGAGACTGACAGTGTGGACAGTGATTGACCCAGTGGACAGGGATTGGCAGTGAGGACCGAGAGTGACAGTGTGGACGGAGATTGACAATGTGGACAGAGACTGATAGTGTGGACAGAGATTGACAATGTGGACAGTGCGGACAGGGATTGACAGTGTGGACCGAGACTCACAGTGTGGACAGAGACTGACAGTGTGGACAGAGACAAACAATGCGGAAAGAGACTGACAGTGCGGACAGTGATTGACCCAGTGGACAGGGATTGGCAGTGTGGACTGAGACTGACAGTGTGGACGGAGATTGACAGTGTGGAGAGAGACTGACAGTGTGGGCAGAGACAAACATTGCGGACAGAGACTGACAGTGTGGACAGAGACTGACAGTGTTGACAGTGATTGACCCAGTGGACAGGGATTTTCAGTGTGGACAGAGACTCACAGTGTGGATGAAGATTGACATCGTGGACATAGACAGACAGTGTGGACAGAGACAAACATTGTGGACAGAGACTGACAGTACGGATAGTGACTGACAGTGTGGACAGAGAGTGACAGTGCGGAGAGATGAAAACATTGCGGACAGAGACTGACAGTGTGGACAGTGATTGACAGTGTGGACAGAGACTGACAGTGCAGCCAGCGACTAACACGACGGACAAAGATTGACAATGTGGAAAGAGACTGGCAGTGGGGAAGAAAAATCACTGTGCGGACAGAGACTGACAGTGAGGACATAGACAGACAGTGCGGACATGGATTTACAGTGGAGACAGAGACTGACCACGTGGACAGAGACTAAAAGTCCGGCAGAGACGTACAGTGCAGACAGGGACTGACATTGCGGACAGGGATTGACAGTGCGGACATAGACTGACAGTGCGGACAGAGACTGACAGTGCAAACAGAGACTGACAGTGCAGAAAGGGACTGACAATATGAACAGTGATTGACACTACGGACAGGGATTGAGAGTGCGGACTGGGATTTTCATTACGGTAAGAAGTTTAACAACACCAGGTTAAAGTCCAACAGGTTTATTTGGTAGCAAAAGCCACACGTGTGGCTTTTGCTACCAAATAAACCTGTTGGACTTTAACCTGGTGTTGTTAAACTTCTTACTGTGTTTACCCCAGTCCAACGCCGGCATCTCCACATCATTTTCATTACGGACAGGGATTGACAGTGTGGACAGGGATTGACAGTGGGGACAGGGATTGACAGTGCGGACAGAGACTGGCAGTACAGACTGAGACTGGCAGTGCAGATCGAGTCTGGGATTGACTGTGTGCACAGAGATTGACAGTGCGGACAAAGTTCGTCAGTGTGGACAGTGATTGACAGTGTGGAGAGAGACTGACAATGCAGATAGAGAATGACTGTGGAAACTGACTGAGAGTGCGGACAGAGACTGACAGTGCGGACAGAGACTAACAGTGCGGACATCGACTGACAGAGTGGACAGAGTCTGACAGTGCAGATAGAGAATGACTGTGCAAACGGACTGAGAGTGCGGACAGAGACTGACAGTGCGGACAGAGACTAACAGTGCAGACAGCGACTAACACGACGGACATAGTTTGACAGTGCGGACAGCGACTGACAATGTGGAGAGAGATGGCAGTGCAGACAGTGATTTACAGTACAGAGACTGACAGTGCAGATAGAGAATGACTGTGGAAATGGACTGAGAGTGCGGACAGAGACTGACAGTGTGGGAAGTTTTTTTTCCGTGTGCACAGTGATTGACATTGTGGACAAAGACTGGCAGTGCGGACAGAGACTGACAGTCCGGACAGAGACTGACAGTGCGGACAGAGACTGACAGTACGGACAGCGACTGACAGTGCGGAAACTGACTGACAGTGCAGAAAGGGACTGACAATGCGGACAGTGATTGACACTGCGGACAGGGATTTAGATTGCGGACTGGGATTTTCAGTGCGGACAGGAATTGACAGTGTGGACAGGGATTGACAGTGGGGACAGGGATTGACAGTGCGGACAGAGACTGGCATTGCAGACTGAGACTGGCAGTGCAGATAGAGTCTGGGATTGACTGTGTGCACAGAGATTGACATTGCGGACAGAGTTCGTCAGTGTGGACGGTGATTGACAGTGTGGAGAGAGATGGCAGTGCAGACAGTGATTTACAGTATGGACAGAGACTGACAATGCAGATAGAGAATGACTGTGGAAACGGACTGAGAGTGCGGACAGAGACTGACAGTGCGGACAGAGACTAACAGTGCGGACATAGACTGACAGAGTGGTCAGAGACTGACAGTGAAGAGCGAGACGGACAGTGCGGACAGAGACCGACAGTACGGACATAGACTGACAGTGCGGACAGAGACAAACATTGCGGACAGAGACTGACAGTGTGGACAGAGACTGACAGTGTTGACAGTGATTGACCCAGTGGACAGGGATTTTCAGTGTGGACAGAGACTCACAGTGTGGATGAAGATTGACATCGTGGACATAGACAGACAGTGTGGACAGAGACAAACATTGTGGACAGAGACTGACAGTACGGATAGTGACTGACAGTGTGGACAGAGAGTGACAGTGCGGACAGATGAAAACATTGCGGACAGAGACTGACAGTGCGGACAGTGACTGACAGTGTGGACAGAGACTGACAGTGTAGACAGAGACTGACAGTGTGGACAGAGTCTGACAGTGCGGACAGAGACTGACAGTGTGGACAGAGACTGACAGTGCAGCCAGCGACTGACACGATGGACAAAGATTGAAAATGTGGAAAGAGACTGGCAGTGGGGAAGAAAAATCACAGTGTGGACAGAGACTGACAGTGAGGTCATAGACAGACAGTGCGGACATGGACTTACAGTGGAGACAGAGACTGACCACGTGGACAGAGACTAAAAGTGCGGACAGAGACAGACAGTGCAGACAGGGACTGACATTGCGGACAGGGATTGACAGTGCGGACATAGACTGACAGTGCGGACAGAGACTGACAGTGCAACCAGAGACTGACAGTGCGAACAGAGACTGACAGTGTAGAAAGGGACTGACAATGTGAACAGTGATTGACACTACGGACAGGGATTGAGAGTGCGGACTGGGATTTTCAGTGCGGACAGGGATTGACAGTGTGGACAGGGATTGACAGTGGGGACAGGGATTGACAGTGTGGAGAGAGATGCAGTGCAGACAGTGATTTACAGTGTGGACAGAGTCTGACAATGCAGATAGAGAATGACTGTGGAAACGGACTGAGAGTGCGGACAGAGACTGACAGTGCGGACAGAGACTAACAGTGCAGACAGCGACTAACACGACGGACATAGATTGACAGTGCGGACAGCGACTGACAATGTGGAGAGAGATGGCAGTGCAGACAGTGATTTTCAGTACAGAGACTGACAGTGCAGATAGAGAATGACTGTGGAAATGGACTGAGAGTGCGGACAGAGACTGACAGTGTGGGAAGTTTTTTTTCCGTGTGCACAGTGATTGACATTGTGGACAAAGACTGGCAGTGCGGACAGAGACTGACAGTCCGGACAGAGACTGACAGCGCGGACAGAGACTGACAGTACGGACAGCGACTGACAGTGCGGAAACTGACTGACAGTGCAGAAAGGGACTGACAATGCAGACAGTGATTGACACTGCGGACAGGGATTGAGATTGCGGACTGGGATTTTCAGTGCGGACAGGGATTGACAGTGTGGACAGGGATTGACAGTGCGGACTGGGATGTTCAGTGCGGACAGGGATTGACAGTGTGGACAGGGATTGTCAGTGGGGACAGGGATTGACAGTGCGGACAGAGACCGGCATTGCAGACTGAGACTGGCAGTGCAGACAGAGTCTGGGATTGACTGTGTGCACAGAGATTGACATTGCGGACAGAGTTCGTCAGTGTGGACAGTGATTGACAGTGTGGAGAGAGATGGCAGTGCAGACAGTGATTTACAGTATGGACAGAGACTGACAATGCAGATAGAGAATGACTGTGGAAACGGACTGAGAGTGCGGACAGAGACTGACAGTGCGGACAGAGACTAACAGTGCGGACATAGACTGACAGAGTGGTCAGAGACTGACAGTGAAGAGCGAGACGGACAGTGCGGACAGAGACCGACAGTATGGACAGCAACTGACAATGCGGACATAGACTGACAGTGCGGACAGAGACTGACAGTATGGACATAGATTGACAGTGCGGACATAGACTGACAGTGCGGACAGAGACAAACATTGCGGTCAGAGACTGACAGTGCTGACTGTGACTGACAGTGTGGAGAGAGACTGACAGTGTGGACAGTGATTGACCCAGTGGACAGGGATTGGCAGTGAGGACCGAGACTGACAGTGTGGATGGAGATTGACAATGTGGACAGAGACTGATAGTGTGGACAGAGATTGACAATGTGGACAGTGCGGACAGGGATTGACAGTGTGGACCGAGACTCACAGTGTGGACAGAGACTGACAGTGTGGACAGAGACAAACAATGCGGAAAGAGACTGACAGTGCGGACAGAGACTGACAGTGCGGACAGTGATTGACCCAGTGGACAGGGATTGGCAGTGTGGACTGAGACTGACAGTGTGGACGGAGATTGACAGTGTGGAGAGAGACTGACAGTACGGACAGCGACTGACAGTGCGGAAACTGACTGACAGTGCAGAAAGGGACTGACAATGCAGACAGTGATTGACACTGCGGACAGGGATTGAGATTGCGGACTGGGATTTTCAGTGCGGACAGGGATTGACAGTGTGGACAGGGATTGACAGTGCGGACTGGGATGTTCAGTGCGGACAGGGATTGACAGTGTGGACAGGGATTGTCAGTGGGGACAGGGATTGACAGTGCGGACAGAGACCGGCATTGCAGACTGAGACTGGCAGTGCAGATAGAGTCTGGGATTGACTGTGTGCACAGAGATTGACATTGCGGACAGAGTTCGTCAGTGTGGACAGTGATTGACAGTGTGGAGAGAGATGGCAGTGCAGACAGTGATTTACAGTATGGACAGAGACTGACAATGCAGATAGAGAATGACTGTGGAAACGGACTGAGAGTGCGGACAGAGACTGACAGTGCGGACAGAGACTAACAGTGCGGACATAGACTGACAGAGTGGTCAGAGACTGACAGTGAAGAGCGAGACGGACAGTGCGGACAGAGACCGACAGTATGGACAGCGACTGACAATGCGGACATAGACTGACAGTGCGGACAGAGACTGACAGTATGGACATAGATTGACAGTGCGGACATAGACTGACAGTGCGGACAGAGACAAACATTGCGGTCAGAGACTGACAGTGCTGACTGTGACTGACAGTGTGGAGAGAGACTGACAGTGTGGACAGTGATTGACCCAGTGGACAGGGATTGGCAGTGAGGACCGAGACTGACAGTGTGGATGGAGATTGACAATGTGGACAGAGACTGATAGTGTGGACAGAGATTGACAATGTGGACAGTGCGGACAGGGATTGACAGTGTGGACCGAGACTCACAGTGTGGACAGAGACTGACAGTGTGGACAGAGACAAACAATGCGGAAAGAGACTGACAGTGCGGACAGAGACTGACAGTGCGGACAGTGATTGACCCAGTGGACAGGGATTGGCAGTGTGGACTGAGACTGACAGTGTGGACGGAGATTGACAGTGTGGAGAGAGACTGACAGTGTGGGCAGAGACAAACATTGCGGACAGAGACTGACAGTGTGGACAGAGACTGACAGTGTTGACAGTGATTGACCCAGTGGACAGGGAATTTCAGTGTGGACAGAGACTCACAGTGAGGATGAAGATTGACATCGTGGACATAGACAGACAGTGTGGACAGAGACAAACATTGTGGACAGAGACTGACAGTGCGGATAGTGACTGACAGTGTGGACAGAGAGTGACAGTGCGGACAGAGGAAAACATTGCGGACAGAGACTGACAGTGCGGACAGTGACTGACAGTGTGGACAGAGACTGACAGTGTAGACAGAGACTGACAGTGTGGACAGAGTCTGACAGTGCGGACAGAGACTGACAGTGTGGACAGAGACTGACAGTGCAGCCAGCGACTAACACGACGGACAAATATTGACAGTGTGGAAAGAGACTGGCAGTGGGGAAAAGAAATCACAGTGCAGACGGAGACTGACAGTACGGACATAGACTGACAGTGCGGACAGAGACTGACAGTGAGGACATAGACAGACAGTGCTGACATGGACTTACAGTGGAGACAGGGACTGACCACGCGGACAGAGACTAAAAGTGCGGACAGAGACAGACAGTGCAGACAGGGACTGACATTGCGGACAATGATTGACACTGCGGACAGGGATTGAAAGTGCGGACAGGGATTGAGAGTGCGGACAGGGATTGAGAGTGCGGACAGGGATTGAGAGTGCGGACAGGGATTGACAGTGCGGACATAGACTGACAGTGCGGACAGAGACTGACAGTGCAGAAAGGGACTGACAATGTGGACAGTGATTGACACTCCGGACAGGGATTGAGAGTGCGGACTGGGATTTTCAGTGCAGACATAGACTGATAGTGCGGACAGAGACTGACAGTGCGGACAGAGACTGACAGTCCGGACAGAGGCTGACAGTGCGGACATAGACTGACAGTGCGGACAGAGACTGACAGTGCGGACATAGACTGACAGTGCGGACAGAGACAAACATTGCGGACTGAGACTGACAGTGCGTACAGAGACTGGCAGTGAGGACAGAGACTGACAGTGCAGACAGCGACTGACAGTGTGGACTGAGACTGACAGTGTGGACAGAGACTAACAATGTGGACAGAGACTGACAGTCCGGACAGAGACAGACAGTGCTGACTGTGACTGACAGTGTGGAGAGAGACTGAAAGTGTGGACAGTGATTGACCCAGTGGACAGGGATTGGCAGTGTGGACAGAGACTGACAGTGTGGACGGAGATTGACAATGTGGACAGAGACTGATATTGTGGACAGAGATTGACAATGTGGACAGTGCGGACAGGGATTGACAGTGTGGACAGAGATTGACAGTGTGGACAGAGACTGACAATGTGGACAGAGATTGACAATGTGGACAGTGCGGACAGGGATTGACAGTGTGGACAGAGACTGACATTGTGGACAGAGACTGACAATGTGGACAGAGATTGACAGTGTGGACAGAGATGGACATTACGGACAGGGATTGACAGTGCGGACAGGGATTGACAGTGCGGACTGGGATTGACAGTGCAGACTTCGACTGACAGTGCGGACATAGACCGACAGTGCGGACAGAGACTGACAGTGAGGACATAGATTGACAGTGCGGACAGAGACTAACAGTGCGGACATAGACTGACAGAGCGGACAGAGACTGACAGTGCGGAGAGAGACGGACAGTGCGGACAGAGACCGACAGTACGGACATAGACTGACAAAGCGGACATAGACTGACAGTGCGGACATAGACGGACAGTGTGGACAGAGATTGACAGTGTGGACAGAGAGTGACAGTGCGGACAGAGAAAACATTGCGGACAGAGACTGACAGTGCGGACAGTGACTGACAGTGTGGACAGAGACTGACAGTGTAGACAGAGAATGACAGTGTGGACAGAGACTAACAGTGTGGACAGAGACTGACAGTGTGGACAGAGATTGATAGCGTGGACAGAGACTGACAGTGTTGGCAGAGACAAACATTGCGGACAGAGACTGACAGTGAGGACATAGACTGACAGTCCGGACATGGACTTACAGTGGATACAGAGACTGACCACGCGGACAGAGACTAAAAGTGCGGACAGAGACAGACAGTGCTGACAGGGACTGACATTGCGGACAATGATTGACACTGCGGACAGGGATTGAGAGTGCGGACAGGGATTGAGAGTGCGGACAGGGATTGACAGTGCGGACATAGACTGACAGTGCGGACAGAGACTGACAGTGCAAACAGAGACTGACAGTGCGGACAGAGACTGACAGTGCAGAAAGGGACTGACAATATGAACAGTGATTGACACTACGGACAGGGATTGAGAGTGCGAACTGGGATTTTCAGTGCGGACAGGGATTGACAGTGTGGACAGGGATTGACAGTGGGAACAGGGATTGACAGTGCGGACAGAGACTGGCAGTGCAGGCAGAGACTGGCAGTGCAGATAGAGTCTGGTATTGACTGTGTGCACAGAGATTGACAGTGCGGACAAAGTTCGTCAGTGTGGACAGTGATTGACAGTGTGGAGAGAGATGGCAGTGCAGACAGTGATTTACAGTCTGGACAGAGACTGCCAATGCAGATAGAGAATGACTGTGGAAACGGACTGAGAGTGCGGACAGAGACTGACAGTGCGGACAGAGACTAACAGTGCAGACAGCGACTAACACGACGGAGATAGATTGACAGTGCGGTCAGCGACTGACAATGTGGAGAGAGATGGCAGTGCAGACAGTGATTTTCAGTACAGAGACTGGCAGTGCAGATAGAGTCTGGGATTGACTGTGTGCACAGAGACTGACAGTGCGGACAAAGTTCATCAGTGTGGACAGTGATTGACAGTGTGGAGAGAGATGGCAGTGCACACAGTGATTTACAGTATGGACAGTGTCTGCCAATGCAGATAGAGAATGACTGTGGAAACGGACTGAGAGTGCGGACAGAGACTGAGAGTGCGGACAGAGACGAACAGTGCAGACAGCGACTAACACGACGGACACAGATTGACAGTGCGGACAGCGACTGACAATGTGGAGAGAGATGGCAGTGCAGAAAGTGATTTTCAGTACAGAGACTGACAGTGCAGATCGAGAACGACTGTGGAAATGGACTGACAGTGCGGACAGAGACTGACAGTGCGGATAGTGACTGACATTGTGGACAGAGAGTGACAGTGCGGACAGAGGAAAACATTGCGGACAGAGACTGACAGTGCGGACAGTGACTGACAGTGTGGACAGAGACTGACAGTGTAGACAGAGACTGACAGTGTGGACAGAGTCTGACAGTGCGGACAGAGACTGACAGTGTGGACAGAGACTGACAGTGCAGCCAGCGACTAACACGACGGACAAATATTGACAGTGTGGAAAGAGACTGGCAGTGGGGAAAAGAAATCACAGTGCAGACGGAGACTGACAGTACGGACATAGACTGACAGTGCGGACAGAGACTGACAGTGAGGACATAGACAGACAGTGCTGACATGGACTTACAGTGGAGACAGGGACTGACCACGCGGACAGAGACTAAAAGTGCGGACAGAGACAGACAGTGCAGACAGGGACTGACATTGCGGACAATGATTGACACTGCGGACAGGGATTGAGAGTGCGGACAGGGATTGAGAGTGCGGACAGGGATTGAGAGTGCGGACAGGGATTGAGAGTGCGGACAGGGATTGACAGTGCGGACATAGACTGACAGTGCGGACAGAGACTGACAGTGCAGAAAGGGACTGACAATGTGGACAGTGATTGACACTCCGGACAGGGATTGAGAGTGCGGACTGGGATTTTCAGTGCAGACATAGACTGATAGTGCGGACAGAGACTGACAGTGCGGACAGAGACTGACAGTCCGGACAGAGGCTGACAGTGCGGACATAGACTGACAGTGCGGACAGAGACTGACAGTGCGGACATAGACTGACAGTGCGGACAGAGACAAACATTGCGGACTGAGACTGACAGTGCGTACAGAGACTGGCAGTGAGGACAGAGACTGACAGTGCAGACAGCGACTGACAGTGTGGACTGAGACTGACAGTGTGGACAGAGACTAACAATGTGGACAGAGACTGACAGTCCGGACAGAGACAGACAGTGCTGACTGTGACTGACAGTGTGGAGAGAGACTGAAAGTGTGGACAGTGATTGACCCAGTGGACAGGGATTGGCAGTGTGGACAGAGACTGACAGTGTGGACGGAGATTGACAATGTGGACAGAGACTGATATTGTGGACAGAGATTGACAATGTGGACAGTGCGGACAGGGATTGACAGTGTGGACAGAGATTGACAGTGTGGACAGAGACTGACAATGTGGACAGAGATTGACAATGTGGACAGTGCGGACAGGGATTGACAGTGTGGACAGAGACTGACATTGTGGACAGAGACTGACAATGTGGACAGAGATTGACAGTGTGGACAGAGATGGACATTACGGACAGGGATTGACAGTGCGGACAGGGATTGACAGTGCGGACTGGGATTGACAGTGCAGACTTCGACTGACAGTGCGGACATAGACCGACAGTGCGGACAGAGACTGACAGTGAGGACATAGATTGACAGTGCGGACAGAGACTAACAGTGCGGACATAGACTGACAGAGCGGACAGAGACTGACAGTGCGGAGAGAGACGGACAGTGCGGACAGAGACCGACAGTACGGACATAGACTGACAAAGCGGACATAGACTGACAGTGCGGACATAGACGGACAGTGTGGACAGAGATTGACAGTGTGGACAGAGAGTGACAGTGCGGACAGAGAAAACATTGCGGACAGAGACTGACAGTGCGGACAGTGACTGACAGTGTGGACAGAGACTGACAGTGTAGACAGAGAATGACAGTGTGGACAGAGACTAACAGTGTGGACAGAGACTGACAGTGTGGACAGAGATTGATAGCGTGGACAGAGACTGACAGTGTTGGCAGAGACAAACATTGCGGACAGAGACTGACAGTGAGGACATAGACTGACAGTCCGGACATGGACTTACAGTGGATACAGAGACTGACCACGCGGACAGAGACTAAAAGTGCGGACAGAGACAGACAGTGCTGACAGGGACTGACATTGCGGACAATGATTGACACTGCGGACAGGGATTGAGAGTGCGGACAGGGATTGAGAGTGCGGACAGGGATTGACAGTGCGGACATAGACTGACAGTGCGGACAGAGACTGACAGTGCAAACAGAGACTGACAGTGCGGACAGAGACTGACAGTGCAGAAAGGGACTGACAATATGAACAGTGATTGACACTACGGACAGGGATTGAGAGTGCGAACTGGGATTTTCAGTGCGGACAGGGATTGACAGTGTGGACAGGGATTGACAGTGGGAACAGGGATTGACAGTGCGGACAGAGACTGGCAGTGCAGGCAGAGACTGGCAGTGCAGATAGAGTCTGGTATTGACTGTGTGCACAGAGATTGACAGTGCGGACAAAGTTCATCAGTGTGGACAGTGATTGACAGTGTGGAGAGAGATGGCAGTGCAGACAGTGATTTACAGTCTGGACAGAGACTGCCAATGCAGATAGAGAATGACTGTGGAAACGGACTGAGAGTGCGGACAGAGACTGACAGTGCGGACAGAGACTAACAGTGCAGACAGCGACTAACACGACGGAGATAGATTGACAGTGCGGTCAGCGACTGACAATGTGGAGAGAGATGGCAGTGCAGACAGTGATTTTCAGTACAGAGACTGGCAGTGCAGATAGAGTCTGGGATTGACTGTGTGCACAGAGACTGACAGTGCGGACAAAGTTCATCAGTGTGGACAGTGATTGACAGTGTGGAGAGAGATGGCAGTGCACACAGTGATTTACAGTATGGACAGTGTCTGCCAATGCAGATAGAGAATGACTGTGGAAACGGACTGAGAGTGCGGACAGAGACTGAGAGTGCGGACAGAGACGAACAGTGCAGACAGCGACTAACACGACGGACACAGATTGACAGTGCGGACAGCGACTGACAATGTGGAGAGAGATGGCAGTGCAGAAAGTGATTTTCAGTACAGAGACTGACAGTGCAGATCGAGAACGACTGTGGAAATGGACTGACAGTGCGGACATAGACTGACAGTGTGGGAAGTGTTTGTCCGTGTGCACAGTGATTGACATTGTGGACAAAGACTGGCAGTGCGGACAGAGACTGACAGTCCGGACAGAGACTGACAGTGTGGACAGAGACTGACAGTACGGACAGCGACTGACAGTGCGGAAACTGACTGACAGTGCAGAAAGGGACTGACAATGCGGACAGTGATTGACACTGCGGACAGGGATTGAGATTGCGGACTGGGATTTTCACTGCGGACAGGGATTGACAGTGTGGACAGGGATTGACAGTGGGGACAGGGATTGACAGTGCAGACAGAGACCGACATTGCAGACTGAGACTGGCAGTGCAGATAGAGTCTGGGATTGACTGTGTGCACAGAGATTGACATTGCGGACAGAGTTCGTCAGTGTGGACAGTGATTGACAGTGTGGAGAGAGATGGCAGTGCAGACAGTGATTTACAGTATGGACAGAGACTGACAATGCAGATAGAGAATGACTGTGGAAACGAACTGAGAGTGCGGACAGAGACTGAAAGTGCGGACAGAGACTAACAGTGCGGACATGGACTGACAGAGTGGACAGAGACTGACAGTGCGGAGCGAGACGGACAGTGCGGACAGAGACCGACAGTACGGACATAGACTGACAATGCGGACATAGACTGACAGTGCGGACAGAGACTGACAGTATGGACATAGATTGACAGTGCGGACATAGACTGACAGTGCGGACAGAGACAAACATTGCGGTCAGAGACTGACAGTGCAGACAGCGACTAACACGACGGACATAGATTGACAGTGCGGACAGCGACTGACAATGTGGAGAGAGATGGCAGTGCAGACAGTGATTTTCAGTACAGAGACTGACAGTGCAGATAGAGAATGACTGTGGAAATGGACTGAGAGTGCGGACAGAGACTGACAGTGTGGGAAGTTTTTTTTCCGTGTGCACAGTGATTGACATTGTGGACAAAGACTGGCAGTGCGGACAGAGACTGACAGTCCGGACAGAGACTGACAGCGCGGACAGAGACTGACAGTACGGACAGCGACTGACAGTGCGGAAACTGACTGACAGTGCAGAAAGGGACTGACAATGCAGACAGTGATTGACACTGCGGACAGGGATTGAGATTGCGGACTGGGATTTTCAGTGCGGACAGGGATTGACAGTGTGGACAGGGATTGACAGTGCGGACTGGGATGTTCAGTGCGGAAGGGATTGACAGTGTGGACAGGGATTGTCAGTGGGGACAGGGATTGACAGTGCGGACAGAGACTGGCAGTGCAGGCAGAGACTGGCAGTGCAGATAGAGTCTGGGATTGACTGTGTGCACAGAGATTGACATTGCGGACAGAGTTCGTCAGTGTGGACAGTGATTGACAGTGTGGAGAGAGATGGCAGTGCAGACAGTGATTTACAGTATGGACAGAGACTGACAATGCAGATAGAGAATGACTGTGGAAACGGACTGAGAGTGCGGACAGAGACTGACAGTATGGACAGCGACTGACAATATGGACATAGATTGACAGTGCGGACATAGACTGACAGTGCGGACAGAGACAAACATTGCGGTCAGAGACTGACAGTGCTGACTGTGACTGACAGTGTGGAGAGAGACTGACAGTGTGGACAGTGATTGACCCAGTGGACAGGGATTGGCAGTGAGGACCGAGACTGACAGTGTGGATGGAGATTGACAATGTGGACAGAGACTGATAGTGTGGACAGAGATTGACAATGTGGACAGTGCGGACAGGGATTGACAGTGTGGACCGAGACTCACAGTGTGGACAGAGACTGACAGTGTGGACAGAGACAAACAATGCGGAAAGAGACTGACAGTGCGGACAGAGACTGACAGTGCGGACAGTGATTGACCCAGTGGACAGGGATTGGCAGTGTGGACTGAGACTGACAGTGTGGACGGAGATTGACAGTGTGGAGAGAGACTGACAGTGTGGGCAGAGACAAACATTGCGGACAGAGACTGACAGTGTGGACAGAGACTGACAGTGTTGACAGTGATTGACCCAGTGGACAGGGATTTTCAGTGTGGACAGAGACTCACAGTGAGGATGAAGATTGACATCGTGGACATAGACAGACAGTGTGGACAGAGACAAACATTGTGGACAGAGACTGACAGTGCGGATAGTGACTGACAGTGTGGACAGAGAGTGACAGTGCGGACAGAGGAAAACATTGCGGACAGAGACTGACAGTGCGGACAGTGACTGACAGTGTGGACAGAGACTGACAGTGTAGACAGAGACTGACAGTGTGGACAGAGTCTGACAGTGCGGACAGAGACTGACAGTGTGGACAGAGACTGACAGTGCAGCCAGCGACTAACACGACGGACAAATATTGACAGTGTGGAAAGAGACTGGCAGTGGGGAAAAGAAATCACAGTGCAGACGGAAACTGAAAGTACGGACATAGACTGACAGTGCGGACAGAGACTGACAGTGAGGACATAGACAGACAGTGCTGACATGGACTTACAGTGGAGACAGGGACTGACCACGCGGACAGAGACTAAAAGTGCGGACAGAGACAGACAGTGCAGACAGGGACTGACATTGCGGACAATGATTGACACTGCGGACAGGGATTGAGAGTGCGGACAGGGATTGAGAGTGCGGACATGGATTGAGAGTGCGGACAGGTATTGAGAGTGCGGACAGGGATTGACAGTGCGGACATACACTGACAGTGCGGACAGAGACTGACAGTGCAGAAAGGGACTGACAATGTGGACAGTGATTGACACTCCGGACAGGGATTGAGAGTGCGGACTGGGATTTTCAGTGCAGACATAGACTGATAGTGCGGACAGAGACTGACAGTGCGGACAGAGACTGACAGTCCGGACAGAGGCTGACAGTGCGGACATAGACTGACAGTGCGGACAGAGACTGACAGTGCGGACATAGACTGACAGTGCGGACAGAGACAAACATTGCGGACTGAGACTGACAGTGCGTACAGAGACTGGCAGTGAGGACAGAGACTGACAGTGCAGACAGCGACTGACAGTGTGGACTGAGACTGACAGTGTGGACAGAGACTAACAATGTGGACAGAGACTGACAGTCCGGACAGAGACAGACAGTGCTGACTGTGACTGACAGTGTGGAGAGAGACTGAAAGTGTGGACAGTGATTGACCCAGTGGACAGGGATTGGCAGTGTGGACAGAGACTGACAGTGTGGACGGAGATTGACAATGTGGACAGAGACTGATATTGTGGACAGAGATTGACAATGTGGACAGTGCGGACAGGGATTGACAGTGTGGACAGAGATTGACAGTGTGGACAGAGACTGACAATGTGGACAGAGATTGACAATGTGGACAGTGCGGACAGGGATTGACAGTGTGGACAGAGACTGACATTGTGGACAGAGACTGACAATGTGGACAGAGATTGACAGTGTGGACAGAGATGGACATTACGGACAGGGATTGACAGTGCGGACAGGGATTGACAGTGCGGACTGGGATTGACAGTGCAGACTTCGACTGACAGTGCGGACATAGACCGACAGTGCGGACAGAGACTGACAGTGAGGACATAGATTGACAGTGCGGACATAGATTGACAGTGCGGACAGAGACTAACAGTGCGGACATAGACTGACAGAGCGGAGAGAGACTGACAGTGCGGAGAGAGACGGACAGTGCGGACAGAGACCGACAGTACGGACATAGACTGACAAAGCGGACATAGACTGACAGTGCGGACATAGACGGACAGTGTGGACAGAGATTGACAGTGTGGACAGAGAGTGACAGTGCGGACAGAGAAAACATTGCGGACAGAGACTGACAGTGCGGACAGTGACTGACAGTGTGGACAGAGACTGACAGTGTAGACAGAGAATGACAGTGTGGACAGAGACTAACAGTGTGGACAGAGACTGACAGTGTGGACAGAGATTGATAGCGTGGACAGAGACTGACAGTGTTGGCAGAGACAAACATTGCGGACAGAGACTGACAGTGAGGACATAGACTGACAGTCCGGACATGGACTGACAGTGGATACAGAGACTGACCACGCGGACAGAGACTAAAAGTGCGGACAGAGACAGACAGTGCTGACAGGGACTGACATTGCGGACAATGATTGACACTGCGGACAGGGATTGAGAGTGCGGACAGGGATTGAGAGTGCGGACAGGGATTGACAGTGCGGACATAGACTGACAGTGCGGACAGAGACTGACAGTGCAAACAGAGACTGACAGTGCGGACAGAGACTGACAGTGCAGAAAGGGACTGACAATATGAACAGTGATTGACACTACGGACAGGGATTGAGAGTGCGAACTGGGATTTTCAGTGCGGACAGGGATTGACAGTGTGGACAGGGATTGACAGTGGGGACAGGGATTGACAGTGCGGACAGAGACTGGCAGTGCAGGCAGAGACTGGCAGTGCAGATAGAGTCTGGTATTGACTGTGTGCACAGAGATTGACAGTGCGGACAAAGTTCGTCAGTGTGGACAGTGATTGACAGTGTGGAGAGAGATGGCAGTGCAGACAGTGATTTACAGTATGGACAGAGACTGACAATGCAGATAGAGAATGACTGTGGAAACGGACTGAGAGTGCGGACAGAGACTCACAGTGTGGACAGAGACTGACAGTGCAGACAGCGACTAACACGACGGAGATAGATTGACAGTGCGGTCAGCGACTGACAATGTGGAGAGAGATGGCAGTGCAGACAGTGATTTTCAGTGCAGAGACTGGCAGTGCAGATAGAGTCTGGGATTGACTGTGTGCACAGAGACTGACAGTGCGGACAAAGTTCATCAGTGTGGACAGTGATTGACAGTGTGGAGAGAGATGGCAGTGCACACAGTGATTTACAGTATGGACAGTGTCTGCCAATGCAGATAGAGAATGACTGTGGAAACGGACTGAGAGTGCGGACAGAGACTGAGAGTGCGGACAGAGACGAACAGTGCAGACAGCGACTAACACGACGGACACAGATTGACAGTGCGGACAGCGACTGACAATGTGGAGAGAGATGGCAGTGCAGAAAGTGATTTTCAGTACAGAGACTGACAGTGCAGATCGAGAACGACTGTGGAAATGGACTGACATTGCGGACATAGACTGACAGTGTGGGAAGTGTTTGTCCGTGTGCACAGTGATTGACATTGTGGACAAAGACTGGCAGTGCGGACAGAGACTGACAGTCCGGACAGAGACTGACAGTGTGGACAGAGACTGACAGTACGGACAGCGACTGACAGTGCGGAAACTGACTGACAGTGCAGAAAGGGACTGACAATGCGGACAGTGATTGACACTGCGGACAGGGATTGAGATTGCGGACTGGGATTTTCACTGCGGACAGGGATTGACAGTGTGGACAGGGATTGACAGTGGGGACAGGGATTGACAGTGCAGACAGAGACCGACATTGCAGACTGAGACTGGCAGTGCAGATAGAGTCTGGGATTGACTGTGTGCACAGAGATTGACATTGCGGACAGAGTTCGTCAGTGTGGACAGTGATTGACAGTGTGGAGAGAGATGGCAGTGCAGACAGTGATTTACAGTATGGACAGAGACTGACAATGCAGATAGAGAATGACTGTGGAAACGAACTGAGAGTGCGGACAGAGACTGAAAGTGCGGACAGAGACTAACAGTGCGGACATGGACTGACAGAGTGGACAGAGACTGACAGTGCGGAGCGAGACGGACAGTGCGGACAGAGACCGACTGTACGGACATAGACTGACAATGCGGACATAGACTGACAGTGCGGACAGAGACTGACAGTATGGACATAGATTGACAGTGCGGACATAGACTGACAGTGCGGACAGAGACAAACATTGCGGTCAGAGACTGACAGTGCTGACTGTGACTGACAGTGTGGAGGGAGACTGACAGTGTGGACAGTGATTGACCCAGTGGACAGGGATTGGCAGTGAGGACCGAGAGTGACAGTGTGGACGGAGATTGACAATGTGGACAGAGACTGATAGTGTGGACAGAGATTGACAATGTGGACAGTGCGGACAGGGATTGACAGTGTGGACCGAGACTCACAGTGCGGACGGAGATTGACAGTGTGGACAGTGACTGTCAGCGTGGACAGAGACTGACAGTGCGGACAGTGACTGATAGTGTGGAGAGAGACTGACAATGTGGACAGAGACTGATAGTGTGGACAGAGATTGACAATGTGGACAGTGCGGACAGGGATTGACAGTGTGGACATAGATTCACAGTGTGGACAGAGACTGGCAGTGTGGACAGAGTCAAACAATGTGGACAGAGACTGACAGTGCGGACAGTGACTGACAGTGTGGAGAGAGACTGACAGTGTGGACAGTGATAGACCCAGTGGACAGGGATTGGCAGTGTGGACTGAGACTGACAGTGTGGACGGAGATTGACAGTGTGGACAGAGACTGACAGTGTGGGCAGAGACAAACATTGCGGACAGAGACTGACAGTGTGGACAGAGACTGACAGTGTGGACATTGATTGACCCAGTGGACAGGGATTTTCAGTGTGGACAGAGACTCACAGTGTGGATGAAGATTGACATCGTGGACATAGACAGACAGTGTGGACAGAGACAAACATTGTGGACAGAGACTGACAGTGCGGATAGTGACTGACAGTGTGGACAGAGAGTGACAGTGCGGACAGAGGCAAACATTGCGGACAGTGACTGACAGTGCGGACAGTGACTGACAGTGTGGACAGAGACTGACAGTGTAGACAGAGACTGACAGTGTGGACAGAGACTGACAGTGCGGACAGAGACTGACAGTGTGGAGAGAGACTGACAGTGCAGCCAGCGACTAACACGACGGACAAAGATTGACAATGTGGAAAGAGACTGGCAGTGGGGAAGAAAAATCACAGTGCGGACAGAGACTGACAGTGAGGACATAGACAGACAGTGCGGACATGGACTCACAGTGGAGACAGAGACTGACCACGTGGACAGAGACTAAAAGTGCGGACAGAGACAGACAGTGCAGACAGGGACTGACATTGCGGACAGGGATTGACAGTGCGGACATAGACTGACAGTGCGGACAGAGACTGACAGTGCAGAAAGGGACTGACAATGTGGACAGTGATTGACACTCCGGACAGGGATTGAGAGTGCGGACTGGGATTTTCAGTGCAGACATAGACTGATAGTGCGGACAGAGACTGACAGTGCGGACAGAGACTGACAGTCCGGACAGAGGCTGACAGTGCGGACATAGACTGACAGTGCGGACAGAGACTGACAGTGCGGACATAGACTGACAGTGCGGACAGAGACAAACATTGCGGACTGAGACTGACAGTGTGGACTGAGACTGACAGTGTGGACAGAGACTAACAATGTGGACAGAGACTGACAGTCCGGACAGAGACAGACAGTGCTGACTGTGACTGACAGTGTGGAGAGAGACTGAAAGTGTGGACAGTGATTGACCCAGTGGACAGGGATTGGCAGTGTGGACAGAGACTGACAGTGTGGACGGAGATTGACAATGTGGACAGAGACTGATATTGTGGACAGAGATTGACAATGTGGACAGTGCGGACAGGGATTGACAGTGTGGACAGAGATTGACAGTGTGGACAGAGACTGACAATGTGGACAGAGATTGACAATGTGGACAGTGCGGACAGGGATTGACAGTGTGGACAGAGACTGACATTGTGGACAGAGACTGACAATGTGGACAGAGATTGACAGTGTGGACAGAGATGGACATTACGGACAGGGATTGACAGTGCGGACAGGGATTGACAGTGCGGACTGGGATTGACAGTGCAGACTTCGACTGACAGTGCGGACATAGACCGACAGTGCGGACAGAGACTGACAGTGAGGACATAGATTGACAGTGCGGACATAGATTGACAGTGCGGACAGAGACTAACAGTGCGGACATAGACTGACAGAGCGGAGAGAGACTGACAGTGCGGAGAGAGACGGACAGTGCGGACAGAGACCGACAGTACGGACATAGACTGACAAAGCGGACATAGACTGACAGTGCGGACATAGACGGACAGTGTGGACAGAGATTGACAGTGTGGACAGAGAGTGACAGTGCGGACAGAGAAAACATTGCGGACAGAGACTGACAGTGCGGACAGTGACTGACAGTGTGGACAGAGACTGACAGTGTAGACAGAGAATGACAGTGTGGACAGAGACTAACAGTGTGGACAGAGACTGACAGTGTGGACAGAGATTGATAGCGTGGACAGAGACTGACAGTGTTGGCAGAGACAAACATTGCGGACAGAGACTGACAGTGAGGACATAGACTGACAGTCCGGACATGGACTTACAGTGGATACAGAGACTGACCACGCGGACAGAGACTAAAAGTGCGGACAGAGACAGACAGTGCTGACAGGGACTGACATTGCGGACAATGATTGACACTGCGGACAGGGATTGAGAGTGCGGACAGGGATTGAGAGTGCGGACAGGGATTGACAGTGCGGACATAGACTGACAGTGCGGACAGAGACTGACAGTGCAAACAGAGACTGACAGTGCGGACAGAGACTGACAGTGCAGAAAGGGACTGACAATATGAACAGTGATTGACACTACGGACAGGGATTGAGAGTGCGAACTGGGATTTTCAGTGCGGACAGGGATTGACAGTGTGGACAGGGATTGACAGTGGGGACAGGGATTGACAGTGCGGACAGAGACTGGCAGTGCAGGCAGAGACTGGCAGTGCAGATAGAGTCTGGTATTGACTGTGTGCACAGAGATTGACAGTGCGGACAAAGTTCGTCAGTGTGGACAGTGATTGACAGTGTGGAGAGAGATGGCAGTGCAGACAGTGATTTACAGTATGGACAGAGACTGACAATGCAGATAGAGAATGACTGTGGAAACGGACTGAGAGTGCGGACAGAGACTCACAGTGTGGACAGAGACTGACAGTGCAGACAGCGACTAACACGACGGAGATAGATTGACAGTGCGGTCAGCGACTGACAATGTGGAGAGAGATGGCAGTGCAGACAGTGATTTTCAGTACAGAGACTGGCAGTGCAGATAGAGTCTGGGATTGACTGTGTGCACAGAGACTGACAGTGCGGACAAAGTTCATCAGTGTGGACAGTGATTGACAGTGTGGAGAGAGATGGCAGTGCACACAGTGATTTACAGTATGGACAGTGTCTGCCAATGCAGATAGAGAATGACTGTGGAAACGGACTGAGAGTGCGGACAGAGACTGAGAGTGCGGACAGAGACGAACAGTGCAGACAGCGACTAACACGACGGACACAGATTGACAGTGCGGACAGCGACTGACAATGTGGAGAGAGATGGCAGTGCAGAAAGTGATTTTCAGTACAGAGACTGACAGTGCAGATCGAGAACGACTGTGGAAATGGACTGACATTGCGGACCTAGACTGACAGTGTGGGAAGTGTTTGTCCGTGTGCACAGTGATTGACATTGTGGACAAAGACTGGCAGTGCGGACAGAGACTGACAGTCCGGACAGAGACTGACAGTGTGGACAGAGACTGACAGTACGGACAGCGACTGACAGTGCGGAAACTGACTGACAGTGCAGAAAGGGACTGACAATGCGGACAGTGATTGACACTGCGGACAGGGATTGAGATTGCGGACTGGGATTTTCACTGCGGACAGGGATTGACAGTGTGGACAGGGATTGACAGTGGGGACAGGGATTGACAGTGCAGACAGAGACCGACATTGCAGACTGAGACTGGCAGTGCAGATAGAGTCTGGGATTGACTGTGTGCACAGAGATTGACATTGCGGACAGAGTTCGTCAGTGTGGACAGTGATTGACAGTGTGGAGAGAGATGGCAGTGCAGACAGTGATTTACAGTATGGACAGAGACTGACAATGCAGATAGAGAATGACTGTGGAAACGAACTGAGAGTGCGGACAGAGACTGAAAGTGCGGACAGAGACTAACAGTGCGGACATGGACTGACAGAGTGGACAGAGACTGACAGTGCGGAGCGAGACGGACAGTGCGGACAGAGACCGACTGTACGGACATAGACTGACAATGCGGACATAGACTGACAGTGCGGACAGAGACTGACAGTATGGACATAGATTGACAGTGCGGACATAGACTGACAGTGCGGACAGAGACAAACATTGCGGTCAGAGACTGACAGTGCTGACTGTGACTGACAGTGTGGAGGGAGACTGACAGTGTGGACAGTGATTGACCCAGTGGACAGGGATTGGCAGTGAGGACCGAGAGTGACAGTGTGGACGGAGATTGACAATGTGGACAGAGACTGATAGTGTGGACAGAGATTCACAATGTGGACAGTGTGGACAGGGATTGACAGTGTGGACCGAGACTCACAGTGCGGACGGAGATTGACAGTGTGGACAGTGACTGTCAGCGTGGACAGAGACTGACAGTGCGGACAGTGACTGATAGTGTGGAGAGAGACTGACAATGTGGACAGAGACTGATAGTGTGGACAGAGATTGACAATGTGGACAGTGCGGACAGGGATTGACAGTGTGGACATAGATTCACAGTGTGGACAGAGACTGGCAGTGTGGACAGAGTCAAACAATGTGGACAGAGACTGACAGTGCGGACAGTGACTGACAGTGTGGAGAGAGACTGACAGTGTGGACAGTGATAGACCCAGTGGACAGGGATTGGCAGTGTGGACTGAGACTGACAGTGTGGACGGAGATTGACAGTGTGGACAGAGACTGACAGTGTGGGCAGAGACAAACATTGCGGACAGAGACTGACAGTGTGGACAGAGACTGACAGTGTGGACATTGATTGACCCAGTGGACAGGGATTTTCAGTGTGGACAGAGACTCACAGTGTGGATGAAGATTGACATCGTGGACATAGACAGACAGTGTGGACAGAGACAAACATTGTGGACAGAGACTGACAGTGCGGATAGTGACTGACAGTGTGGACAGAGAGTGACAGTGCGGACAGAGGCAAACATTGCGGACAGTGACTGACAGTGCGGACAGTGACTGACAGTGTGGACAGAGACTGACAGTGTAGACAGAGACTGACAGTGTGGACAGAGACTGACAGTGCGGACAGAGACTGACAGTGTGGAGAGAGACTGACAGTGCAGCCAGCGACTAACACGACGGACAAAGATTGACAATGTGGAAAGAGACTGGCAGTGGGGAAGAAAAATCACAGTGCGGACAGAGACTGACAGTGAGGACATAGACAGACAGTGCGGACATGGACTCACAGTGGAGACAGAGACTGACCACGTGGACAGAGACTAAAAGTGCGGACAGAGACAGACAGTGCAGACAGGGACTGACATTGCGGACAGGGATTGACAGTGCGGACATAGACTGACAGTGCGGACAGAGACTGACAGTGCAAACAGAGACTGACAGTGCGAACAGAGACTGACAGTGCAGAAAGGGACTGACAATATGAACAGTGATTGACACTACGGACAGGGATTGAGAGTGCGAACTGGGATTTTCAGTGCGGACAGGGATTGACAATGTGGACAGGGATTGACAGTGGGGACAGGGATTGACAGTGCGGACAGAGACTGACAGTATGGACATAGATTGACAGTGCGGACATAGACTGACAGTGCGGACAGAGACAAACATTGCGGTCAGAGACTGACAGTGCTGACTGTGACTGACAGTGTGGAGGGAGACTGACAGTGTGGACAGTGATTGACCCAGTGGACAGGGATTGGCCGTGGGAACGAGAGTGACAGTGTGGACGGAGATTGACAATGTGGACAGAGACTGATAGTGTGGACAGAGATTGACAATGTGGACAGTGCGGACAGGGATTGACAGTGTGGTCCGAGACTCACAGTGTGGACAGAGACTGGCAGTGCAAACAGAGACTGACAGTGCGAACAGAGACTGACAGTGCAGAAAGGGACTGACAATATGAACAGTGATTGACACTACGGACAGGGATTGAGAGTGCGAACTGGGATTTTCAGTGCGGACAGGGATTGACAATGTGGACAGGGATTGACAGTGGGGACAGGGATTGACAGTGCGGACAGAGACTGACAGTATGGACATAGATTGACAGTGCGGACATAGACTGACAGTGCGGACAGAGACAAACATTGCGGTCAGAGACTGACAGTGCTGACTGTGACTGGCAGTGTGGAGGGAGACTGACAGTGTGGACAGTGATTGACCCAGTGGACAGGGATTGGCAGTGAGGACCGAGAGTGACAGTGTGGACGGAGATTGACAATGTGGACAGGGACTGATAGTGTGGACAGAGATTGACAATGTGGACAGTGCGGACAGGGATTGACAGTGTGGTCCGAGACTCACAGTGTGGACAGAGACTGACAATGTGGACAGAGACTGGCAGTGCAGACGGAGACTGGCAGTGCAGATAGAGTCTGGGATTGACTATGTGCACAGAGATTGACAGTGCGGACAAAGTTCGTCAGTGTCGACAGTGATTGACAGTGTGGAGAGAGATGGCAGTGCAGACAGTGATTTACAGTATGGACAGAGTCTGACAATGCAGATAGAGAATGACTGTGGAAACGGACTGAGAGTGCGGACAGAGACTGACAGTGCGGACAGAGACTAACAGTGCAGACAGCGACTAACACGACGGACATAGATTGACAGTGCGGACAGCGACTGACAATGTGGAGAGAGATGGCAGTGCAGACAGTGATTTTCAGTACAGAGACTGACAGTGCAGCTAGAGAATGACTGTGGAAATGGACTGAGAGTGCGGACAGAGACTGACAGTGTGGGAAGTTTTTTTTCCGTGTGCACAGTGATTGACATTGTGGACAAAGACTGGCAGTGCGGACAGAGACTGACAGTGCGGACAGACACTGGCAGTGCGGACAGAGACTGACAGTACGGACAGCGACTGACAGTGCGGAAACTGACTGACAGTGCAGAAAGGGACTGACAATGCGGACAGTGATTGACACTGCGGACAGGGATTGAGATTGCGGACTGGGATTGACAGTGTGGACAGGGATTGACAGTGGGGACAGGGATTGACAGTGCGGACAGAGACTGACAATGCAGATAGAGAATGACTGTGGAAACGGACTGAGAGTGCGGACAGAGACTGACAGTGCGGACAGAGACTATCAGTGCGGACATAGACTGACAGAGTGGTCAGAGACTGACAGTGAAGAGCGAGACGGACAGTGCGGACAGAGACCGACAGTACGGACATAGACTGACAATGCGGACATGGACTGACAGTGCGGACAGAGACTGACAGTATGGACATAGATTGACAGTGCGGACATAGACTGACAGCGCGGACAGAGACAAACATTGCGGTCAGATACTGACAGTGCTGACTGCGACTGACAGTGTGGAGAGAGACTGACAGTGTGGACAGTGATTGACCCAGTGGACAGGGATTGGCAGTGAGGACCGAGACTGACAGTGTGGACGGAGATTGACAATGTGGACAGAGACTGATAGTGTGGACAGAGATTGACAATGTGGACAGTGCGGACAGGGATTGACAGTGTGGACCGAGACTCACAGTGTGGACAGAGACTGACAGTGTGGACAGAGACAAACAATGCGGAAAGAGACTGACAGTGCGGACAGAGACTGACAGTGCGGACAGTGATTGACCCAGTGGACAGGGATTGGCAGTGTGGACTGAGACTGACAGTGTGGACGGAGATTGACAGTGTGGAGAGAGACTGACAGTGTGGACAGAGACTGACAGTGTTGACAGTGATTGACCCAGTGGACAGGGAATTTCAGTGTGGACAGAGACTCACAGTGTGGATGAAGATTGACATCGTGGACATAGACAGACAGTGTGGACAGAGACAAACATTGTGGACAGAGACTGACAGTGCGGATAGTGACTGACAGTGTGGACAGAGAGTGACAGTGCGGACAGAGGAAAACATTGCGGACAGAGACTGACAGTGCGGACAGTGACTGACAGTGTGGACAGAGACTGACAGTGTAGACAGAGACTGACAGTGTGGACAGAGTCTGACAGTGCGGACAGAGACTGACAGTGTGGACAGAGACTGACAGTGCAGCCAGCGACTAACACGACGGACAAATATTGACAGTGTGGAAAGAGACTGGCAGTGGGGAAAAGAAATCACAGTGCAGACGGAGACTGACAGTACGGACATAGACTGACAGTGCGGACAGAGACTGACAGTGAGGACATAGACAGACAGTGCGGACATGGACTTACAGTGGAGACAGGGACTGACCACGCGGACAGAGAATAAAAGTGCGGACAGAGACAGACAGGGACTGCAATTGCGGACAATGATTGACATTGCGGACAGAGATTGAGAGTGCGGACAGGGATTGAGAGTGCGGACAGGTATTGAGAGTGCGGACAGGGATTGACAGTGCGGACATGGACTGACAGTGCGGACAGGGATTGACAGTGCGGACAGGGATTTTCAGTGCGCACTGGGATGAACAGTGCAGACATCGACTGACAGTGCGGACAGAGGCTGACAGTGCGGACAGAGGCTGACAGTGCGGACATAGACTGACAGTGCGGACAGAGACAAACATTGCGGACTGAGACTGACAGTGCGTACTGGGATTGACAGTGCAGACATCGACTGACAGTGCGGAGATAGACTGACAGTCCGGACAGAGGCTGACAGTGCGGACATAGACTGACAGTGCGGACAGAGACAAACATTGCGGACTGAGACTGACAGTGCGTACAGAGACTGGCAGTGAGGACAGCGACTGACAGTGTGGACTGAGACTGACAGTGTGGACAGAGACTAACAATGTGGACAGAGACTGACAGTCCGGACAGAGACTGACAGTGCTGACTGTGACTGACAGTGTGGAGAGAGACTGAAAGTGTGGACAGTGATTGACCCAGTGGACAGGGATTGGCAGTGTGGACAGAGACTGACAGTGTGGACGGAGATTGACAATGTGGACAGAGACTGATATTGTGGACAGAGATTGATAATGTGGACAGTGCGGACAGGGATTGACAGTGTGGACAGAGACTGACAGTGTGGACAGAGACTGACAATGTGGACAGAGATTGACAATGTGGACAGTGCGGACAGGGATTGACAGTGTGGACAGAGACTGACATTGTGGACAGAGTCTGACAATGTGGACAGAGATTGACAGTGTGGACAGAGATGGACATTACGGACAGGGATTGACAGTGCGGACAGGGATTGACAGTGCGGACTGGGATTGACAGTGCAGACATCGACTGACAGTCCGGACAGAGACTGACAGTGCGGACATAGACCGACAGTGCGGACAGAGACTGACAGTGAGGACATAGATTGACAGTGCGGACAGAGACTAACAGTGCGGACATAGACTGACAGAGCGGACAGAGACTGACAGTGCGGAGAGAGACGGACAGTGCGGACAGAGACCGACAGTACGGATATAGACTGACAAAGCGGACATAGACTGACAGTGCGGACATAGACTGACAAAGCGGACAGAGACTGACAGTGTGGACATAGATTGACAGTGCGGAAAGAGACTGACAGTGCAGACAGAGACTGACAGTGTGGACAGAGATTGACAGTGTGGACAGAGAGTGACAGTGCGGACAGAGAAAACATTGCGGACAGAGATTGACAGTGCGGACAGTGACTGACAGTGTGGACAGAGACTGACAGTGTAGACAGAGAAAGACAGTGTGGACAGAGACTAACAGTGTGGACAGAGACTGACAGTGTGGACAGAGATTGATAGCGTGGACAGAGACTGACAGTGTTGACAGAGACAAACATTGCGGACAGAGACTGACAGTGAGGACATAGACTGACAGTCCGGACATGGACTTACAGTGGATACAGAGACTGACCACGCGGACAGAGACAGACAGTGCTGGCAGGGACTGACATTGCGGACAATGACTGACACTGCGGACAGGGATTGAGAGTGCGGACAGGGATTGAGAGTGCGGACAGGGATTGACAGTGCGGACATAGACTGACAGTGCGGACAGAGACTGACAGTGCAAACAGAGACTGACAGTGCGGACAGAGACTGACAGTGCAGAAAGGGACTGACAATATGAACGGTGATTGACACTCCGGACAGGGATTGAGAGTGCGAACTGGGATTTTCAGTGCGGACAGGGATTGACAGTGTGGACAGGGATTGACAGTGGGGACAGGGATTGACAGTGGGGACAGGGATTGACAGTGCGGACAGAGACTGGCAGTGCAGGCAGAGACTGGCAGTGCAGATAGAGTCTGGGATTGACTGTGTGCACAGAGATTGACAGTGCGGACAAAGTTCGTCAGTGTGGACAGTGATTGACAGTGTGGAGAGAGATGGCAGTGCAGACAGTGATTTACAGTCTGGACAGAGACTGACAATGCAGATAGAGAATGACTGTGGAAACGGACTGAGAGTTCGGACAGAGACTGACAGTGTGGACAGAGACTGACAATGCAGATAGAGAATGACTGTGGAAACGGACTGAGAGTGCGGACAGAGACTCACAGTGTGGACAGAGACTGACAGTGCAGACTGCGACTAACACGACGGACATAGATTGACAGTGCGGACAGCGACTGACAGTCCGGACAGAGACTGACAGTGTGGAAACTGACTGTCAGTGCAGAAAGGGACAGACAATGCGGACAGTGATTGACACTGTGGACAGGGATTGAGATTGCGGACTGGGATTTTCAGTGCGGACAGGGATTGACAGTGTGGACAGTGATTGACCCAGTGGACAGGGATTGGAAGTGTGGACCGAGACTGACAGTGTGGACGGAGATTGACAATGTGGACAGAGACTGATAGTGTGGACAGTGATTGACAATGTGGACAGTGCGGACAGGGATTGACAGTGTGGACCGAGACTCACAGTGCGGACGGAGACTGACAGTGCGGACAGTGACTGGCAGTGTGGAGAGAGACTGACAGTGTGGACAGTGATAGACCCAGTGGACAGGGATTGGCAGTGTGGACTGAGACTGACAGTGTGGACGGAGATTGACAGTGTGGACAGAGACTGACAGTGTGGGCAGAGACAAACATTGCGGACAGAGACTGACAGTGTGGACAGAGACTGACAGTGTGGACATTGATTGGCCCAGTGGACAGGGATTTTCAGTGTGGACAGAGACACAGTGTGGATGAAGATTGACATCGTGGACATAGACAGACAGTGTGGAAAGAGACAAACATTGTGGACAGAGACTGACAGTGCGGATAGTGACTGACAGTGTGGACAGAGAGTGACAGTGCAGACAGAGGAAAACATTGCGGACAGAGACTGACAGTGCGGACAGTGACTGACAGTGTGGACAGAGACTGACAGTGTAGACAGAGACTGACCGTGTGGACAGAGACTGACAGTGCGGACAGAGACTGACAGTGTGGACAGAGACTGACAGTGCAGCCAGCGACTAACACGACGGACAAAGATTGACAGTGTGGAAAGAGACTAGCAGTGGGGAAAAAAAATCACAGTGCAGACGGAGACTGACAGTACGGACATAGACTGACAGTGCGGACAGATACTGACAGTGAGGACAAAGACAGACAGTGCGGACATGGACTTACAGTGGAGACAGAGACTGACCACGCGGACAGAGACTAAAAGTGCGGACAGAGACAGACTGTGCAGACAGGGACTGACATTGCGGACAATGATTGACACTGCGGACAATGATTGACACTGCAGACAGGGATTGAGAGTGCGGACAGGGATTGAGAGTGCGGACAGGGATTGAGAGTGCGGACAGGGATTGACAGTGCGGACATAGACTGACAGTGCGGACAGAGACTGACAGTGCAGAAAGGGACTGACAATATGAACAGTGATTGACACTACGGACAGGGATTGAGAGTGCGGACTGGGATTTTCAGTGCGGACAGGGATTGACAGTGTGGACAGGGATTGACAGTGGGGACAGGGATTGACAGTGCGGACAGAGACTGACAATGCAGATAGAGAATGACTGTGGAAACGGACTGAGAGTGCGGACAGAGACTGACAGTGCGGACAGAGACTAACAGTGCGGACATAGACTGACAGAGTGGTCAGAGACTGACAGTGAAGAGCGAGACGGACAGTGCGGACAGAGACCGACAGTACGGACATAGACTGACAATGCGGACATAGACTGACAGTGCGGACAGAGACTGACAGTATGGACATAGATTGACAGTGCGGACATAGACTGACAGTGCGGACAGAGACAAACATTGCGGTCAGATACTGACAGTGCTGACTGCGACTGACAGTGTGGAGAGAGACTGACAGTGTGGACAGTGATTGACCCAGTGGACAGGGATTGGCAGTGAGAACCGAGACTGACAGTGTGGACGGAGATTGACAATGTGGACAGAGACTGCTAGTGTGGACAGAGATTGACAATGTGGACAGTGCGGACAGGGATTGACAGTGTGGACCGAGACTCACAGTGTGGACAGAGACTGACAGTGTGGACATAGATTGACAGTGCGGAAAGAGACTGACAGTGCAGACAGAGACTGACAGTGTGGACAGAGATTGACAGTGTGGACAGAGAGTGACAGTGCGGACAGAGAAAACATTGCGGACAGAGATTGACAGTGCGGACAGTGACTGACAGTGTGGACAGAGACTGACAGTGTAGACAGAGAAAGACAGTGTGGACAGAGACTAACAGTGTGGACAGAGACTGACAGTGTGGACAGAGATTGATAGCGTGGACAGAGACTGACAGTGTTGACAGAGACAAACATTGCGGACAGAGACTGACAGTGAGGACATAGACTGACAGTCCGGACATGGACTTACAGTGGATACAGAGACTGACCACGCGGACAGAGACAGACAGTGCTGGCAGGGACTGACATTGCGGACAATGACTGACACTGCGGACAGGGATTGAGAGTGCGGACAGGGATTGAGAGTGCGGACAGGGATTGACAGTGCGGACATAGACTGACAGTGCGGACAGAGACTGACAGTGCAAACAGAGACTGACAGTGCGGACAGAGACTGACAGTGCAGAAAGGGACTGACAATATGAACGGTGATTGACACTCCGGACAGGGATTGAGAGTGCGAACTGGGATTTTCAGTGCGGACAGGGATTGACAGTGTGGACAGGGATTGACAGTGGGGACAGGGATTGACAGTGGGGACAGGGATTGACAGTGCGGACAGAGACTGGCAGTGCAGGCAGAGACTGGCAGTGCAGATAGAGTCTGGGATTGACTGTGTGCACAGAGATTGACAGTGCGGACAAAGTTCGTCAGTGTGGACAGTGATTGACAGTGTGGAGAGAGATGGCAGTGCAGACAGTGATTTACAGTCTGGACAGAGACTGACAATGCAGATAGAGAATGACTGTGGAAACGGACTGAGAGTTCGGACAGAGACTGACAGTGTGGACAGAGACTGACAATGCAGATAGAGAATGACTGTGGAAACGGACTGAGAGTGCGGACAGAGACTCACAGTGTGGACAGAGACTGACAGTGCAGACTGCGACTAACACGACGGACATAGATTGACAGTGCGGACAGCGACTGACAGTCCGGACAGAGACTGACAGTGTGGAAACTGACTGTCAGTGCAGAAAGGGACAGACAATGCGGACAGTGATTGACACTGTGGACAGGGATTGAGATTGCGGACTGGGATTTTCAGTGCGGACAGGGATTGACAGTGTGGACAGTGATTGACCCAGTGGACAGGGATTGGAAGTGTGGACCGAGACTGACAGTGTGGACGGAGATTGACAATGTGGACAGAGACTGATAGTGTGGACAGTGATTGACAATGTGGACAGTGCGGACAGGGATTGACAGTGTGGACCGAGACTCACAGTGCGGACGGAGACTGACAGTGCGGACAGTGACTGGCAGTGTGGAGAGAGACTGACAGTGTGGACAGTGATAGACCCAGTGGACAGGGATTGGCAGTGTGGACTGAGACTGACAGTGTGGACGGAGATTGACAGTGTGGACAGAGACTGACAGTGTGGGCAGAGACAAACATTGCGGACAGAGACTGACAGTGTGGACAGAGACTGACAGTGTGGACATTGATTGGCCCAGTGGACAGGGATTTTCAGTGTGGACAGAGACACAGTGTGGATGAAGATTGACATCGTGGACATAGACAGACAGTGTGGAAAGAGACAAACATTGTGGACAGAGACTGACAGTGCGGATAGTGACTGACAGTGTGGACAGAGAGTGACAGTGCAGACAGAGGAAAACATTGCGGACAGAGACTGACAGTGCGGACAGTGACTGACAGTGTGGACAGAGACTGACAGTGTAGACAGAGACTGACCGTGTGGACAGAGACTGACAGTGCGGACAGAGACTGACAGTGTGGACAGAGACTGACAGTGCAGCCAGCGACTAACACGACGGACAAAGATTGACAGTGTGGAAAGAGACTAGCAGTGGGGAAAAAAAATCACAGTGCAGACGGAGACTGACAGTACGGACATAGACTGACAGTGCGGACAGATACTGACAGTGAGGACAAAGACAGACAGTGCGGACATGGACTTACAGTGGAGACAGAGACTGACCACGCGGACAGAGACTAAAAGTGCGGACAGAGACAGACTGTGCAGACAGGGACTGACATTGCGGACAATGATTGACACTGCGGACAATGATTGACACTGCAGACAGGGATTGAGAGTGCGGACAGGGATTGAGAGTGCGGACAGGGATTGAGAGTGCGGACAGGGATTGACAGTGCGGACATAGACTGACAGTGCGGACAGAGACTGACAGTGCAGAAAGGGACTGACAATATGAACAGTGATTGACACTACGGACAGGGATTGAGAGTGCGGACTGGGATTTTCAGTGCGGACAGGGATTGACAGTGTGGACAGGGATTGACAGTGGGGACAGGGATTGACAGTGCGGACAGAGACTGACAATGCAGATAGAGAATGACTGTGGAAACGGACTGAGAGTGCGGACAGAGACTGACAGTGCGGACAGAGACTAACAGTGCGGACATAGACTGACAGAGTGGTCAGAGACTGACAGTGAAGAGCGAGACGGACAGTGCGGACAGAGACCGACAGTACGGACATAGACTGACAATGCGGACATAGACTGACAGTGCGGACAGAGACTGACAGTATGGACATAGATTGACAGTGCGGACATAGACTGACAGTGCGGACAGAGACAAACATTGCGGTCAGATACTGACAGTGCTGACTGCGACTGACAGTGTGGAGAGAGACTGACAGTGTGGACAGTGATTGACCCAGTGGACAGGGATTGGCAGTGAGAACCGAGACTGACAGTGTGGACGGAGATTGACAATGTGGACAGAGACTGCTAGTGTGGACAGAGATTGACAATGTGGACAGTGCGGACAGGGATTGACAGTGTGGACCGAGACTCACAGTGTGGACAGAGACTGACAGTGTGGACAGAGACAAACAATGCGGAAAGAGACTGACAGTGCGGACAGAGACTGACAGTGCGGACAGTGATTGACCCAGTGGACAGGGATTGGCAGTGTGGACTGAGACTGACAGTGTGGACGGAGATTGACAGTGTGGAGAGAGACTGACAGTGTGGGCAGAGACAAACATTGCGGACAGAGACTGACAGTGTGGACAGAGACTGACAGTGTTCACAGTGATTGACCCAGTGGACAGGGATTTTCAGTGTGGACAGGGACTCACAGTGTGGATGAAGATTGACATCGTGGACATAGACAGACAGTGTGGACAGAGACAAACATTGTGGACAGAGACTGACAGTGCGGATAGTGACTGACAGTGTGGACAGAGAGTGACAGTGCGGACAGAGGAAAACATTGCGGACAGAGACTGACAGTGCGGACAGTGACTGACAGTGTGGACAGAGACTGACAGTGTAGACAGAGACTGACAGTGTGGACAGAGTCTGACAGTGCGGACAGAGATTGACAGTGTGGACAGAGACTGACAGTGCAGCCAGCGACTAACACGACGGACAAATATTGACAGTGTGGAAAGAGACTGGCAGTGGGGAAAAGAAATCACAGTGCAGACGGAGACTGACAGTACGGACATAGACTGACAGTGCGGACAGAGACTGACAGTGAGGACATAGACAGACAGTGCGGACATGGACTTACAGTGGAGACAGGGACTGACCACGCGCACAGAGAATAAAAGTGCGGACAGAGACAGACAGGGACTGCAATTGCGGACAATGATTGACATTGCGGACAGAGATTGAGAGTGCGGACAGGGATTGAGAGTGCGGACAGGTATTGAGAGTGCGGACAGGGATTGACAGTGCGGACATGGACTGACAGTGCGGACAGGGATTGACAGTGCGGACAGGGATTTTCAGTGCGCACTGGGATGAACAGTGCAGACATCGACTGACAGTGCGGACAGAGGCTGACAGTGCGGACATAGACTGACAGTGCGGACAGAGACAAACATTGCGGACTGAGACTGACAGTGCGTACTGGGATTGACAGTGCAGACATTGACTGACAGTGCGGAGATAGACTGACAGTCCGGACAGAGGCTGACAGTGCGGACATAGACTGACAGTGCGGACAGAGACAAACATTGCGGACTGAGACTGACAGTGCGTACAGAGACTGGCAGTGAGGACAGAGACTGACAGTGTGGACTGAGACTGACAGTGTGGACAGAGACTAACAATGTGGACAGAGACTGACAGTCCGGACAGAGACTGACAGTGCTGACTGTGACTGACAGTGTGGAGAGAGACTGAAAGTGTGGACAGTGATTGACCCAGTGGACAGGGATTGGCAGTGTGGACAGAGACTGACAGTGTGGACGGAGATTGACAATGTGGACAGAGACTGATATTGTGGACAGAGATTGATAATGTGGACAGTGCGGACAGGGATTGACAGTGTGGACAGAGACTGACAGTGTGGACAGAGACTGACAATGTGGACAGAGATTGACAATGTGGACAGTGCGGACAGGGATTGACAGTGTGGACAGAGACTGACATTGTGGACAGAGTCTGACAATGTGGACAGAGATTGACAGTGTGGACAGAGATGGACATTACGGACAGGGATTGACAGTGCGGACAGGGATTGACAGTGCGGACTGGGATTGACAGTGCAGACATCGACTGACAGTCCGGACAGAGACTGACAGTGCGGACATAGACCGACAGTGCGGACAGAGACTGACAGTGAGGACATAGATTGACAGTGCGGACAGAGACTAACAGTGCGGACATAGACTGACAGAGCGGACAGAGACTGACAGTGCGGAGAGAGACGGACAGTGCGGACAGAGACCGACAGTACGGATATAGACTGACAAAGCGGACATAGACTGACAGTGCGGGCATAGACTGACAAAGCGGACAGAGACTGACAGTGTGGACATAGATTGACAGTGCGGAAAGAGACTGACAGTGCAGACAGAGACTGACAGTGTGGACAGAGATTGACAGTGTGGACAGAGAGTGACAGTGCGGACAGAGAAAACATTGCGGACAGAGATTGACAGTGCGGACAGTGACTGACAGTGTGGACAGAGACTGACAGTGTAGACAGAGAAAGATAGTATGGACAGAGACTAACAGTGTGGACAGAGACTGACAGTGTGGACAGAGATTGATAGCGTGGACAGAGACTGACAGTGTTGACAGAGACAAACATTGCGGACAGAGACTGACAGTGAGGACATAGACTGACAGTCCGGACATGGACTTACAGTGGATACAGAGACTGACCACGCGGACAGAGACAGACAGTGCTGGCAGGGACTGACATTGCGGACAATGACTGACACTGCGGACAGGGATTGAGAGTGCGGACAGGGATTGAGAGTGCGGACAGGGATTGACAGTGCGGACATAGACTGACAGTGCGGACAGAGACTGACAGTGCAAACAGAGACTGACAGTGCGGACAGAGACTGACAGTGCAGAAAGGGACTGACAATATGAACGGTGATTGACACTACGGACAGGGATTGAGAGTGCGAACTGGGATTTTCAGTGCGGACAGGGATTGACAGTGTGGACAGGGATTGACAGTGGGGACAGGGATTGACAGTGGGGACAGGGATTGACAGTGCGGACAGAGACTGGCAGTGCAGGCAGAGACTGGCAGTGCAGATAGAGTCTGGGATTGACTGTGTGCACAGAGATTGACAGTGCGGACAAAGTTCGTCAGTGTGGACAGTGATTGACAGTGTGGAGAGAGATGGCAGTGCAGACAGTGATTTACAGTATGGACAGAGACTGACAATGCAGATAGAGAATGACTGTGGAAACGGACTGAGAGTTCGGACAGAGACTGACAGTGTGGACAGAGACTGACAATGCAGATAGAGAATGACTGTGGAAACGGACTGAGAGTGCGGACAGAGACTCACAGTGTGGACAGAGACTGACAGTGCAGACTGCGACTAACACGACGGACATAGATTGACAGTGCGGACAGCGACTGACAGTCCGGACAGAGACTGACAGTGTGGAAACTGACTGTCAGTGCAGAAAGGGACAGACAATGCGGACAGTGATTGACACTGTGGACAGGGATTGAGATTGCGGACTGGGATTTTCAGTGCGGACAGGGATTGACAGTGTGGACAGTGATTGACCCAGTGGACAGGGATTGGAAGTGTGGACCGAGACTGACAGTGTGGACGGAGATTGACAATGTGGACAGAGACTGATAGTGTGGACAGTGATTGACAATGTGGACAGTGCGGACAGGGATTGACAGTGTGGACCGAGACTCACAGTGCGGACGGAGACTGACAGTGCGGACAGTGACTGGCAGTGTGGAGAGAGACTGACAGTGTGGACAGTGATAGACCCAGTGGACAGGGATTGGCAGTGTGGACTGAGACTGACAGTGTGGACGGAGATTGACAGTGTGGACAGAGACTGACAGTGTGGACATTGATTGGCCCAGTGGACAGGGATTTTCAGTGTGGACAGAGACACAGTGTGGATGAAGATTGACATCGTGGACATAGACAGACAGTGTGGAAAGAGACAAACATTGTGGACAGAGACTGACAGTGCGGATAGTGACTGACAGTGTGGACAGAGAGTGACAGTGCAGACAGAGGAAAACATTGCGGACAGAGACTGACAGTGCGGACAGTGACTGACAGTGTGGACAGAGACTGACAGTGTAGACAGAGACTGACCGTGTGGACAGAGACTGACAGTGCGGACAGAGACTGACAGTGTGGACAGAGACTGACAGTGCAGCCAGCGACTAACACGACGGACAAAGATTGACAGTGTGGAAAGAGACTGGCAGTGGGGAAAAAAAATCACAGTGCAGACGGAGATTGACAGTACGGACATAGACTGACAGTGCGGACAGATACTGACAGTGAGGACAAAGACAGACAGTGCGGACATGGACTTACAGTGGAGACAGAGACTGACCACGCGGACAGAGACTAAAAGTGCGGACAGAGACAGACTGTGCAGACAGGGACTGACATTGCGGACAATGATTGACACTGCGGACAGGGATTGAGAGTGCGGACAGGGATTGAGAGTGCGGACAGGGATTGAGAGTGCGGACAGGGATTGACAGTGCGGACATAGACTGACAGTGCGGACAGAGACTGACAGTGCAAACAGAGACTGACAGTGCAGAAAGGGACTGACAATATGAACAGTGATTGACACTACGGACAGGGATTGAGAGTGCGGACTGGGATTTTCAGTGCGGACAGGGATTGACAGTGTGGACAGGGATTGACAGTGGGGACCGGGATTGACAGTGTAGACAGAGACTGGCAGTGCAGACTGAGACTGGCAGTGCAGATAGAGTCTGGGATTGACTGTGTGCACAGAGACTGACAGTGCGGACAAAGTTCGTCAGTGTGGACAGTGATTGGCAGTGTGGAGAGAGATGGCAGTGCAGACAGTGATTTACAGTATGGACAGTGTCTGACAATGCAGATAGAGAATGACTGTGGAAACGGACTGAGAGTGCGGACAGAGACTAACAGTGCAGACAGCGACTAACACGACGGACACAGATTGACAGTGCGGACAGCGACTGACAATGTGGAGAGAGATGGCAGTGCAGACATTGATTTACAGTACAGAGACTGACAGTGCAGATAGAGAATGACTGTGGAAATGGACTGAGAGTACGGACAGAGACTGACAGTGTGGGAAGTGTTTGTCCGTGTGCACAGTGATTGACATTGTGGACAACGACTGGCAGTGCGGACAGAGACTGACAGTCCGGACAGAGACTGACAGTGCGGACAGAGACTGACAGTCCGCTCAGCGACTGACAGTGCGGAAACTGACTGACAGTGCAGAAAGGGACTGACAATGCAGACAGTGATTGACACTGCGGACAGGGATTGAGAGTGCGGACTGGGATTTTCAGTGCGGACAGGGATTGACAGTGTGGACAGGGATTGACAGTGGGGACAGGGATTGACAGTGCGGACAGAGACTGGCATTGCAGACTGAGACTGGCAGTGCAGATAGAGTCTGGGATTGACTGTGTGCACAGAGACTGACAGTGCGGACAGAGTTCGTCAGTGTGGACAGTGATTGACAGTGTGGAGAGAGATGGCAGTGCAGACAGTGATTTACAGTATGGACAGAGACTGACAATGCAGATAGAGAATGACTGTGGAAACGGACTGAGAGTGCGGACAGAGACTGACAGTGCGGACAGAGACAACAGTGCGGACATAGAATGACAGAGTGGACAGAGACTGACAGTGAAGAGCGAGACGGACAGTGCGGACAGAGACCGACAGTACGGACATAGACTGACAATGCGGACATAGACTGACAGTGCGGACAGAGACTGACAGTATGGATATAGATTGACAGTGCGGACATAGACTGACAGTGCGGACAGAGACAAACATTGTGGACAGAGACTGACAGTGCTGACTGTGACTGACAGTGTGGAGAGAGACTGACAGTGTGGACAGTGATTGACCCAGTGGACAGGGATTGGCAGTGAGGACCGAGAGTGACAGTGTGGACGGAGATTGACAATGTGGACAGAGACTGATAGTGTGGACAGAGATTGACAATGTGGACAGTGCGGACAGGGATTGACAGTGTGGACCGAGACTCACAGTGTGGACATAGAATGACAGAGTGGACAGAGACTGACAGTGCTGAGTGAGACGGACAGTGCGGACAGAGACCGACAGTACGGACATAGACTGACAATGCGGACATAGACTGAGAGTGCGGACAGAGACTGACAGTGTGGACATAGATTGACAGTGCGGACATAGACTGACAGTGCGGACAGAGACAAACATTGCGGACAGAGACTGACAGTGCTGACTGTGACTGACAGTGTGGAGAGAGACTGACAGTGTGGACAGTGATTGACCCAGTGGACAGGGATTGGCAGTGTGGACCGAGACTGACAGTGTGGACGGAGATTGACAATGTGGACAGAGACTGATAGTGTGGACAGTGATTGACAATGTGGACAGTGCGGACAGGGATTGACAGTGTGGACCGAGACTCACAGTGCGGACGGAGATTGACAGTGTGGACAGTGACTGTCAGCGTGGACAGAGACTGACAGTGCGGACAGAGACAAACATTGCGGACAGAGACTGACAGTGCGGACAGTGACTGACAGTGTGGAGAGAGACTGACAGTGTGGACAGTGATAGACCCAGTGGACAGGGATTGGCTGTGTGGACTGAGACTGACAGTGTGGACGGAGATTGACAGTGTGGACAGAGACTGACAGTGTGGGCAGAGACAAACATTGCGGACAGAGACTGACAGTGTGGACAGAGACTGACAGTGTGGACATTGATTGACCCAGTGGACAGGGATTTTCAGTGTGGACAGAGACACAGTGTGGATGAAGATTGACATCGTGGACATAGACAGACAGTGTGGAAAGAAACAAACATTGTGGACAGAGACTGACAGTGCGGAAAGAGACTGGCAGTGGGGAAAAAAAATCACAGTGCGGACGGAGACTGACAGTACGGACATAGACTGACAGTGCAGACAGAGACTGACAGTGAGGACATAGACAGACAGTGCGGACATGGACTTACAGTGGAGACAGAGACTGACCACGCGGACAGAGACTAAAAGTGCGGACAGAGACAGACATTGCAGACAGGGACTGACATTGCGGACAATGATTGACACTGCGGACAGGGATTGAGAGTGCGGACAGGGATTGAGAGTCCGGACAGGGATTGAGAATGCGGACAGGGATTGACAGTGCGGACATAGACTGACAGTGCGGACAGAGACTGACAGTGCAAACAGAGACTGACAGTGCGAACAGAGACTGACAGTGCAGAAAGGGACTGACAATATGAACAGTGATTGACACTACGGACAAGGATTGAGAGTGCGGACTGGGATTTTCATTGCGGACAGGGATTGACAGTGTGGACAGGGATTGACAGTGGGGACAGGGATTGACAGTGCGGACAGAGACTGGCAGTGCAGGCAGAGACTGGCAGTGCAGATAGAGTCTGGGATTGACTGTGTGCACAGAGACTGACAGTGCGGACAAAGTTCGTCAGTGTGGACAGTGATTGACAGTGTGGAGAGAGATGGCAGTGCAGACAGTGATTTACAGTATGGACAGTGTCTGACAATGCAGATAGAGAATGACTATGGAAATGGACTGAGAGTGCGGACAGAGACTGACAGTGCGGACAGAGACTAACAGTGCAGACAGCGACTAACACGACGGACACAGATTGACAGTGTGGACAGCGACTGACAATGTGGAGAGAGATGGCAGTGCAGACAGTGATTTTCAGTACAGAGACTGACAGTGCAGATAGAGAATGACTGTGGAAATGGACTGAGAGTGCGGACAGAGACTGACAGTGTGGGAAGTGTTTGTCCGTGTGCACAGTGATTGACATTGTGGACAGAGACTGGCAGTGCGGACAGAGACTGACAGTCCGGACAGAGACTAACAGTGCGGACAGACACTGAAAGTCCGGACAGCGACTGACAGTGCGGAAACTGACTGACAGTGCAGGAAGGGACTGACAATGCGGACAGTGATTGACACTGCGGACAGGGATTGAGAGTGCGGACTGGGATTTTCAGTGCGGACAGGGATTGACAGTGTGGTCAGGGATTGACAGTGGGGACAGGGATTGACAGTGCAGACAGAGACTGGCATTGCAGACTGAGACTGGCAGTGCAGATAGAGTCTGGGATTGACTGTGTGCACAGAGATTGACATTGCGGACAGAGTTCGTCAGTGTGGACAGTGATTGACAGTGTTGAGAGAGATGGCAGTGCAGAGAGTGATTTACAGCATGGACAGAGACTGACAATGCAGATAGAGAATGACTGTGGAAACGGACTGAGAGTGCGGACAGAGACTGACAGTGCGGACAGAGACTAACAGTGCGGACAGAGACTGACAGAGTGGACAGAGACTGACAGTGAAGAGCGAGACGGACAGTGCGGACAGAGACCGACAGTACGGACATAGACTGACAATGCGGACATAGACTGACAGTGCGGACAGAGACTGACAGTATGGATATAGATTGAAAGTGCGGACATAGACTGACAGTGCGGACAGAGACAAACATTGCGGTCAGAGACTGACAGTGCTGACTGACTGACAGTGTGGAGAGAGACTGACAGTGTGGACAGTGATTGACCCAGTGGACAGGGATTGGCAGTGAGGACCGAGACTGACAGTGTGGACGGAGATTGACAATGTGGACAGAGACTGATAGTGTGGACAGAGATTGACAATGTGGACAGTGCGGACAGGGATTGACAGTGTGGACCGAGACTCACAGTGTGGACATAGAATGACAGAGTGGACAGAGACTGACAGTGCTGAGTGAGACGGACAGTGCGGACAGAGACCGACAGTACGGACATAGACTGACAATGCGGACATAGACTGAGAGTGCGGACAGAGACTGACAGTGCGGACATAGACTGACAGTGCGGACAGAGACAAACATTGCGGACAGAGACTGACAGTGCTGACTGTGACTGACAGTGTGGAGAGAGACTGACAGTGTGGACAGTGATTGACCCAGTGGACAGGGATTGGCAGTGTGGACCGAGACTGACAGTGTGGACGGAGATTGACAATGTGGACAGAGACTGATAGTGTGGACAGTGATTGACAATGTGGACAGTGCGGACAGGGATTGACAGTGTGGACCGAGACTCACAGTGCGGATGGAGATTGACAGTGTGGACAGTGACTGTCAGCGTGGACAGAGACTGACAGTGCGGACAGAGACAAACATTGCGGACAGAGACTGACAGTGCGGACAGTGACTGACAGTGTGGAGAGAGACTGACAGTGTGGACAGTGATAGACCCAGTGGACAGGGATTGGCTGTGTGGACTGAGACTGACAGTGTGGACGGAGATTGACAGTGTGGACAGAGACTGACAGTGTGGGCAGAGACAAACATTGCGGACAGAGACTGACAGTGTGGACAGAGACTGACAGTGTGGACATTGATTGACCCAGTGGACAGGGATTTTCAGTGTGGACAGAGACACAGTGTGGGTGAAGATTGACATCGTGGACAGAGACAGACAGTGTGGAAAGAAACAAACATTGTGGACAGAGACTGACAGTGCGGAAAGAGACTGGCAGTGGGGAAAAAAGATCACAGTGCGGACGGAGACTGACAGTACGGACATAGACTGACAGTGCGGATAGAGACTGACAGTGAGGACATAGACAGACAGTGTGGACATGGACTTACAGTGGAGACAGAGACTGACCACGCGGACAGAGACTAAAAGTGCGGACAGAGACAGACAGTGCAGACAGGGACTGACATTGCGGACAATGATTGACACTGCGGACAGGGATTGAGAGTGCGGACAGGGATTGAAAGTCCGGACAGGGATTGAGAGTGCGGACAGGGATTGACAGTGCGGACATAGACTGACAGTGCGGACAGAGACTGACAGTGCAAACAGAGACTGACAGTGCGAACAGAGACTGACAGTGCAGAAAGGGACTGACAATATGAACAGTGATTGACTCTACGGACAGGGATTGAGAGTGCGAACTGGGATTTTCATTGCGGACAGGGATTGACAGTGTGGACAGGGATTGACAGTGTGGACAGGGATTGACAGTGGGGACAGGGATTGACTGTGTGCACAGAGACTGACAGTGCGGACAAAGTTCGTCAGTGTGGACGGTGATTGACAGTGTGGAGAGAGATGGCAGTGCAGACAATGATTTACAGTATGGACAGAGACTGACAATGCAGATAGAGAATGACTGTGGAAACGGACTGAGAGTGCGGACAGAGACTGACAGTGCGGACAGAGACTAACAGTGCAGACAGCGACTAACACGACGGACACAGATTGACAGTGTGGACAGCGACTGACAATGTGGAGAGAGATGGCAGTGCAGACAGTGATTTTCAGTACAGAGACTGACAGTGCAGATAGAGAATGACTGTGGAAATGGACTGAGAGTGCGGACAGAGACTGACAGTGTGGACAGAGACTGACAGTGTGGACAGAGACTGACAATGCAGATAAAGAATGACTGTGGAAACGGACTGAGAGTGCGGACAGAGACTGACAGTGCGGACAGAGACTAACAGTGCAGACAGCGACTAACACGACGGACACAGATTGACAGTGTGGACAGCGACTGACAATGTGGAGAGAGATGGCAGTGCAGACAGTGATTTTCAGTACAGAGACTGACAGTGCAGATAGAGAATGACTGTGGAAATGGACTGAGAGTGCGGACAGAGACTGACAGTGTGGGAAGTGTTTGTCCGTGTGCACAGTGATTGACATTGTGGACAGAGACTGGCAGTGCGGACAGAGACTGACAGTGCGGACAGAGACTAACAGTGCGGACAGAGACTGACAGAGTGGACAGCGACTGACAGTGCGGAAACTGACTGACAGTGCAGGAAGGGACTGACAATGCGGACAGTGATTGACACTGCGGACAGGGATTGAGAGTGCGGACTGGGATTTTCAGTGCGGACAGGAATTGACAGTGTGGTCAGGGATTGACAGTGGGGACAGGGATTGACAGTGCAGACAGAGACTGGCATGCAGACTGAGACTGGCAGTGCAGATAGAGTCTGGGATTGACTGTGTGCACAGAGATTGACATTGCGGACAGAGTTCGTCAGTGTGGACAGTGATTGACAGTGTTGAGAGAGATGGCAGTGCAGAGAGTGATTTACAGCATGGACAGAGACTGACAATGCAGATAGAGAATGACTGTGGAAACGGACTGAGAGTGCGGACAGAGACTGACAGTGCGGACAGAGACTAACAGTGCGGACAGAGACTGACAGAGTGGACAGAGACTGACAGTGAAGAGCGAGACGGACAGTGCGGACAGAGACCGACAGTACGGACATAGACTGACAATGCGGACATAGACTGACAGTGCGGACAGAGACTGACAGTATGGATATAGATTGACAGTGCGGACATAGACTGACAGTGCGGACAGAGACAAACATTGTGGACAGAGACTGACAGTGCTGACTGACTGACAGTGTGGAGAGAGACTGACAGTGTGGACAGTGATTGACCCAGTGGACAGGGATTGGCAGTGAGGACCGAGACTGACAGTGTGGACGGAGATTGACAATGTGGACAGAGACTGATAGTGTGGACAGAGATTGACAATGTGGACAGTGCGGACAGGGATTGACAGTGTGGACCGAGACTCACAGTGTGGACATAGAATGACAGAATGGACAGAGACTGACAGTGCTGAGTGAGACGGACAGTGCGGACAGAGACCGACAGTACGGACATAGACTGACAATGCGGACATAGACTGAGAGTGCGGACAGAGACTGACAGTGTGGACATAGATTGACAGTGCGGACATAGACTGACAGTGCGGACAGAGACAAACATTGTGGACAGAGACTGACAGTGCTGACTGTGACTGACAGTGTGGAGAGAGACTGACAGTGTGGACAGTGATTGATCCAGTGGACAGGGATTGGCAGTGTGGACCGAGACTGACAGTGTGGACGGAGATTGACAATGTGGACAGAGACTGATAGTGTGGACAGTGATTGACAATGTGGACAGTGCGGACAGGGATTGACAGTGTGGACCGAGACTCACAGTGCGGATGGAGATTGACAGTGTGGACAGTGACTGTCAGCGTGGACAGAGACTGACAGTGCGGACAGAGACAAACATTGCGGACAGAGACTGACAGTGCGGACAGTGACTGACAGTGTGGAGAGAGACTGACAGTGTGGACAGTGATAGACCCAGTGGACAGGGATTGGCTGTGTGGACTGAGACTGACAGTGTGGACGGAGATTGACAGTGTGGACAGAGACTGACAGTGTGGGCAGAGACAAACATTGCGGACAGAGACTGACAGTGTGGACAGAGACTGACAGTATGGACATTGATTGACCCAGTGGACAGGGATTTTCAGTGTGGACAGAGACACAGTGTGGATGAAGATTGACATCGTGGACAGAGACAGACAGTGTGGAAAGAAACAAACATTGTGGACAGAGACTGACAGTGCGGAAAGAGACTGGCAGTGGGGAAAAAAAATCACAGTGCGGACGGAGACTGACAGTACGGACATAGACTGACAGTGCGGATAGAGACTGACAGTGAGGACATAGACAGACAGTGCGGACATGGACTTACAGTGGAGACAGAGACTGACCACGCGGACAGAGACTAAAAGTGCGGACAGAGACAGACAATGCAGACAGGGACTGACATTGCGGACAATGATTGACACTGCGGACAGGGATTGAGAGTGCGGACAGGGATTGAGAGTGCGAACATAGACTGACAGTGCGGACAGAGACTGACAGTGCGGACAGAGACTGACAGTGCAAACAGAGACTGACAGTGCGGACAGATACTGACAGTGCAGAAAGGGACTGACAATGTGGACAGTGATTGACACAACGGACAGGGATTGAGAGTGCGGACTGGGATTTTCAGTGTGGGGAGGGATTAACAGTGTGGACAGAGGCTGACAGTGCGGACATAGACTGACAGTGCTGACTGTGACTGACAGTGTGGAGAGAGACTGACAGTGTGGACAGAGATTGACAATGTGCACAGTGCGGACAGGGACTGACAGTGTGGACAGAGACTGACAGTGTGGACAGAGACTGACAGTGTGGTCAGAGACTGACAATGTGGACAGAGATTGACAATGTGGACAGTGCGGACAGGGACTGACAGTGTGGACAGAGAGTGACAGTGTGGACAGAGATTGACAGTGTGGACAGAGATGGACATTACGGACAGGGATTGACAGTGTGGATAGAGACTGACAGTGTGGACAGTGATTGACCCAGTGGACAGGGATTGACAGTGCAGACAGTGACTGACAGAGTGGACAGAGACTGACAGTGCCGACAGAGACTGACAGTGCGGACAGAGATTGACAGTGCGGAAACTGACTGACAGTGCAGAAAGGGACTGACAATGCAGACAGTGATTGACACTGCGGACAAGGATTGAGAGTGCGGACTGGGATTTTCAGTGCGGACAGGGATTGACAGTGTGGACAGGGATTGACAGTGCGGACTGGGATTTTCAGTGCGGACAGGGATTGACAGTGTGGACAGAGACTCACAGTGTGGATGGAGATTGACAGCGTGGACATAGACAGACAGTGTGGACAGAGACAAACATTGTGGACAGAGACTGACAGTGCGGACAGTGACTGACAGTGTGGACAGAGAGTGACACTGCGGACAGAGAAAAACATTGCGGACAGAGACTGTCAGTGCAGACAGTGACTGACAGTGTAGACAGAGACTGACAGTGCGGACAGAGACTGACAGTGCGGACAGAGACTGACAGTGTGGACAGAGACTGACAGTGCAGACAGCGACTAACACGACGGACAAAGATTGACAGTGTGGAAAGAGACTGGCAGTGGGGAAAGAAAATCACAGTGCAGACGGAGACTGACAATACGGACATAGGCTGACAGTGCGGACATGGACATACAGTGGAGACAGGGACTGACCACGCGGACAGAGACTAAAAGTGCGGACAGAGACAGACAGTCCAGACAGGGACTGACATTGCAGACAATGATTGACACTGCGGACAGGGATTGAGAGTGCGGACAGGGATTGAGAGTGCGAACAGGGATTGAGAGTGCGGACAGGGATTGACAGTGCGGACATAGACTGACAGTGCGGACAGAGACTGACAGTGCAAACAGAGACTGACAGTGCGGACAGAGACTGACAGTGCAGAAAGGGACTGACAATGTGAACAATGATTGACACTACGGACAGGGATTGACAGTGCGGACTGGGATTGACAGTGCAGACATAGACTGACAGTGCGGACAGAGACTGACAGTGCGGACATAGACTGACAGTGCGGACAGAGACTGGCAGTGTGGACATAGACTGACAGTGCAGACAGAGACTAACAGTGCGGACAGAGACAGACAGTCCAGACAGGGACTGACATTGCAGACAATGATTGACACTGCGGACAGGGATTGAGAGTGCGGACAGGGATTGAGAGTGCGAACAGGGATTGAGAGTGCGAACAGGGATTGAGAGTGCGGACAGGGATTGACAGTGCGGACATAGACTGACAGTGCGGACAGAGACTGACAGTGCAAACAGAGACTGACAGTCCGGACAGAGACTGACAGTGCGGACATAGACTGACAGTGCGGACAGAGACTGGCAGTGTGGACATAGACTGACAGTGCAGACAGAGACTAACAGTGCGGACATAGACTGACAGAGCGGACAGAGACTGACAGTGCGGACATAGACTGACAGAGCGGACAGAGACTGACAGTTCGGAGAGAGACGGACAGTGCGGACAGAGACCGACAGCACAGACGTAGACTGACAATGCGGACATAGACTGACAGTGCGGACAGAGACTGACAGTGTGGACATAGATTGACCGTGCGGACAGAGACTGACAGTGCAGACAGAGACTGACAGTGTGGACAGAGATTGACAGTGTGGACAGAGACAAACATTGTGGACAAAGACTGACAGTGCAGACAGTGTCTGAAAGTGTGGACAGAGACTGACAGTGTGGACGGAGATTGACAGTGTGGACAGGGACTGACAGTGTGGAAACTGACTGACAGTGCAGAAAGGGACTGACAATGCGGACAGTGATTGACACTGCGGACAGGGATTGAGAGTGTGTACAGAGATGGACAGTCCAGACAGGGACTGACAGTGTGGACCGAGACTCACAGTGTGGACAGAGATTGACAGTGTGGACAGTGACTGACAGTGTGGACAGAGACTGACAGTGCGGACAGAGACAAACATTGCGGACAGAGACTGACAGTGCGGACAGTGACTGACAGTGTTGAGAGAGACTGACAGTGTGGACAGTGATTGACCCAGTGGACAGTGACTGACAGTGCAGACAGCGACTAACACGACGGACAAAGATTGACAGTGTGGAAAGAGACTGGCAGTGCGGAAAGAGACAAACATTGCGGACAGAAACTGATAGTGCGGACAGTGACTGGCAGTGTGGAGAGAGACTGACAGTGTGGACAGTGATTGACCCAGTGGACAGGGATTGGCAGTGTGGACTGAGACTGACAGTGTGGACGGAGATTGACAGTGTGGACAGAGACTGACAGTGTGGACAGAGACAAACATTGCGAACAGAGACTGACAGTGTGGACAGAGACTGACAGTGTGGACAGTGATTGACCCAGTGGACAGGGATTGGCAGTGTGGACAGAGACTCACAGTGTAGATGGAGATTGACAGCGTGGACATAGACAGACAGTGTGGACAGAGACAAACATTGTGGACAGAGACTGACAGTGCGGACAGTGACTGACAGTGTGGACAGAGAGTGACACTGCAGACAGAGAAAAACATTGCGGACAGAGACTGTCAGTGCAGACAGTGACTGACAGTGTGGACAGAGACTGACAGTGCAGACAGAGACTAACAGTGCGGACATAGACTGACAGAGCGGACAGAGAATGACAGTGCAGACAGAGACTAACAGTGCGGACATAGACTGACAGAGCGGACAGAGAATGACAGTGTGGGCATAGACTGACAGTGCGGACAGAGACTGACAGTGCAGACAGAGACTGACAGTGTGGACAGAGATTGACAGTGTGGACAGAGATTGACAGTGTGGACAGAGATTGACAGTGTGGACAGAGACAAACATTGCGGACAAAGACTGACAGTGCAGACAGTGTCTGAAAGTGTGGACAGAGACTGACAGTGTGGACGGAGATTGACAGTGTGGACAGAGACTGACAGTGTGGAAACTGACTGACAGTGCAGAAAGGGACTGACAATGCGGACAGTGATTGACACTGCGGACAGGGATTGAGAGTGCGGACTGGGATTTTCAGTGCGGACAGGGATTGACAGTGTGGACAGCGATTGACATTGCGGACTGGGATTTTCAGTGTGGACAGGGATTGACAGTGCGGACAAAGTTCGTCAGTGTGGACAGTGATTGACAGTGTGGAGAGAGATGGCAGTGCAGACAGTGATTTACAGTATGGACAGAGACTGACAATGAAGATAGAGAATGACTGTGGAAACGGACTGAGAGTGCGGACAGAGACTGACAGTGCGGACAGAAACTAACAGTGCAGACATAGACTGACAGAGTGGACAGAGACTGACAGTGCGGAGCGCGACGGACAGAGCGGACAGAGACCGACAGTAGGGACATAGACTGACAATGTGGACATAGAGTGACAGTGCGGACAGAGACTGACAGTGTGGACATAGATTGACAGTGTGGACATAGACTGACAATGTGGACAGAGATTGACAGTGTGGACAGAGATGGACAGTACAGACAGGGACTGACAGTGTGGACAGAGACTGACACTGTGGACAGTGATTGACCCAGTGGACAGGGATTGGCAGTGTGGACCGAGACTGACAGTGTGGACATAGACTGACAGTGCGGACAGAGACTGACAGTGTGGACAGAGACTGACAATGTGGACAGAGATTGACAGTGTGTACAGAGATGGACAGTCCAGAAAGGGACTGACAGTGTGGACCGAGACTCACAGTGTGGACAGAGATTGACAGTGTGGACAGTGACTGACAGTGTGGACAGAGACTGACAGTGCGGACAGAGACAAACATTGCGGACAGAGACTGACAGTGCGGACAGTGACTGACAGTGTTGAGAGAGACTGACAGTGTGGACAGTGATTGACCCAGTGGACAGGGATTGGCAGTGTGGACCGAGACTGACAGTGTGGACATAGACTGACAGTGCGGACAGAGACTGACAGTGTGGACAGAGACTGACAATGTGGACAGAGATTGACAGTGTGGACAGAGATGGACAGTCCAGACAGGGACTGACAGTGTGGACCGAGACTCACAGTGTGGACAGAGATTGACAGTGTGGACAGTGACTGACAGTGTGGACAGAGACTGACAGTGCGGACAGAGACAAACATTGCGGACAGAGACTGACCGTGCGGACAGTGACTGACAGTGTTGAGAGAGACAGACAGTGTGGACAGTGATTGACCCAGTGGACAGTGACTGACAGTGCAGACAGCGACTAACACGACGGACAAAGATTGACAGTGTGGAAAGAGACTGGCAGTGCGGACAGAGACAAACATTGCAGACAGAGACTGATAGTGCGGACAGTGACTGGCAGTGTGGAGAGAGACTGACAGTGTGGACAGTGATTGACCCAGTGGACAGGGATTGGCAGTGTGGACTGAGACTGACAGTGTGGACGGAGATTGACAGTGTGGACAGAGACTGACAGTGTGGACAGAGACAAACATTGCGAACAGAGACTGACAATGTGGACAGAGACTGACAGTGTGGACAGTGATTAACCCAGTGGACAGGGATTGGCAGTGTGGACAGAGACTCACAGTGTAGATGGAGATTGACAGCGTGGACATAGACAGACAGTGTGGACAGAGACAAACATTGTGGACAGAGACTGACAGTGCGGACAGTGACTGACAGTGTGGACAGAGAGTGACACTGCAGACAGAGAAAAACATTGCGGACAGAGACTGTCAGTGCAGACAGTGACTGACAGTGTGGACAGAGACTGACAGTGCGGACAGAGACTGACAGTGTGGACAGAGACTGACAGTGCAGACAGCGACTAACACGACGGACAAAGATTGAGAGTGTGGAAAGAGACTGGCAGTGGGGAAAGAAAATCACAGTGCAGACGGAGACTGACAGTACAGACATAGGCTGACAGTGCGGACAGAGACTAACAGTGAGGACATTGACTGACAGTGCAGACATGGACATACAGTGGAGACAGGGACTGACCACGCGGACAGAGACTAAAAGTGCGGACAGAGACAGACAGTCCAGACAGGGACTGACATTGCAGACAATGATTGACACTGCGGACAGGGATTGAGAGTGCGGACAGGGATTGAGAGTGCGGACAGGGATTGAGAGTGCGGACAGGGATTGACAGTGCGGACATAGACTGACAGTGCGGACAGAGACTGACAGTGCGGACAGAGACTGACAGTGCAAACAGAGACTGACAGTGCGGACAGAGACTGACAGTGCAGAAAGGGACTGACAATGTGAACAATCATTGACACTACGGACAGGTATTGACAGTGCGGACTGGGATTGACAGTGCAGACATAGACTGACAGTGCGGACAGAGAATGACAGTCCGGACAGAGACTGACAGTGCAAAAAGAGACTGACAGTGCAAACAGAGACTGACAGTGCGGACAGAGACTGACAGTGCAGAAAGGGACTGACAATGTGAACAATGATTGACACTGCGGACAGGGATTGAGAGTGCGGACTGGGATATTCAGTGTGGACAGGGATTGACAGTGCGGACTGGGATTGACAGTGCAGACATAGACTGACAGTGCGGACAGAGACTGACAGTCCGGACAGGGACTGACAGTGCGGACATAGACTGACAGTGCGGACAGAGAGTGACAGTGTGGGCATAGACTGCCTGTGCAGACAGTGACTGACAGTGTGGACATAGACTGACAGAGCGGACAGAGACTGACAGTGTGGAGAGAGAGGGACAGGGCGGACAGAGACTAACAGTGTGGACAGAGATTGACAGTGTGGACAGAGACTGACAGCGTGGACAGAGACAGACAGTGTGGACAGAGACAAACATTGCGGACAAAGACTGACAGTGCAGACAGTGACTGACAGAGTGGACAGAGACTGACAGTGCCGACAGAGACTGACAGTGCGGACAGAGACTGACAGTGCGGAAACTGACTGACAGTGCAGAAAGGGACTGACAATGCAGACAGTGATTGACACTGCAGACAAGGATTGAGAGTGCGGACTGGGATTTTCAGTGCGGACAGGGATTGACAGTGTGGACAGGGATTGACAGTGCGGACTGGGATTTTCAGTGCGGACAGGGATTGACAGTGTGGACAGAGACTCACAGTGTGGATGGAGATTGACAGCGTGGACATAGACAGACAGTGTGGACAGAGCCAAACATTGTGGACAGAGACTGACAGTGCGGACAGTGACTGACAGTGTGGACAGAGAGTGACACTGCGGACAGAGAAAAACATTGCGGACAGAGACTGTCAGTGCAGACAGTGACTGACAGTGTGGACAGAGACTGACAGTGTAGACAGAGACTGACAGTGCGGACAGAGACTGACAGTGCGGACAGAGACTGACAGTGTGGACAGAGACTGACAGTGCAGACAGCGACTAACACGACGGACAAAGATTGACAGTGTGGAAAGAGACTGGCAGTGGGGAAAGAAAATCACAGTGCAGACGGAGACTGACAATACGGACATAGACTGACAGTGCGGACATGGACATACAGTGGAGACAGGGACTGACCACGCGGACAGAGACTAAAAGTGCGGACAGAGACAGACAGTCCAGACAGGGACTGACATTGCAGACAATGATTGACACTGCGGACAGGGATTGAGAGTGCGGACAGGGATTGACAGTGCAGACATAGACTGACAGTGCGGACAGAGACTGACAGTGCAAACAGAGACTGACAGTGCGGACAGAGACTGACAGTGCAGAAAGGGACTGACAATGTGAACAATGATTGACACTACGGACTGGGATTGACAGTGCAGACATAGACTGACAGTGCGCACATAGACTGACAGTGCGGACAGAGACTGACAGTGCAAACAGAGACTGACAGTGCGGACAGAGACTGACAGTGCAGAAAGGGACTGACAATGTGAACAATGATTGACACTACGGACTGGGATTGACAGTGCAGACATAGACTGACAGTGCGGACAGAGACTGACAGTCCGGACAGAGACTGACAGTGCGGACATAGACTGACAGTGCGGACAGAGACTGACAGTGTGGACATAGACTGACTGTGCAGACAGAGACTAACAGTGCGGACATAGACTGACAGAGCGGACAGACACTGACAGTGCGGACATAGACTGACAGAGCGGACAGAGACTGACAGTTCGGAGAGAGACGGACAGTGCGGACAGAGACCGACAGCTCAGACGTAGACTGACAATGCGGACATAGACTGACAGTGCGGACAGAGACTGACAGTGTGGACATAGATTGACCGTGCGGACAGAGACTGACAGTGCAGACAGAGACTGACAGTGTGGACAGAGATTGACAGTGTGGACAGAGACAAACATTGCGGACAAAGACTGACAGTGCAGACAGTGTCTGAAAGTGTGGACAGAGACTGACAGTGTGGACGGAGATTGACAGTGTGGACAGAGACTGACAGTGTGGAAACTGACTGACAGTGCAGAAAGGGACTGACAATGCGGACAGTGATTGACACTGCGGACAGGGATTGAGAGTGCGGACTGGGATTTTCAGTGCGGACAGGGATTGACAGTGTGGACAGCGATTGACAGTGCGGACTGGGATTTTCAGTGCGGACAGGGATTGACAGTGTGGACAGGGATTGACAGTGGGGACAGTGATTGACTGTGCGGACAGAGACTGGCAGTGCAGACTGAGACTGGCAGTGCAGATCGAGTCTGGGATTGACTGTGTGCACAGAGATTGACAGTGCGGACAAAGTTCGGCAGTGTGGACAGTGATTGACAGTGTGGAGAGAGATGGCAGTGCAGACAGTGATTTACAGTATGGACAGAGACTGACAATGAAGATAGAGAATGACTGTGGAAACGGACTGAGAGTGCGGACAGAGACTAACAGTGCAGACATAGACTGACAGAGTGGACAGAGAATGACAGTTCGGAGCGAGACGGACAGAGCGGACAGAGAGCGACAGTAGGGACATAGACTGACAATGTGGACATAGAGTGACAGTGCGGACAGAGACTGACAGTGTGGACATAGATTGACAGTGTGGACATAGACTGACAATGTGGACAGAGATTGACAGTGTGGACAGAGATGGACAGCACAGACAGGGACTGACAGTGTGGACAGAGACTGACACTGTGGACAGTGATTGACCCAGTGGACAGGGATTGGCAGTGTGGACCGAGACTGACAGTGTGGACATAGACTGACAGTGCGGACAGGGACTGACAGTGTGGACCGAGACTCACAGTGTGGACAGAGATTGACAGTGTGGACAGTGACTGACAGTGTGGACAGAGACTGACAGTGCGGACAGAGACAAACATTGCGGACAGAGACTGACAGTGCGGACAGTGACTGACAGTGTTGAGAGAGACTGACAGTGTGGACAGTGATTGACCCAGTGGACTGTGACTGACAGTGCAGACAGCGACTAACACGACGGACAAAGATTGACAGTGTGGAAAGAGACTGGCAGTGCGGACAGAGACAAACATTGCGGACAGAGACTGACAGTGCGGACAGTGACTGGCAGTGTGGAGAGAGACTGACAGTGTGGACAGTGATTGACCCAGTGGACAGGGATTGGCAGTGTGGACTGAGACTGACAGTGTGGACGGAGATTGACAGTGTGGACAGAGACTGACAGTGTGGACAGAGACAAACATTGCGAACAGAGACTGACAGTGTGGACAGAGACTGACAGTGTGGACAGTGATTGACCCAGTGGACAGGGATTGGCAGTGTGGACAGAGACTCACAGTGTAGATGGAGATTGACAGCGTGGACATAGACAGACAGTGTGGACAGAGACAAACATTGTGGACAGAGACTGACAGTGCGGACAGTGACTGACAGTGTGGACAGAGAGTGACACTGCAGACAGAGAAAAACATTGCGGACAGAGACTGTCAGTGCAGACAGTGACTAACAGTGTGGACAGAGACTGACAGTGCAGACAGAGACTAACAGTGCGGACATAGACTGACAGAGCGGACAGAGAATGACAGTGTGGGCATAGACTGACAGTGCGGACAGAGACTAACATTGCGGACATAGACTGACAGAGCGGACAGAGACTGACAGTTCGGAGAGAGACGGACAGTGCGGACAGAGACCGACAGCACGGACGTAGACTGACAATGCGGACATAGACTGACAGTGCGGACAGAGACTGACAGTGTGGACATAGATTGACAGTGCGGACAGAGACTGACAGTGCAGACAGAGACTGACAGTGTGGACAGAGATTGACAGTGTGGACAGAGACAAACATTGCGGACAAAGACTGACAGTGCAGACAGTGTCTGAAAGTGTGGACAGAGACTGACAGTGTGGACGGAGATTGACAGTGTGGACAGAGACTGACAGTGTGGAAACTGACTGACAGTGCAGAAAGGGACTGACAATGCGGACAGTGATTGACACTGCGGACAGGGATTGAGAGTGCGGACTGGGATTTTCAGTGCGGACAGGGATTGACAGTGTGGACAGCGATTGACATTGCGGACTGGGATTTTCAGTGCGGACAGGGATTGACAGTGCGGACAAAGTTCGTCAGTGTGGACAGTGATTGACAGTGTGGAGAGAGATGGCAGTGCAGACAGTGATTTACAGTATGGACAGAGACTGACAATGAAGATAGAGAATGACTGTGGAAACGGACTGAGAGTGCGGACAGAGACTGACAGTGCGGACAGAAACTAACAGTGCAGACATAGACTGACAGAGTGGACAGAGACTGACAGTGCGGAGCGCGACGGACAGAGCGGACAGAGACCGACAGTAGGGACATAGATTGACAATGTGGACATAGAGTGACAGTGCGGACAGAGACTGACAGTGTGGACATAGATTGACAGTGTGGACATAGACTGACAATGTGGACAGAGATTGACAGTGTGGACAGAGATGGACAGTACAGACAGGGACTGACAGTGTGGACAGAGACTGACACTGTGGACAGTGATTGACCCAGTGGACAGGGATTGGCAGTGTGGACCGAGACTGACAGTGTGGACATAGACTGACAGTGCGGACAGAGACTGACAGTGTGGACAGAGACTGACAATGTGGACAGAGATTGACAGTGTGTACAGAGATGGACAGTCCAGAAAGGGACTGACAGTGTGGACCGAGACTCACAGTGTGGACAGAGATTGACAGTTCGGAGCGAGACGGACAGAGCGGACAGAGACCGACAGTAGGGACATAGACTGACAATGTGGACATAGAGTGACAGTGCGGACAGAGACTGACAGTGTGGACATAGATTGACAGTGTGGACATAGACTGACAATGTGGACAGAGATTGACAGTGTGGACAGAGATGGACAGCACAGACAGGGACTGACAGTGTGGACAGAGACTGACACTGTGGACAGTGATTGACCCAGTGGACAGGGATTGGCAGTGTGGACCGAGACTGACAGTGTGGACATAGACTGACAGTGCGGACAGGGACTGACAGTGTGGACCGAGACTCACAGTGTGGACAGAGATTGACAGTGTGGACAGTGACTGACAGTGTGGACAGAGACTGACAGTGCGGACAGAGACAAACATTGCGGACAGAGACTGACAGTGCGGACAGTGACTGACAGTGTTGAGAGAGACTGACAGTGTGGACAGTGATTGACCCAGTGGACTGTGACTGACAGTGCAGACAGCGACTAACACGACGGACAAAGATTGACAGTGTGGAAAGTGACTGGCAGTGCGGACAGAGACAAACATTGCGGACAGAGACTGACAGTGCGGACAGTGACTGGCAGTGTGGAGAGAGACTGACAGTGTGGACCGTGATTGACCCAGTGGACAGGGATTGGCAGTGTGGACTGAGACTGACAGTGTGGACGGAGATTGACAGTGTGGACAGAGACTGACAGTGTGGACAGAGACAAACATTGCGAACAGAGACTGACAGTGTGGACAGAGACTGACAGTGTGGACAGTGATTGACCCAGTGGACAGGGATTGGCAGTGTGGACAGAGACTCACAGTGTAGATGGAGATTGACAGCGTGGACATAGACAGACAGTGTGGACAGAGACAAACATTGTGGACAGAGACTGACAGTGCGGACAGTGACTGACAGTGTGGACAGAGAGTGACACTGCAGACAGAGAAAAACATTGCGGACAGAGACTGTCAGTGCAGACAGTGACTAACAGTGTGGACAGAGACTGACAGTGCAGACAGAGACTAACAGTGCGGACATAGACTGACAGAGCGGACAGAGAATGACAGTGTGGGCATAGACTGACAGTGCGGACAGAGACTAACATTGCGGACATAGACTGACAGAGCGGACAGAGACTGACAGTTCGGAGAGAGACGGACAGTGCGGACAGAGACCGACAGCACGGACGTAGACTGACAATGCGGACATAGACTGACAGTGCGGACAGAGACTGACAGTGTGGACATAGATTGACAGTGCGGACAGAGACTGACAGTGCAGACAGAGACTGACAGTGTGGACAGAGATTGACAGTGTGGACAGAGACAAACATTGCGGACAAAGACTGACAGTGCAGACAGTGTCTGAAAGTGTGGACAGAGACTGACAGTGTGGACGGAGATTGACAGTGTGGACAGAGACTGACAGTGTGGAAACTGACTGACAGTGCAGAAAGGGACTGACAATGCGGACAGTGATTGACACTGCGGACAGGGATTGAGAGTGCGGACTGGGATTTTCAGTGCGGACAGGGATTGACAGTGTGGACAGCGATTGACATTGCGGACTGGGATTTTCAGTGCGGACAGGGATTGACAGTGCGGACAAAGTTCGTCAGTGTGGACAGTGATTGACAGTGTGGAGAGAGATGGCAGTGCAGACAGTGATTTACAGTATGGACAGAGACTGACAATGAAGATAGAGAATGACTGTGGAAACGGACTGAGAGTGCGGACAGAGACTGACAGTGCGGACAGAAACTAACAGTGCAGACATAGACTGACAGAGTGGACAGAGACTGACAGTGCGGAGCGCGACGGACAGAGCGGACAGAGACCGACAGTAGGGACATAGATTGACAATGTGGACATAGAGTGACAGTGCGGACAGAGACTGACAGTGTGGACATAGATTGACAGTGTGGACATAGACTGACAATGTGGACAGAGATTGACAGTGTGGACAGAGATGGACAGTACAGACAGGGACTGACAGTGTGGACAGAGACTGACACTGTGGACAGTGATTGACCCAGTGGACAGGGATTGGCAGTGTGGACCGAGACTGACAGTGTGGACATAGACTGACAGTGCGGACAGAGACTGACAGTGTGGACAGAGACTGACAATGTGGACAGAGATTGACAGTGTGTACAGAGATGGACAGTCCAGAAAGGGACTGACAGTGTGGACCGAGACTCACAGTGTGGACAGAGATTGACAGTGTGGACAGTGACTGACAGTGTGGACAGAGACTGACAGTGCGGACAGAGACAAACATTGCGGACAGAGACTGACAGTGCGGACAGTGACTGACAGTGTTGAGAGAGACTGACAGTGTGGACAGTGATTGACCCAGTGGACAGGGATTGGCAGTGTGGACCGAGACTGACAGTGTGGACATAGACTGACAGTGCGGACAGAGACTGACAGTGTGGACAGAGACTGACAATGTGGACAGAGATTGACAGTGTGGACAGAGATGGACAGTCCAGACAGGGACTGACAGTGTGGACCGAGACTCACAGTGTGGACAGAGATTGACAGTGTGGACAGTGACTGACAGTGTGGACAGAGACTGACAGTGCGGACAGAGACAAACATTGCGGACAGAGACTGACCGTGCGGACAGTGACTGACAGTGTTGAGAGAGACTGACAGTGTGGACAGTGATTGACCCAGTGGACAGTGACTGACAGTGCAGACAGCGACTAACACGACGGACAAAGATTGACAGTGTGGAAAGAGACTGGCAGTGCGGACAGAGACAAACATTGCGGACAGAGACTGATAGTGCGGACAGTGACTGGCAGTGTGGAGAGAGACTGACAGTGTGGACAGTGATTGACCCAGTGGACAGGGATTGGCAGTGTGGACTGAGACTGACAGTGTGGACGGAGATTGACAGTGTGGACAGAGACTGACAGTGTGGACAGAGACAAACATTGCGAACAGAGACTGACAATGTGGACAGAGACTGACAGTGTGGACAGTGATTAACCCAGTGGACAGGGATTGGCAGTGTGGACAGAGACTCACAGTGTAGATGGAGATTGACAGCGTGGACATAGACAGACAGTGTGGACAGAGACAAACATTGTGGACAGAGACTGACAGTGCGGACAGTGACTGACAGTGTGGACAGAGAGTGACACTGCAGACAGAGAAAAACATTGCGGACAGAGACTGTCAGTGCAGACAGTGACTGACAGTGTGGACAGAGACTGACAGTGTAGACAGAGACTGACAGTGTGTACAGAGACTGACAGTGCGGACAGAGACTGACAGTGTGGACAGAGACTGACAGTGCAGACAGCGACTAACACGACGGACAAAGATTGAGAGTGTGGAAAGAGACTGGCAGTGGGGAAAGAAAATCACAGTGCAGACGGAGACTGACAGTACAGACATAGGCTGACAGTGCGGACAGAGACTGACAGTGAGGACATTGACTGACAGTGCAGACATGGACATACAGTGGAGACAGGGACTGACCACGCGGACAGCGACTAAAAGTGCGGACAGAGACAGACAGTCCAGACAGGGACTGACATTGCAGACAATGATTGACACTGCGGACAGGGATTGAGAGTGCGGACAGGGATTGAGAGTGCGGACAGGGATTGAGAGTGCGGACAGGGATTGACAGTGCGGACATAGACTGACAGTGCGGACAGAGACTGACAGTGCGGACAGAGACTGACAGTGCAAACAGAGACTGACAGTGCGGACAGAGACCGACAGTGCAGAAAGGGACTGACAATGTGAACAATCATTGACACTACGGACAGGGATTGACAGTGCGGACTGGGATTGACAGTGCAGACATAGACTGACAGTCCGGACAGAGACTGACAGTGCAAAAAGAGACTGACAGTGCAAACAGAGACTGACAGTGCGGACAGAGACTGACAGTGCAGAAAGGGACTGACAATGTGAACAATGATTGACACTGCGGACAGGGATTGAGAGTGCGGACTGGGATATTCAGTGTGGACAGGGATTGACAGTGCGGACTGGGATTGACAGTGCAGACATAGACTGACAGTGCGGACAGAGACTGACAGTCCGGACAGAGACTGACAGTGCGGACATAGACTGACAGTGCGGACAGAGAGTGACAGTGTGGGCATAGACTGCCTGTGCAGACAGTGACTGACAGTGTGGACATAGACTGACAGAGCGGACAGAGACTGACAGTGTGGAGAGAGAGGGACAGGGCGGACAGAGACTAACAGTGTGGACAGAGATTGACAGTGTGGACAGAGACTGACAGCGTGGACAGAGACAGACAGTGTGGACAGAGACAAACATTGCGGACAAAGACTGACAGTGCAGACAGTGACTGACAGTGCGGACAGAGACTGACAGTGCGGAAACTGACTGACAGTGCAGAAAGGGACTGACAATGCAGACAGTGATTGACACTGCAGACAAGGATTGAGAGTGCGGACTGGGATTTTCAGTGCGGACAGGGATTGACAGTGTGGACAGGGATTGACAGTGCGGACTGGGATTTTCAGTGCGGACAGGGATTGACAGTGTGGACAGAGACTCACAGTGTGGATGGAGATTGACAGCGTGGACATAGACAGACAGTGTGGACAGAGCCAAACATTGTGGACAGAGACTGACAGTGCGGACAGTGACTGACAGTGTGGACGGAGAGTGACACTGCGGACAGAGAAAAACATTGCGGACAGAGACTGTCAGTGCAGACAGTGACTGACAGTGTGGACAGAGACTGACAGTGTAGACAGAGACTGACAGTGCGGACAGAGACTGACAGTGCGGACAGAGACTGACAGTGTGGACAGAGACTGACAGTGCAGACAGCGACTAACACGACGGACAAAGATTGACAGTGTGGAAAGAGACTGGCAGTGGGGAAAGAAAATCACAGTGCAGACGGAGACTGACAATACGGACATAGACTGACAGTGCGGACATGGACATACAGTGGAGACAGGGACTGACCACGCGGACAGAGACTAAAAGTGCGGACAGAGACAGACAGTCCAGACAGGGACTGACATTGCAGACAATGATTGACACTGCGGACAGGGATTGAGAGTGCGGACAGGGATTGAGATGGCGAACAGGGATTGAGAGTGCGGACAGGGATTGACAGTGCGGACATAGACTGACAGTGCGGACAGAGACTGACAGTGCAAACAGAGACTGACAGTGCGGACAGAGACTGACAGTGCAGAAAGGGACTGACAATGTGAACAATGATTGACACTACGGACTGGGATTGACAGTGCAGACATAGACTGACAGTGCGGACATAGACTGACAGTGCGGACAGAGACTGACAGTGCAAACAGAGACTGACAGTGCGGACAGAGACTGACAGTGCAGAAAGGGACTGACAATGTGAACAATGATTGACACTACGGACTGGGATTGACAGTGCAGACATAGACTGACAGTGCGGACAGAGACTGACAGTCCGGACAGAGACTGACAGTGCGGACATAGACTGACAGTGCGGACAGAGACTGACAGTGTGGACATAGACTGACTGTGCAGACAGAGACTAACAGTGCGGACATAGACTGACAGAGCGGACAGACACTGACAGTGCGGACATAGACTGACAGAGCGGACAGAGACTGACAGTTCGGAGAGAGACGGACAGTGCGGACAGAGACCGACAGCTCAGACGTAGACTGACAATGCGGACATAGACTGACAGTGCGGACAGAGACTGACAGTGTGGACATAGATTGACCGTGCGGACAGAGACTGACAGTGCAGACAGAGACTGACAGTGTGGACAGAGATTGACAGTGTGGACAGAGACAAACATTGCGGACAAAGACTGACAGTGCAGACAGTGTCTGAAAGTGTGGACAGAGACTGACAGTGTGGACGGAGATTGACAGTGTGGACAGAGACTGACAGTGTGGAAACTGACTGACAGTGCAGAAAGGGACTGACAATGCGGACAGTGATTGACACTGCGGACAGGGATTGAGAGTGCGGACTGGGATTTTCAGTGCGGACAGGGATTGACAGTGTGGACAGCGATTGACAGTGCGGACAGGGATTTTCAGTGCGGAAAGGGATTGACAGTGTGGACAGGGATTGACAGTGGGGACAGTGATTGACTGTGCGGACAGAGACTGGCAGTGCAGACTGAGACTGGCAGTGCAGATCGAGTCTGGGATTGACTGTGTGCACAGAGATTGACAGTGCGGACAAAGTTCGTCAGTGTGGACAGTGATTGACAGTGTGGAGAGAGATGGCAGTGCAGACAGTGATTTACAGTATGGACAGAGACTGACAATGAAGATAGAGAATGACTGTGGAAACGGACTGAGAGTGCGGACAGAGACTAACAGTGCAGACATAGACTGACAGAGTGGACAGAGAATGACAGTTCGGAGCGAGACGGACAGAGCGGACAGAGACCGACAGTAGGGACATAGACTGACAATGTGGACATAGAGTGACAGTGCGGACAGAGACTGACAGTGTGGACATAGATTGACAGTGTGGACATAGACTGACAATGTGGACAGAGATTGACAGTGTGGACAGAGATGGACAGCACAGACAGGGACTGACAGTGTGGACAGAGACTGACACTGTGGACAGTGATTGACCCAGTGGACAGGGATTGGCAGTGTGGACCGAGACTGACAGTGTGGACATAGACTGACAGTGCGGACAGGGACTGACAGTGTGGACCGAGACTCACAGTGTGGACAGAGATTGACAGTGTGGACAGTGACTGACAGTGTGGACAGAGACTGACAGTGCGGACAGAGACAAACATTGCGGACAGAGACTGACAGTGCGGACAGTGACTGACAGTGTTGAGAGAGACTGACAGTGTGGACAGTGATTGACCCAGTGGACTGTGACTGACAGTGCAGACAGCGACTAACACGACGGACAAAGATTGACAGTGTGGAAAGAGACTGGCAGTGCGGACAGAGACAAACATTGCGGACAGAGACTGACAGTGCGGACAGTGACTGGCAGTGTGGAGAGAGACTGACAGTGTGGACAGTGATTGACCCAGTGGACAGAGATTGGCAGTGTGGACTGAGACTGACAGTGTGGACGGAGATTGACAGTGTGGACAGAGACTGACAGTGTGGACAGAGACTGACAGTGTGGACAGAGACAAACATTGCGAACAGAGACTGACAGTGTGGACAGAGACTGACAGTGTGGACAGTGATTGACCCAGTGGACAGGGATTGGCAGTGTGGACAGAGACTCACAGTGTAGATGGAGATTGACAGCGTGGACATAGACAGACAGTGTGGACAGAGACAAACATTGTGGACAGAGACTGACAGTGCGGACAGTGACTGACAGTGTGGACAGAGAGTGACACTGCAGACAGAGAAAAACATTGCGGACAGAGACTGTCAGTGCAGACAGTGACTAACAGTGTGGACAGAGACTGACAGTGCAGACAGAGACTAACAGTGCGGACATAGACTGACAGAGCGGACAGAGAATGACAGTGTGGGCATAGACTGACAGTGCGGACAGAGACTAACATTGCGGACATAGACTGACAGAGCGGACAGAGACTGACAGTTCGGAGAGAGACGGACAGTGCGGACAGAGACCGACAGCACGGACGTAGACTGACAATGCGGACATAGACTGACAGTGCGGACAGAGACTGACAGTGTGGACATAGATTGACAGTGCGGACAGAGACTGACAGTGCAGACAGAGACTGACAGTGTGGACAGAGATTGACAGTGTGGACAGAGACAAACATTGCGGACAAAGACTGACAGTGCAGACAGTGTCTGAAAGTGTGGACAGAGACTGACAGTGTGGACGGAGATTGACAGTGTGGACAGAGACTGACAGTGTGGAAACTGACTGACAGTGCAGATAGGGACTGACAATGCGGACAGTGATTGACACTGCGGACAGGGATTGAGAGTGCGGAATGGGATTTTCAGTGCGGACAGGGATTGACAGTGTGGACAGCGATTGACATTGCGGACTGGGATTTTCAGTGCGGACAGGGATTGACAGTGCGGACAAAGTTCGTCAGTGTGGACAGTGATTGACAGTGTGGAGAGAGATGGCAGTGCAGACAGTGATTTACAGTATGGACAGAGACTGACAATGAAGATAGAGAATGACTGTGGAAACGGACTGAGAGTGCGGACAGAGACTGACAGTGCGGACAGAAACTAACAGTGCAGACATAGACTGACAGAGTGGACAGAGACTGACAGTGCGGAGCGCGACGGACAGAGCGGACAGAGACCGACAGTAGGGACATAGATTGACAATGTGGACATAGAATGACAGTGCGGACAGAGACTGACAGTGTGGACATAGATTGACAGTGTGGACATAGACTGACAATGTGGACAGAGATTGACAGTGTGGACAGAGATGGACAGTACAGACAGGGACTGACAGTGTGGACAGAGACTGACACTGTGGACAGTGATTGACCCAGCGGACAGGGATTGGCAGTGTGGACCGAGACTGACAGTGTGGACATAGACTGACAGTGCGGACAGAGACTGACAGTGTGGACAGAGACTGACAATGTGGACAGAGATTGACAGTGTGTACAGAGATGGACAGTCCAGAAAGGGACTGACAGTGTGGACCGAGACTCACAGTGTGGACAGAGATTGACAGTGTGGACAGTGACTGACAGTGTGGACAGAGACTGACAGTGCGGACAGAGACAAACATTGTGGACAGAGACTGACAGTGCGGACAGTGACTGACAGTGTTGAGAGAGACTGACAGTGTGGACAGTGATTGACCCAGTGGACAGGGATTGGCAGTGTGGACCGAGACTGACAGTGTGGACATAGACTGACAGTGCGGACAGAGACTGACAGTGTGGACAGAGACTGACAATGTGGACAGAGATTGACAGTGTGGACAGAGATGGACAGTCCAGACAGGGACTGACAGTGTGGACCGAGACTCACAGTGTGGACAGAGATTGACAGTGTGGACAGTGACTGACAGTGTGGACGGAGACTGACAGTGCGGACAGAGACAAACATTGCGGACAGAGACTGACCGTGCAGACAGTGACTGACAGTGTTGAGAGAGACTGACAGTGTGGACAGTGATTGACCCAGTGGACAGTGACTGACAGTGCAGACAGCGACTAACACGACGGACAAAGATTGACAGTGTGGAAAGAGACTGGCAGTGCAGACAGAGACAAACATTGCGGACAGAGACTGATAGTGCGGACAGTGACTGGCAGTGTGGAGAGAGACTGACAGTGTGGACAGTGATTGACCCAGTGGACAGGGATTGGCAGTGTGGACTGAGACTGACAGTGTGGAAGGAGATTGACTGTGTGGACAGAGACTGACAGTGTGGACAGAGACAAACATTGCGAACAGAGACTGACAATGTGGACAGAGACTGACAGTGTGGACAGTGATTAACCCAGTGGACAGGGATTGGCAGTGTGGACAGAGACTCACAGTGTAGATGGAGATTGACAGCGTGGACATACACAGACAGTGTGGACAGAGACAAACATTGTGGACAGAGACTGACAGTGCGGACAGTGAGTGACAGTGTGGAGAGAGACTGACAGTGTGGACAGAGAGTGACACTGCAGACAGAGAAAAACATTGCGGACAGAGACTGTCAGTGCAGACAGTGACTGACAGTGTGGACAGAGACTGACAGTGTAGACAGAGACTGACAGTGTGTACAGAGACTGACAGTGTGGACAGAGACTGACAGTGTAGACCGAGACTGACAGTGTGTACAGGGACTGACAGTGTGGACCGAGACTCACAGTGTGGACAGAGATTGACAGTGTGGACAGTGATTGACAGTGTGGACAGAGACTGACAGTGCGGACAGAGACTAACATTGCGGACAGAGACTGACAGTGCGGACAGTGACTGACAGTGTTGAGAGAGACTGACAGTGTGGACAGTGATTGACCCAGTGGACAGTGACTGACAGTGCAGACAGCGACTAACACGACGGACAAAGATTGACAGTGTGGAAAGAGACTGGCAGTGCGGACAGAGACAAACATTGCGGACAGAGACTGACAGTGCGGACAGTGACTGGCAGTGTGGAGAGAGACTGACAGTGTGGACACTGATTGACCCAGTGGACAGGGATTGGCAGTGTGGACTGAGACTGACCGTGTGGACGGAGATTGACAGTGTGGACAGAGACTGACAGTGTGGACAGAGACAAACATTGCGAACAGAGACTGACAGTGTGGACAGAGACTGACATTGTGGACAGTGATTGACCCAGTGGACAGGGATTGGCAGTGTGGACAGAGACTCACAGTGTGGATGGAGATTGACAGCGTGGACATAGACAGACAGTGTGGACAGAGACAAACATTGTGGACAGAGACTGACAGTGCGGACAGTGACTGACAGTGCGGACAGAGGGTGACACTGCAGACAGAGAAAAACATTGCGGACAGAGACTGTCAGTGCAGACAGTGACTGACAGCGTGGACATAGACAGACAGTGTGGACAGAGACAAACATTGTGGACAGAGACTGACAGTGCGGACAGTGACTGACAGTGTGGACAGAGAGTGACACTGCGGACAGAGAGAAACATTGCGGACAGAGACTCTCAGTGCAGACAGTGACTGACAGTGTGGACAGAGACTGACAGTGTAGACAGAGACTGACAGTGTGTACAGAGACTGACAGTGCGGACAGAGACTGACAGTGTGGACAGAGACTGACAGTGCAGACAGCGACTAACACGACGGACAAAGATTGACAGTGTGGAAAGAGACTGGCAGTGGTGAAAGAAAATCACAGTGCAGACGGAGACTGACAGTACGGACATAGGCTGACAGTGTGGACTGAGACTGACAGTGAGGACATAGACTGACAGTGCAGACATGGACATACAGTGGAGACAGGGACTGACCACGCGGACAGAGACAAAAAGTGCGGACAGAGACAGACAGTGCAGACAGGGGCTGACATTGCGGACAATGATTGACACTGCGGACAGGGATTGAGAGTGCGGACAGGGATTGAGAGTGCGGACAGGGATTGAGAGTGCGGACAGGGATTGACAGTGCGGACATGGACTGACAGTGCGGACAGAGACTGACAGTGCGGACAGAGACTGACAGTGCAAACAGAGACTGACAGTGCGGACAGAGACTGACAGTGCAGAAAGGGACTGACAATGTGAACAATGATTGACACTACGGACAGGGATTGACAGTGCAGACATAGACTGACAGTGCGGACAGAGAATGACAGTCCGGACAGAGACTGACAGTGCGGACTTAGACTGACAGTGCAGTCAGAGACTGACAGTGTGGACATAGACTGACAGTGAAGACAGAGACTAAAAGTGCAGACAGAGACTGACAGAGCGGACAGAGAATGACAGTGCGGACATAGACTGACAGTGCGGACAGAGACTAACAGTGCGGACATAGACTGACAGAGCGGACAGAGACTGACAGTTCGGAGAGAGACGGTCCGTGCGGACAGAGACCGACAGCGTGGACTTAGACTGACAATGCGGACATAGACTGACAGTGCGGACATAGACTGACAGTGCAGACGGAGACTGAAAGTACGGACATAGGCTGACAGTGCGGACAGAGACTGACAGTGAAGACATAGACTGACAGTGCGGACATGGATTTACAATGGAGACAGGGACTGACCACGCGGACAGAGACTAAAAGTGCGGACAGAGACAGACAGTCCAGACAGGGACTGACATTGCGGACAATGATTGACACTGCGGACAGGGATTGAGAGTGCGGACAGGGATTGAGAGTGCAGACAGGGATTGAGAGTGCGGACAGGGATTGACAGTGCGGACATAGACTGACAGTGCGGACAGAGACTGACAGTGCAAACACAGACTGACACATTGCGGACAGAGACTGACAGTGCAGAAAGGGACTGACAAAGTGCACAATGATTGACACTGCGGACAGGGATTGACAGTGCGGACTGGGATATTCAGTGTGGACAGGGATTGACAGTGCGGTCTGGAATTGACAGTGCAGACATAGACTGACAGTGCGGACAGAGACTGACAGTCCGGACAGAGACTGACAGTGCGGACAGAGACTGACAATGCGGACAGAGACTGACAGTATGGGCATCGACTGACAGTGCGGACAGAGACTAACAGTGCGGACATAGACTGACAGTGTGGACTGAGACTGACAATGTGGACAGAGATTGACAGTGTGTACAGAGATGGACAGTGCAGACAGGGACTGACAGTGTGGACCGAGACTCACAGTGTGGACAGAGATTGACAGTGTGGACAGTGACTGACAGTGTGGACAGAGACTGACAGTGCGGACAGAGACTAACATTGCGGACAGAGACTGACAGTGCGGACAGTGACTGACAGTGTTGAGAGAGACTGACAGTGTGAACAGTGATTGACCCAGTGGACAGTGACTGACAGTGCAGACAGCGACGAACACGACGGACAAAGATTGACAGTGTGGAAAGAGACTGGCAGTGCGGACAGAGACAAACATTGCGGACAGAGACTGACAGTGCGGACAGTGACTGGCAGTGTGGAGAGAGACTGACAGTGTGGACAGTGATTGACCCAGTGGACAGGGATTGGCAGTGTGGACTGGGACTGACCGTGTGGACGGAGATTGACAGTGTGGACAGAGACTGACAGTGTGGACAGTGATTGACCCAGTGGACAGGGATTGGCAGTGTGGACGGAGACTCACTGTGTGGATAGAGATTGACAGCGTGGACATAGACAGACAGTGTGGACAGAGACAAACATTGTGGACAGAGACTGACAGTGCGGACAGTGACTGAAAGTACGGACATAGGCTGACAGTGCGGACAGAGACTGACAGTGAGGACATAGACTGACAGTGCGGACATGGATTTACAATGGAGACAGGGACTGACTACGCGGACAGAGACTAAAAGTGCGGACAGAGACAGACAGTCCAGACAGGGACTGACATTGCGGACAATGATTGACACTGCGGACAGGGATTGAGAGTGCGGACAGGGATTGAGAGTGCAGACAGGGATTGAGAGTGCGGACAGGGATTGACAGTGCGGACATAGACTGACAGTGCGGACAGAGACTGACAGTGCAAACACAGACTGACACATTGCGGACAGAGACTGACAGTGCAGAAAGGGACTGACAAAGTGAACAATGATTGACACTGCGGACAGGGATTGACAGTGCGGACTGGGATATTCAGTGTGGACAGGGATTGACAGTGCGGTCTGGAATTGACAGTGCAGACATAGACTGACAGTGCGGACAGAGACTGACAGTCCGGACAGAGACTGACAGTGCGGACAGAGACTGACAGTGCGGACAGAGACTGACAGTGTGGGCATCGACTGACAGTGCGGACAGAGACAAACAGTGCGGACATAGACTGACAGTGTGGACTGAGACTGACAATGTGGACAGAGATTGACAGTGTGTACAGAGATGGACAGTGCAGACAGGGACTGACAGTGTGGACCGAGACTCACAGTGTGGACAGAGATTGACAGTGTGGACAGTGACTGACAGTGTGGACAGAGACTGACAGTGCGGACAGAGACTAACATTGCGGACAGAGACTGACAGTGCGGACAGTGACTGACAGTGTTGAGAGAGACTGACAGTGTGAACAGTGATTGACCCAGTGGACAGTGACTGACAGTGCAGACAGCGACGAACACGACGGACAAAGATTGACAGTGTGGAAAGAGACTGGCAGTGCGGATAGAGACAAACATTGCGGACAGAGACTGACAGTGCGGACAGTGACTGGCAGTGTGGAGAGAGACTGACAGTGTGGACAGTGATTGACCCAGTGGACAGGGATTGGCAGTGTGGACTGAGACTGACCGTGTGGACGGAGATTGACAGTGTGGACAGAGACTGACAGTGTGGACAGTGATTGACCCAGTGGACAGGGATTGGCAGTGTGGACAGAGACTCACTGTGTGGATAGAGATTGACAGCGTGGACATAGACAGACAGTGTGGACAGAGACAAACATTGTGGACAGAGACTGACAGTGCGGACAGTGACTGACAGTGTGGACAGTGACTGACAGTGTAGACAGAGACTGACAGTGTGTACAGAGACTGACAGTGCGGACAGAGACTGACAGTGTGGACAGAGACTGACAGTGCAGACAGCGACTAACATGACGGACAAACATTGACAGTGTGGAAAGAGACTGGCAGTGGGGAAAGAAAATCACAGTGCAGACGGAGACTGACAGTACGGACATAGGCTGACAGTGCGGACAGAGACTGACAGTGAGGACATAGACTGACAGTGCAGACATGGACATACAGTGGAGAAAGGGACTGACCACGCGGACAGAGACTAAAAGTGCGGACAGAGACAGACAGTGCAGACAGGGACTGACATTGCGGACAATGATTGACACTGCGGACAGTGATTGAGAGTGCGGACAGGGATTGAGAGTGCGGACAGGGATTGAGAGTGCGGACAGGGATTGACAGTGCGGACATGGACTGACAGTGCGGACAGAGACTGACAGTGCGGACAGAGACTGACAGTGCAAACAGAGACTGACAGTGCGGACAGAGACTGACAGTGCAGAAAGGGACTGACAATGTGAACAATGATTGACACTACGGACAGGGATTGACAGTGCGGACTGGGATTGACAGTGCAGACATAGACTGACAGTGCGGACAGAGAATGACAGTGCGGACAGAGACTGACACTGTGGACATAGACTGACAGTGCAGACAGAGACTAACAGTGCGGACAGAGACTAACAGTGCGGACATAGACTGACAGAGCGGACAGAGAATGACAGTGTGGGCATCGACTGACAGTGCGGACAGAGATTAACAGTGCGGACATAGACTGACAGAGCGGACAGAGACTGACAGTTCGGAGAGAGACGGTCCGTGCGGACAGAGACCGATAGCATGGACATAGACTGACAATGCGGACATAGACTGACAGTGCGGACAGAGACTGACAGTGTGGACATAGACTGACAGTGCGGACATAGACTGACAGTGCAGACGGAGACTGAAAGTACGGACATAGGCTGACAGTGCGGACAGAGACTGACAGTGAGGACATAGACTGACAGTGCGGACATGGATTTACAATGGAGACAGGGACTGACCACGCGGACAGAGACTAAAAGTGCGGACAGAGACAGACAGTCCAGACAGGGACTGACATTGCGGACAATGATTGACACTGCGGACAGGGATTCAGAGTGCGGACAGGGATTGAGAGTGCAGACAGGGATTGAGAGTGCGGACAGGGATTGACAGTGCGGACATAGACTGACAGTGCGGACAGAGACTGACAGTGCAAACAGAGACTGACACATTGCGGACAGAGTCTGACAGTGCAGAAAGGGACTGACAAAGTGAACAATGATTGACACTGCGGACAGGGATTGACAGTGCGGACTGGGATATTCAGTGTGGACAGGGATTGACAGTGCGGTCTGGAATTGACAGTGCAGACATAGACTGACAGTGCGGACAGAGACTGACAGTCCGGACAGAGACTGACAGTGCGGACAGAGACTGACAGTGCGGACAGAGACTGACAGTGTGGGCATCGACTGACAGTGCGGACAGAGACTAACAGTGCGGACATAGACTGACAGTGTGGACTGAGACTGACAATGTGGACAGAGATTGACAGTGTGTACAGAGATGGACAGTGCAGACAGGGACTGACAGTGTGGACCGAGACTCACAGTGTGGACAGAGATTGACAGTGTGGACAGTGACTGACAGTGTGGACAGAGACTGACAGTGCGGACAGAGACTAACATTGCGGACAGAGACTGACAGTGCGGACAGTGACTGACAGTGTTGAGAGAGACTGACAGTGTGAACAGTGATTGACCCAGTGGACAGTGACTGACAGTGCAGACAGCGACGAACACGACGGACAAAGATTGACAGTGTGGAAAGAGACTGGCAGTGCGGACAGAGACAAACATTGTGGACAGAGACTGACAGTGCGGACAGTGACTGGCAGTGTGGAGAGAGACTGACAGTGTGGACAGTGATTGACCCAGTGGACAGGGATTGGCAGTGTGGACTGAGACTGACCGTGTGGACGGAGATTGACAGTGTGGACAGAGACTGACAGTGTGGACAGTGATTGACCCAGTGGACAGGGATTGGCAGTGTGGACAGAGACTCACCGTGTGGATAGAGATTGACAGCGTGGACATAGACAGACAGTGTGGACAGAGACAAACATTGTGGACAGAGACTGACAGTGCGGACAGTGACTGAAAGTACGGACATAGGCTGACAGTGCGGACAGAGACTGACAGTGAGGACATAGACTGACAGTGCGGACATGGATTTACAATGGAGACAGGGACTGACCACGCGGACAGAGACTAAAAGTGCGGACAGAGACAGACAGTCCAGACAGGGACTGACATTGCGGACAATGATTGACACTGCGGACAGGGATTGAGAGTGCGGACAGGGATTGAGAGTGCAGACAGGGATTGAGAGTGCGGACAGGGATTGACAGTGCGGACATAGACTGACAGTGCGGACAGAGACTGACAGTGCAAACACAGACTGACACATTGCGGACAGAGACTGACAGTGCAGAAAGGGACTGACAAAGTGAACAATGATTGACACTGCGGACAGGGATTGACAGTGCGGACTGGGATATTCAGTGTGGACAGGGATTGACAGTGCGGTCTGGAATTGACAGTGCAGACATAGACTGACAGTGCGGACAGAGACTGACAGTGCGGACAGAGACTGACAGTGCGGACAGAGACTGACAGTGTGGGCATCGACTGACAGTGCGGACAGAGACTAACAGTGCGGACATAGACTGACAGTGTGGACTGAGACTGACAATGTGGACAGAGATTGACAGTGTGTACAGAGACTGGCAGTGCGGATAGAGACAAACATTGCGGACAGAGACTGACAGTGCGGACAGTGACTGGCAGTGTGGAGAGAGACTGACAGTGTGGACAGTGATTGACCCAGTGGACAGGGATTGGCAGTGTGGACTGAGACTGACCGTGTGGACGGAGATTGACAGTGTGGACAGAGACTGACAGTGTGGACAGTGATTGACCCAGTGGACAGGGATTGGCAGTGTGGACAGAGACTCACTGTGTGGATAGAGATTGACAGCGTGGACATAGACAGACAGTGTGGACAGAGACAAACATTGTGGACAGAGACTGACAGTGCGGACAGTGACTGACAATGTGGACAGAGACTGACAGTGTAGACAGAGACTGACAGTGTGTACAGAGACTGACAGTGCGGACAGAGACTGACAGTGTGGACAGAGACTGACAGTGCAGACAGCGACTAACATGAAGGACAAACATTGACAGTGTGGAAAGAGACTGGCAGTGGGGAAAGAAAATCACAGTGCAGACGGAGACTGACAGTACGGACATAGGCTGACAGTGCGGACAGAGACTGACAGTGAGGACATAGACTGACAGTGCAGACATGGACATACAGTGGAGACAGGGACTGACCACGCGGACAGAGACTAAAAGTGCGGACAGAGACAGACAGTGCAGACAGGGACTGACATTGCGGACAATGATTGACACTGCAGACAGGGATTGAGAGTGCAGACAGGGATTGAGAGTGCGGACAGGGATTGACAGTCCGGACATAGACTGACAGTGCGGACAGAGACTGACAGTGCAAACAGAGACTGACACAGTGCGGACAGGGACTGACAGTGCAAACAGAGACTGACACAGTGTGGACAGAGACTGACAGTGTGGACAGTGATTGACCCAGTGGACAGGGATTGGCAGTGTGGACAGAGACTCACTGTGTGGATAGAGATTGACAGCGTGGACATAGACAGACAGTGTGGACAGATACAAACATTGTGGACAGAGACTGACAGTGCGGACAGTGACTGAAAGTCCGGACATAGGCTGACAGTGCGGACAGAGACTGACAGTGAGGACATAGACTGACAGTGCGGACATGGATTTACAATGGAGACAGGGACTGACCACGCGGACAGAGACTAAAAGTGCGGACAGAGACAGACAGTCCAGACAGGGACTGACATTGCGGACAATGATTGACACTGCGGACAGGGATTGAGAGTGCGGACAGGGATTGAGAGTGCAGACAGGGATTGAGAGTGCGGACAGGGATTGACAGTGCGGACATAGACTGACAGTGCGGACAGAGACTGACAGTGCAAACACAGACTGACACATTGCGGACAGAGACTGACAGTGCAGAAAGGGACTGACAAAGTGAACAATGATTGACACTGCGGACAGGGATTGACAGTGCGGACTGGGATATTCAGTGTGGACAGGGATTGACAGTGCGGTCTGGAATTGACAGTGCAGACATAGACTGACAGTGCGGACAGAGACTGACAGTCCGGACAGAGACTGACAGTGCGGACAGAAACTGACAGTGCGGACAGAGACTGACAGTGTGGGCATCGACTGACAGTGCGGACAGAGACTAACAGTGCGGACATAGACTGACAGTGTGGACTGAGACTGACAATGTGGACAGAGATTGACAGTGTGTACAGAGATGGACAGTGCAAACAGGGACTGACAGTGTGGACCGAGACTCACAGTGTGGACAGAGATTGACAGTGTGGACAGTGACTGACAGTGTGGACAGAGACTGACAGTGCGGACAGAGACTAACATTGCGGACAGAGACTGACAGTGCGGACAGTGACTGACAGTGTTGAGAGAGACTGACAGTGTGAACAGTGATTGACCCAGTGGACAGTGACTGACAGTGCAGACAGCGACGAACACGACGGACAAAGATTGACAGTGTGGAAAGAGACTGGCAGTGCGGACAGAGACAAACATTGTGGACAGAGACTGACAGTGCGGACAGTGACTGGCAGTGTGGAGAGAGACTGACAGTGTGGACAGTGATTGACCCAGTGGACAGGGATTGGCAGTGTGGACTGAGACTGACCGTGTGGACGGAGATTGACAGTGTGGACAGAGACTGACAGTGTGGACAGTGATTGACCCAGTGGACAGGGATTGGCAGTGTGGACAGAGACTCACCGTGTGGATAGAGATTGACAGCGTGGACATAGACAGACAGTGTGGACAGAGACAAACATTGTGGACAGAGACTGACAGTGCGGACAGTGACTGAAAGTACGGACATAGGCTGACAGTGCGGACAGAGACTGACAGTGAGGACATAGACTGACAGTGCGGACATGGATTTACAATGGAGACAGGGACTGACCACGCGGACAGAGACTAAAAGTGCGGACAGAGACAGACAGTCCAGACAGGGACTGACATTGCGGACAATGATTGACACTGCGGACAGGGATTGAGAGTGCGGACAGGGATTGAGAGTGCAGACAGGGATTGAGAGTGCGGACAGGGATTGACAGTGCGGACATAGACTGACAGTGCGGACAGAGACTGACAGTGCAAACACAGACTGACACATTGCGGACAGAGACTGACAGTGCAGAAAGGGACTGACAAAGTGAACAATGATTGACACTGCGGACAGGGATTGACAGTGCGGACTGGGATATTCAGTGTGGACAGGGATTGACAGTGCGGTCTGGAATTGACAGTGCAGACATAGACTGACAGTGCGGACAGAGACTGACAGTGCGGACAGAGACTGACAGTGCGGACAGAGACTGACAGTGTGGGCATCGACTGACAGTGCGGACAGAGACTAACAGTGCGGACATAGACTGACAGTGTGGACTGAGACTGACAATGTGGACAGAGATTGACAGTGTGTACAGAGATGGACAGTGCAGACAGGGACTGACAGTGTGGACCGAGACTCACAGTGTGGACAGAGATTGACAGTGTGGACAGTGACTGACAGTGTGGACAGAGACTGACAGTGCGGACAGAGACTAACATTGCGGACAGAGACTGACAGTGCGGACAGTGACTGACAGTGTTGAGAGAGACTGACAGTGTGAACAGTGATTGACCCAGTGGACAGTGACTGACAGTGCAGACAGCGACGAACACGACGGACAAAGATTGACAGTGTGGAAAGAGACTGGCAGTGCGGATAGAGACAAACATTGCGGACAGAGACTGACAGTGCGGACAGTGACTGGCAGTGTGGGGAGAGACTGACAGTGTGGACAGTGATTGACCCAGTGGACAGGGATTGGCAGTGTGGACTGAGACTGACTGTGTGGACGGAGATTGACAGTGTGGACATAGACAGACAGTGTGGACAGAGACAAACATTGTGGACAGAGACTGACATTGCGGACAGTGACTGACAGTGTGGACAGAGACTGACAGTGTAGACAGAGACTGACAGTGTGTACAGAGACTGACAGTGCGGACAGAGACTGACAGTGTGGACAGAGACTGACAGTGCAGACAGCGACTAACATGAAGGACAAACATTGACAGTGTGGAAAGAGACTGGCAGTGGGGAAAGAAAATCACAGTGCAGACGGAGACTGACAGTACGGACATAGGCTGACAGTGCGGACAGAGACTGACAGTGAGGACATAGACTGACAGTGCAGACATGGACATACAGTGGAGACAGGGACTGACCACGCGGACAGAGACTAAAAGTGCGGACACAGACAGACAGTGCAGACAGGGACTGACATTGCGGACAATGATTGACACTGCAGACAGGGATTGAGAGTGCAGACAGGGATTGAGAGTGCGGACAGGGATTGACAGTCCGGACATAGACTGACAGTGCGGACAGAGACTGACAGTGCAAACAGAGACTGACACAGTGCGGACAGGGACTGACAGTGCAAACAGAGACTGACACAGTGTGGACAGAGACTGACAGTGTGGACAGTGATTGACCCAGTGGACAGGGATTGGCAGTGTGGACAGAGACTCACTGTGTGGATAGAGATTGACAGCGTGGACATAGACAGACAGTGTGGACAGATACAAACATTGTGGACAGAGACTGACAGTGCGGACAGTGACTGAAAGTCCGGACATAGGCTGACAGTGCGGACAGAGACTGACAGTGAGGACATAGACTGACAGTGCGGACATGGATTTACAATGGAGACAGGGACTGACCACGCGGACAGAGACTAAAAGTGCGGACAGAGACAGACAGTCCAGACAGGGACTGACATTGCGGACAATGATTGACACTGCGGACAGGGATTGAGAGTGCGGACAGGGATTGAGAGTGCAGACAGGGATTGAGAGTGCGGACAGGGATTGACAGTGCGGACATAGACTGACAGTGCGGACAGAGACTGACAGTGCAAACACAGACTGACACATTGCGGACAGAGACTGACAGTGCAGAAAGGGACTGACAAAGTGAACAATGATTGACACTGCGGACAGGGATTGACCGTGCGGACTGGGATATTCAGTGTGGACTGGGATTGACAGTGCGGTCTGGAATTGACAGTGCAGACATAGACTGACAGTGCGGACAGAGACTGACAGTCCGGACAGAGACTGACAGTGCGGACAGAGACTGACAGTGCGGACAGAGACTGACAGTGTGGGCATCGACTGACAGTGCGGACAGAGACTAACAGTGCGGACATAGACTGACAGTGTGGACTGAGACTGACAATGTGGACAGAGATTGACAGTGTGTACAGAGATGGACAGTGCAGACAGGGACTGACAGTGTGGACCGAGACTCACAGTGTGGACAGAGATTGACAGTGTGGACAGTGACTGACAGTGTGGACAGAGACTGACAGTGCGGACAGAGACTAACATTGCGGACAGAGACTGACAGTGCGGACAGTGACTGACAGTGTTGAGAGAGACTGACAGTGTGAACAGTGATTGACCCAGTGGACAGTGACTGACAGTGCAGACAGCGACGAACACGACGGACAAAGATTGACAGTGTGGAAAGAGACTGGCAGTGCGGATAGAGACAAACATTGCGGACAGAGACTGACAGTGCGGACAGTGACTGGCAGTGTGGAGAGAGACTGACAGTGTGGACAGTGATTGACCCAGTGGACAGGGATTGGCAGTGTGGACTGAGACTGACCGTGTGGACGGAGATTGACAGTGTGGACAGAGACTGACAGTGTGGACAGTGATTGACCCAGTGGACAGGGATTGGCAGTGTGGACAGAGACTCACTGTGTGGATAGAGATTGACAGCGTGGACATAGACAGACAGTGTGGACAGAGACAAACATTGTGGACAGCGACTGACAGTGTGGACAGTGACTGACAGTGTGGACAGAGACTGACAGTGTAGACAGAGACTGACAGTGTGTACAGAGACTGACAGTGCGGACAGAGACTGACAGTGTGGACAGAGACTGACAGTGCAGACAGCGACTAACATGACGGACAAACATTGACAGTGTGGAAAGAGACTGGCAGTGGGGAAAGTAAATCACAGTGCAGACGGAGACTGACAGTACGGACATAGGCTGACAGTGCGGACAGAGACTGACAGTGCAGACAGAGACTAACAGTGCGGACATAGACTGACAGAGTGGACAGAGAATGACAGTGCAGAGCGAGACGGACAGTGCGGACAGAGACCGACAGTACGGACATAGACTGACAATGCGGACATAGATTGACAGTGCGGACATAGACTGACAGTGCGGACAGAGACAAACATTGCGGACAGAAACTGACAGTGCTGAATGTGACTGACAGTGTGGAGAGAGACTGACAGTGTGGACGGAGATTTACAATTTGGACAGAGACTGACAGTGCGGACAAGGATTGGCAGTGTGGACAGACACTGACAGTGTGGACAGAGACTGACAATGTGGACAGAGATTTACCCAGTGGACAGGGATTGGCAGTGTGGACCGAGACTGACAGTGTGGACATAGACTGACAGTGCGGACAGAGACTGACAGTGTGGACAGATACTGACAGTGTGGACATAGACTGACAGTGTGGACATCGACTGACAGTGTGGACATAGGCTGACAGTGTGGACAGAGACTGACAGTGTGGACATAGACTGACAGTGTGGACATAGACTGACAGTGTGGACAGAGACTGACAATGTGGACAGAAATTGACAGTGTGGACAGAGACTGACAGTGTGGACATAGACTGACAGTGCGGACATAGACTGACAGTGCAGACGGAGACTGACAGTACGGACATAGGCTGACAGTGCGGTCAGAGACTGACAGTGAGGACATAGACTGACAGTGCGGACATAGATTTACAATGGAGACAGGGACTGACCACGCGGACAGAGAGTAAAAGTGCGGACAGAGACAGACAGTCCAGACAGGGACTGACGTTGCGGACAATGATTGACACTGCGGACAGGGATTGAGAGTGCGGACAGGGATTGAGAGTGCAGACAGGGATTGAGAGTGCGGACAGGGATTGACAGTGCGGCCATAGACTGACAGTGCGGACAGAGACTGACAGTGCGGACAGAGACTGACACATTGCGGACAGAGACTGACAGTGCAGAAAGGGACTGACAAAGTGAACAATGATTGACACTGCGGACAGGGATTGACAGTGCGGACTGGGATATTCAGTGTGGACAGGGATTGACAGTGCGGTCTGGGATTGACAGTGCAGACATAGACTGACAGTGCGGACAGAGACTGACAGTCCGGACAGAGACTGACAGTGCGGACATAGACTGACAGTTCGGACAGAGACTGACAGTGTGGGCATAGACTGACAGTGCGGACAGAGACTGACAGTGTGGACAGTGATTGACCCAGTGGACAGGGATTGGCAGTGTGGACTGAGACTGACCGTGTGGACGGAGATTGACAGTGTGGACAGAGACTGACAGTGTGGACAGTGATTGACCCAGTGGACAGGGATTGGCAGTGTGGACAGAGACTCACTGTGTGGATAGAGATTGACAGCGTGGACATAGACAGACAGTGTGGACAGAGACAAACATTGTGGACAGCGACTGACAGTGTGGACAGTGACTGACAGTGTGGACAGAGACTGACAGTGTAGACAGAGACTGACAGTGTGTACAGAGACTGACAGTGCGGACAGAGACTGACAGTGTGGACAGAGACTGACAGTGCAGACAGCGACTAACATGACGGACAAACATTGACAGTGTGGAAAGAGACTGGCAGTGGGGAAAGTAAATCACAGTGCAGACGGAGACTGACAGTACGGACATAGGCTGACAGTGCGGACAGAGACTGACAGTGCAGACAGAGACTAACAGTGCGGACATAGACTGACAGAGTGGACAGAGAATGACAGTGCAGAGCGAGACGGACAGTGCGGACAGAGACCGACAGTACGGACATAGACTGACAATGCGGACATAGATTGACAGTGCGGACATAGACTGACAGTGCGGACAGAGACAAACATTGCGGACAGAAACTGACAGTGCTGAATGTGACTGACAGTGTGGAGAGAGACTGACAGTGTGGACGGAGATTTACAATTTGGACAGAGACTGACAGTGCGGACAAGGATTGGCAGTGTGGACAGACACTGACAGTGTGGACAGAGACTGACAATGTGGACAGAGATTTACCCAGTGGACAGGGATTGGCAGTGTGGACCGAGACTGACAGTGTGGACATAGACTGACAGTGCGGACAGAGACTGACAGTGTGGACAGATACTGACAGTGTGGACATAGACTGACAGTGTGGACATCGACTGACAGTGTGGACATAGGCTGACAGTGTGGACAGAGACTGACAGTGTGGACATAGACTGACAGTGTGGACATAGACTGACAGTGTGGACAGAGACTGACAATGTGGACAGAAATTGACAGTGTGGACAGAGACTGACAGTGTGGACATAGACTGACAGTGCGGACATAGACTGACAGTGCAGACGGAGACTGACAGTACGGACATAGGCTGACAGTGCGGTCAGAGACTGACAGTGAGGACATAGACTGACAGTGCGGACATAGATTTACAATGGAGACAGGGACTGACCACGCGGACAGAGAGTAAAAGTGCGGACAGAGACAGACAGTCCAGACAGGGACTGACGTTGCGGACAATGATTGACACTGCGGACAGGGATTGAGAGTGCGGACAGGGATTGAGAGTGCAGACAGGGATTGAGAGTGCGGACAGGGATTGACAGTGCGGCCATAGACTGACAGTGCGGACAGAGACTGACAGTGCGGACAGAGACTGACACATTGCGGACAGAGACTGACAGTGCAGAAAGGGACTGACAAAGTGAACAATGATTGACACTGCGGACAGGGATTGACAGTGCGGACTGGGATATTCAGTGTGGACAGGGATTGACAGTGCGGTCTGGGATTGACAGTGCAGACATAGACTGACAGTGCGGACAGAGACTGACAGTCCGGACAGAGACTGACAGTGCGGACATAGACTGACAGTTCGGACAGAGACTGACAGTGTGGGCATAGACTGACAGTGCGGACAGAGACTGACAGTGTGGACAGTGATTGACCCAGTGGACAGGGATTGGCAGTGTGACAGGAACTCACAGTGTGGATGGAGATTGACAGCGTGGACATAGACAGACAGTGCGGACAGAGACAAACATTGCGGACAGAAACTGACAGTGCTGAATGTGACTGACAGTGTGGAGAGAGACTGACAGTGTGGACGGAGATTTACAATTTGGACAGAGACTGACAGTGCGGACAGGGATGGACAGTACAGACAGGGACTGACAGTGTGGACAGAGACTGACAGTGTGGACAGTGATTGACCCAGTGGACAGGGATTGGCAGTGTGGACAGAAACTCACAGTGTGGATGGAGATTGACAGCGTGGACATAGACAGACAGTGTGGACAGAGACAAACATTGTGGACAGAGACTGTCAGTGCAGACAGTGACTGACAGTGTGGACAGAGAGTGACACTGCGGACAGAGAAAAACATTGCGGACAGAGACTGTCAGTGCAGACAGTGACTGACAGTGTGGACAGAGACTGACAGTGCAGACAGCGACTAACACGACGGACAAAGATTGACAGTGTGGAAAGAGACTGGCAGTGGGGAAAGAAAATCACAGTGCAGACGGAGACTGACAGTACGGACATAGGCTGACAGTGCGGACAGAGACTGACAGTGCAGACAGAGACTAACAGTGCGGACATAGACTGAAAGAGTGGACAGAGAATGACAGTGCAGAGCGAGACGGACAGTGCGGACAGAGACCGACAGGACGGACATAGACTGACAATGCGGACATAGACTGACAGTGCGGACAGAGACTGACAGTGTGGACAGAGACTGACAATGTGGACATAGACTGACAGTGTGGACATAGACTGACAGTGTGGACATAGACTGACAGTTCGGAGAGAGACGGACAGTGCGGACGTAGACGGACAGTGTGGACATAGACTGACAGTGTGGACAGAGACTGACAATGTGGACAAAGATTGACAGTGTGGACAGAGATGGACAGTACAGACAGGGACTGACAGTGTGGACAGAGACTGACAGTGTGGACATAGACTGACAGTGTGGACATAGACTGACAGTGTGGACATAGATTGACAGTGTGGACAGAGACTGACAATGTGGACAGAGATTGATAGTGTGGACAGAGATGGACAGTACAGACAGGGACTGACAGTGTGGACCGAGACTCACAGTGTGGACAGAGATTGACAGTGTGGACAGTGACTGACAGTGTGGATAGAGACTGACAGTGCGGACAGAGACAAACATCGCGGACAGAGTCTGACAGTGCGGACAGTGACTGACAGTGTGGAGAGAGACTGACAGTTTGGCAGTGATTGACCCAGTGGACAGTGACTGACAGTGCAGACAGCGACTAACACGACGGACAAAGATTGACAGTGTGGAAAGAGACTGGCAGTGCGGACATAGACAAACATTGCGGGCAGAGACTGACAGTGCGGACAGTGACTGCCAGTGTGGAGAGAGACTGACAGTGTGGACAGTGATTGACCCAGTGGACAGGGATTGGCAGTGTGGACAGAGACTCACAGTGTGGATGGAGATTGACAGCGTGGACATAGACAGACAGTGTGGACAGAGACAAATATTGTGGACAGTGACTGACAGTGCGGACAGTGACTGACAGTGTGGACAGAGAGTGACACTGCGGACAGAGAAAAACATTGCGGACAGAGACTGTCAGTGCAGACAGTGAGTGACATTGTGGACAGAGACTGACAGTGTAGACAGAGACTGAAAGTGTGGACAGAGACAAACATTGCGAACAGAGACTGACAGTGTGGACATGGACTGACAGTGCAGACAGCGACTAACACGACGGACAAAGATTGACAGTGTGGAAAGAGACTGGCAGTGGGGAAAGAAAATCACAGTGCAGTCGGAGACTGACAGTACGGACATAGGCTGACAGTGCGGACAGAGACTGACAGTGAGGACATTGACTGACAGTGCGGACATGGACTTACAGTGGAGACAGGGACTGAACACGCGGACAGAGACTAAAAGTGCGGACAGAGACAGACAGTGCAGACAGGGACTGACATTGCGGACAATGATTGACACTGCAGACAGGGATTGAGAGTGCGGACAGGGATTGAGAGTGCAGACAGGGATTGAGAGTGCGGACAGGGATTGACAGTCCGGACATAGACTGACAGTGCGGACAGAGACTGACAGTGCAAACAGAGACTGACACAGTGCGGACAGGGACTGACAGTGCAGAAAGGGACTGACAATGTGAACAATGATTGACACTGCGGACAGGCATTGACAGTGCGGACTGGGATATTCAGTGTGGACAGGGATTGACAGTGCGGACTGGGATTGACAGTGTGGACAGGGATTGACAGTGCGGACTGGGATTGACAGTGCAGACATAGACTGACAGTGCGGACAGAGACTGACAGTCCGGACAGAGACTAACAGTGCGGACAGAGACTAACAGTGCGGACATAGACTGACAGAGCGGACAGAGACTGACAGTTCGGAGAGAGACGGACAGTGCGGACAGAGACCGACAGCACGGACATAGACTGACAATGCGGACATAGACTGACAGTGCGGACAGAGACTGACAGTGTGGACATAGATTGACAGTGTGGACAGAGTCTGACAGTGCGGACAGAGACTGACAATGCAGACAGAGACTGACAGTGTGGACAGAGATTGACAGTGTGGACAGAGATTTACCGCGTGAACAGAGACAGACAGTGTGGACAGTGACAAACATTGCGGACAAAGACTGACAGTGCAGACAGTGACTGACAGTGTGGACAGAGACTGACAGTGCCGACAGAGACTGACAGTGCGGACAGAGACTGACAGTGTGGAACCTGACTGACAGTGCAGAAAGGGACTGACAATGCGGACAGTGGTTGACACTGCGGACAGGGATTGAGAGTGCGGACTGGGATTTTCAGTGCGGACAGGGATTGACAGTGTGGACAGGGATTGACAGTGCGGACTGGGATTTTCAGTGCGGACAGGGATTGACAGTGTGGACAGGGATTGACAGTGGGGACAGGGATTGACAGTGCGGACAGAGACTGGCAGTGCAGACTGAGACTGGCAGTGCAGATCGAGTCTGGGATTGACTGTGTGCACAGAGATTGACAGTGCGGACAAAGTTCGTCAGTGTGGACAGTGATTGACAGTGTGGAGAGAGATGGCAGTGCAGACAGTGATTTACAGTCTGGACAGAGACTGACAATGCAGATAGAGAATGACTGTGGAAACGGACTGAGAGTGCGGACAGAGACTGACAGTGCGGACAGAGACTAACAGTGCAGACATAGACTGACAGAGTGGACAGAGACTGAGAGTGTGGAGCGAGACGGACAGTGTGGACAGAGACAAACATTGTGGACAGAGACTGACAGTGCAGACAGTGACTGACAGTGTGGCCAGAGAGTGACACTGCGGACAGAGAAAAACATTGCGGACAGAGACTGTCAGTGCAGACAGTGACTGACAGTGTGGACAGAGACTGACAGTGCAGACAGCGACTAACACGATGGACAAAGATTGACAGTGTGGAAAGAGACTGGCAGTGGGGAAAGAAAATCACAGTGCAGACGGAGACTGACAGTACGGACATAGGCTGACAGTGGGGACAGAGACTGACAGTGCGGACAGAGACTAACAGTGCGGACATAGACTGACAGAGTGGACAGAGAATGACAGTGCAGAGCGAGACGGACAGTGCGGACAGAGTCCGACAGGACGGACATAGACTGACAATGCGGACATCGACTGACAGTGCGGACAGAGACTGACAGTGCGGACATAGATTGACAGTGCGGACATAGACTGACAGTGCGGACAGAGACACACATTGCGGACAGAATCTGACAGTGCTGACTGTGACTGACAGTGTGGAGAGAGACTGACAGTGTGGACGGAGATTTACAATGTGGACAGAGACTGACAGTGCAGACAGGGATTGACAGTGTGGACAGACACTGACAGTGTGGACAGAGACTGACAATTTGGACAGAGATTGACAGTGTGGACCGAGATGGACAGTACGGACAGGGATTGACAGTGTGGACAGAGCCTGACAGTGTGGACAGTGATTGACCCAGTGGACAGGGATTGGCAGTGCGGACAGAGACAAACATTGCGGACAGAGACTGACAGTGTGGACAGTGACTGGCAGTGTGGAGAGAGACTGACAGTGTGGACAGTGATTGACCCAGTGGACAGGGATTGGCAGTGTGGACTGAGACTGACAGTGTGGACGGAGATTGACAGTGTGGACAGAGACTGACTGTGTGGACAGAGACAAATATTGCGAACAGAGACTGACAGTGTGGACATAGACTGACAGTGCAGACAGCGACTAACACGACGGACAAAGATTGACAGTGTGGAAAGAGACTGGCAGTGGGGAAAGAAAATCACAGTGCAGTCGGAGACTGACAGTACGGACATAGCCTGACAGTGCGGACAGAGACTGACAGTGAGGACATTGACTGACAGTGCGGACATGGACTTACAGTGGAGACAGGGACTGAACACGCGGACAGAGACTAAAAGTGCGGACAGAGACAGACAGTGCAGACAGGGACTGACATTGCGGACAATGATTGACACTGCAGACGCGGATTGAGAGTGCAGACAGGGATTGAGAGTGCGGACAGGGATTGACAGTCCGGACATAGACTGACAGTGCGGACAGAGACTGACAGTGCAAACAGAGACTGACACAGTGCGGACAGGGACTGACAGTGCAGAAAGGGACTGACAATGTGAACAATGATTGACACTGCGGACAGGGATTGACAGTGCGGACTGGGATATTCAGTGTGGACAGGGATTGACAGTGCGGACTGGGATTGACAGTGTGGACAGAGATTGACAGTGCGGACTGGGATTGACAGTGCAGACATAGACTGACAGTGCGGACAGAGACTGACAGTCCGGACAGAGACTGACAGTGCGGACAGAGACTAACAGTGCAGACATAGACTGACAGAGCGGACAGAGACTGACAGTTCGGAGAGAGACGGACAGTGCGGACAGAGACCGACAGCACGGACATAGACTGACAATGCGGACATAGACTGACAGTGCGGACAGAGACTGACAGTGTGGACATAGATTGACAGTGTGGACAGAGACTGACAGTGCGGACAGAGACTGACAGTGCAGACAGAGACTGACAGTGCGGACAGAGACTGACAGTGCAAACAGAGACTGACAGTGCAGACAGAGACAGACAGTGTGGACAGAGACTGACAGTGCAAACAGAGACTGACACAGTGCGGACAGGGACTGACAGTGCAGAAAGGGACTGACAATGTGAACAATGATTGATACTGCGGACAGGGATTGACAGTGCGGACTGGGATATTCAGTGTGGACAGGGATTGACAGTGCGGACTGGGATTGACAGTGTGGACAGGGATTGACAGTGCGGACTGGGATTGACAGTGCAGACATAGACTGACAGTGCGGACAGAGACTGACAGTCCGGACAGAGACTGACAGTGCGGACAGAGACTAACAGTGCAGACATAGACTGACAGAGCGGACAGAGACTGACAGTTCGGAGAGAGACGGACAGTGCGGACAGAGACCGACAGCACGGACATAGACTGACAATGCGGACATAGACTGACAGTGCGGACAGAGACTGACAGTGTGGACATAGATTGACAGTGTGGACAGAGACTGACAGTGCGGACAGAGACTGACAGTGCAGACAGAGACTGACAGTGTGGACAGAGATTGACAGTGTGGACAGAGATTTACAGCGTGGACAGAGACAGACAGTGTGGACAGTGACAAACATTGCGGACAAAGACTGACAGTGCAGACAGTGACTGACAGTGTGGACAGAGACTGACAGTGCCGACAGAGACTGACAGTGCGGACAGAGACTGACAGTGTGGAACCTGACTGACAGTGCAGAAAGGGACTGACAATGCGGACAGTGATTGACACTGCGGACAGGGATTGAGAGTGCGGACTGGGATTTTCAGTGCGGACAGGGATTGACAGTGTGGACAGGGATTGACAGTGCGGACTGGGATTTTCAGTGCGGACAGGGATTGACAGTGTGGACAGGGATTGACAGTGGGGACAGGGATTGACAGTGCGGACAGAGACTGGCAGTGCAGACTGAGACTGGCAGTGCAGATCGAGTCTGGGATTGACTGTGTGCACAGAGATTGACAGTGCGGACAAAGTTCGTCAGTGTGGACAGTGATTGACAGTGTGGAGAGAGATGGCAGTGCAGACAGTGATTTCCAGTCTGGACAGAGACTGACAATGCAGATAGAGAATGACTGTGGAAACGGACTGAGAGTGCGGACAGAGACTGGCAGTGCGGACAGAGACTAACAGTGCAGACATAGACTGACAGAGTGGACAGAGACTGAGAGTGTGGAGCGAGACGGACAGTGTGGACAGAGACAAACATTGTGGACAGAGACTGACAGTGCAGACAGTGACTGAGAGTGTGGCCAGAGAGTGACACTGCGGACAGAGAAAAACATTGCGGACAGAGACTGTCAGTGCAGACAGTGACTGACAGTGTGGACAGAGACTGACAGTGCAGACAGCGACTAACACGATGGACAAAGATTGACAGTGTGGAAAGAGACTGGCAGTGGGGAAAGAAAATCACAGTGCAGATGGAGACTGACAGTACGGACATCGGCTGACAGTGGGGACAGAGACTGACAGTGCGGACAGAGACTAACAGTGCGGACATAGACTGACAGAGTGGACAGAGAATTACAGTGCAGAGCGAGACGGACAGTGCGGACAGAGACCGACAGGACGGACATAGACTGACAGTGCGGACAGGGACTGACAGTGTGGACATAGATTGACAGTGCGGACATAGACTGACAGTGCGGACAGAGACAAACATTGCGGACAGAATCTGACAGTGCTGACTGTGACTGACAGTGTGAAGAGAGACTGACAGTGTGGACGGAGATTTACAATGTGGACAGAGACTGACAGTGTGGACAGGGATTGACAGTGTGGACAGACACTGACAGTGTGGACAGAGACTGACAATGTGGACAGAGATTGACAGTGTGGACCGAGATGGACAGTACGGACAGGGATTGACAGTGTGGACTGAGACTGACAGTGTGGACAGTGATTGACCCAGTGGACAGGGATTGGCAGTGCGGACAGAGACAAACATTGTGGACAGAGACTGACAGTGCGGACAGTGACTGGCAGTGTGGAGAGAGACTGACAGTGTGGACAGTGATTGACCCAGTGGACAGGGATTGGCAGTGTGGACTGAGACTGACAGTGTGGATGGAGATTGACAGTGTGGACAGAGACTGAACGTGTGGACAGAGACAAACATTGCGAACAGAGACTGACAGTGTGGACATAGACTGACAGTGCAGACAGCGACTAACACGACGGACAAAGATTGACAGTGTGGAAAGAGACTGGCAGTGGGGAAAGAAAATCACAGTGCAGTCGGAGACTGACAGTACGGACATAGGCTGACAGTGCGGACAGAGACTGACAGTGAGGACATTGACTGACAGTGCGGACATGGACTTACAGTGGAGACAGGGACTGAACACGCGGACAGAGACTAAAAGTGCGGACAGAGACAGACAGTGCAGACAGGGACTGACATTGCGGACAATGATTGACACTGCAGACAGGGATTGAGAGTGCGGACAGGGATTGAGAGTGCAGACAGGGATTGAGAGTGCGGACAGGGATTGACAGTGCGGACATAGACTGACAGTGCGGACAGAGACAAACATTGCGGACAGAAACTGACAGTGCTGAATGTGACTGACAGTGTGGAGAGAGACTGACAGTGTGGACGGAGATTTACAATTTGGACAGAGACTGACAGTGCGGACAGGGATGGACAGTACAGACAGGGACTGACAGTGTGGACAGAGACTGACAGTGTGGACAGTGATTGACCCAGTGGACAGGGATTGGCAGTGTGGACAGAAACTCACAGTGTGGATGGAGATTGACAGCGTGGACATAGACAGACAGTGTGGACAGAGACAAACATTGTGGACAGAGACTGTCAGTGCAGACAGTGACTGACAGTGTGGACAGAGAGTGACACTGCGGACAGAGAAAAACATTGCGGACAGAGACTGTCAGTGCAGACAGTGACTGACAGTGTGGACAGAGACTGACAGTGCAGACAGCGACTAACACGACGGACAAAGATTGACAGTGTGGAAAGAGACTGGCAGTGGGGAAAGAAAATCACAGTGCAGACGGAGACTGACAGTACGGACATAGGCTGACAGTGCGGACAGAGACTGACAGTGCAGACAGAGACTAACAGTGCGGACATAGACTGAAAGAGTGGACAGAGAATGACAGTGCAGAGCGAGACGGACAGTGCGGACAGAGACCGACAGGACGGACATAGACTGACAATGCGGACATAGACTGACAGTGCGGACAGAGACTGACAGTGTGGACAGAGACTGACAATGTGGACATAGACTGACAGTGTGGACATAGACTGACAGTGTGGACATAGACTGACAGTTCGGAGAGAGACGGACAGTGCGGACGTAGACGGACAGTGTGGACATAGACTGACAGTGTGGACAGAGACTGACAATGTGGACAAAGATTGACAGTGTGGACAGAGATGGACAGTACAGACAGGGACTGACAGTGTGGACAGAGACTGACAGTGTGGACATAGACTGACAGTGTGGACATAGACTGACAGTGTGGACATAGATTGACAGTGTGGACAGAGACTGACAATGTGGACAGAGATTGATAGTGTGGACAGAGATGGACAGTACAGACAGGGACTGACAGTGTGGACCGAGACTCACAGTGTGGACAGAGATTGACAGTGTGGACAGTGACTGACAGTGTGGATAGAGACTGACAGTGCGGACAGAGACAAACATCGCGGACAGAGTCTGACAGTGCGGACAGTGACTGACAGTGTGGAGAGAGACTGACAGTTTGGCAGTGATTGACCCAGTGGACAGTGACTGACAGTGCAGACAGCGACTAACACGACGGACAAAGATTGACAGTGTGGAAAGAGACTGGCAGTGCGGACATAGACAAACATTGCGGACAGAGACTGACAGTGCGGACAGTGACTGCCAGTGTGGAGAGAGACTGACAGTGTGGACAGTGATTGACCCAGTGGACAGGGATTGGCAGTGTGGACAGAGACTCACAGTGTGGATGGAGATTGACAGCGTGGACATAGACAGACAGTGTGGACAGAGACAAATATTGTGGACAGTGACTGACAGTGCGGACAGTGACTGACAGTGTGGACAGAGAGTGACACTGCGGACAGAGAAAAACATTGCGGACAGAGACTGTCAGTGCAGACAGTGAGTGACATTGTGGACAGAGACTGACAGTGTAGACAGAGACTGAAAGTGTGGACAGAGACAAACATTGCGAACAGAGACTGACAGTGTGGACATGGACTGACAGTGCAGACAGCGACTAACACGACGGACAAAGATTGACAGTGTGGAAAGAGACTGGCAGTGGGGAAAGAAAATCACAGTGCAGTCGGAGACTGACAGTACGGACATAGGCTGACAGTGCGGACAGAGACTGACAGTGAGGACATTGACTGACAGTGCGGACATGGACTTACAGTGGAGACAGGGACTGAACACGCGGACAGAGACTAAAAGTGCGGACAGAGACAGACAGTGCAGACAGGGACTGACATTGCGGACAATGATTGACACTGCAGACAGGGATTGAGAGTGCGGACAGGGATTGAGAGTGCAGACAGGGATTGAGAGTGCGGACAGGGATTGACAGTCCGGACATAGACTGACAGTGCGGACAGAGACTGACAGTGCAAACAGAGACTGACACAGTGCGGACAGGGACTGACAGTGCAGAAAGGGACTGACAATGTGAACAATGATTGACACTGCGGACAGGCATTGACAGTGCGGACTGGGATATTCAGTGTGGACAGGGATTGACAGTGCGGACTGGGATTGACAGTGTGGACAGGGATTGACAGTGCGGACTGGGATTGACAGTGCAGACATAGACTGACAGTGCGGACAGAGACTGACAGTCCGGACAGAGACTAACAGTGCGGACAGAGACTAACAGTGCGGACATAGACTGACAGAGCGGACAGAGACTGACAGTTCGGAGAGAGACGGACAGTGCGGACAGAGACCGACAGCACGGACATAGACTGACAATGCGGACATAGACTGACAGTGCGGACAGAGACTGACAGTGTGGACATAGATTGACAGTGTGGACAGAGTCTGACAGTGCGGACAGAGACTGACAATGCAGACAGAGACTGACAGTGTGGACAGAGATTGACAGTGTGGACAGAGATTTACCGCGTGAACAGAGACAGACAGTGTGGACAGTGACAAACATTGCGGACAAAGACTGACAGTGCAGACAGTGACTGACAGTGTGGACAGAGACTGACAGTGCCGACAGAGACTGACAGTGCGGACAGAGACTGACAGTGTGGAACCTGACTGACAGTGCAGAAAGGGACTGACAATGCGGACAGTGGTTGACACTGCGGACAGGGATTGAGAGTGCGGACTGGGATTTTCAGTGCGGACAGGGATTGACAGTGTGGACAGGGATTGACAGTGCGGACTGGGATTTTCAGTGCGGACAGGGATTGACAGTGTGGACAGGGATTGACAGTGGGGACAGGGATTGACAGTGCGGACAGAGACTGGCAGTGCAGACTGAGACTGGCAGTGCAGATCGAGTCTGGGATTGACTGTGTGCACAGAGATTGACAGTGCGGACAAAGTTCGTCAGTGTGGACAGTGATTGACAGTGTGGAGAGAGATGGCAGTGCAGACAGTGATTTACAGTCTGGACAGAGACTGACAATGCAGATAGAGAATGACTGTGGAAACGGACTGAGAGTGCGGACAGAGACTGACAGTGCGGACAGAGACTAACAGTGCAGACATAGACTGACAGAGTGGACAGAGACTGAGAGTGTGGAGCGAGACGGACAGTGTGGACAGAGACAAACATTGTGGACAGAGACTGACAGTGCAGACAGTGACTGACAGTGTGGCCAGAGAGTGACACTGCGGACAGAGAAAAACATTGCGGACAGAGACTGTCAGTGCAGACAGTGACTGACAGTGTGGACAGAGACTGACAGTGCAGACAGCGACTAACACGATGGACAAAGATTGACAGTGTGGAAAGAGACTGGCAGTGGGGAAAGAAAATCACAGTGCAGACGGAGACTGACAGTACGGACATAGGCTGACAGTGGGGACAGAGACTGACAGTGCGGACAGAGACTAACAGTGCGGACATAGACTGACAGAGTGGACAGAGAATGACAGTGCAGAGCGAGACGGACAGTGCGGACAGAGTCCGACAGGACGGACATAGACTGACAATGCGGACATCGACTGACAGTGCGGACAGAGACTGACAGTGCGGACATAGATTGACAGTGCGGACATAGACTGACAGTGCGGACAGAGACACACATTGCGGACAGAATCTGACAGTGCTGACTGTGACTGACAGTGTGGAGAGAGACTGACAGTGTGGACGGAGATTTACAATGTGGACAGAGACTGACAGTGCAGACAGGGATTGACAGTGTGGACAGACACTGACAGTGTGGACAGAGACTGACAATTTGGACAGAGATTGACAGTGTGGACCGAGATGGACAGTACGGACAGGGATTGACAGTGTGGACAGAGCCTGACAGTGTGGACAGTGATTGACCCAGTGGACAGGGATTGGCAGTGCGGACAGAGACAAACATTGCGGACAGAGACTGACAGTGTGGACAGTGACTGGCAGTGTGGAGAGAGACTGACAGTGTGGACAGTGATTGACCCAGTGGACAGGGATTGGCAGTGTGGACTGAGACTGACAGTGTGGACGGAGATTGACAGTGTGGACAGAGACTGACTGTGTGGACAGAGACAAATATTGCGAACAGAGACTGACAGTGTGGACATAGACTGACAGTGCAGACAGCGACTAACACGACGGACAAAGATTGACAGTGTGGAAAGAGACTGGCAGTGGGGAAAGAAAATCACAGTGCAGTCGGAGACTGACAGTACGGACATAGCCTGACAGTGCGGACAGAGACTGACAGTGAGGACATTGACTGACAGTGCGGACATGGACTTACAGTGGAGACAGGGACTGAACACGCGGACAGAGACTAAAAGTGCGGACAGAGACAGACAGTGCAGACAGGGACTGACATTGCGGACAATGATTGACACTGCAGATGCGGATTGAGAGTGCAGACAGGGATTGAGAGTGCGGACAGGGATTGACAGTCCGGACATAGACTGACAGTGCGGACAGAGACTGACAGTGCAAACAGAGACTGACACAGTGCGGACAGGGACTGACAGTGCAGAAAGGGACTGACAATGTGAACAATGATTGACACTGCGGACAGGGATTGACAGTGCGGACTGGGATATTCAGTGTGGACAGGGATTGACAGTGCGGACTGGGATTGACAGTGTGGACAGAGATTGACAGTGCGGACTGGGATTGACAGTGCAGACGTAGACTGACAGTGCGGACAGAGACTGACAGTCCGGACAGAGACTGACAGTGCGGACAGAGACTAACAGTGCAGACATAGACTGACAGAGCGGACAGAGACTGACAGTTCGGAGAGAGACGGACAGTGCGGACAGAGACCGACAGCACGGACATAGACTGACAATGCGGACATAGACTGACAGTGCGGACAGAGACTGACAGTGTGGACATAGATTGACAGTGTGGACAGAGACTGACAGTGCGGACAGAGACTGACAGTGCAGACAGAGACTGACAGTGCGGACAGAGACTGACAGTGCAAACAGAGACTGACAGTGCAGACAGAGACAGACAGTGTGGACAGAGACTGACAGTGCAAACAGAGACTGACACAGTGCGGACAGGGACTGACAGTGCAGAAAGGGACTGACAATGTGAACAATGATTGATACTGCGGACAGGGATTGACAGTGCGGACTGGGATATTCAGTGTGGACAGGGATTGACAGTGCGGACTGGGATTGACAGTGTGGACAGGGATTGACAGTGCGGACTGGGATTGACAGTGCAGACATAGACTGACAGTGCGGACAGAGACTGACAGTCCGGACAGAGACTGACAGTGCGGACAGAGACTAACAGTGCAGACATAGACTGACAGAGCGGACAGAGACTGACAGTTCGGAGAGAGACGGACAGTGCGGACAGAGACCGACAGCACGGACATAGACTGACAATGCGGACATAGACTGACAGTGCGGACAGAGACTGACAGTGCGGACAGTGACTGCCAGTGTGGAGAGAGACTGACAGTGTGGACAGTGATTGACCCAGTGGACAGGGATTGGCAGTGTGGACAGAGACTCACAGTGTGGATGGAGATTGACAGCGTGGACATAGACAGACAGTGTGGACAGAGACAAATATTGTGGACAGTGACTGACAGTGCGGACAGTGACTGACAGTGTGGACAGAGAGTGACACTGCGGACAGAGAAAAACATTGCGGACAGAGACTGTCAGTGCAGACAGTGAGTGACATTGTGGACAGAGACTGACAGTGTAGACAGAGACTGAAAGTGTGGACAGAGACAAACATTGCGAACAGAGACTGACAGTGTGGACATGGACTGACAGTGCAGACAGCGACTAACACGACGGACAAAGATTGACAGTGTGGAAAGAGACTGGCAGTGGGGAAAGAAAATCACAGTGCAGTCGGAGACTGACAGTACGGACATAGGCTGACAGTGCGGACAGAGACTGACAGTGAGGACATTGACTGACAGTGCGGACATGGACTTACAGTGGAGACAGGGACTGAACACGCGGACAGAGACTAAAAGTGCGGACAGAGACAGACAGTGCAGACAGGGACTGACATTGCGGACAATGATTGACACTGCAGACAGGGATTGAGAGTGCGGACAGGGATTGAGAGTGCAGACAGGGATTGAGAGTGCGGACAGGGATTGACAGTCCGGACATAGACTGACAGTGCGGACAGAGACTGACAGTGCAAACAGAGACTGACACAGTGCGGACAGGGACTGACAGTGCAGAAAGGGACTGACAATGTGAACAATGATTGACACTGCGGACAGGCATTGACAGTGCGGACTGGGATATTCAGTGTGGACAGGGATTGACAGTGCGGACTGGGATTGACAGTGTGGACAGGGATTGACAGTGCGGACTGGGATTGACAGTGCAGACATAGACTGACAGTGCGGACAGAGACTGACAGTCCGGACAGAGACTAACAGTGCGGACAGAGACTAACAGTGCGGACATAGACTGACAGAGCGGACAGAGACTGACAGTTCGGAGAGAGACGGACAGTGCGGACAGAGACCGACAGCACGGACATAGACTGACAATGCGGACATAGACTGACAGTGCGGACAGAGACTGACAGTGTGGACATAGATTGACAGTGTGGACAGAGTCTGACAGTGCGGACAGAGACTGACAATGCAGACAGAGACTGACAGTGTGGACAGAGATTGACAGTGTGGACAGAGATTTACCGCGTGAACAGAGACAGACAGTGTGGACAGTGACAAACATTGCGGACAAAGACTGACAGTGCAGACAGTGACTGACAGTGTGGACAGAGACTGACAGTGCCGACAGAGACTGACAGTGCGGACAGAGACTGACAGTGTGGAACCTGACTGACAGTGCAGAAAGGGACTGACAATGCGGACAGTGGTTGACACTGCGGACAGGGATTGAGAGTGCGGACTGGGATTTTCAGTGCGGACAGGGATTGACAGTGTGGACAGGGATTGACAGTGCGGACTGGGATTTTCAGTGCGGACAGGGATTGACAGTGTGGACAGGGATTGACAGTGGGGACAGGGATTGACAGTGCGGACAGAGACTGGCAGTGCAGACTGAGACTGGCAGTGCAGATCGAGTCTGGGATTGACTGTGTGCACAGAGATTGACAGTGCGGACAAAGTTCGTCAGTGTGGACAGTGATTGACAGTGTGGAGAGAGATGGCAGTGCAGACAGTGATTTACAGTCTGGACAGAGACTGACAATGCAGATAGAGAATGACTGTGGAAACGGACTGAGAGTGCGGACAGAGACTGACAGTGCAGACATAGACTGACAGAGTGGACAGAGACTGAGAGTGTGGAGCGAGACGGACAGTGTGGACAGAGACAAACATTGTGGACAGAGACTGACAGTGCAGACAGTGACTGACAGTGTGGCCAGAGAGTGACACTGCGGACAGAGAAAAACATTGCGGACAGAGACTGTCAGTGCAGACAGTGACTGACAGTGTGGACAGAGACTGACAGTGCAGACAGCGACTAACACGATGGACAAAGATTGACAGTGTGGAAAGAGACTGGCAGTGGGGAAAGAAAATCACAGTGCAGACGGAGACTGACAGTACGGACATAGGCTGACAGTGGGGACAGAGACTGACAGTGCGGACAGAGACTAACAGTGCGGACATAGACTGACAGAGTGGACAGAGAATGACAGTGCAGAGCGAGACGGACAGTGCGGACAGAGTCCGACAGGACGGACATAGACTGACAATGCGGACATCGACTGACAGTGCGGACAGAGACTGACAGTGCGGACATAGATTGACAGTGCGGACATAGACTGACAGTGCGGACAGAGACACACATTGCGGACAGAATCTGACAGTGCTGACTGTGACTGACAGTGTGGAGAGAGACTGACAGTGTGGACGGAGATTTACAATGTGGACAGAGACTGACAGTGCAGACAGGGATTGACAGTGTGGACAGACACTGACAGTGTGGACAGAGACTGACAATTTGGACAGAGATTGACAGTGTGGACCGAGATGGACAGTACGGACAGGGATTGACAGTGTGGACAGAGCCTGACAGTGTGGACAGTGATTGACCCAGTGGACAGGGATTGGCAGTGCGGACAGAGACAAACATTGCGGACAGAGACTGACAGTGTGGACAGTGACTGGCAGTGTGGAGAGAGACTGACAGTGTGGACAGTGATTGACCCAGTGGACAGGGATTGGCAGTGTGGACAGAGACTGACAGTGTGGACGGAGATTGACAGTGTGGACAGAGACTGACTGTGTGGACAGAGACAAATATTGCGAACAGAGACTGACAGTGTGGACATAGACTGACAGTGCAGACAGCGACTAACACGACGGACAAAGATTGACAGTGTGGAAAGAGACTGGCAGTGGGGAAAGAAAATCACAGTGCAGTCGGAGACTGACAGTACGGACATAGCCTGACAGTGCGGACAGAGACTGACAGTGAGGACATTGACTGACAGTGCGGACATGGACTTACAGTGGAGACAGGGACTGAACACGCGGACAGAGACTAAAAGTGCGGACAGAGACAGACAGTGCAGACAGGGACTGACATTGCGGACAATGATTGACACTGCAGACGCGGATTGAGAGTGCAGACAGGGATTGAGAGTGCGGACAGGGATTGACAGTCCGGACATAGACTGACAGTGCGGACAGAGACTGACAGTGCAAACAGAGACTGACACAGTGCGGACAGGGACTGACAGTGCAGAAAGGGACTGACAATGTGAACAATGATTGACACTGCGGACAGGGATTGACAGTGCGGACTGGGATATTCAGTGTGGACAGGGATTGACAGTGCGGACTGGGATTGACAGTGTGGACAGAGATTGACAGTGCGGACTGGGATTGACAGTGCAGACGTAGACTGACAGTGCGGACAGAGACTGACAGTCCGGACAGAGACTGACAGTGCGGACAGAGACTAACAGTGCAGACATAGACTGACAGAGCGGACAGAGACTGACAGTTCGGAGAGAGACGGACAGTGCGGACAGAGACCGACAGCACGGACATAGACTGACAATGCGGACATAGACTGACAGTGCGGACAGAGACTGACAGTGTGGACATAGATTGACAGTGTGGACAGAGACTGACAGTGCGGACAGAGACTGACAGTGCAGACAGAGACTGACAGTGCGGACAGAGACTGACAGTGCAAACAGAGACTGACAGTGCAGACAGAGACAGACAGTGTGGACAGAGACTGACAGTGCAAACAGAGACTGACACAGTGCGGACAGGGACTGACAGTGCAGAAAGGGACTGACAATGTGAACAATGATTGATACTGCGGACAGGGATTGACAGTGCGGACTGGGATATTCAGTGTGGACAGGGATTGACAGTGCGGACTGGGATTGACAGTGTGGACAGGGATTGACAGTGCGGACTGGGATTGACAGTGCAGACATAGACTGACAGTGCGGACAGAGACTGACAGTCCGGACAGAGACTGACAGTGCGGACAGAGACTAACAGTGCAGACATAGACTGACAGAGCGGACAGAGACTGACAGTTCGGAGAGAGACGGACAGTGCGGACAGAGACCGACAGCACGGACATAGACTGACAATGCGGACATAGACTGACAGTGCGGACAGAGACTGACAGTGTGGACATAGATTGACAGTGTGGACAGAGACTGACAGTGCGGACAGAGACTGACAGTGCAGACAGAGACTGACAGTGTGGACAGAGATTGACAGTGTGGACAGAGATTTACAGCGTGGACAGAGACAGACAGTGTGGACAGTGACAAACATTGCGGACAAAGACTGACAGTGCAGACAGTGACTGACAGTGTGGACAGAGACTGACAGTGCCGACAGAGACTGACAGTGCGGACAGAGACTGACAGTGTGGAACCTGACTGACAGTGCAGAAAGGGACTGACAATGCGGACAGTGATTGACACTGCGGACAGGGATTGAGAGTGCGGACTGGGATTTTCAGTGCGGACAGGGATTGACAGTGTGGACAGGGATTGACAGTGCGGACTGGGATTTTCAGTGCGGACAGGGATTGACAGTGTGGACAGGGATTGACAGTGGGGACAGGGATTGACAGTGCGGACAGAGACTGGCAGTGCAGACTGAGACTGGCAGTGCAGATCGAGTCTGGGATTGACTGTGTGCACAGAGATTGACAGTGCGGACAAAGTTCGTCAGTGTGGACAGTGATTGACAGTGTGGAGAGAGATGGCAGTGCAGACAGTGATTTCCAGTCTGGACAGAGACTGACAATGCAGATAGAGAATGACTGTGGAAACGGACTGAGAGTGCGGACAGAGACTGGCAGTGCGGACAGAGACTAACAGTGCAGACATAGACTGACAGAGTGGACAGAGACTGAGAGTGTGGAGCGAGACGGACAGTGTGGACAGAGACAAACATTGTGGACAGAGACTGACAGTGCAGACAGTGACTGAGAGTGTGGCCAGAGAGTGACACTGCGGACAGAGAAAAACATTGCGGACAGAGACTGTCAGTGCAGACAGTGACTGACAGTGTGGACAGAGACTGACAGTGCAGACAGCGACTAACACGATGGACAAAGATTGACAGTGTGGAAAGAGACTGGCAGTGGGGAAAGAAAATCACAGTGCAGATGGAGACTGACAGTACGGACATCGGCTGACAGTGGGGACAGAGACTGACAGTGCGGACAGAGACTAACAGTGCGGACATAGACTGACAGAGTGGACAGAGAATTACAGTGCAGAGCGAGACGGACAGTGCGGACAGAGACCGACAGGACGGACATAGACTGACAGTGCGGACAGGGACTGACAGTGTGGACATAGATTGACAGTGCGGACATAGACTGACAGTGCGGACAGAGACAAACATTGCGGACAGAATCTGACAGTGCTGACTGTGACTGACAGTGTGAAGAGAGACTGACAGTGTGGACGGAGATTTACAATGTGGACAGAGACTGACAGTGTGGACAGGGATTGACAGTGTGGACAGACACTGACAGTGTGGACAGAGACTGACAATGTGGACAGAGATTGACAGTGTGGACCGAGATGGACAGTACGGACAGGGATTGACAGTGTGGACTGAGACTGACAGTGTGGACAGTGATTGACCCAGTGGACAGGGATTGGCAGTGCGGACAGAGACAAACATTGTGGACAGAGACTGACAGTGCGGACAGTGACTGGCAGTGTGGAGAGAGACTGACAGTGTGGACAGTGATTGACCCAGTGGACAGGGATTGGCAGTGTGGACTGAGACTGACAGTGTGGATGGAGATTGACAGTGTGGACAGAGACTGAACGTGTGGACAGAGACAAACATTGCGAACAGAGACTGACAGTGTGGACATAGACTGACAGTGCAGACAGCGACTAACACGACGGACAAAGATTGACAGTGTGGAAAGAGACTGGCAGTGGGGAAAGAAAATCACAGTGCAGTCGGAGACTGACAGTACGGACATAGGCTGACAGTGCGGACAGAGACTGACAGTGAGGACATTGACTGACAGTGCGGACATGGACTTACAGTGGAGACAGGGACTGAACACGCGGACAGAGACTAAAAGTGCGGACAGAGACAGACAGTGCAGACAGGGACTGACATTGCGGACAATGATTGACACTGCAGACAGGGATTGAGAGTGCGGACAGGGATTGAGAGTGCAGACAGGGATTGAGAGTGCGGACAGGGATTGACAGTCCGGACATAGACTGACAGTGCGGACAGAGACTGACAGTGCAAACAGAGACTGACACAGTGCGGACAGGGACTGACAGTGCAGAAAGGGACTGACAATGTGAACAATGATTGACACTGCGGACAGGCATTGACAGTGCGGACTGGGATATTCAGTGTGGACAGGGATTGACAGTGCGGACTGGGATTGACAGTGTGGACAGGGATTGACAGTGCGGACTGGGATTGACAGTGCAGACATAGAATGACAGTGCGGACAGAGACTGACAGTCCGGACAGAGACTGACAGTGCGGACAGAGACTAACAGTGCGGACAAAGACTGACAGTGCGGACAGAGACTGACAGAGTGGACATAGATTGACAGTGTGGACAGAGACTGACAGTGCGGACAGAGACTGACAGTGCAGACAGAGACTGACAGTGTGGACAGAGATTGACAGTGTGGACAGAGATTTACAGCGTGGACAGAGACAGACAGTGTGGACAGTGACAAACATTGCGGACAAAGACTGACAGTGCAGACAGTGACTGACAGTGTGGACAGAGACTGACAGTGCCGACAGAGACTAACAGTGCGGACGGAGACTGACAGTGTGGAACCTGACTGACAGTGCAGAAAGGGACTGACAATGCGGACAGTGGTTGACACTGCGGACAGGGATTGAGAGTGCGGACTGGGATTTTCAGTGCGGACAGGGATTGACAGTGTGGACAGGGATTGACAGTGCGGACTGGGATTTTCAGTGCGGACAGGGATTGACAGTGTGGACAGGGATTGACAGTGGGGACAGGGATTGACAGTGCGGACAGAGACTGGCAGTGCAGACTGAGACTGGCAGTGCAGATCGAGTCTGGGATTGACTGTGTGCACAGAGATTGACAGTGCGGACAAAGTTCGTCAGTGTGGACAGTGATTGACAGTGTGGAGAGAGATGGCAGTGCAGACAGTGATTTACAGCATGGACAGAGACTGACAATGCAGATAGAGAATGACTGTGGAAACGGACTGAGAGTGCGGACAGAGACTGACAGTGCGGACAGAGACTAACAGTGCAGACATAGACTGACAGAGTGGACAGAGACTGAGAGTGTGGAGCGAGACGGACAGTGTGGACAGAGACAAACATTGTGGACAGTGACTGACAGTGCAGCCAGTGACTGACAGTGTGGCCAGAGAGTGACACTGCGGACAGAGAAAAACATTGCGGACAGAGACTGTCAGTGCAGACAGTGACTGACAGTTTGGCAGAGACTGACAGTGCAGACAGCGACTAACACGATGGACAAAGATTGACAGTGTGGAAAGAGACTGGCAGTGGGGAAAGAAAATCACAGTGCAGATGGAGACTGACAGTACGGACATAGGCTGACAGTGGGGACAGAGACTGACAGTGCGGACAGAGACTAACAGTGCGGACATAGACTGACAGAGTGGACAGAGAATGACAGTGCAGAGCGAGACGGACAGTGCGGACAGAGACCGACAGGACGGACATAGACTGACAGTGCGGACAGAGACTGACAGTGCGGACAGAGACTGACAGTGTGGACATAGATTGACAGTGCGGACATAGACTGACAGTGCGGACAGAGACAAACATTGCGGACAGAATCTGACAGTGCTGACTGTGACTGACAGTGTGAAGAGAGACTGACAGTGTGGACGGAGATTTACAATGTGGACAGAGACTGACAGTGTGGACAGGGATTGACAGTGTGGACAGACACTGACAGTGTGGACAGAGACTGACAATGTGGACAGAGATTGACAGTGTGGACCGAGATGGACAGTACGGACAGGGATTGACAGTGTGGACTGAGACTGACAGTGTGGACAGTGATTGACCCAGTGGACAGGGATTGGCAGTGCGGACAGAGACAAACATTGCGGACAGAGACTGACAGTGCGGACAGTGACTGGCAGTGTGGAGAGAGACTGACAGTGTGGACAGTGATTGACCCAGTGGACAGGGATAGGCAGTGTGGACTGAGACTGACAGTGTGGACGGAGATTGACAGTGTGGACAGAGACTGAACGTGTGGACAGAGACAAACATTGCGAACAGAGACTGACAGTGTGGACATAGACTGACAGTGCAGACAGCGACTAACACGACGGACAAAGATTGACAGTGTGGAAAGAGACTGGCAGTGGGGAAAGAAAATCACAGTGCAGTCGGAGACTGACAGTACGGACATAGGCTGACAGTGCGGACAGAGACTGACAGTGAGGACATTGACTGACAGTGCGGACATGGACTTACAGTGGAGACAGGGACTGAACACGCGGACAGAGACTAAAAGTGCGGACAGAGACAGACAGTGCAGACAGGGACTGACATTGCGGACAATGATTGACACTGCAGACAGGGATTGAGAGTGCGGACAGGGATTGAGAGTGCAGACAGGGATTGAGAGTGCGGACAGGGATTGACAGTCCGGACATAGACTGACAGTGCGGACAGAGACTGACAGTGCAAACAGAGACTGACACAGTGCGGACAGGGACTGACAGTGCAGAAAGGGACTGACAATGTGAACAATGATTGACACTGCGGACAGGCATTGACAGTGCGGACTGGGATATTCAGTGTGGACAGGGATTGACAGTGCGGACTGGGATTGACAGTGTGGACAGGGATTGACAGTGCGGACTGGGATTGACAGTGCAGACATAGACTGACAGTGCGGACAGAGACTGACAGTCCGGACAGAGACTAACAGTGCGGACAGAGACTAACAGTGCGGACATAGACTGACAGAGCGGACAGAGACTGACAGTTCGGAGAGAGACGGACAGTGCGGACAGAGACCGACAGCACGGACATAGACTGACAATGCGGACATAGACTGACAGTGCGGACAGAGACTGACAGTGTGGACAGAGACTGACAATGCAGACAGAGACTGACAGTGTGGACAGAGATTTACAGCGTGGACATAGACAGAGAGTGTGGACAGTGACAAACATTGCGGACAAAGACTGAAAGTGGAGAAAGTGACTGACAGTGTGGACAGAGACTGACAGTGCCGACAGAGACTGACAGTGCGGACAGAGACTGACAGTGTGGAACCTGACTGACAGTGCAGAAAGGGACTGACAATGCGGACAGTGATTGACACTACGGACAGGGATTGAGAGTGCGGACTGGGACTTTCAGTACGGACAGGGATTGACAGTGTGGACAGGGATTGACAGTGCGGACTGGGATTTTCAGTGCGGACAGGGATTGACAGTGTGGACAGGGATTGACAGTGGGGACAGGGATTGACAGTGCGGACAGAGACTGGCAGTGCAGACTGAGACTGGCAGTGCAGATCGAGTCTGGGATTGACTGTGTGCACAGAGATTGACAGTGCGGACAAAGTTCGTCAGTGTGGACAGTGATTGACAGTGTGGAGACAGATGGCAGTGCAGACAGTGATTTACAGTCTGGACAGAGACTGACAATGCAGATAGAGAATGACTGTGGAAACGGACTGAGAGTGCGGACAGAGACTGACAGTGCAGACATAGACTGACAGAGTGGACAGAGACTGAGAGTGTGGAGCGAGACGGACAGTGCGGACAGAGACCGACAGTAGGGACATAGACTTACAATGTGGACATAGACTGACAGTGCGGACAGAGACTGACAGTGTGGACAGAGATTTACAACGTGGACATAGACAGAGAGTGTGGACAGTGACAAACATTGCGGACAAAGACTGAAAGTGGAGAAAGTGACTGACAGTGTGGACAGAGACTGACAGTGCCGACAGAGACTGACAGTGCGGACAGAGACTGACAGTGTGGAACCTGACTGACAGTGCAGAAAGGGACTGACAATGCGGACAGTGATTGACACTACGGACAGGGATTGAGAGTGCGGACTGGGACTTTCAGTACGGACAGGGATTGACAGTGTGGACAGGGATTGACAGTGCGGACTGGGATTTTCAGTGCGGACAGGGATTGACAGTGTGGACAGGGATTGACAGTGGGGACAGGGATTGACAGTGCGGACTGGGATTTTCAGTGCGGACAGGGATTGACAGTGTGCACAGAGATTGACAGTGCGGACAAAGTTCGTCAGTGTGGACAGTGATTGACAGTGTGGAGACAGATGGCAGTGCAGACAGTGATTTACAGTCTGGACAGAGACTGCCAATGCAGATAGAGAATGACTGTGGAAACGGACTGAGAGTGCGGACAGAGACTGACAGTACGGACAGAGTCTAACAGTGCGGACATAGACTGGCAGAGTGGACAGAGACTGACAGTGCGGAGCGAGACGGACAGTGCGGACAGAGACCGACAGTAGGGACATAGACTGACAATGCGGACATCGACTGACAGTGCGGACAGAGACTGACAGTGTGGACAGAGATGGACAGTACAGACAGGGACTGACAGTGTGGACAGAGACTGACAATGTGGACAGAGATTGACAGCGTGGACAGAGATGGACAGTACAGACAGGGACTGACAGTGTGGACTGAGACTGACAGTGTGGACAGCGATTGACCCAGTGGACAGGGATTGGCAGTGTGGACCCAGACTCACAGTGTGGACAGAGATTGACAGTGTGGACAGTGACTGACAGTGTAGACAGAGACTGACAGTGTGGACAGCGACAAACATTGCGGACAGAGACTGACAGTGCGGATAGTGACTGACAGTGTGGAGAGAGACTGACAATGTGGAAAGTGATTGACCCAGTGGACAGTGACTGACAGTGTGGACATAGCCTGACAGTGCTTACAGCGACTAACACGACGGACAAAGATTGACAGTGTGGAAAGAGACTGGCAGTAGGGAAAGAAAATCACAGTGCAGACGGAGACTGACAGTACGGACATAGCCTGACAGTGTGGACTGAGACTGACAGTGAGGACATAGACTGACAGTGCGGACATGGACTTACAGTGGAGACAGAGACTGACCACGCGGACCGAGACTAAAAGTGCGGACAGAGACAGACAGTGCAGACAGGGACTGACATTGCGGACAATGATTGAAAGTGCAGAAAGGGATTGAGAGTGCGGACAGGGATTGAGAGTGCGGACAGGGATTGAGAGTGCGGACAGGGATTGACAGTGCGGACATAGACTGACAGTGCGGACAGAGACTGACAGTGCAAACAGAGACTGACAGTGCGGACAGAGACTGACAGTCGGGACAGAAACTGACAGTTTGGACAGAGACTGACAGTGCAGACAGCGAATGACAGTGCGGACTGAGACTGACAGTGCGGACAGAGACTAACAGTGTGGACAGAGACTGACAGTCCGGACAGAGACTGACAGTGCGGACAGAGACTGACAGTGCGGACATAGACTGACAATGCGGACATAGACTGACAATGCGGACATAGACTTACAGTGCGGACAGAGACTGACAGTGTGGACATAGATTCAAAGTGCGGACAGAGACTGACAGTGCAGACAGAGACTGACAGTGTGGACAGAGACTGACATTGCATACAGCGACTGACAGTGCGGACAGAGACTGACAGTGCGGAAACTGACTGACAGTGCAGAAAGGGACTGACAATGCGGACAGTGATTGACACTGCGGACAGGGATTGAGAGTGCGGACTGTGATTTTCAGTTCAGACAGGGATTGACAGTGTGGACAGGGATTGACAGTGCGGACTGGGATTTTCAGTGCGGACAGGGATTGACAGTGTGGACAGGGATTGACAGTGGGGACAGGGATTGACAGTGCGGACAGAGACTGACAGTGCAGACTGAGACTGGCAGTGCAGATCGAGTCTGGGATTGACTGTGTGCACAGAGATTGACAGTGCGGACAAAGTTCGACAGTGTGGACAGTGATTGACAGTATGGAGAGAGATGGTAGTGCAGACAGTGATTTACAGTCTGGACAGAGACTGCCAATGCAGATAGAGAATGACTGTGGAAACGGACTGAGAGTGCGGACAGAGACTGACAGAGCGGACAGAGACTAACAGTGCGGACATAGACTGACAGAGTGGACAGAGACTGACAGTGCGGAGCGAGACGGACAGTGCGGACAGAGACCGACAGTAGGGACATAGACTGACAATGCGAACATAGACTGACAGTGCGGACAGAGACTGACAGTGTGGAGATAGATTGACAGTGCGGACATCGACTGACAATGTGGACAGAGACTGACAGTGTGGACAGAGACTGTCAATGTGGACAGAGATTGACAGTGTGGACAGAGATGGACAGTACAGACAGTGACTGACAGTGTGGAGAGAGACTGACAGTGTGGACAGTAATTGACCCATTGGACAGTGACTAACAGTGTGAACAGAAACTGACAGTGCAGACAGCGACTAACACGATGGACAAAGATTGACAGTGTGGATAGAGACTGGCAGTGGGGAAAGAAAATCACAGTGCAGACGGAGACTGACAGTACGGACATAGCCTGACAGTGTGGACTGAGACTGACAGTGAGGACATAGACTGACAGTGCGGACATGGACTTACAGTGGAGACAGAGACTGACCACGCGGACCGAGACTAAAAGTGCGGACAGAGACAGACAGTGCAGACAGGGACTGACATTGCGGACAATGATTGAAACTGCAGAAAGGGATTGAGAGTGCGGACAGGGATTGAGAGTGCGGACAGGGATTGAGAGTGCGGACAGGGATTGACAGTGCGGACATAGACTGACAGTGCGGACAGAGACTGACAGTGCAAACAGAGACTGACAGTGCGGACAGAGACTGACAGTCTGGACAGAAACTGACAGTTTGGACAGAGACTGACAGTGCAGACAGCGAATGACAGTGCGGACTGAGACTGACAGTGCGGACAGAGACTGACAATGCGGACAGAGACTGACAATGCGGACATAGACTGACAGTGCGGACAGACACTGACAGTGTGGACATAGATTCAAAGTGCGGACAGAGACTGACAGTGCAGACAGAGACTGACAGTGTGGACAGAGACTGACAGTGCCGACAGAGACTGACAGTGCCGACAGAGACTGACAGTGCGGACAGAGACTGACAGTGCGGAAACTGACTGACAGTGCAGAAAGGGACTGACAATGCGGACAGTGATTGACACTGCGGACAGGGATTGAGAGTGCGGACTGTGATTTTCAGTTCGGACAGGGATTGACAGTGTGGACAGGGATTGACAGTGGGGACAGGGATTGACAGTGCGGACAGAGACTGACAGTGCAGACTGAGACTGGCAGTGCAGATCGAGTCTGGGATTGACTGTGTGCACAGAGATTGACAGTGCGGACAAAGTTCGTCAGTGTGGACAGTGATTGACAGTGTGGAGACAGATGGCAGTGCAGACAGTGATTTACAGTCTGGACAGAGACTGACAATGCAGATAGAGAATGACTGTGGAAACGGACTGAGAGTGCGGACAGAGACTGACAGTGCGGACAGAGACTAACAGTGCGGACATAGACTGGCAGAGTGGACAGAGACTGACAGTGCGGAGCTAGACGGACAGTGCGGACACGGACCGACAGTAGGGACATAGACTGACAATGCGGACATCGACTGACAGTGCGGACAGAGACTGACAGTGTGGACAGAGATGGACAGTACAGACAGGGACTGACAGTGTGGACAGAGACTGACAATGTGGACAGAGATTGACAGCGTGGACAGAGATGGACAGTACAGACAGGGACTGACAGTGTGGACTGAGACTGATAGTCCGGACAGTGACTGACAGTGCGGACATTGACTGACAGTGCGAACAGTGGCTAACAGTGCGGACAGAGTCTGTCCACTCGGACAGAGATGGACAGTGTTGACAGAGACTAACAGTGCAGACAGAAACTGACAGTGCGGACATAGACTGACGACGCGGGAAGAGACTGACGACGCGGGAAGAGACTGACAGTCCGGACATAGACTGACAGTGCGGACATAGACTGGCAGTCCGGACAGAGACTGACAGTGCGGACATAGACTGACAATGTGGACGTAGACTGACAGTGTGGACATAGACTGACAGTGCAGACATAGACTGACAGTCCGGACATAGACTGACAGTGCGGACATAGACTGGCAGTCCGGACAGAGACTGACAGTGCGGACATAGAACATAGAACATAGAACATAGAACATTACAGCGCAGAACAGGCCCTTCGGCCCACGATGTTGCACCGACCAGTTAAAAAAAAAACTGTGACCCTCCAACCTAAACCAATTTCTTTTCGTCCATGAACCTATCTACGGATCTCTTAAACGCCCCCAAACTAGGCGCATTTACTACTGATGCTGGCAGGGCATTCCAATCCCTCACCACCCTCTGGGTAAAGAACCTACCCCTGACATCGGTTCTATAACTACCCCCCCTCAATTTAAAGCCATGCCCCCTCGTGCTGGATTTCTCCATCAGAGGAAAAAGGCTATCACTATCCACCCTATCTAAACCTCTAATCATCTTATATGTTTCAATAAGATCCCCTCTTAGCCGCCGCCTTTCCAGCGAAAACAATCCCAAATCCCTCAGCCTCTCCTCATAGGATCTCCCCTCCATACCAGGCAACATCCTGGTAAACCTCCTCTGCACCCTCTCCAAAGCCTCCACATCCTTCCTGTAATGTGGGGACCAGAACTGCACACAGTACTCCAAGTGCGGCCGCACCAGAGTTGTGTACAGTTGCAACATAACGCTACGACTCCTAAATTCAATCCCCCTACCAATAAACGCCAAGACACCATATGCCTTCTTAACAACCTTATCTACTTGATTCCCAACTTTCAGGGATCTATGCACACATACACCTAGATCCCTCTGCTCCTCCACAGTGATTTACAGTCTGGACAGAGACTGACAATGCAGATAGAGAATGACTGTGGAAACGGACTGAGAGTGCGGACAGAGACTGACAGTGCGGACAGAGACTAACAGTGCGGACGTAGACTGGCAGAGTGGACAGAGACTGACAGTGCGGAGCAAGACGGACAGTGCGGACAGAGACCGACAGTCGGGACATAGACTGACAATGCGGACATTGACTGACAGTGCGGACAGAGACTGACAGTGTGGACAGAGATGGACAGTACAGACAGGGACTGACAGTGTGGACAGAGACTGACAATGTGGACAGAGATTGACAGCGTGGACAGAGATGGACAGTACAGACAGGGACTGACAGTGTGGACTGAGACTGACTGTGTGGACAGCGATTGACCCAGTGGACAGGGATTGGCAGTGTGGAGAGAGATGGCAGTGCAGACAGTGATTTACAGTATGGACAGAGACTGACAATGCAGATAGAGAATGACTGTGGAAACGGACTGAGTGTGCGGACAGAGACTGACAGTGCGGACAGAGACTAACAGTGCGGACTGGGATTTTCAGTGCGGACAGGGATTGACAGTGTGGACAGGGATTGACAGTGGGGACAGGGATTGACAGTGCGGACAGAGACTGACAGTGCAGACTGAGACTGGCAGTGCAGATCGAGTCTGGGATTGACTGTGTGCACAGAGATTGACAGTGCGGACAAAGTTCGTCAGTGTGGACAGTGATTGACAGTGTGGAGAGAGATGGCAGTGCACACAGTGATTTATAGTATGGACAGAGACTGACAATGCAGATAGAGAATGACTGTGGAAACGGACTGAGAGTGCGGACAGAGACTGACAGAGCGGACATAGACAGACAGTGCAGATAGAGACTAACAGTGCGGACAGAGACTCACCACGCGGACATTGACTGACAGTGCGGACAGTGACTGACAGTCTGGACAGAGACTGAGAATGCGGACATAGACTGACAGTGTGGACAGAGGCTAACAGTGCGGACAGAGTCTGACCACGCGGACAGAGACTGACAGTGTTGACAGAGACTAACAGTGCGGACAGAGACTGGCAGTCCGGACATGGACTGACAGTGTGGACATAGACTGACAGTGTGGACATAGACTGACAGTGCGGACATAGACTGACAGTGCGGACATAGACTGACAGTGCGGACATAGACTGACAGTGCGGACAGAGACTGACAGAGCGGACAGAGACTGACAGTGCAGAGAGGGACGGACAGTGTGGACAGAGACCGACAGTACGGACATAGACTGATAGTCCGGACAGAGACTGAAAGTGCGGACAGAGAGTGACAGTGCGGACATAGACTGACAGTGCGGACAGAGACTGGCAGTCCGGACATAGACTGACAGGGCAGACAGAGACTGACAGTGCGGACATAGACTGACAATGCGGACATAGACTGACAGTGCGGACATAGACTGACGACGCGGGAAGAGACTGACAGTGCGGACAGAGACTGACAGTGCGGACAGAGACGAACAGTGCGGACAGAGACTGGCAGTCCGGACATAGACTGACAGTGCGGACATAGACTGACAGTGCAGACATAGACTGACAGTTCGGACATAGACTGATAGTCCGGACAGTGCAGAAAGGGACTGACATTGCGGACAATGATTGACATTGCGGACAGTGATTGAGAGTGCGGACTGGGATTTTCAGTGAAGAGAGGGATTGACAGTGCAGACAGGGATTGATGCTGCGCACTGGGATTAACATTGCGGACAGGGATTGACAGCGTGCACATAGACTGACAGTGCGGACACAGTCTGACAATGCGGACAGAGATTAACAGTACAGACAGAGATTGACAGTGTGGAAAGAGACTGGCAGTGGGGAAAGAAAATGACAGTGCAGACAGTGACTGACTGTGCAGAAAGTGAATGTCTGTGGAAACGGACAGAGAGTGCGGACATAGAGTGACAGTGTGGACATAGACTGATACTCCGGACAGAGACGGACAGTGCGGACAGAGACTGCCAGTGCGGACAGAGACTAACAGTGTGGAAAGAGACTGGCAGTCTGGACATATACTGACAGTGCGGACAGAGACTGACAGTGCGGACAGAGACGGACAGTGCGGACAGAGACGGACAGTGCGGACAGAGATGGACAGTGCGGACAGAGACGGACAGTGCGGAAATAGACTGACAGTGCGGGCAGAGACTCACAGTGTGGAAAGAGACTGGCAGTCCGGACATATACTGACAGTGCGGACAGAGACTGACAGTGCGGACATAGACTGACAATGCGGACATAGACTGACAGTGTGGACATAGACAGACAGTGCGGACAGAGACTAACAGTGCGGACAGAGACTCACCACGCGGACAGAGACTGACATTGCGGACAGAGACTAACAGTGCGGACAGAGACTGATAGTCCGGACAGTGACTGACAGTGCGGACATTGACTGACAGTGCGAACAGTGGCTAACAGTGCGGACAGAGTCTGTCCACTCGGACAGAGATGGACAGTGTTGACAGAGACTAACAGTGCAGACAGAAACTGACAGTGCGGACATAGACTGACGACGCGGGAAGAGACTGACGACGCGGGAAGAGACTGACAGTCCGGACATAGACTGACAGTGCGGACATAGACTGGCAGTCCGGACAGAGACTGACAGTGCGGACATAGACTGACAATGTGGACGTAGACTGACAGTGTGGACATAGACTGACAGTGCAGACATAGACTGACAGTCCGGACATAGACTGACAGTGCGGACATAGACTGGCAGTCCGGACAGAGACTGACAGTGCGGACATAGAACATAGAACATAGAACATAGAACATTACAGCGCAGAACAGGCCCTTCGGCCCACGATGTTGCACCGACCAGTTAAAAAAAAAACTGTGACCCTCCAACCTAAACCAATTTCTTTTCGTCCATGAACCTATCTACGGATCTCTTAAACGCCCCCAAACTAGGCGCATTTACTACTGATGCTGGCAGGGCATTCCAATCCCTCACCACCCTCTGGGTAAAGAACCTACCCCTGACATCGGTTCTATAACTACCCCCCCTCAATTTAAAGCCATGCCCCCTCGTGCTGGATTTCTCCATCAGAGGAAAAAGGCTATCACTATCCACCCTATCTAAACCTCTAATCATCTTATATGTTTCAATAAGATCCCCTCTTAGCCGCCGCCTTTCCAGCGAAAACAATCCCAAATCCCTCAGCCTCTCCTCATAGGATCTCCCCTCCATACCAGGCAACATCCTGGTAAACCTCCTCTGCACCCTCTCCAAAGCCTCCACATCCTTCCTGTAATGTGGGGACCAGAACTGCACACAGTACTCCAAGTGCGGCCGCACCAGAGTTGTGTACAGTTGCAACATAACGCTACGACTCCTAAATTCAATCCCCCTACCAATAAACGCCAAGACACCATATGCCTTCTTAACAACCTTATCTACTTGATTCCCAACTTTCAGGGATCTATGCACACATACACCTAGATCCCTCTGCTCCTCCACAGTGATTTACAGTCTGGACAGAGACTGACAATGCAGATAGAGAATGACTGTGGAAACGGACTGAGAGTGCGGACAGAGACTGACAGTGCGGACAGAGACTAACAGTGCGGACGTAGACTGGCAGAGTGGACAGAGACTGACAGTGCGGAGCAAGACGGACAGTGCGGACAGAGACCGACAGTCGGGACATAGACTGACAATGCGGACATCGACTGACAGTGCGGACAGAGACTGACAGTGTGGACAGAGATGGACAGTACAGACAGGGACTGACAGTGTGGACAGAGACTGACAATGTGGACAGAGATTGACAGCGTGGACAGAGATGGACAGTACAGACAGGGACTGACAGTGTGGACTGAGACTGACAGTGTGGACAGCGATTGACCCAGTGGACAGGGATTGGCAGTGTGGAGAGAGATGGCAGTGCAGACAGTGATTTACAGTATGGACAGAGACTGACAATGCAGATAGAGAATGACTGTGGAAACGGACTGAGTGTGCGGACAGAGACTGACAGTGCGGACAGAGACTAACAGTGCGGACTGGGATTTTCAGTGCGGACAGGGATTGACAGTGTGGACAGGGATTGACAGTGGGGACAGGGATTGACAGTGTGGACAGAGACTGACAGTGCAGACTGAGACTGGCAGTGCAGATCGAGTCTGGGATTGACTGTGTGCACAGAGATTGACAGTGCGGACAAAGTTCGTCAGTGTGGACAGTGATTGACAGTGTGGAGAGAGATGGCAGTGCACACAGTGATTTATAGTATGGACAGAGACTGACAATGCAGATAGAGAATGACTGTGGAAACGGACTGAGAGTGCGGACAGAGACTGACAGTGCGGACAGAGACTAACAGTGCAGACATAGACTGACAGAGTGGACAGAGACTGAGAGTGTGGAGCGAGACGGACAGTGCGGACAGAGACCGACAGTAGGGACATAGACTGACAATGTGGACATAGACTGACAGTGCGGACAGAGACTGACAGTGCGGACAGAGACTGACAGTGTGGACATCGATTGACAGTGTGGACATAGACTGACAGTGTGGACAGAGACTGACAGTGCGGACATAGACTGACAGTGCGGACAGAGACTGACAGTGCGGACAGAGACTGACAATGTGGACAGAGATTGACAGTGTGGACAGAGATGGACAGTACAGACAGGGACTGACAGTGTGGACAGAGACTGACAGTGTGGACAGTGATTGACCCAGTGGACAGGGATTGGCAGTGTGGACCGAGACTGACATGTGGACATAGACTGACAGTGCAGTTAGAGACTGACAGTGTGGACAGAGACTGACAATGTGGACAGAGATTGACAGTGTGGACAGAGATGGACAGTACAGACAGGGACTGACAGTGTGGACCGAGACTCACAGTGTGGACAGAGATTGACAGTGTGGACAGTGACTGACAGTGTGGACAGAGACTGACAGTGCGGACAGAGAAAAACATTGCGGACAGAGACTGCCAGTGCAGACAGTGACTGACAGTGTGGAGAGAGACTGACAGTGTGGACAGTGATTGACCCAGTGGACAGTGACTGACAGTGCAGACAGCGACTAACACGATGGACAAAATTGACAGTGTGGAAAGAGACTGGCAGTGCGGACAGAGACAAACATTGCGGACAGAGACTGACAGTGCGGACAATGACTATCAGTGTGGAGAGAGACTGACTGTGTGGACAGTGATTGACCCAGTGGACAGGGATTCGCAGTGTGGACAGAGACTCACAGTGTGGATGGAGATTGACAGCGTGGACATTGACAGACAGTGTGGACAGAGACAAATATTGTGGACAGTGACTGACAGTGTGGACAGTGACTGACAGTGTGGACAGAGAGTGACACTGCGGACAGAGAAAAACATTGCGGACAGAGACTGTCAGTGCAGACAGTGACTGACAGTGTGGACAGAGACTGACAGTGTAGACAGAGACTGAAAGAGTGGACAGAGACTGACAGTGTGGACAGAGACTGACAGTGCAGACAGCGACTAACACGACGGACAAAGATTGACAGTGTGGAAAGAGACTGGCAGTGGGGAAAGAAAATCACAGTGCAGACGGAGACTGACAGTACGGACAAAGGCTGACAGTGCGGACAGAGACAAACATTGCGGACAGAGACTGACAGTGCGGACAGTGACTGACAGTGTGGAGAGAGACTGACAGTGTGGACAGTGATTGACCCAGTGGACAGTGACTGACAGTGCAGACAGCGACTAACACGACGGACAAAGATTGACAGTGTGGAAAGAGACTGACAGTGCCGACAGAGACTGACAGTGCGGACAGAGACTGACAGTGTGGAAACTGACTGACAGTGCAGAAAGGGACTGACAATGCGGACAGTGATTGACACTGCGGACAGGGATTGAGAGTGCGGACTGGGATTTTCAGTGCGGACAGGGATTGACAGTGTGGACAGGGATTGACAGTGCGGACTGGGATTTTCAGTGCGGACAGGGATTGACAGTGTGGACAGGGATTGACAGTGGGGACAGGGATTGACAGTGCGGACAGAGACTGGCAGTGCAGACTGAGACTGGCAGTGCAGATCGAGTCTGGGATTGACTGTGTGCACAGAGATTGACAGTGCGGACAAAGTTCGTCAGTGTGGACAGTGATTGACAGTGTGGAGAGAGAGGGCAGTGCAGACAGTGATTTACAGGATGGACAGAGACTGCCAATGCAGATAGAGAATGACTGTGGAAACGGACTGAGAGTGCGGACAGAGACTGACAGTGCGGACAGAGACTAACAGTGCAGACATAGACTGACAGAGTGGACAGAGACTGAGAGTGTGGAGCGAGACGGACAGTGCGGACAGAGACCGACAGTACGGACATAGACTGACAATGTGGACATAGACTGACAGTGCGGACATAGACTGACAGTGCGGACAGAGACTGACAGTGCGGACATAGACTGACAGTGCGGACAGAGACTGACAGTGCGGACAGAGACTGACAATGTGGACAGAGATTGACAGTGTGGACAGAGATGGACAGTACAGACAGGGACTGACAGTGTGGACAGAGACTGACAGTGTGGACAGTGATTAACCCAGTGGACAGGGATTGGCAGTGTGGACCGAGACTGACATGTGGACATAGACTGACAGTGCGGTTAGAGACTGACAGTGTGGACAGAGACTGACAATGTGGACAGAGATTGACAGTGTGGACAGAGATGGACAGTACAGACAGGGACTGACAGTGTGGACCGAGACTCACAGTGTGGACAGAGATTGACAGTGTGGACAGTGACTGACAGTGTGGACAGAGACTGACAGTGCGGACAGAGAAAAACATTGCGGACAGAGACTGCCAGTGCGGACAGTGACTGACAGTGTGGAGAGAGACTGACAGTGTGGACAGTGATTGACCCAGTGGACAGTGACTGACAGTGCAGACAGCGACTAACACGACGGACAAAATTGACAGTGTGGAAAGAGACTGGCAGTGCGGACAGAGACAAACATTGCGGACAGAGACTGACAGTGCGGACAGTGACTGGCAGTGTGGAGAGAGACTGACTGTGTGGACAGTGATTGACCCAGTGGACAGGGATTCGCAGTGTGGACAGAGACTCACAGTGTGGATGGAGATTGACAGCGTGGACAGAGACAGACTGTGTGGACAGAGACAAATATTGTGGACAGTGACTGACAGTGTGGACAGTGACTGACAGTATGGACAGAGACTGACAGTGTAGACAGAGACTGAAAGTGTGGACAGAGACTGACAGTGTGGACAGAGACTGACAGTGCAGACAGCGACTAACACGATGGACAATGATTGACAGTGTGGAAAGAGACTGGCAGTGGGGAAAGAAAATCACAGTGCAGACGGAGACTGACAGTACGGACATAGGCTGACAGTGCGGACAGAGACAAACATTGCGGACAGAGACTGACAGTGCGGACAGTGACTGACAGTGTGAAGAGAGACTGACAGTGTGGACAGTGATTGACCCAGTGGACAGTGACTGACAGTGCAGACAGCGACTAACACGACGGACAAAGATTGACAGTGTGGACAGAGACTGACAGTGCCGACAGAGACTGACAGTGCGGACAGAGACTGACAGTGTGGAAACTGGCTGACAGTGCAGAAAGGGACTGACAATGCGGACAGTGATTGACACTGCGGACAGGGATTGAGAGTGCGGACTGGGATTTTCAGTGCGGACAGGGATTGACAGTGTGGACAGGGATTGACAGTGCGGACTGGGATTTTCAGTGCGGACAGGGATTGACAGTGTGGACAGAGACTGACAGTGTGGACAGTGATTGACCCAGTGGACAGGGATTGGCAGTGTGGACCGAGACTCACAGTGTGGACAGAGACTGACAGTGTGGACAGAGACTGACAATGTGGACAGAGATTGACAGTGTGGACAGAGATGGACAGTACAGACAGGGACTGACAGTGTGGACCGAGACTCACAGTGTGGACAGAGATTGACAGTGTGGACAGTGACTGACAGTGTGGACAGAGACTGACAGTGCGGACAGAGAAAAACATTGCGGACAGAGACTGCCAGTGCGGACAGTGACTGACAGTGTGGAGAGAGACTGACAGTGTGGACAGTGATTGACCCAGTGGACAGTGACTGACAGTGCAGACAGCGACTAACACGACGGACAAAGATTGACAGTGTGGACAGAGACTGACACTGCCGACAGAGACTGACAGTGCGGACAGAGACTGACAGTGTGGAAACTGGCTGACAGTGCAGAAAGGGACTGACAATGCGGACAGTGATTGACACTGCGGACAGGGATTGAGAGTGCGGACTGGGATTTTCAGTGCGGACAGGGATTGACAGTGTGGACAGGGATTGACAGTGCGGACTGGGATTTTCAGTGCGGACAGGGATTGACAGTGTGGACAGAGACTGACAGTGTGGACAGTGATTGACCCAGTGGACAGTGACTGACAGTGCAGACAGCGACTAACACGACGGACAAAGATTGACAGTGTGGACAGAGACTGACAGTGCCGACAGAGACTGACAGTGCCGACAGAGACTGACAGTGCGGACAGAGACTGACAGTCTGGACAGAAACTGACAGTTTTGACAGAGACTGACAGTGCAGACAGCGAATGACAGTGCGGACTGGGATTTTCAGTGCGGACAGGGATTGACAGTGTGGACAGGGATTGACAGTGCGGACATAGACTGACAGTGCGGACAGAGACTGACAGTGCAAACAGAGACTGACAGTGCGGACAGAGACTGACAGTCTGGACAGAAACTGACAGTTTTGACAGAGACTGACAGTGCAGACAGCGAATGACAGTGCGGACTGAGACTGACAGTGCGGACAGAGACTAACAGTGTGGACAGAGACTGACAGTCCGGACAGAGACTGACAGTGCGGACAGAGACTGACAGTGCGGACATAGACTGACAATGCGGACATAGACTGACAATGCGGACATAGACTGACAGTGCGGACAGAGACTGACAGTGTGGACATAGATTCAAAGTGCGGACAGAGACTGACAGTGCAGACAGAGACTGACAGTGTGGACAGAGACTGACAGTGCCGACAGAGACTGACAGTGCCGACAGAGACTGACAGTGCCGACAGAGACTGACAGTGCGGATACTGACTGACAGTGCAGAAAGGGACTGACAATGCGGACAGTGATTGACACTGCGGACAGGGATTGAGAGTGCGGACTGTGATTTTCAGTTCGGACAGGGATTGACAGTGTGGACAGGGATTGACAGTGCGGACAGAGACTGACAGTGCAGACGGAGACTGGCAGTGCAGATCGAGTCTGGGATTGACTGTGTGCACAGAGATTGACAGTGCGGACAAAGTTTGTCAGTGTGGACAGTGATTGACAGTGTGGAGAGAGATGGCAGTGCAGACAGTGATTTACAGTCTGGACAGAGACTGACAATGCAGATAGAGAATGACTGTGGAAACGGACTGAGAGTGCGGACAGAGACTGACAGTGCGGACAGAGACTAACAGTGCGGACATAGACTGGCAGAGTGGACAGAGACTGACAGTGCGGAGCGAGACGGACAGTGCGGACAGAGACCGACAGTAGGGACATAGACTGACAATGCGGACATCGACTGACAGTGCGGACAGAGACTGACAGTGTGGACAGAGATGGACAGTACAGACAGGGACTGACAGTGTGGACAGAGACTGACAATGTGGACAGAGATTGACAGCGTGGACAGAGATGGACAGTACAGACAGGGACTGACAGTGTGGACTGAGACTGACTGTGTGGACAGCGATTGACCCAGTGGACAGGGATTGGCAGTGTGGAGAGAGATGGCAGTGCAGACAGTGATTTACAGTATGGACAGAGACTGACAATGCAGATAGAGAATGACTGTGGAAACGGACTGAGTGTGCGGACAGAGACTGACAGTGCGGACAGAGACTAACAGTGCGGACTGGGATTTTCAGTGCGGACAGGGATTGACAGTGTGGACAGGGATTGACAGTGGGGACAGGGATTGACAGTGCGGACAGAGACTGACAGTGCAGACTGAGACTGGCAGTGCAGATCGAGTCTGGGATTGACTGTGTGCACAGAGATTGACAGTGCGGACAAAGTTCGTCAGTGTGGACAGTGATTGACAGTGTGGAGAGAGATGGCAGTGCACACAGTGATTTATAGTATGGACAGAGACTGACAATGCAGATAGAGAATGACTGTGGAAACGGACTGAGAGTGCGGACAGAGACTGACAGTGCGGACAGAGACTAACAGTGCAGACATAGACTGACTGAGTGGACAGAGACTGAGAGTGTGGAGCGAGATGGACAGTGCGGACAGAGACCGACAGTAGGGACATAGACTGACAATGTGGACATAGACTGACAGTGCGGACAGAGACTGACAGTGCGGACAGAGACTGACAGTGTGGACATCGATTGACAGTGTGGACATAGACTGACAGTGTGGACAGAGACTGACAGTGCGGACATAGACTGACAGTGCGGACAGAGACTGACAGTGCGGACAGAGACTGACAATGTGGACAGAGATTGACAGTGTGGACAGAGATGGACAGTACAGACAGGGACTGACAGTGTGGACAGAGACTGACAGTGTGGACAGTGATTGACCCAGTGGACAGGGATTGGCAGTGTGGACCGAGACTGACATGTGGACATAGACTGACAGTGCAGTTAGAGACTGACAGTGTGGACAGAGACTGACAATGTGGACAGAGATTGACAGTGTGGACAGAGATGGACAGTACAGACAGGGACTGACAGTGTGGACCGAGACTCACAGTGTGGACAGAGATTGACAGTGTGGACAGTGACTGACAGTGTGGGCAGAGACTGACAGTGCGGACAGAGAAAAACATTGCGGACAGAGACTGCCAGTGCGGACAGTGACTGACAGTGTGGAGAGAGACTGACAGTGTGGACAGTGATTGACCCAGTGGACAGTGACTGACAGTGCAGACAGCGACTAACACGATGGACAAAATTGACAGTGTGGAAAGAGACTGGCAGTGCCGACAGAGACTGACAGTGCGGACAGAGACTGACAGTGCGGACAATGACTATCAGTGTGGAGAGAGACTGACTGTGTGGACAGTGATTGACCCAGTGGACAGGGATTCGCAGTGTGGACAGAGACTCACAGTGTGGATGGAGATTGACAGCGTGGACATTGACAGACAGTGTGGACAGAGACAAATATTGTGGACAGTGACTGACAGTGTGGACAGTGACTGACAGTGTGGACAGAGAGTGACACTGCGGACAGAGAAAAACATTGCGGACAGAGACTGTCAGTGCAGACAGTGACTGACAGTGTGGACAGAGACTGACAGTGTAGACAGAGACTGAAAGAGTGGACAGAGACTGACAGTGTGGACAGAGACTGACAGTGCAGACAGCGACTAACACGACGGACAAAGATTGACAGTGTGGAAAGAGACTGGCAGTGGGGAAAGAAAATCACAGTGCAGACGGAGACTGACAGTACGGACAAAGGCTGACAGTGCGGACAGAGACAAACATTGCGGACAGAGACTGACAGTGCGGACAGTGACTGACAGTGTGGAGAGAGACTGACAGTGTGGACAGTGATTGACCCAGTGGACAGTGACTGACAGTGCAGACAGCGACTAACACGACGGACAAAGATTGACAGTGTGGACAGAGACTGACAGTGCCGACAGAGACTGACAGTGCGGACAGAGACTGACAGTGTGGAAACTGACTGACAGTGCAGAAAGGGACTGACAATGCGGACAGTGATTGACACTGCGGACAGGGATTGAGAGTGCGGACTGGGATTTTCAGTGCGGACAGGGATTGACAGTGTGGACAGGGATTGACAGTGCGGACTGGGATTTTCAGTGCGGACAGGGATTGACAGTGTGGACAGGGATTGACAGTGGGGACAGGGATTGACAGTGCGGACAGAGACTGGCAGTGCAGACTGAGACTGGCAGTGCAGATCGAGTCTGGGATTGACTGTGTGCACAGAGATTGACAGTGCGGACAAAGTTCGTCAGTGTGGACAGTGATTGACAGTGTGGAGAGAGAGGGCAGTGCAGACAGTGATTTACAGGATGGACAGAGACTGCCAATGCAGATAGAGAATGACTGTGGAAACGGACTGAGAGTGCGGACAGAGACTGACAGTGCGGACAGAGACTAACAGTGCAGACATAGACTGACAGAGTGGACAGAGACTGAGAGTGTGGAGCGAGACGGACAGTGCGGACAGAGACCGACAGTACGGACATAGACTGACAATGTGGACATAGACTGACAGTGCGGACATAGACTGACAGTGCGGACAGAGACTGACAGTGCGGACATAGACTGACAGTGCGGACAGAGACTGACAGTGCGGACAGAGACTGACAATGTGGACAGAGATTGACAGTGTGGACAGAGATGGACAGTACAGACAGGGACTGACAGTGTGGACAGAGACTGACAGTGTGGACAGTGATTAACCCAGTGGACAGGGATTGGCAGTGTGGACCGAGACTGACATGTGGACATAGACTGACAGTGCGGTTAGAGACTGACAGTGTGGACAGAGACTGACAATGTGGACAGAGATTGACAGTGTGGACAGAGATGGACAGTACAGACAGGGACTGACAGTGTGGACCGAGACTCACAGTGTGGACAGAGATTGACAGTGTGGACAGTGACTGACAGTGTGGACAGAGACTGACAGTGCGGACAGAGAAAAACATTGCGGACAGAGACTGCCAGTGCGGACAGTGACTGACAGTGTGGAGAGAGACTGACAGTGTGGACAGTGATTGACCCAGTGGACAGTGACTGACAGTGCAGACAGCGACTAACACGACGGACAAAATTGACAGTGTGGAAAGAGACTGGCAGTGCGGACAGAGACAAACATTGCGGACAGAGACTGACAGTGCGGACAGTGACTGGCAGTGTGGAGAGAGACTGACTGTGTGGACAGTGATTGACCCAGTGGACAGGGATTCGCAGTGTGGACAGAGACTCACAGTGTGGATGGAGATTGACAGCGTGGACAGAGACAGACTGTGTGGACAGAGACAAATATTGTGGACAGTGACTGACAGTGTGGACAGTGACTGACAGTATGGACAGAGACTGACAGTGTAGACAGAGACTGAAAGTGTGGACAGAGACTGACAGTGTGGACAGAGACTGACAGTGCAGACAGCGACTAACACGACGGACAATGATTGACAGTGTGGAAAGAGACTGGCAGTGGGGAAAGAAAATCACAGTGCAGACGGAGACTGACAGTACGGACATAGGCTGACAGTGCGGACAGAGACAAACATTGCGGACAGAGACTGACAGTGCGGACAGTGACTGACAGTGTGAAGAAAGACTGACAGTGTGGACAGTGATTGACCCAGTGGACAGTGACTGACAGTGCAGACAGCGACTAACACGACGGACAAAGATTGACAGTGTGGACAGAGACTGACAGTGCCGACAGAGACTGACAGTGCGGACAGAGACTGACAGTGTGGAAACTGGCTGACAGTGCAGAAAGGGACTGACAATGCGGACAGTGATTGACACTGCGGACAGGGATTGAGAGTGCGGACTGGGATTTTCAGTGCGGACAGGGATTGACAGTGTGGACAGGGATTGACAGTGCGGACTGGGATTTTCAGTGCGGACAGGGATTGACAGTGTGGACAGAGACTGACAGTGTGGACAGTGATTGACCCAGTGGACAGGGATTGGCAGTGTGGACCGAGACTCACAGTGTGGACAGAGACTGACAGTGTGGACAGAGACTGACAATGTGGACAGAGATTGACAGTGTGGACAGAGATGGACAGTACAGACAGGGACTGACAGTGTGGACCGAGACTCACAGTGTGGACAGAGATTGACAGTGTGGACAGTGACTGACAGTGTGGACAGAGACTGACAGTGCGGACAGAGAAAAGCATTGCGGACAGAGACTGCCAGTGCGGACAGTGACTGACAGTGTGGAGAGAGACTGACAGTGTGGACAGTGATTGACCCAGTGGACAGGGATTGGCAGTGTGGACCGAGACTCACAGTGTGGACAGAGACTGACAGTGTGGACAGAGACTGACAATGTGGACAGAGATTGACAGTGTGGACAGAGATGGACAGTACAGACAGGGACTGACAGTGTGGACCGAGACTCACAGTGTGGACAGAGATTGACAGTGTGGACAGTGACTGACAGTGTGGACAGAGACTGACAGTGCGGACAGAGAAAAACATTGCGGACAGAGACTGCCAGTGCGGACAGTGACTGACAGTGTGGAGAGAGACTGACAGTGTGGACAGTGATTGACCCAGTGGACAGGGATTCGCAGTGTGGACAGAGACTCACAGTGTGGATGGAGATTGACAGCGTGGACATTGACAGACAGTGTGGACAGACAAATATTGTGGACAGTGACTGACAGTGTGGACAGTGACTGACAGTGTGGACAGAGAGTGACACTGCGGACAGAGAAAAACATTGCGGACAGAGACTGTCAGTGCAGACAGTGACTGACAGTGTGGACAGAGACTGACAGTGTAGACAGAGACTGAAAGAGTGGACAGAGACTGACAGTGTGGACAGAGACTGACAGTGCAGACAGCGACTAACACGACGGACAAAGATTGACAGTGTGGAAAGAGACTGGCAGTGGGGAAAGAAAATCACAGTGCAGACGGAGACTGACAGTACGGACAAAGGCTGACAGTGCGGACAGAGACAAACATTGCGGACAGAGACTGACAGTGCGGACAGTGACTGACAGTGTGGAGAGAGACTGACAGTGTGGACAGTGATTGACCCAGTGGACAGTGACTGACAGTGCAGACAGCGACTAACACGACGGACAAAGATTGACAGTGTGGACAGAGACTGACAGTGCGGACAGAGACTGACAGTGCGGACATAGACTGACAGAGCGGACAGAGACTGACAGTGCGGAGATGACGGACAGTGCGGCAGAGCCCGACAGCACGGACATAGACTGACAATGCGGACATAGACTGACAGTGCAGACAGAGACTGACAGTGTGGGCAGAGATTGACTGTGTGGACAGAGATTGACAGCGTGGACAGAGACAGACAGTGTGGACAGAGACAAACATTGCGGACAAAGACTGACAGTGCAGACAGTGACTGACAGTGTGGACAGAGACTGACACTGACGACAGAGACTGACAGTGCCGACAGAGACTGACAGTGCGGAAACTGACTGACAGTGCAGAAAGGGACTGACAATGCGGACAGTGATTGACACTGCGGACAGGGATTGAGAGTGCGGACTGGGATTTTCAGTGCGGACAGGGATTGACAGTGTGGACAGGGATTGACAGTGCGGACTGGGATTTTCAGTGCGGACAGGGATTGACAGTGTGGACAGGGATTGACAGTGGGGACAGGGATTAACAGTGCGGACAGAGACTGGCAGTGCAGACTGAGACTGGCAGTGCAGATCGAGTCTGGGATTGACTGTGTGCACAGAGATTGACATTGCGGACAGAGTTCGTCATTGTGGACAGTGGTTGACAGTGTGGAGAGAGATGGCAGTGCAGACAGTGATTTACAGTCTGGACAGAGACTGCCAATGCAGATAGAGAATGACTGTGGAAACGGACTGAGAGTGCGGACAGAGACTGACAGTACGGACAGAGACTAACAGTGCGGACATAGACTGGCAGAGTGGACAGAGACTGACAGTGCGGAGCGAGACAGACAGTGCGGACAGAGACCGACAGTAGGGACAGAGACTGACAATGCGGACATTGACTGACAGTGCGGACAGAGACTGACAGTGTGGACAGAGATGGACAGTACAGACAGGGACTGACAGTGTGGACAGAGACTGACAATGTGGACAGAGATTGACAGCGTGGACAGAGATGGACAGTACAGACAGGGACTGACAGTGTGGACTGAGACTGACAGTGTGGACAGCGATTGACCCAGTGGACAGGGATTGGCAGTGTGGACCCAGACTCACAGTGTGGACAGAGATTGACAGTGTGGACAGTGACTGACAGTGTAGACAGAGACTGACAGTGTGGACAGAGACAAACATTGCGGACAGAGACTGACAGTGCGGATAGTGACTGACAGTGTGGAGAGAGACTGACAGTGTGGAAAGTGATTGACCCAGTGGACAGTGACTGACAGTGTGGACATAGTCTGACAGTGCTTACAGCGACTAACACGACGGACAAAGATTGACAGTGTGGAAAGAGACTGGCAGTAGGGAAAGAAAATCACAGTGCAGACGGAGACTGACAGTACGGACATAGCCTGACAGTGTGGACTGAGACTGACAGTGAGGACATAGACTGACAGTGCGGACATGGACTGACAGTGGAGACAGAGACTGACCACGCGGACCGAGACTAAAAGTGCGGACAGAGACAGACAGTGCAGACAGGGACTGACATTGCGGACAATGATTGAAACTGCAGAAAGGGATTGAGAGTGCGGACAGGGATTGAGAGTGCGGACAGGGATTGAGAGTGCGGACAGGGATTGAGAGTGCGGACATAGACTGACAGTGCGGACAGAGACTGACAGTGCAAACAGAGACTGACAGTGCGGACAGAGACTGACAGTCTGGACAGAAACTGACAGTTTGGACAGAGACTGACAGTGCAGACTGCGAATGACAGTGCGGACTGAGACTGACAGTGCGAACAGAGACTAACAGTGTGGACAGAGACTGACAGTCCGGACAGAGACTGACAGTGCGGACAGAGACTGACAGTGCGGACATAGACTGACAATGCGGACATCGACTGACAATGCGGACAGAGACTGACAGTGCGGACAGAGACTGACAGTGCGGACAGAGACTGACAGTGTGGACATAGATTCAAAGTGTGGACAGAGACTGACAGTGCAGACAGAGACTGACAGTGTGGACAGAGACTGACAGTGCCGACAGAGACTGACAGTGCGGACAGAGACTGACAGTGCGGAAACTGACTGACAGTGCAGAAAGGGACTGACAATGCGGACAGTGATTGACACTGCGGACAGGGATTGAGAGTGCGGACTGTGATTTTCAGTTCGGACAGGGATTGACAGTGTGGACAGGGATTGACAGTGCGGACTGGGATTTTCAGTGCGGACAGGGATTGACAGTGTGGACAGGGATTGACAGTGGGGACAGGGATTGACAGTGCGGACAGAGACTGACAGTGCAGACTGAGACTGGCAGTGCAGATCGAGTCTGGGATTGACTGTGTGCACAGAGATTGACAGTGCGGACAAAGTTCGTCAGTGTGGACAGTGATTGACAGTATGGAGAGAGATGGTAGTGCAGACAGTGATTTACAGTCTGGACAGAGACTGCCAATGCAGATAGAGAATGACTGTGGAAACGGACTGAGAGTGCAGACAGAGACTGACAGTGCGGACAGAGACTAACAGTGCGGACATAGACTGACAGAGTGGACAGAGACTGACAGTGCGGAGCGAGACGGACAGTGCGGACAGAGACCAACAGTAGGGACATAGACTGACAATGCGAACATAGACTGACAGTGCGGCCAGAGACTGACAGTGTGGAGATAGATTGACAGTGCGGACATCGACTGACAATGTGGACAGAGACTGACAGTGTGGACAGAGACTGTCAATGTGGACAGAGATTGACAGTGTGGACAGAGATGGACAGTACGGACAGTGACTGACAGTGTGGAGAGAGACTGACAGTGTGGACAGTAATTGACCCAGTGGACAGTGACTAACAGTGTGAACAGAAACTGACAGTGCAGACAGCGACTAACACGATGGACAAAGATTGACAGTGTGGATAGAGACTGGCAGTGGGGAAAGAAAATCACAGTGCAGACGGAGACTGACAGTACGGACATAGCCTGACAGTGTGGACTGAGACTGACAGTGAGGACATAGACTGACAGTGCGGACATGGACTTACAGTGGAGACAGAGACTGACCACGCGGACCGAGACTAAAAGTGCGGACAGAGACAGACAGTGCAGACAGGGACTGACATTGCGGACAATGATTGAAACTGCAGAAAGGGATTGAGAGTGCGGACAGGGATTGAGAGTGCGGACAGGGATTGAGAGTGCGGACAGGGATTGACAGTGCGGACAGAGACTGACAGTGCAAACGGAGACTGACAGTGCGGACAGAGACTGACAGTCTGGACAGAAACTGACAGTTTGGACAGAGACTGACAGTGCAGACTGCGAATGACAGTGCGGACTGAGACTGACAGTGCGGACAGAGACTAACAGTGTGGACAGAGACTGACAGTCCGGACAGAGACTGACAGTGCGGACAGAGACTGACAGTGCGGACATAGACTGACAATGCGGACATCGACTGACAATGCGGACATAGACGGACAGTGTGGACAGAGACTGACAGTCTGGACAGAGACTGACAATGCGGACATAGACTGACAATGCGGACATAGACTGACAGTGCGGACAGAGACTGACAGTGTGGACATAGATTCAAAGTGCGGACAGAGACTGACAGTGCAGACAGAGACTGACAGTGTGGACAGAGACTGACAGTGCCGACAGAGACTGACAGTGCCGACAGAGACTGACAGTGCGGACAGAGACTGACAGTGCGGAAACTGACTGACAGTGCAGAAAGTGACTGACAATGCGGACAGTGATTGACACTGCAGACAGGGATTGAGAGTGCGGACTGTGATTTTCAGTTCGGACAGGGATTGACAGTGTGGACAGGGATTGACAGTGCGGACTGGGATTTTCAGTGCGGACAGGGATGGACAGTGTGGACAGGGATTGACAGTGGGGACAGGGATTGACAGTGCGGACAGAGACTGGCAGTGCAGGCAGAGACTGGCAGTGCAGATAGAGTCTGGTATTGACTGTGTGCACAGAGATTGACAGTGCGGACAAAGTTCGTCAGTGTGGACAGTGATTGACAGTGTGGAGAGAGATGGCAGTGCAGACAGTGATTTACAGTCTGGACAGAGACTGACAATGCAGATAGAGAATGACTGTGGAAACGGACTGAGAGTGCGGACAGAGACTGACAGTGCGGACAGAGACTAACAGTGCGGACATAGACTGACAGAGTGGACAGAGACTGACAGTGCGGAGCGAGACGGACAGCGCGGACAGAGACCGACAGTAGGGACATAGACTGACAATGCGAACATAGACTGACAGTGCGGACAGAGACTGACAGTGTGGAGATAGATTGACAGTGCGGACATCGACTGACAATGTGGACAGAGACTGACAGTGTGGACAGAGACTGTCAATGTGGACAGAGATTGACAGTGTGGACAGAGATGGACAGTACAGACAGGGACTGACAGTGTGGACAGAGACTGACAGTGTGGACAGTGATTGACCCAGTGGACAGGGATTGGCAGTGTGGACCGAGACTCACAGTGTGGACAGAGATTGACAGTGTGGACAGTGACTGACAGTGTGGACAGAGACTGACAGTGCGGACAGAGACAAACATTGCGGACAGAGACTGACAGTGCGGACAGTGACTGACAGTGTGGAGAGAGACTGACAGTGTGGACAGTGATTGACGCAGTGGACAGTGACTGACAGTGTGGACAGAGACTGACAGTGCAGACAGCGACTAACACGACGGACAAAGATTGACAGTGTGGAAAGAGACTGGCAGTGGGGAAAGAAAATCGCAGTGCAGACTGAGACTGACAGTACGGACATAGATTGACAGTGCGGACAGTGACTGACAGTGAGGACACAGACTGACAGTGCGGACATGGACTTACAGTGGAGACAGAGACTGACCACGCGGACAGAGACTAAAAGTGCGGACAGAGACAGACAGTCCAGACAGGGACTGACATTGCGGACAATGATTGACACGGCGGACAGGGATTGAGAGTGCGGACTGGGATATTCAGTGTGGACAGGGATTGACAATGCGGACTGGGATTGACAGTGCAGACATAGACTGACAGTGCGGACAGAGACTGACAGTCCGGACAGAGACTGACAGTGCGGACAGAGACTGACAGTGCGGACAGAGACTGACAGTGTGGGCATCGACTGACAGTGCGGACAGAGACTAACAGTGCGGACATAGACTGACAGAGCGGACAGAGACTGACAGTGCGGAGATGACGGACAGTGCGGCAGAGACCGACAGCACGGACATAGACTGACAATGCGGACATAGACTGACAGTGCGGACAGAGACTGACAGTGTGGACATAGATTGACAGTGCAGACAGAGACTGACAGTTTGGGCAGAGATTGACTGTGTGGACAGAGATTGACAGCGTGGACAGAGACAGACAGTGTGGACAGAGACAAACATTACGGACAAAGACTGACCATGCAGACAGTGACTGACAGTGTGGACAGAGACTGACACTGACGACAGAGACTGACAGTGCCGACAGAGACTGACAGTGCGGAAACTGACTGACAGTGCAGAAAGGGACTGACAATGCGGACAGTGATTGACACTGCGGACAGGGATTGAGAGTGCGGACTGGGATTTTCAGTGCGGACAGGGATTGACAGTGTGGACAGGGATTGACAGTGCGGACTGGGATTTTCAGTGCGGACAGGGATTGACAGTGTGGACAGGGATTGACAGTGGGGACAGGGATTGACAGTGCGGACAGAGACTGGCAGTGCAGACTGAGACTGGCAGTGCAGATCGAGTCTGGGATTGACTGTGTGCACAGAGATTGACATTGCGGACAGAGTTCATCAGTGTGGACAGTGGTTGACAGTGTGGAGAGAGATGGCAGTGCAGACAGTGATTTACAGTCTGGACAGAGACTGCCAATGCAGATAGAGAATGACTGTGGAAACGGACTGAGAGTGCGGACAGAGACTGACAGTGCGGACAGAGACTAACAGTGCGGACATAGACTGGCAGAGTGGACAGAGACTGACAGTGCGGAGCGAGACGGACAGTGCGCACAGAGACCGACAGTAGGGACATAGACTGACAATGCGGACATCGACTGACAGTGCGGACAGAGACTGACAGTGTGGACAGAGATGGACAGTACAGACAGGGACTGACAGTGTGGACAGAGACTGACAATGTGGACAGAGATTGACAGCGTGGACAGAGATGGACAGTACAGACAGGGACTGACAGTGTGGACTGAGACTGACAGTGTGGACAGCGATTGACCCAGTGGACAGGGATTGGCAGTGTGGACCCAGACTCACAGTGTGGACAGAGATTGACAGTGTGGACAGTGACTGACAGTGTAGACAGAGACTGACAGTGTGGACAGAGACAAACATTGCGGACAGAGACTGACAGTGCGGATAGTGACTGACAGTGTGGAGAGAGACTGACAGTGTGGAAAGTGATTGACCCAGTGGACAGTGACTGACAGTGTGGACATAGTCTGACAGTGCTTACAGCGACTAACACGACGGACAAAGATTGACAGTGTGGAAAGAGACTGGCAGTAGGGAAAGAAAATCACAGTGCAGACAGAGACTGACAGTACGGACATAGCCTGACAGTGTGGACTGAGACTGACAGTGAGGACATAGACTGACAGTGCGGACATGGACTTACAGTGGAGACAGAGACTGACCACGCGGACCGAGACTAAAAGTGCGGACAGAGACAGACAGTGCAGACAGGGACTGACATTGCGGACAATGATTGAAACTGCAGAAAGGGATTGAGAGTGCGGACTGGGATTGAGAGTGCGGACAGGGATTGAGAGTGCGGACAGGGATTGACAGTGCGGACATAGACTGACAGTGCGGACAGAGACTGACAGTGCAAACAGAGACTGACAGTGCGGACAGAGACTGACAGTCTGGACAGAAACTGACAGTTTGGACAGAGACTGACAGTGCAGACAGCGAATGACAGTGCGGACTGAGACTGACAGTGCGGACAGAGACTAACAGTGTGGACAGAGACTGACAGTCCGGACAGAGACTGACAGTGCGGACAGAGACTGACAGTGCGGACATAGACTGACAATGCGGACATAGACTGACAATGCGGACAGAGACTGACAGTGCGGACAGAGACTGACAGTGTGGACATAGATTCAAAGTGCGGACAGAGACTGACAGTGCAGACAGAGACTGACAGTGTGGACAGAGACTGACAGTGCCGACAGAGACTGACAGTGCGGACAGAGACTGACAGTGCGGAAACTGACTGACAGTGCAGAAAGGGACTGACAATGCGGACAGTGATTGACACTGCGGACAGGGATTGAGAGTGCGGACTGTGATTTTCAGTTCGGACAGGGATTGACAGTGTGGACAGGGATTGACAGTGCGGACTGGGATTTTCAGTGCGGACAGGGATTGACAGTGTGGACAGGGATTGACAGTGTGGACAGGGATTGACAGTGCGGACTGGGATTTTCAGTGCGGACAGGGATTGACAGTGTGGACAGGGATTGACAGTGCGGACAGAGACTGGCAGTGCAGACTGAGACTGGCAGTGCAGATCGAGTCTGGGATTGACTGTGTGCACAGAGATTGACAGTGCGGACAAAGTTCGTCAGTGTGGACAGTGATTGACAGTGTGGAGAGAGATGGCAGTGCAGACAGTGATTTACAGTCTGGACAGAGACTGACAATGCAGATAGAGAATGACTGTGGAAACGGACTGAGAGTGCGGACAGAGACTGACAGTGCGGACAGAGACTAACAGTGCGGACATAGACTGACAGAGTGGACAGAGACTGACAGTGCGGAGCGAGACGGACAGTGCGGACAGAGACCGACAGTAGGGACATAGACTGACAATGCGAACATAGACTGACAGTGCGGACAGAGACTGACAGTGTGGAGATAGATTGACAGTGCGGACATCGACTGACAATGTGGACAGAGACTGACAGTGTGGACAGAGACTGTCAATGTGGACAGAGATTGACAGTGTGGACAGAGATGGACAGTACAGACAGGGACTGACAGTGTGGACAGAGACTGACAGTGTGGACAGTGATTGACCCAGTGGACAGGGATTGGCAGTGTGGACCGAGACTCACAGTGTGGACAGAGATTGACAGTGTGGACAGTGACTGACAGTGTGGACAGAGACTGACAGTGCGGACAGAGACAAACATTGCGGACAGAGACTGACAGTGCGGACAGTGACTGACAGTGTGGAGAGAGACTGACAGTGTGGACAGTGATTGACGCAGTGGACAGTGACTGACAGTGTGGACAGAGACTGACAGTGCAGACAGCGACTAACACGACGGACAAAGATTGACAGTGTGGAAAGAGACTGGCAGTGGGGAAAGAAAATCGCAGTGCAGACTGAGACTGACAGTACGGACATAGATTGACAGTGCGGACAGTGACTGACAGTGAGGACACAAACTGACAGTGCGGACATGGACTTACAGTGGAGACAGAGACTGACCACGCGGACAGAGACTAAAAGTGCGGACAGAGACAGACAGTCCAGACAGGGACTGACATTGCGGACAATGATTGACACGGCGGACAGGGATTGAGAGTGCGGACTGGGATATTCAGTGTGGAAAGGGATTGACAATGCGGACTGGGATTGACAGTGCAGACATAGACTGACAGTGCGGACAGAGACTGACAGTCCGGACAGAGACTGACAGTGCGGACAGAGACTGACAGTGCGGACAGAGACTGACAGTGTGGGCATCGACTGACAGTGCGGACAGAGACTAACAGTGCGGACATAGACTGACAGAGCGGACAGAGACTGACAGTGCGGAGATGACGGACAGTGCGGCAGAGACCGACAGCACGGACATAGACTGACAATGCGGACATAGACTGACAGTGCGGACAGAGACTGACAGTGTGGACATAGATTGACAGTGCAGACAGAGACTGACAGTTTGGGCAGAGATTGACTGTGTGGACAGAGATTGACAGCGTGGACAGAGACAGACAGTGTGGACAGAGACAAACATTACGGACAAAGACTGACCGTGCAGACAGTGACTGACAGTGTGGACAGAGACTGACACTGACGACAGAGACTGACAGTGCCGACAGAGACTGACAGTGCGGAAACTGACTGACAGTGCAGAAAGGGACTGACAATGCGGACAGTGATTGACACTGCGGACAGGGATTGAGAGTGCGGACTGGGATTTTCAGTGCGGACAGGGATTGACAGTGTGGACAGGGATTGACAGTGCGGACTGGGATTTTCAGTGCGGACAGGGATTGACAGTGTGGACAGGGATTGACAGTGGGGACAGGGATTGACAGTGCAGACTGAGACTGGCAGTGCAGATCGAGTCTGGGATTGACTGTGTGCACAGAGATTGACATTGCGGACAGAGTTCATCAGTGTGGACAGTGGTTGACAGTGTGGAGAGAGATGGCAGTGCAGACAGTGATTTACAGTCTGGACAGAGACTGCCAATGCAGATAGAGAATGACTGTGGAAACGGACTGAGAGTGCGGACAGAGACTGACAGTGCGGACAGAGACTAACAGTGCGGACATAGACTGGCAGAGTGGACAGAGACTGACAGTGCGGAGCAAGACGGACAGTGCGCACAGAGACCGACAGTAGGGACATAGACTGACAATGCGGACATCGACTGACAGTGCGGACAGAGACTGACAGTGTGGACAGAGATGGACAGTACAGACAGGGACTGACAGTGTGGACAGAGACTGACAATGTGGACAGAGATTGACAGCGTGGACAGAGATGGACAGTACAGACAGGGACTGACAGTGTGGACTGAGACTGACAGTGTGGACAGCGATTGACCCAGTGGACAGGGATTGGCAGTGTGGACCCAGACTCACAGTGTGGACAGAGATTGACAGTGTGGACAGTGACTGACAGTGTAGACAGAGACTGACAGTGTGGACAGAGACAAACATTGCGGACAGAGACTGACAGTGCGGATAGTGACTGACAGTGTGGAGAGAGACTGACAGTGTGGAAAGTGATTGACCCAGTGGACAGTGACTGACAGTGTGGACATAGTCTGACAGTGCTTACAGCGACTAACACGACGGACAAAGATTGACAGTGTGGAAAGAGACTGGCAGTAGGGAAAGAAAATCACAGTGCAGACAGAGACTGACAGTACGGACATAGCCTGACAGTGTGGACTGAGACTGACAGTGAGGACATAGACTGACAGTGCGGACATGGACTTACAGTGGAGACAGAGACTGACCACGCGGACCGAGACTAAAAGTGCGGACAGAGACAGACAGTGCAGACAGGGACTGACATTGCGGACAATGATTGAAACTGCAGAAAGGGATTGAGAGTGCGGACTGGGATTGAGAGTGCGGACAGGGATTGAGAGTGCGGACAGGGATTGACAGTGCGGACATAGACTGACAGTGCGGACAGAGACTGACAGTGCAAACAGAGACTGACAGTGCGGACAGAGACTGACAGTCTGGACAGAAACTGACAGTTTGGACAGAGACTGACAGTGCAGACAGCGAATGACAGTGCGGACTGAGACTGACAGTGCGGACAGAGACTAACAGTGTGGACAGAGACTGACAGTCCGGACAGAGACTGACAGTGCGGACAGAGACTGACAGTGCGGACATAGACTGACAATGCGGACATAGACTGACAATGCGGACAGAGACTGACAGTGCGGACAGAGACTGACAGTGTGGACATAGATTCAAAGTGCGGACAGAGACTGACAGTGCAGACAGAGACTGACAGTGTGGACAGAGACTGACAGTGCCGACAGAGACTGACAGTGCGGACAGAGACTGACAGTGCGGAAACTGACTGACAGTGCAGAAAGGGACTGACAATGCGGACAGTGATTGACACTGCGGACAGGGATTGAGAGTGCGGACTGTGATTTTCAGTTCGGACAGGGATTGACAGTGTGGACAGGGATTGACAGTGCGGACTGGGATTTTCAGTGTGGACAGGGATTGACAGTGTGGACAGGGATTGACAGTGGGGACAGGGATTGACAGTGCGGACAGAGACTGACAGTGCAGACTGAGACTGACAGTGCAGATCGAGTCTGGGATTGACTGTGTGCACAGAGATTGACAGTGCGGACAAAGTTCGTCAGTGTGGACAGTGATTGACAGTGTGGAGAGAGATGGCAGTGCAGACAGTGATTTACAGTATGGACAGAGACTGCCAATGCAGATAGAGAATGACTGTGGAAACGGACTGAGAGTGCGGACAGAGACTGACAGTGCGGACAGAGACTAACAGTACGGACATAGACTGACAGAGTGGACAGAGACTGACAATGCGGAGCGAGACGGACAGTGCGGACAGAGACCGACAGTAGGGACATAGACTGACAATGCGAACATAGACTGACAGTGCGGACAGAGACTGACAGTGTGGACAGAGACTGACAGTGTGGACAGTGACTGTCAATGTGGACAGAGATTGACAGTGTGGACAGAGATGGACAGTACAGACAGTGACTGACAGTGTGGAGAGAGACTGACAGTGTGGACAGTAATTGACCCAGTGGACAGTGACTAACAGTGTGAACAGAAACTGACAGTGCAGACAGCGACTAACACGATGGACAAAGATTGACAGTGTGGATAGAGACTGGCAGTGGGGAAAGAAAATCACAGTGCAGACGGAGACTGACAGTACGGACATAGCCTGACAGTGTGGACTGAGACTGACAGTGAGGACATAGACTGACAGTGCGGACATGGACTTACAGTGGAGTCAGAGACTGACCACGCGGACCGAGACTAAAAGTGCGGACAGAGACAGACAGTGCAGACAGGGACTGACATTGCGGACAATGATTGAAACTGCAGAAAGGGATTGAGAGTGCGGACAGGGATTGAGAGTGCGGACAGGGATTGAGAGTGCGGACAGGAATTGACAGTGCGGACATAGACTGACAGTGCGGACAGAGACTGACAGTGCAAACAGAGACTGACAGTGCGGACAGAGACTGACAGTCTGGACAGAAACTGACAGTTTGGACAGAGACTGAGAGTGCAGACAGCGAATGACAGTGCGGACTGAGACTGACAGTGCGGACAGAGACTAACAGTGTGGACAGAGACTGACAGTCCGGACAGAGACTGACAATGCGGACATAGACTGACAATGCGGACATAGACTGACAGTGCGGACAGAGACTGACAGTGTGGACATAGATTCAAAGTGCGGACAGAGACTGACAGTGCAGACAGAGACTGACAGTGTGGACAGAGACTGACAGTGCCGACAGAGACTGACAGTGCGGACAGAGACTGACAGTGTGGAAACTGACTGACAGTGCAGAAAGGGACTGACAATGCGGACAGTGATTGACACTGCGGACAGGGATTGAGAGTGCGGACTGTGATTTTCAGTTCGGAAAGGGATTGACAGTGTGGACAGGGATTGACAGTGCGGACTGGGATTTTCAGTGCGGACAGGGATTGACAGTGTGGACAGGGATTGACAGTGGGGACAGGGATTGACAGTGCGGACAGAGACTGACAGTGCAGACTGAGACTGGCAGTGCAGATAGAGTCTGGGATTGACTGTGTGCACAGAGATTGACAGTGCGGACAAAGTTCGTCAGTGTGGACAGTGATTGACAGTGTGGAGAGAGATGGCAGTGCAGACAGTGATTTACAGTGTGGACAGAGACTGACAATGCAGATAGAGAATGACTGTGAAAACGGACTGAGAGTGCGGACAGAGACTGACAGTGCGGACAGAGACTAACAGTGTGGACATAGACTGACAGAGTGGACAGAGACTGACAGTGCGGAGCGAGACGGACAGTGCGGACAGAGACCGACAGTAGGGACATAGACTGACAATGCGAACATAGACTGACAGTGCGGACAGAGACTGACAGTGTGGAGATAGATTGACAGTGCGGACATCGACTGACAATGTGGACAGAGACTGACAGTGTGGACAGAGACTGTCAATGTGGACAGAGATTGACAGTGTGGACAGAGATGGACAGTACAGACAGGGACTGACAGTGTGGACAGAGACTGACAGTGTGGACAGTGATTGACCCAGTGGACAGGGATTGGCAGTGTGGACCGAGACTCACAGTGTGGACAGAGATTGACAGTGTGGACAGTGACTGACAGTGTGGACAGAGACTGACAGTGCGGACAGAGACAAACATTGCGGACAGAGACTGACAGTGCGTACAGTGACTGACAGTGTGGAGAGAGACTGACAGTGTGGACAGTGATTGACCCAGTGGACAGTGACTGACAGTGTGGACAGAGACTGACAGTGCAGACAGCGACTAACACGACGGACAAAGATTGACAGTGTGGAAAGAGACTGGCAGTGGGGAAAGAAAATCGCAGTGCAGACTGAGACTGACAGTACGGACATAGATTGACAGTGCGGACAGTGACTGACAGTGAGGACATAGACTGACAGTGCGGACATGGACTTACAGTGGAGACAGAGACTGACCACGCGGACAGAGACTAAAAGTGCGGACAGAGACAGACAGTCCAGACAGGGACTGACATTGCGGACAATGATTGACACGGCGGACAGGGATTGAGAGTGCGGACTGGGATATTCAGTGTGGACAGGGATTGACAATGCGGACTGGGATTGACAGTGCAGACATAGACTGACAGTGCGGACAGAGACTGACAGTCCGGACAGAGACTGACAGTGCGGACAGAGACTGACAGTGCGGACAGAGACTGACAGTGTGGGCATCGACTGACAGTGCGGACAGAGACTAACAGTGCGGACATAGACTGACAGAGCGGACAGAGACTGACAGTGCGGAGATGACGGACAGTGCGGCAGAGACCGACAGCACGGACATAGACTGACAATGCGGACATAGACTGACAGTGCGGACAGAGACTGACAGTGTGGACATAGATTGACAGTGCAGACAGAGACTGACAGTGTGGGCAGAGATTGACTGTGTGGACAGAGATTGACAGCGTGGACAGAGACAGACAGTGTGGACAGAGACAAACATTACGGACAAAGACTGACCGTGCAGACAGTGACTGACAGTGTGGACAGAGACTGACACTGACGACAGAGACTGACAGTGCCGACAGAGACTGACAGTGCGGAAACTGACTGACAGTGCAGAAAGGGACTGACAATGCGGACAGTGATTGACACTGCGGACAGGGATTGAGAGTGCGGACTGCGTTTTTCAGTGCGGACAGGGATTGACAGTGTGGACAGGGATTGACAGTGCGGACTGGGATTTTCAGTGCGGACAGGGATTGACAGTGTGGACAGGGATTGACAGTGGGGACAGGGATTGACAGTGCGGACAGAGACTGGCAGTGCAGACTGAGACTGGCAGTGCAGATCGAGTCTGGGATTGACTGTGTGCACAGAGATTGACATTGCGGACAGAGTTCATCAGTGTGGACAGTGGTTGACAGTGTGGAGAGAGATGGCAGTGCAGACAGTGATTTACAGTCTGGACAGAGACTGCCAATGCAGATAGAGAATGACTGTGGAAACGGACTGAGAGTGCGGACAGAGACTGACAGTGCGGACAGAGACTAACAGTGCGGACATAGACTGGCAGAGTGGACAGAGACTGACAGTGCGGAGCGAGACGGACAGTGCGCACAGAGACCGACAGTAGGGACATAGACTGACAATGCGGACATCGACTGACAGTGCGGACAGAGACTGACAGTGTGGACAGAGATGGACAGTACAGACAGGGACTGACAGTGTGGACAGAGACTGACAATGTGGACAGAGATTGACAGCGTGGACAGAGATGGACAGTACAGACAGGGACTGACAGTGTGGACTGAGACTGACAGTGTGGACAGCGATTGACCCAGTGGACAGGGATTGGCAGTGTGGACCCAGACTCACAGTGTGGACAGAGATTGACAGTGTGGACAGTGACTGACAGTGTAGACAGAGACTGACAGTGTGGACAGAGACAAACATTGCGGACAGAGACTGACAGGGCTGGATAGTGACTGACAGTGTGGAGAGAGACTGACAGTGTGGAAAGTGATTGACCCAGTGGACAGTGACTGACAGTGTGGACATAGTCTGACAGTGCTTACAGCGACTAACACGACGGACAAAGATTGACAGTGTGGAAAGAGACTGGCAGTAGGGAAAGAAAATCACAGTGCAGACAGAGACTGACAGTACGGACATAGCCTGACAGTGTGGACTGAGACTGACAGTGAGGACATAGACTGACAGTGCGGACATGGACTTACAGTGGAGACAGAGACTGACCACGCGGACCGAGACTAAAAGTGCGGACAGAGACAGACAGTGCAGACAGGGACTGACATTGCGGACAATGATTGAAACTGCAGAAAGGGATTGAGAGTGCGGACAGGGATTGAGAGTGCGGACAGGGATTGAGAGTGCGGACAGGGATTGACAGTGCGGACATAGACTGACAGTGCGGACAGAGACTGACAGTGCAAACAGAGACTGACAGTGCGGACAGAGACTGACAGTCTGGACAGAAACTGACAGTTTGGACAGAGACTGACAGTGCAGACAGCGAATGACAGTGCGGACTGAGACTGACAGTGCGGACAGAGACTAACAGTGTGGACAGAGACTGACAGTCCGGACAGAGACTGACAGTGCGGACAGAGACTGACAGTGCGGACATAGACTGACAATGCGGACATAGACTGACAATGCGGACAGAGACTGACAGTGCGGACAGAGACTGACAGTGTGGACATAGATTCAAAGTGCGGACAGAGACTGACAGTGTGGACAGAGACTGACAGTGCCGACAGAGACTGACAGTGCGGACAGAGACTGACAGTGCGGAAACTGACTGACAGTGCAGAAAGGGACTGACAATGCGGACAGTGATTGACACTGCGGACAGGGATTGAGAGTGCGGACTGTGATTTTCAGTTCGGACAGGGATTGACAGTGTGGACAGGGATTGACAGTGCGGACTGGGATTTTCAGTGCGGACAGGGATTGACAGTGTGGACAGGGATTGACAGTGGGGACAGGGATTGACAGTGCGGACAGAGACTGACAGTGCAGACTGAGACTGGCAGTGCAGATCGAGTCTGGGATTGACTGTGTGCACAGAGATTGACAGTGCGGACAAAGTTCGTCAGTGTGGACAGTGATTGACAGTGTGGAGAGAGATGGCAGTGCAGACAGTGATTTACAGTCTGGACAGAGACTGCCAATGCAGATAGAGAATGACTGTGGAAACGGACTGAGAGTGCGGACAGAGACTGACAGTGCGGACAGAGACTAACAGTGCGGACATAGACTGACAGAGTGGACAGAGACTGACAATGCGGAGCGAGACGGACAGTGCGGACAGAGACCGACAGTAGGGACATAGACTGACAATGCGAACATAGACTGACAGTGCGGACAGAGACTGACAGTGTGGAGATAGATTGACAGTGTGGACATCGACTGACAATCTGGACAGAGACTGACAGTGTGGACAGAGACTGTCAATGTGGACAGAGATTGACAGTGTGGACAGAGATGGACAGTACAGACAGTGACTGACAGTGTGGAGAGAGACTGACAGTGTGGACAGTAATTGACCCAGTGGACAGTGACTAACAGTGTGAACAGAAACTGACAGTGCAGACAGCGACTAACACGATGGACAAAGATTGACAGTGTGGATAGAGACTGGCAGTGGGGAAAGAAAATCACAGTGCAGACGGAGACTGACAGTACGGACATAGCCTGACAGTGTGGACTGAGACTGACAGTGAGGACATAGACTGACAGTGCGGACATGGACTTACAGTGGAGACAGAGACTGACCACGCGGACCGAGACTAAAAGTGCGGACAGAGACAGACAGTGCAGACAGGGACTGACATTGCGGACAATGATTGAAACTGCAGAAAGGGATTGAGAGTGCGGACAGGGATTGAGAGTGCGGACAGGGATTGAGAGTGCGGACAGGGATTGACAGTGCGGACATAGACTGACAGTGCGGACAGAGACTGACAGTGCAAACAGAGACTGACAGTGCGGACAGAGACTGACAGTCTGGACAGAAACTGACAGTTTGGACAGAGACTGACAGTGCAGACAGCGAATGACAGTGCGGACTGAGACTGACAGTGCGGACAGAGACTAACAGTGTGGACAGAGACTGACAGTCCGGACAGAGACTGACAGTGTGGACAGAGACTGACAGTGCGGACATAGACTGACAATGCGGACATAGACTGACAATGCGGACATAGACTGACAGTGCGGACAGAGACTGACAGTGTGGACATAGATTCAAAGTGCGGACAGAGACTGACAGTGCAGACAGAGACTGACAGTGTGGACAGAGACTGACAGTGCCGACAGAGACTGACAGTGCGGAAACTGACTGACAGTGCAGAAAGGGACTGACAATGCGGACAGTGATTGACACTGCGGACAGGGATTGAGAGTGCGGACTGTGATTTTCAGTTCGGACAGGGATTGACAGTGTGGACAGGGATTGACAGTGCGGACTGGGATTTTCAGTGCGGACAGGGATTGACAGTGTGGACAGGGATTGACAGTGGGGACAGGGATTGACAGTGCGGACAGAGACTGACAGTGCAGACTGAGACTGGCAGTGCAGATCGAGTCTGGGATTGACTGTGTGCACAGAGATTGACAGTGCGGACAAAGTTCGTCAGTGTGGACAGTGATTGACAGTGTGGAGAGAGATGGCAGTGCAGACAGTGATTTACAGCGTGGACAGAGACTGACAATGCAGATAGAGAATGACTGTGGAAACGGACTGAGAGTGCGGACAGAGACTGACAGTGCGGACAGAGACTAACAGTGCGGACATAGACTGACAGAGTGGACAGAGACTGACAATGTGGACAGAGATTGACAGTGTGGACAGAGATGGACAGTACAGACAGGAACTGACAGTGTGGATCGAGACTCACAGTGTGAACAGAGATTGACAGTGTGGACGGTGACTGACAGTGTGGACGGTGACTGACAGTGTGGACAGAGACTGACAGTGCGGACAGAGACTGACAGTGTGGACATAGACTGACAGTGCAGACAGAGACTAACAGTGCGGACATAGACTGACAGAGCGGACAGAGAATGACAGTGTTGGCATAGACTGACAGTGCGGAAAGAGACTGACAGTTCGGAGAGAGACGGACAGTGCGGACAGAGACCGACAGCACGGACATAGACTGACAATGCGGACATGGACTGACAGTGCGGACAGAGACTGACAGTGTGGACATAGATTGACAGTGCGGACAGAGACTGACAGTGCAGACAGATACTGACAGTGTGGACAGAGATTGACAGTGTGGACAGTGACTGACAGTGTGGACAGAGACTGACAATGTTGCCAGAGATTGACAGTGTGGACAGAGATGGACAGTGTGGACAGAGACAAACATTGCGAACAGGGACTGACAGTGTGGACCGAGACTCACAGTGTGGACAGAGATTGACAGTGTGGACAGTGACTGACAGTGTGGACAGAGACTGACAGTGCGGACAGAGACAAACATTGCGGACAGAGACTGACAGTGCGGACAGTGATTGACCCAGTGGACAGTGACTGACAGTGCAGACAGCGACTAACATGACGGACAAAGATTGACAGTGTGGAAAGAGACTGGCAGTGCGGACAGAGACAAACATTGCGGACAGAGACTGACAGTGCGGACAGTGACTGGCAGTGTGGAGAGAGACAGACAGTGTGGACAGTGATTGACCCAGTGGACAGTGACTGACAGTGCAGACAGCGACTAACATGACGGACAAAGATTGACAGTGTGGAAAGAGACTGGCAGTGCGGACAGAGACAAACATTGCGGACAGAGACTGACAGTGCGGACAGTGACTGGCAGTGTGGAGAGAGACAGACAGTGTGGACAGTGATTGGCCCAGTGGACAGGGATTCGCAGTGTGGACTGAGACTGACAGTGTGGACGGAGATTGAGAGTGTGGACAGAGACTGACAGTGTGGACAGAGACTGACAGTGTGGACAGTGATTAACCCAGTGGACAGGGATTGGCAGTGTGGACAGAGACTCACAGTGTGGATGGAGATTGACAGCGTGGACATAGACAGACAGTGTGGACAGAGACAAACATTGTGGACAGTGACTGACAGTGGGGACAGAGAGTGACACTGCGGACAGAGAAAAGCATTGCGGACAGAGACTGTCAGTGCAGACAGTGACTGACATTGTGGACAGAGACTGACAGTGTAGACAGAGACTGACAGTGTGGACAGAGACTGACAGTGCGGACAGAGACTGACAGTGTGGACAGAGACTGACAGTGCAGACAGCGACTAACACGACGGACAAAGATTGACAGTGTGGAAAGAGACTGGCAGTGGGGAAAGAAAATCACAGTGCAGACGGAGACTGACAGTACGGACATAGGCTGACAGTGCGGACAGAGACTGACAGTGAGGACATCGACTGACAGTGCAGACATGGACATACAGTGGAGACAGGGACTGACCACGCGGACAGAGACTAAAAGTGCGGACAGAGACAGACAGTCGAGACAGGGACTGACATTGCAGACAATGATTGACACTGCGGACAGGAATTGAGAGTGCGGACAGGGATTGAGAGTGCAGACAGGGATTGAGAGTGCGGACAGGGATTGACAGTGCAGACATAGACTGACAGTGCGGACAGAGACTGACAGTGCAAACAGAGACTGACAGTGCGGACAGAGACTGACAGTGCAGAAAGGGACTGACAATGTGAACAATGATTGACACTCCGGACAGGGATTGACAGTGCGGACTGGGATTGACAGTGCAGACATAGACTGACAGTGCGGACAGAGACTGACAGTCCGGACAGAGACTGACAGTGCGGACATAGACTGACAGTGCGGACAGAGACTATCATTGCGGACATAGACTGACAGAGCGGACAGAGACTGACAGTTTGGAGAGAGACGGACAGTGCGGACAGAAACCGACAACACGGACATAGACTGACAATGCGGACATAGACTGACAGTGCGGACAGAGACTGACAGTGTGGACATAGATTGACAGTGCGGACAGAGACTGACAGTGTGGACAGAGATTGACAGTGTGGACAGAGATTGACAGCGTGGACAGAGACAGACAGTGTGGACAGAGACAAACATTGCGGACAAAGACTGACAGTGCAGACAGTGACCGACAGTGTGGACAGAGACTGACAGTGCGGACAGAGACTGACAGTGTGGACAGAGACTGACAGTGCAGACAGCGACTAACACGACGGACAAAGATTGACAGTGTGGAAAGAGACTGGCAGTGGGGAAAGAAAATCACAGTGCAGACGGAGACTGACAGTACGGACATAGGCTGACAGTGCGGACAGAGACTGACAGTGAGGACATCGACTGACACTGAAGACATGGACATACAGTGGAGACAGGGACTGACCACGCGGACAGAGACTAAAAGTGCGGACAGAGACAGACAGTCTAGACAGGGACTGACATTTCAGACAATGATTGACACTGCGGACAGGGATTGAGAGTGCGGACAGGGATTGAGAGTGCAGACAGGGATTGAGAGTGCGGACAGGGATTGACAGTGTGGAGAGAGACTGACAGTGTGGACAGTGATTGACCCAGTGGACAGTGACTGACAGTGCAGACAGCGACTAACATGACGGACAAAGATTGACAGTGTGGAAAGAGACTGGCAGTGCGGACAGAGACAAACATTGCGGACAGAGACTGACAGTGCGGACAGTGACTGGCAGTGTGGAGAGAGACAGACAGTGTGGACAGTGATTGACCCAGTGGACAGGGATTCGCAGTGTGGACTGAGACTGACAGTGTGGACGCAGATTGAGAGTGTGGACAGAGACTGACAGTGTGGACAGAGACTGACAGTGTGGAAAGTGATTAACCCAGTGGACAGGGATTGGCAGTGTGGACAGAGACTCACAGTGTGGATGGAGATTGACAGCGTGGACATAGACAGACAGTGTGGACAGAGACAAACATTGTGGACAGTGACTGACAGTGCGGACAGGGAGTGACACTGCGGACAGAGAAAAGCATTGCGGACAGAGACTGTCAGTGCAGACAGTGACTGACAGTGTGGACAGAGACTGACAGTGTAGACAGAGACTGACAGTGTGGACAGAGACTGACAGTGCGGACAGTGACTGACAGTGTGGACAGAGACTGACAGTGCAGACAGCGACTAACACGACGGACAAAGATTGACAGTGTGGAAAGAGAATGGCAGTGGGGAAAGAAAATCACAGTGCAGACGGAGACTGACAGTACGGACATCGGCTGACAGTGCGGACAGAGACTGACAGTGAGGACATAGACTGACAGTGCAGACATGGACATACAGTGGAGACAGAGACTGACCACGCGGACAGAGACTAAAAGTGCGGACAGAGACTGACAGTCTAGACAGGGACTGACATTGCAGACAATGATTGACACTGCGGACAGGGATTGAGAGTGCGGACAGGGATTGAGAGTGCAGACAGGGATTGAGAGTGCGGACAGGGATTGACAGTGCGGACATAGACTGACAGTGCGGACAGAGACTGACAGTGCGGACAGAGACTGACAGTGCAGAAAGGGACTGACAATGTGAACAATGATTGACACTCCGGACAGGGATTGACAGTGCAGACATAGACTGACAGTGCGGACAGAGACTGACAGTCCGGACAGAGACTGACAGTGCGGACATAGACTGACAGTGCGGACAGAGACTGACAGTGTGGGCATAGACTGACAGTGCGGACAGAGACTGACAGTGTGGAGAGAGACTGACAGTGTGGACAGTGATTGACCCAGTGGACAGTGACTGACAGTGCAGACATAGACTGACAGAGTGGACAGAGACTGACAGTGCGGACAGAGACTGACAGTGTGGACATAGACTGACAGTGCAGACAGAGACTGACAATGTGGACAGAGATTGACAGTGTGGACAGAGATGGACAGTACCGACAGGGACTGACAGTGTGGACAGAGACTGACAGTGTGGACAGTGATTGACCCAGCGGACAGGGATTGGCAGTGTGGACAGAGATTGACAATGTGGATAGAGACTGACAATGTGGACAGAGATTGACAGTGTGGACATAGACTGACAGTGCGGACAGAGACTGACAGTGTGGATAGAGACTGACAATGTGGACAGAGATTGACAGTGTGGACAGAGATGGACAGTACAGACAGGGACTGACAGTGTGGACCGAGACTCACAGTGTGGACAGAGATTGACAGTGAGGACAGTGACTGACAGTGTGGACAGAGACTGACAGTGCGGACAGAGACAAACATTGCGGACAGAGACTGACAGTGCGGACAGTGACTGACAGTGTGGAGAGAGACTGACAGTGTGGACAGTGATTGACCCAGTGGACAGTGACTGACAGTGCAGACAGCGACTAACACGACGGACAAAGATTGACAGTGTGGACAGAGACTGGCAGTGCGGACAGAGACAAACATTGCAGACAGAGACTGACAGTGTGGACGGAGATTGACAGTGTGGACAGAGACTGACAGTGTGGACAGTGATTGACCCAGTGAACAGGGATTGGCAGTGTGGCCAGAGACTCACAGTGTGGATGGAGATTGACAGCGTGGACATAGACAGACAGTTTGGACAGAGACCAGCATTGTGGACAGAGTCTGACAGTGCGGACAGCGACTGACAGTGTGGACAGAGAGTGACACTGCGGACAGAGAAAAACATTGCGGACAGAGACTGTCAGTGCAGACAGTGACTGACCGTGTGGACAGAGACTGACAGAGTAGACAGAGACTGACAGTGTGGACAGAGACTGACAGTGCGGACAGAGACTGACAGTGTGGACAGAGACTGACATTGCTGACATTGATTAACACTGCGGACAGGGATTGAGAGTGCGGACAGGGATTGAGAGTGCGGACAGAGATTGAGAGTGCGGACAGGGATTGACAGTGCGGACATAGACTGACAGTGCGGACAGAGACTGACAGTGCAAACAGAGACTGACAGTGCGGACAGAGACTGACAGTGCAGAAAGGGACTGGCAATATGAACAATGATTGACACTACGGACAGGGATTGAGAGTGCGGACTGGGATTTTCAGTGTGGAGAGGGCTTGACATTGTGGACAGAGACTGACAGTGCGGACAGTGACTGGCAGTGTGGAGAGAGACTGTCAGTGTGGACAGTGATTGAACCAGTGGACAGGGATTGGCAGTGTGGACGGAGACAGACAGTGTGGACGGAGATTGACTGTGTGGACAGAGACTGACAGTGTGGACAGAGACAAACATTGCGAACAGAGACTGACAGTGTGGACAGAGACTGACAGTGTGGACAGTGATTGACCCAGTTGACAGGGATTGGCAGTGTGGACAGAGACTCACAGTGTGGATGGAGATTGACAGCGTGGACATAGACAGACAGTGTGGACAGAGACAAACATTGTGGACAGAGACTGACAGTGCGGACAGTGTTTGACAGTGTGGACAGAGACTGACAGTGCGGACAGTGTTTGACAGTGTGGACAAGGAGAAGTGGCTAGATGTGTGGAGAACTGGCTTGACCATAGGAGACAGAGGGTAGTGGTTGAAGGGTCTTTTTCCGGCTGGAGGTCTGTGACCAGTGGTGTTCCGCAGGGCTCTGTACTGGGACCTCTGCTATTTGTGATATATATAAATGATTTGGAAGAAGGTGTAACTGGTGTAATCAGCAAGTTTGCGGATGACACGAAGATGGCTGGAATTGCGGATAGCAAAGAGCATTGTCGGGCAATACAGCAGGATATAGATAGGCTGGAAAATTGGGCGCAGAGGTGGCAGATGGAATTTAATCCGGATGAATGCGAAGTGATGCATTTTGGAAGAAATAATGTAGGGAGGAGTTATACAAAAAATAGCAGAGTCATCAGGGGTATAGAAACACAGAGGGACCGAGGTGTGCAAGTCCACAAATCCTTGAAGGTGGCAACACAGGTGGAGAAGGTGGTGAAGAAGGCATATGGTATGCTTGCCTTTATAGGACGGGGTATAGAGTATAAAAGCTGGAGTCTGATGATGCAGCTGTATAGAACGCTGTTGAGGCCACATTTGGAGTACTACGTCCAGTTCTGGTCGCCGCACTACCAGAAGGACGTGGAGGCATTGGAGAGAGTGCAGAGAAGGTTTACCAGGATGTTGCCTGGTATGGAGGGTCTTAGCTATGAGGAGAGATTGGATAGACTGGGGTTGTTCTCCTTGGAAAGACGGAGAATGAGGGGAGATCGAATAGAGGTGTACAAGATTATGAAGGGCATAGATAGGGTGAACGGTGGGAAGCTTTTTCCCAGGTCGGAGGTGACGATCACGAGGGGTCACGGGCTCAAGCTGAGAGGGGCGAAGTATAACTCAGATATCAGAGGGACATTTTTTACACAGAGGGTGGTGGGGGCCTGGAATGCGCTGCCAAGTAGGGTGGTGGAGGCAGGCACGCTGACATCGTTTAAGACTTACCTGGATAGTCACATAAGCAGCCTGGGAATGGAGGGATACAAACGATTGGTCTAGTTGGACCAAGGAGCGGCACAGGCTTGGAGGGCCGAAGGGCCTGTTTCCTGTGCTGTACTGTTCTTTGTTCTTTGTTCCTTGACAGAGAAAAACATTGCGGACAGAGACTGTCAGTGCGGACAGTGACTGACAGTGTGACAGAGACTGACAGTGTAGACAGAGACTGACAGTGTGGACAGAGACTGACAGTGTGGACAGAGACTGACAGTGCGGACAGAGACCGACAGTGCGGACAGAGACTGACAGTGCAGACAGCGACTAACACGACGGACAAAGATTGACAGTGTGGAAAGAGACTGGCAGTGGGGAAAGAAAATCACAGTGCAGACGGAGACTGACAGTATGGACATAGGCTGACAGTGCGGACAGAGACTGACAGTGAGGACATAGACTGACAGTGCGGACATGGACTTACAGTGGAGACAGGGACTGACCACGCGGACAGAGACAAAAAGTGCGGACAGAGACTGACAGTCCAGACAGGGACTGACATTGCGGACAATGATTGACACCGCGGACAGGGACTGAGAGTGCGGACAGGGATTGAGAGTGCAGACAGGGATTGAGAGTGCGGACAGGGATTGACAGTGCGGACATAGACTGACAGTGTGGACGGAGACTCACAGTGTGGACAGGGACTGACAGTGTGGATGGAGACTCACAGTGTGGACAGAGAGTGACAGTGCGGACAGAGACAAACATTGCGGACAGAGACTGACAGTGCGGACAGTGACTGACAGTGTGGAGAGAGACTGACAGTGTTGACAGTGATTGACCCAGTGGACAGTGACTGACAGTGTGGACAGAGACTGACAGTGCAGACAGCGACTAACACGATGGACAAACATTGACAGTGTGGAAAGAGACTGGCAGTGGGGAAAGACAATCACAGTGCAGACGGAGACTGACAGTACGGACATAGACTGACAGTGCGGACAAAGACTGACAGTGAGGACATAGACTGACAGTGCGGACAGAGACTGACAGTGCGGACAGAGACTGACAGTGCAAAAAGAGACTGACACAGTGCGGACAGAGACTGACAGTGCAGAAAGGGACTGACAATGTGAACAATGATTGACACTACGGACAGGGATTGAGAGTGCGGACTGGGATTTTCAGTGTGGACAGGGATTGACAGTGCGGACTGGGATTGACAGTGCAGACATAGACTGACAGTGCGGACAGAGACTGACAGTCCGGACAGAGACTGACAGTGCGGACAGAGACTGACAGTGTGGACAGAGATTGACAGTGTGGACAGAGATGGACAGCACAGACAGGGACTGACAGTGTGGACGGAGACTCACAGTGTGGACAGGGACTGACAGTGTGGACGGAGACTCACAGTGTGGACAGAGAGTGACAGTGCGGACAGAGACAAACATTGCGGACAGAGACTGACAGTGCGGACAGTGACTGACAGTGTGGAGAGAGACTGACATTGTTGACAGTGATTGACCCAGTGGACAGTGACTGACAGTGTGGACAGAGACTGACAGTGCAGACAGCGACTAACACGATGGACAAACATTGACAGTGTGGAAAGAGACTGGCAGTGGGGAAAGACAATCACAGTGCAGACGGAGACTGACAGTACGGACATAGACTGACAGTGCGGACAAAGACTGACAGTGAGGACATAGACTGACAGTGCGGACAGAGACTGACAGTGAGGACATAGACTGACAGTCCGGACATGGACTTACAGTGGAGACAGAGACTGACCACGCGGACAGAGACTGAAAGTGCGGACAGAGACAGACAGTGCAGACAGGGACTAACATTGCGGACAATGATTGACACTGCGGACAGGGATTGAGAGTGCGGACAGGGATTGAGAGTGCGGACAGGGATTGAGAGTGCGGACAGGGATTGAGAGTGCGGACAGGGATTGAGAGTGCGGACAGGGATTGAGAGTGCGGACATAGACTGACAGTGCGGACAGAGACTGACAGTGCGGACAGAGACTGACAGTGTGGACAGAAACTGACAGTGCAGACAGCGAATGACAGTGCGGACTGAGACTGACAGTGCGCACAGAGACTAACAGTGTGGAGAGAGACTGACAGTCCGGACAGAGACTGACAGGGCGGACAGAGACTGACAGTGCGGACATAGACTGACAGTGCGGCCAGAGACAAACATTGCGGACAGAGACTGACAGTGCTGACTGTGACTGACAGTGTGGACACAGATTGACAATGTGGACAGAGATTGACAGAGCGGACATAGACAAACATTGCGGACAGAGACTGACAGTGCTGACTGTGACTGACAGTGTGGAGAGAGACTGTCAGTGTGGACAGTGATTGACCCAGTGGACAGGGGTTGGCAGTGTGGACCGAGACTGACAGTGTGGATGGAGATTGAGAATGTGGACAGAGACTGACAGTGTGGACAGAGACTAAAAGTGCGGACAGAGACAGACAGTCCAGACAGGGACTGACATTGCAGACAATGATTGACACTGCGGTCAGGGATTGAGAGTGCGGACAGGGATTGAGAGTGCGGACAGGAATTGAGAGTGCGGACAGGGATTAAGAGTGCGGACAGGGACTGACAGTGCGGACATGGACTGACAGTGTGGACAGAGACTGACAGTGCAAACAGAGACTGATAGTGCGGACAGAGACTGACAGTGCAAACAGAGACTGACAGTGCGGACAGAGACTGACAGTGTGGACAGAAACTGACAGTTTGGACAGAGACTGACAGTGCAGACAGCGAATGACAGTGCGGACTGAGACTGACAGTGCGCACAGAGACTGATAGTGCGGACAGAGACTGACAGTGCAGACAGCGACTTACACGACGGACAAAGATTGACAGTGTGGAAAGAGACTGGCAGTGGGGAAAGAAAATCACAGTGCGGACAGAGACTGACAGTACGCACATAGATTGACAGTGCGGACAGAGACTGACAGTGCGGACAGAGACTGACAGTGTGGACAGAGACTGACAGTGCAGACAGCGACTAACACGACGGACAAAGATTGACAGTGTGTAAAAGAGACAGGCAGTGGGGAAAGAAAATCACAGTGCGGACGGAGACTGACAGTACGGACATAGGCTGACAGTGCGGACAGAGTTCGTCAGTGTGGACAGTGATTGACAGTGTGGAGAGAGATGGCAGTGCAGACAGTGATTTACAGTCTGGACAGAGACTGACAATGCAGAGAGAGAATGACTGTGGAAACGGACTGAGAGTGTGGACAGAGACTGACAGTGCGGACAGAGACTAACAGTGCGGACATAGACTGACAGAGTGGACAGAGACTGACAATGCGGAGCGAGACGGACAGTGAGGACAGAGACCGACAGTACGGACATAGACTGTCAATGCGGACATAGACTGACAGTGCGGACAGTGACTGGCAGTGTGGACATAGATTGACAGTGCGGACATAGACTGACAGTGTGGACAGAGACTGACAGTGTAGACAGAGACTGACAGTGTGGACAGAGACTGACAGTGCGGACAGAGACTGACAGTGTGGACAGAGACTGACAGTGCAGACAGCGACTAACACGACGGACAAAGATTGACAGTGTGGAAAGAGACTGGCAGTGTGGACAGAGACAAACATTGCGGACAGAGACTGACAGTGTGGACAGAGACTGACAGTGTGGATGGAGATTGACAGCGTGGACATAGACAGACAGTATGGACAGAGACAAACATTGTGGAGAGAGACTGACAGTGCGGACAGTGACTTACAGTGTGGACTGAGAGTGACACTGCGGACAGAGAAAAACATTGCGGACAGAGACTGTGCGGACAGTGACTGACAGTGTGGCCAGAGACTGACAGTGTAGAGAGAGACTGACAGTGTGGACAGTGATTGACCCAGTGCACAGGGATTGGCAGTGTGGACCGAGACTCACAGTGTGGACAGAGATTGACAGTGTGGACCGTGACTGACAGTGTGGACAGAGACTGACAGTGCGGACAGAGACTGACAGTGCGGACAGTGACTGACAGTGTGGAGAGAGACTGACAGTGTGGACAGTGACTGACAGTGTGGACAGTGACTGACAGTGTGGACAGAGACTGACAGTGCAGACAGCGACTAACACGACGGACAAAGATTGACAGTGTGGAAAGAGACTGGCAGTGGGGACAGAAAATCACAGTGCAGACAGAGACTGACAGTGCGGACATAGACTGACAGTGCGGACAGAGACTGACAGTGCAGACAGAGACTGACAGTGCGGACAGAGACTGACAGTGCGGACAGAGACTGACAGTGTGGACATAGATTGACAGTGCGGACATAGACTGAGAGTGCGGACAGAGAATGACAGTGTGGACTGAGACTGACAATGTGGACAGAGATTGACAGTGTGGACAGAGATGGACAGTACAGACAGGGACTGACAGTGTGGACAGAGACGGACAGTGTGGACAGTGATTGACCCAGTGGACAGGGATTGGCAGTGTGGACCGAGACTCACAGTGTGGACAGAGATTGACAGTGTGGACAGAGACTGACAGTGTGGACAGTGACTGACAATGTGGACAGCGATTGACAGTGTGGACAGAGATGGACAGTACAGACAGGGAATGACAGTGTGGACCGAGACTCACAGTGTGGACAGAGATTGACAGTGTGGACAGTGACTGACATTGTGGACAGAGACTGACAGTGCGGACAGAGACAAACATTGCGGACAGAGACTGACAGTGCGGACAGTGACTGACAGTGTGGAGAGAGACTGACAGTGTGGACAGTGATTGACCCAGTGGACAGTGACTGACAGTGAGAACAGAGACTGACAGTGCAGACAGCGACTAACACGACGGACAAAGATTGACAGTGTGGAAAGAGACTGGCAGTGGGAAAGAAAATCACAGTGCAGACGGAGACTGACAGTACGGACAGAGACTGACAGTGTGGACAGAGACTGACAGTGAGGACAGAGACTGACAGTGAGGACATAGACTCTCAGTGCGGACATGGACTGACAGTGGAGACAGAGACTGACCACGCGGACAGAGACTAAAAGTGCGGACAAAGACAGACAGTGCAGACAGGGACTGACATTGCGGACAATGATTGACACTGCGAACAGGGATTGAGAGTGCGGACAGGGATTGAGAGTGCAGACAGGGATTAAGAGTGCCGACAGGGATTGACCGTGCAGACAGGGATTGAGAGTGCGGACAGGGATTGAGAGTGCGGACAGGGATTGAGAGTGCGGACAGGGATTGAGAGTGCGGACAGGGATTGAGAGTGCGGACAGGGATTGAGAGTGCGGACAGGGATTGACAGTGCGGACAGGGATTGACAGTGCGGACATGGACTGACAGTGCGGACAGAGACTGACAGTGCAAACAGAGACTGACAGTGCGGCAGAGAATGACAGTGTGGACAAAAACTGACTGTTTGGACAGAGACTGACAGTGCAGACAGCGAATGACAGTGTGGACTGAGACTGACAGTGCGGACAGTGACTAACAGCGTGGACAGAGACTGACAGTCCGGACAGAGACTGACAGTGCGGACAGAGACTGACAGTGTGGAGAGAGACTGACAGTCCAGACAGAGACTGACAGTCCGGACAGAGACTGACAGTGCGGACATAGACTGACAGTGCGGACAGAGTCAAACATTGCGGACAGAGACTGACAGTGCTGACTGTGACTGACAGTGTGGGGAGAGACTGACAGTGTGGACAGTGATTGACCCAGTGGACAGGGATTGGCAGTGTGGACCGAGACTGACAGTGTGGACGGTGATTGACAATGTGGACAGAGACTGATAGTCTGGACAGAGATTGACAATGTGGACAGTGCGGACAGTGATTGACAGTGTGGACAGAGACTTACAGTGTGGACGGAGACTGACAGTGTGGACAGAGACTGACAATGTGGACAGAGATTGACAATGTGGACAGTGCAGACAGGGATTGACGGTGTGGACAGAGACTGACAATGTGGACAGAGATTGACAGTGTGGACAGAGATGGACAGTACGAACAGGGATTGACAGTGTGGACAGAGACTGACAGTGTGGACAGTGATTGACCCAGTGAACAGGGATTGGCAGTGTGGACCGAGACTCACAGTGTGGACGGAGATTGACAGTGTGGACAATGACTGACAGTGTGGACAGAGACTGACTGTGCAGACAGAGAGAAACATTGCGGACAGAGACTGACAGTGCGGACAGTGACTGGCAGTGTGGAGAGAGACTGACAGTGTGGACAGTGATTGACCCAGTGGACAGGGATTGGCAGTGTGGACTGAGACTGACAGTGTGGACGGAGATTGACAGTGTGGACAGAGACTGACAGTGTGGACAGAGACAAACATAACGAACAGAGGCTGACAGTGTGGACAGTGATTGACCCAGTGGACAGGGATTGGCAGTGTGGACAGAGTCTCACAGTGTGGATGGAGATTGACAGCGTGGACATAGACAGACAGTGTGGACAGAGACAAACATTGTGGACAGAGACTGACAGTGTGGACAGTGACTGACAGTGTGGACAGAGAGTGACACTGCGGACAGAGAAAAACATTGCGGACAGAGACTGTAAGTGTGGAAAGAGACTAGCAGTGGGGAAACAAAATCACAGTGCAGACGGAGACTGACAGTACGGACATAGGCTGACAGTGCGGACAGAGACTGACAGTGAGGACATAGACTGACAGTGCAGACATGGACTTACAGTGGAGACAGAGACAGACCACGCGGACAGAGACTAAAAGTGCGGACAGAGACAGACAGTGCAGACAGGGACTGACATTGCTGACATTGATTAACACTGCGGACAGGGATTGAGAGTGCGGACAGGGATTGAGAGTGCGGACAGAGATTGAGAGTGCGGACAGAGACTGACAGTGCAAACAGAGACTGTCAGTGCAAACAGAGACTGACAGTGCGGACAGAGACTGACAGTGCAGAAAGGGACTGGCAATATGAACAATGATTGACACTACGGACAGGGATTGAGAGTGCGGACTGGGATTTTCAGTGTGGAGAGGGCTTGACATTGTGGACAGAGACTGACAGTGCGGACAGTGACTGGCAGTGTGGAGAGAGACTGTCAGTGTGGACAGTGATTGAACCAGTGGACAGGGATTGGCAGTGTGGACGGAGACAGACAGTGTGGACGGAGATTGACTGTGTGGACAGAGACTGACAGTGTGGACAGAGACTGACAGTGCGGACAGAGACCGACAGTGCGGACAGAGACTGACAGTGCAGACAGCGACTAACACGACGGACAAAGATTGACAGTGTGGAAAGAGACTGGCAGTGGGGAAAGAAAATCACAGTGCAGACGGAGACTGACAGTATGGACATAGGCTGACAGTGCGGACAGAGACTGACAGTGAGGACATAGACTGACAGTGCGGACATGGACTTACAGTGGAGACAGGGACTGACCACGCGGACAGAGACAAAAAGTGCGGACAGAGACTGACAGTCCAGACAGGGACTGACATTGCGGACAATGATTGACACCGCGGACAGGGATTGAGAGTGCGGACAGGGATTGAGAGTGCAGACAGGGATTGAGAGTGCGGACAGGGATTGACAGTGCGGACATAGACTGACAGTGCGGACAGAGACTGACAGTGCAAAAAGAGACTGACACAGTGCGGACAGAGACTGACAGTGCAGAAAGGGACTGAAAATGTGAACAATGATTGACACTACGGACAGGGATTGAGAGTGCGGACTGGGATTTTCAGTGTGGACAGGGATTGACAGTGCGGACTGGGATTGACAGTGCAGACATAGACTGACAGTGCGGACAGAGACTGACAGTCTGGACAGAGACTGACAGTGCGGACAGAGACTGACAGTGTGGACAGAGATTGACAGTGTGGACAGAGATGGACAGTACAGACAGGGACTGACAGTGTGGACGGAGACTCACAGTGTGGACAGGAACTGACAGTGTGGACGGAGACTCACAGTGTGGACAGAGAGTGACAGTGCGGACAGAGACAAACATTGCGGACAGAGACTGACAGTGCGGACAGTGACTGACAGTGTGGAGAGAGACTGACAGTGTTGACAGTGATTGACCCAGTGGACAGTGACTGACAGTGTGGACAGAGACTGACAGTGCAGACAGCGACTAACACGATGGACAAACATTGACAGTGTGGAAAGAGACTGGCAGTGGGGAAAGACAATCACAGTGCAGACGGAGACTGACAGTACGGACATAGACTGACAGTGCGGACAAAGACTGACAGTGAGGACATAGACTGACAGTGCGGACAGAGACTGACAGTGAGGACATAGACTGACAGTCCGGACATGGACTTACCGTGGAGACAGAGACTGACCACGCGGACAGAGACTGAAAGTGCGGACAGAGACAGACAGTGCAGACAGGGACTAACATTGCGGACAATGATTGACACTGCGGACAGGGATTGAGAGTGCGGACAGGGATTGAGAGTGCGGACAGGGATTGAGAGTGCGGACAGGGATTGACAGTGCGGACATAGACTGACAGTGCGGACAGAGACTGACAGTGCGGACAGAGACTGATAGTGCGGACAGAGACTGACAGTGTGGACAGAAACTGACAGTTTGGACAGAGACTGACAGTGCAGACAGCGAATGACAGTGCGGACTGAGACTGACAGTGCGCACAGAGACTAACAGTGTGGAGAGAGACTGACAGTCCGGACAGAGACTGACAGGGCGGACAGAGACTGACAGTGCGGACATAGACTGACAGTCCGGCCAGAGACAAACATTGCGGACAGAGACTGACAGTGCTGACTGTGACTGACAGTGTGGACAGAGATTGACAATGTGGACAGAGATTGACAGAGCGGACATAGACAAACATTGCGGACAGAGACTGACAGTGCTGACTGTGACTGACAGTGTGGAGAGAGACTGTCATTGTGGACAGTGATTGACCCAGTGGACAGGGGTTGTCAGTGTGGACCGAGACTGACAGTGTGGATGGAGATTGAGAATGTGGACAGAGACTGACAGTGTGGACAGAGACTAAAAGTGCGGACAGAGACAGACAGTCCAGGCAGGGACTGACATTGCAGACAATGATTGACACTGCGGTCAGGGATTGAGAGTGCGGACAGGGATTGAGAGTGCGGACAGGAATTGAGAGTGTGGACAGGGATTAAGAGTGCGGACAGGGACTGACAGTGCGGACATGGACTGACAGTGCGGACATGGACTGACAGTGTGGACAGAGACTGACAGTGCAAACAGAGACTGATAGTGCGGACAGAGACTGACAGTGCAGACAGCGACTAACACGACGGACAAAGATTGACAGTGTGGAAAGAGACTGGCAGTGGGGAAAGAAAATCACAGTGCGGACAGAGACTGACAGTATGCACATAGATTGACAGTGCGGACAGAGACTGACAGTACGGACACAGGCTGACATTGCGGACAGAGTTCGTCAGTGTGGACAGTGATTGACAGTGTGGAGAGAGATGGCAGTGCAGACAGTGATTTACAGTCTGGACAGAGACTGACAATGCAGAGAGAGAATGACTGTGGAAACGGACTGAGAGTGCGGACAGAGACTGACAGTGCGGACAGAGACTAACAGTGCGGACAGAGACTAACAGTGCAGACAGCGACTAACACGACGGACAAAGATTGACAGTGTGGAAAGAGACTGGCAGTGGGGAAAGAAAATCACAGTGCAGACGGCGACTGACAGTACGGACATGGACTGACAGTGTGGACAAAGATTGACAGTGAGGACATTGACAGACACTGCCGACAGAGACTGACCGTGTGGGAAGTGTTTGTCCGTGTGCACAGTGATTGACGTTGTGGACAAAGACTGGCAGTGCGGACAGAGACTGACAGTGCGGAGAGAGACTGACAGTGTGGACAGTGATTGACCCAGTGGACAGGATTGGCAGTGTGGACCGAGACTCATAGTGTGGACAGAGATTGACAGTGTGGACAGTGACTGACAGTGTGGACAGAGACTGACAGTGCGGACAGAGACAAACATTGCAGACAGAGACTGACAGTGCGGACAGTGATTGACCCAGTGGACAGCGATTGGCAGTGTGGACTGAGACTGACAGTGTGGACGGAGATTGACAGTGTGGACAGAGACTGACAGTGTGGACAGAGACAAACATTGCGGACAGAGACTGACAGTGTGGACAGAGACTGACAGTGTGGATGGAGATTGACAGCGTGGACATAGACAGACAGTATGGACAGAGACAGACATGGTGGAGAGAGACTGACAGTGCGGACAGTGACTTACAGTGTGGACTGAGAGTGACACTGCGGACAGAGAAAAACATTGCGGACAGAGACTGTGCGGACAGTGACTGACAGTGTGGCCAGAGACTGACAGTGCAGAGAGAGCCTGACAGTGCGGACAGAGACTGACAGTGTGGACCGTGACTGACAGTGTGGACAGAGACTGACAGTGTGGAGAGAGACTGACAGTGTGGACAGTGATTGACCCAGTGGACAGTGACTGACAGTGTGGACAGAGACTGACAGTGCAGACTGCGAATAACACGACGGAAAAAGATTGACAGTGTGGAAAGAGACTGGCAGTGGGGACAGAAAATCACAGTGCAGACAGATACTGACAGTGCGGACATAGACTGACAGTGCGGACAGAGACTAACAGTGCAAACAGAGACTGACAGTGCGGACAGAGACTGACAGTGTGGACATAGATTGACAGTGCGGACATAGACTGAGAGTGCGGACAGAGACTGACAGTGTGGACAGAGACTGACAATGTGGACAGAGATTGACAGTGTGGACAGAGATGGACAGTACAGACAGGGACTGACAGTGTGGACAGAGACTGACTGTGTGGACAGTGATTGACCCAGTGGACAGGGATTGGCAGTGTGGACCGAGACTCACAGTATGGACAGAGATTGACAGTGTGGACAGAGACTGACAGTGTGGACAGTGACTGACAATGTGGACAGAGATTGACAGTGTGGACAGAGATGGACAGTACAGACAGGGAATGACAGTGTGGACCGAGACTCACAGTGTGGACAGAGATTGACAGTGTGGACAGTGACTGACATTGTGGACAGAGACTGACAGTGCGGACAGTGACAAACATTGCGGACAGAGACTGACAGTGCGGACAGTGACTGACAGTGTGGAGAGAGACTGACAGTGTGGACAGTGATTGACCCAGTGGACAGTGACTGACAGTGAGAACAGAGACTGACAGTGCAGACAGCGACTAACACGACGGACAAAGATTGACAGTGTGGAAAGAGACTGGCAGTGGGAAAGAAAATCACAGTGCAGACGGAGACTGACAGTACGGACATAGACTGACAGTGCGGACAAAGACTGACAGTGGAGACAGAGACTGACCACGCGGACAGAGACTAAAAGTGCGGACAAAGACAGACAGTGCAGACAGGGACTGACATTGCGGAAAATGATTGACACTGCGGACAGGGATTGAGAGTGCGGACAGGGATTGAGAGTGCAGACAGGGATTAAGAGTGCGGACAGGGATTGACAGTGCAGACAGGGATTGACAGTGCGGACTGGGATTGACAGTGCAGACATAGACTGACAGTGCGGACAGAGACTGACAGTCCGGACAGAGACTGACAGTGCGGACAGAGACTGAGAGTGTGGACAGAGATTGACAGTGCGGACATAGACTGACAGTGCAGACAGAGACTGACAGTTCAAACAGAGACTGACAGTGCGGACAGAGACTGACAGTGTGGACAAAAACTGACTGTTTGGACAGAGACTGACAGTGCAGTCAGCGAATGACAGTGCGGACTGAGACTGACAGTGCGGACAGTGACTAACAGCGTGGACAGAGACTGACAGTCCGGACAGAGACTGACATTGCGGACAGAGACTGACAGTGCGGACAGACACTGACAGTGTGGAGAGAGACTGACAGTCCGGACAGAGACTGACAGTCTGGACAGAGACTGACAGTGTGGACATAGACTGACATTGCGGACAGAGACTTAAAGTGCAGACAGAGACTGACCACGCGGACAGAGACTAAAAGTGCGGACAGAGACAGACAGTGTGGACATAGACTGAAAGTGCGGACAGTGACTGACAGTGAGGAAATAGACTGACAGTGCGGACATGGACTTACAGTGGAGACAGGGACTGACCACGCGGAGAGAGACTAAAAGTGCGGACAGAGGTGGACAGTGCAGACAGGGACTGACAATGTGGACAGTGATTGACACTGCGGACAGGGATTGAGAGTGCGGAGTGGGATTTTCAGTGCGGACAGGGATTGACAGTGTGGACAGGGATTGACAGTGGGGACAGGGATTGACAGTGCGGACAGAGACTGGCAGTGCAGACAGGGACTGACATTGCAGACAATGATTGACACTGCGGACAGGGATTGAGAGTGCGGACAGGGATTGAGAGTGCCGAAAGGGATTGAGAGTGCGGACAGGGATTGACAGTGCGGACATAGACTGACAGTGCGGACAGAGACTGACAGTGCAGAAAGGGACTGACACAGTGCGGACAGAGACTGACAGTGTGGAGAGAGACTGACAGTGTTGACAGTGATTGACCCAGTGGACAGTGACTGACAGTGTGGACAGAGACTGACAGTGCAGACAGCGACTAACACGATGGACAAACATTGACAGTGTGGAAAGAGACTGGCAGTGGGGAAAGACAATCACAGTGCAGACGGAGACTGACAGTACGGACATAGACTGACAGTGCGGACAAAGACTGACAGTGAGGACATAGACTGACAGTGCGGACAGAGACTGACAGTGAGGACATAGACTGACAGTCCGGACATGGACTTACCGTGGAGACAGAGACTGACCACGCGGACAGAGACTGAAAGTGCGGACAGAGACAGACAGTGCAGACAGGGACTAACATTGCGGACAATGATTGACACTGCGGACAGGGATTGAGAGTGCGGACAGGGATTGAGAGTGCGGACAGGGATTGAGAGTGCGGACAGGGATTGACAGTGCGGACATAGACTGACAGTGCGGACAGAGACTGACAGTGCGGACAGAGACTGATAGTGCGGACAGAGACTGACAGTGTGGACAGAAACTGACAGTTTGGACAGAGACTGACAGTGCAGACAGCGAATGACAGTGCGGACTGAGACTGACAGTGCGCACAGAGACTAACAGTGTGGAGAGAGACTGACAGTCCGGACAGAGACTGACAGGGCGGACAGAGACTGACAGTGCGGACATAGACTGACAGTCCGGCCAGAGACAAACATTGCGGACAGAGACTGACAGTGCTGACTGTGACTGACAGTGTGGACAGAGATTGACAATGTGGACAGAGATTGACAGAGCGGACATAGACAAACATTGCGGACAGAGACTGACAGTGCTGACTGTGACTGACAGTGTGGAGAGAGACTGTCATTGTGGACAGTGATTGACCCAGTGGACAGGGGTTGTCAGTGTGGACCGAGACTGACAGTGTGGATGGAGATTGAGAATGTGGACAGAGACTGACAGTGTGGACAGAGACTAAAAGTGCGGACAGAGACAGACAGTCCAGGCAGGGACTGACATTGCAGACAATGATTGACACTGCGGTCAGGGATTGAGAGTGCGGACAGGGATTGAGAGTGCGGACAGGAATTGAGAGTGTGGACAGGGATTAAGAGTGCGGACAGGGACTGACAGTGCGGACATGGACTGACAGTGCGGACATGGACTGACAGTGTGGACAGAGACTGACAGTGCAAACAGAGACTGATAGTGCGGACAGAGACTGACAGTGCAGACAGCGACTAACACGACGGACAAAGATTGACAGTGTGGAAAGAGACTGGCAGTGGGGAAAGAAAATCACAGTGCGGACAGAGACTGACAGTATGCACATAGATTGACAGTGCGGACAGAGACTGACAGTACGGACACAGGCTGACATTGCGGACAGAGTTCGTCAGTGTGGACAGTGATTGACAGTGTGGAGAGAGATGGCAGTGCAGACAGTGATTTACAGTCTGGACAGAGACTGACAATGCAGAGAGAGAATGACTGTGGAAACGGACTGAGAGTGCGGACAGAGACTGACAGTGCGGACAGAGACTAACAGTGCGGACAGAGACTAACAGTGCAGACAGCGACTAACACGACGGACAAAGATTGACAGTGTGGAAAGAGACTGGCAGTGGGGAAAGAAAATCACAGTGCAGACGGCGACTGACAGTACGGACATGGACTGACAGTGTGGACAAAGATTGACAGTGAGGACATTGACAGACACTGCCGACAGAGACTGACCGTGTGGGAAGTGTTTGTCCGTGTGCACAGTGATTGACGTTGTGGACAAAGACTGGCAGTGCGGACAGAGACTGACAGTGCGGAGAGAGACTGACAGTGTGGACAGTGATTGACCCAGTGGACAGGATTGGCAGTGTGGACCGAGACTCATAGTGTGGACAGAGATTGACAGTGTGGACAGTGACTGACAGTGTGGACAGAGACTGACAGTGCGGACAGAGACAAACATTGCAGACAGAGACTGACAGTGCGGACAGTGATTGACCCAGTGGACAGCGATTGGCAGTGTGGACTGAGACTGACAGTGTGGACGGAGATTGACAGTGTGGACAGAGACTGACAGTGTGGACAGAGACAAACATTGCGGACAGAGACTGACAGTGTGGACAGAGACTGACAGTGTGGATGGAGATTGACAGCGTGGACATAGACAGACAGTATGGACAGAGACAGACATGGTGGAGAGAGACTGACAGTGCGGACAGTGACTTACAGTGTGGACTGAGAGTGACACTGCGGACAGAGAAAAACATTGCGGACAGAGACTGTGCGGACAGTGACTGACAGTGTGGCCAGAGACTGACAGTGCAGAGAGAGCCTGACAGTGCGGACAGAGACTGACAGTGTGGACCGTGACTGACAGTGTGGACAGAGACTGACAGTGTGGAGAGAGACTGACAGTGTGGACAGTGATTGACCCAGTGGACAGTGACTGACAGTGTGGACAGAGACTGACAGTGCAGACTGCGAATAACACGACGGAAAAAGATTGACAGTGTGGAAAGAGACTGGCAGTGGGGACAGAAAATCACAGTGCAGACAGATACTGACAGTGCGGACATAGACTGACAGTGCGGACAGAGACTAACAGTGCAAACAGAGACTGACAGTGCGGACAGAGACTGACAGTGTGGACATAGATTGACAGTGCGGACATAGACTGAGAGTGCGGACAGAGACTGACAGTGTGGACAGAGACTGACAATGTGGACAGAGATTGACAGTGTGGACAGAGATGGACAGTACAGACAGGGACTGACAGTGTGGACAGAGACTGACTGTGTGGACAGTGATTGACCCAGTGGACAGGGATTGGCAGTGTGGACCGAGACTCACAGTATGGACAGAGATTGACAGTGTGGACAGAGACTGACAGTGTGGACAGTGACTGACAATGTGGACAGAGATTGACAGTGTGGACAGAGATGGACAGTACAGACAGGGAATGACAGTGTGGACCGAGACTCACAGTGTGGACAGAGATTGACAGTGTGGACAGTGACTGACATTGTGGACAGAGACTGACAGTGCGGACAGTGACAAACATTGCGGACAGAGACTGACAGTGCGGACAGTGACTGACAGTGTGGAGAGAGACTGACAGTGTGGACAGTGATTGACCCAGTGGACAGTGACTGACAGTGAGAACAGAGACTGACAGTGCAGACAGCGACTAACACGACGGACAAAGATTGACAGTGTGGAAAGAGACTGGCAGTGGGAAAGAAAATCACAGTGCAGACGGAGACTGACAGTACGGACATAGACTGACAGTGCGGACAAAGACTGACAGTGGAGACAGAGACTGACCACGCGGACAGAGACTAAAAGTGCGGACAAAGACAGACAGTGCAGACAGGGACTGACATTGCGGAAAATGATTGACACTGCGGACAGGGATTGAGAGTGCGGACAGGGATTGAGAGTGCAGACAGGGATTAAGAGTGCGGACAGGGATTGACAGTGCAGACAGGGATTGACAGTGCGGACTGGGATTGACAGTGCAGACATAGACTGACAGTGCGGACAGAGACTGACAGTCCGGACAGAGACTGACAGTGCGGACAGAGACTGAGAGTGTGGACAGAGATTGACAGTGCGGACATAGACTGACAGTGCAGACAGAGACTGACAGTTCAAACAGAGACTGACAGTGCGGACAGAGACTGACAGTGTGGACAAAAACTGACTGTTTGGACAGAGACTGACAGTGCAGTCAGCGAATGACAGTGCGGACTGAGACTGACAGTGCGGACAGTGACTAACAGCGTGGACAGAGACTGACAGTCCGGACAGAGACTGACATTGCGGACAGAGACTGACAGTGCGGACAGACACTGACAGTGTGGAGAGAGACTGACAGTCCGGACAGAGACTGACAGTCTGGACAGAGACTGACAGTGTGGACATAGACTGACATTGCGGACAGAGACTTAAAGTGCAGACAGAGACTGACCACGCGGACAGAGACTAAAAGTGCGGACAGAGACAGACAGTGTGGACATAGACTGAAAGTGCGGACAGTGACTGACAGTGAGGAAATAGACTGACAGTGCGGACATGGACTTACAGTGGAGACAGGGACTGACCACGCGGAGAGAGACTAAAAGTGCGGACAGAGGTGGACAGTGCAGACAGGGACTGACAATGTGGACAGTGATTGACACTGCGGACAGGGATTGAGAGTGCGGAGTGGGATTTTCAGTGCGGACAGGGATTGACAGTGTGGACAGGGATTGACAGTGGGGACAGGGATTGACAGTGCGGACAGAGACTGGCAGTGCAGACAGGGACTGACATTGCAGACAATGATTGACACTGCGGACAGGGATTGAGAGTGCGGACAGGGATTGAGAGTGCCGAAAGGGATTGAGAGTGCGGACAGGGATTGACAGTGCGGACATAGACTGACAGTGCGGACAGAGACTGACAGTGCAGAAAGGGACTGACACAGTGCGGACAGAGACTGACAGGGCAGAAAGGGACTGACAATGTGAACAATGATTGACACTACGGACAGGGATTGAGAGTGCAGACTGGGATTTTCAGTGCGGACTGGGATTGACAGTGCAGACATGGACTGACAGTGCGGACAGAGACTGACAGTCCGGACAGAGACTGACAGTGCGGACATCGACTGACAGTGCGGACAGAGACTGACAGTGCAGACATAGACTGACAGTGCGGACAGAGACTGACAGTATGGACATAGATTGACAGTGCGGACAGAGACTGACAGTGCAGACAGAGACTGACAGTGTGGACAGAGATTGATAGTGTGGACGGAGATTGACAGTGTGGGCAGAGACAAACATTGCGGACAAAGACTGACAGTGCGGACAGAGACTGACAGTGTGGACAGAGACTGACAGTGCGGACAGAGAAAAACATTGCGGACAGAGACTGACAGTGCGGACAGTGACTGACAGTGTGGACAGTGACTGACAGTGTAGACAGAGACTGACAGTGTGGACAGAGACTGACAGTGTAGACATGGACTTACAGTGGAGACAGAGACTGACCACGCGGAGAGAGACTAAAAGTGCGGACAGAGGTGGACAGTGTAGACAGGGACTGACAATGTGGACAGTGATTGACACTGCGGACAGGGATTGAGAGTGCGGAGTGGGATTTTCAGTGCGGACAGGGATTGACAGTGTGGACAGGGATTGACAGTGGGGACAGGGATTGACAGTGCGGACAGAGACTGGCAGTGCAGACTGAGACTGGCAGTGCAGATAGAGTCTGGCATTGACTGTGTGCACAGAGATTGACAGTGCGGACAAAGTTCGTCAGTGTGGACAGTGATTGACAGTGTGGAGAGAGATGGCAGTGCAGACAGTGATTTACAGTATGGACAGAGACTGACAATGCAGATAGAGAATGACTGTGGAAACGGACTGAGAGTGCGGACAGAGACTGACAGTGCGGACAGAGACTAACAGTGCGGACAGAGACTGACAGAGTGGACAGAGACTGAGTGCGGAGCGAGACGGACAGTGCGGACAGAGATTGACAGCGTGGACATAGACTGACAGTGCGGACAGAGACAAACATTGCGGACAGAGATTGACAGTGCTGACTGTGACTGACAGTGTGGAGAGAGACTGACAGTGTGGACAGTGATTGACCCAGTGGACAGGGATTGGCAGTGTGGACCGAGATTGACAGTGTGGACGGAGATTGACAATGTGGACAGAGACTGACAGTGTGGTCAGAGATTGACAATGTGGACAGTGCGGACAGGGATTGACAGTGTCGACAGAGACTGACAGTGAGGACAGAGACTGACAGTGTGGACAGAGACTGACAATGTGGACAGTGCGGACAGGGATTGACAGTGTGGACATAGACTGACAGTTTGGACATAGTCTGACAGTGTGGACAGAGACTGACAGTGTGGACAGAGACGGACAATGTGGACAGAGATTGACAGTGTGGACAGAGATGGACAGTACGGACAAGGATTGACAGTGTGGACAGAGACTGAGAGTGTGGACAGTGATTGACCCAGTGGACAGGATTGGCAGTGTGGACCGAGACTCATATTGTGGACGGAGATTGACAGTCTGGACAGAACCTGACAGTGCAGACAGTGACTAACACGACGGACAAAGATTGACAGTGTGGAAAGAGACTGGCAGTGGGGAAAGAAAATCACAGTGCAGGCGGAGACTGACAGTACGGACATAGACAGACAGTGCGGACAGACAGACAGCGAGGACATAGACAGACAGTGCGGACATGGACTGACAGTGCGGACAGAGACTGACAGTGAGGACATTGACTGACAGTGCGGACAGAGACTAAAAGTGCGGACATAGACTGACAGAGCGGACAGATACTGACAGTGCAGAGAGAGACGGACAGTGACTGACAGTTTGCACAGAGAATGACAGTGCGCACAGAGAAAACCATTGCGGACAGCGACTGACAGTGAGGACATAGACTGACAGTGGGGACAGAGACTGACAGTGTAGACATAGATTGACAGTGCTGACAGAGACTGACAGTGCAGACAGAGACTGACAGTGCGGACATGGACTGACATTGCGGACAGTAACTGACAGTGTGGACAGAGAATGACAGGGCGGATACAGAAAGAAATTGCGGACAGTGACTTACAGTGCGGACAATGACTGACAGTGTGGACAGAGACTGACAGTGTAGACAGAGACTGACAGTGTGGACAGAGACTGACAGTGTGGACAGAGACTGACAGTGTGGACAGAGACAGACAGTGTGGACAGAGACAAACATTGCGGACAAAGACTGACAGTGCGGACAGTGACTGACAGTTTGCACAGAGAATGACAGTGCGGACAGAGAAAACCATTGCGGACAGCGACTGACAGTGCGGACAGAGACTGACAGTCCGGACAGAGACTGACAGTGCAGACATCGACTGACAGTGTGGACAGAGACTGACAGTGTGGATGGAGATTGACAGCGTGGACAGAGACAGACAGTGTGGACAGAAACAAACATTGCGGACAGAGACTGACAGTGTGGACAGAGACTTACAGTGCAGACAGAGACTGACCACGCGGACAGAGACTAAAAGTGCGGACAGAGACAGACAGTGCAGACAGGGACTGAAATTGCGGACAGAGACTGACAGTGCAGACATAGACAGACAGAGCGGACAGAGACTGACAGTGCGGAGAGACACAGACAGTGCGGACAGAGACCGACAGTACGGACATAGACTGACAATGCGGACATCGACTGACAATGCTGACATAGATTGACAATGCGGACATAGACTGACAGTGCGGACAGAGACTGACAGTATGGACATAGATTGACAGTGCGGACAGAGACTGACAGTGCAGACAGAGACTGACAGTGTGGACAGAGATTGATAGTGTGGACGGAGATTGACAGTGTGGACAGAGACTGACAGTGCAGACAGAGACTGACAGTGTGGACAGAGACTGACAGTGTGGACAGAGACTGACAGTGTGGACAGAGACTGACAGTGCGGACAGAGAAAAACATTGCGGACAGAGACTGACAGTGCGGACAGTGACTGACAGTGTGGAGAGTGACTGACAGTGTGGACAGGGACTGACAGTGAAGACATGGACTTACAGTGGAGACAGAGACTGACCACGCGGAGAGAGACTAAAAGCGCGGATAGAGACAGACAGTGCAGACAGGGACTGACATTGCGGACAATGATTGACACTGCGGACAGGGATTGAGAGTGCGGACAGGGATTGAGAGTGCGGACAGGGATTGAGAGTGCGGAGAGGGATTGACAGTGCGGACAGAGACTGACAGTGCAAACAGAGACTGACAGTGCAGACAGAGACTGACAGTGCAGACAGAGACTGACAGTGCAGAAAGGGACTGACAATGTGAACAATGATTGACACTACGGACAGGGATTGATAGTGCGGACTGGGATTTTCAGTGTGGAGAGGGATTGACAGTGCGGACAGGGATTGACATTGTGGACTGGGATTGACAGTGCAGACATGGACTGACAGTGCGGACAGAGACTGACAGTCCGGACAGAGACTGACAGGGCGGACAGAGACTGACAGTGCGGACATAGACTGACAGTGCGGTCAGAGACGAACAGTGCGGACAGAGACTGACAGAGCGTACAGAGACTGACAGTGCGGAGAGAGACGGACAGAGCGGACAGAGACCGACAGTACGGACATAGACTGACAATGCGAACATAGACTGACAATGCTGACTTAGACTGACAATGCGGACAGAGACTAACAGTGCGGACATAGACTGACAGTATGGACATAGATTGACAGTGCGGACAGAGACTGACAGTGTGGACAGAGACTGACAGTGTGGACAGAGACTGACAGTGTGGACAGAGATTGACAGCGTGGACAGAGACAGACAGTGTGGACAGAGACAAACATTGCGGACAAAGACTGACAGTGCGGACAGTGACTGACAATTTGGACAGAGAATGACAGTGCGGACAGAGAACACAATTGCGGACAGAGACTGACAGTGCGGACAGTGACTGACAGTGTGGACAGAGACAAACATTGGAGACAGACAGTGACAGTGCGGACAGAGACTGACATTTGGACAGAGACTGACAGTGTGGACAGAGGGTGACAGTGCGGACAGAGAAAAACATTGCGGACAGAGACTGACAGTGCGGACAGTGACTGACAGTGCGGACAGAGACTGACAGTGCGGACAGAGACTGACAGTGCAGACAGTGACTGACAGTGTGGACAGAGACTGACAGTGCAGACAGTGATTAACACGATGGACAAAGGTTGACAGTGTGGAAAGAGACTGGCAGTGGGGAAAGAAAATCACAGTGCAGACGGAGACTGACAGTACGGACATAGACTGACAGTGCGGACAGAGACTGACAGTGAGGACATAGACTGACAGTGTGAACATGGACTGACAGTGCGGACAGAGACTGACAGAGTGGACATAGACTGACATTGCGGACAGAGACTTACAGTGCAGACAGAGACTGACAGTCCGGACAGAGACTAAACATGCGGACAGAGACAGACAGTGCAGACAGGGACTGACATTGTGGACAATGATTGACACTGCGGACAGGGATTGAGAGTGCGGACAGGTTTTGAGAGTGCGGACAGGGATTGACAGTGCGGACATAGACTGACAGTGCGGACAGAGACTGACAGTGCGGACAGAGACTGACAGTCCGGACAGAGACTAAAAGTGCGGACAGAGACTGACAGTGCAGACAGGGACTGACATTGCGGAAAATGATTGACACTGCGGAGAGGGATTGAGAGTGCGGACAAGGATTGACAGTCCGGACAGAGACTGACAGTGCGGACATAGACTGACAGTGCGGACAGAGACTAACAGTGCCGACATAGACTGACAGAGCGGACAGAGACTGACAGTGCAGAGAGAGACGGACAGTGCGGACAGAGACCGACAGGACGGACATAGACTGACAATGCGGACATAGACTGACAATGCGGACATAGACTGACAGTGCGGACAGAGACTGACAGTATGGACATAGACTGACATTGCGGACAGAGACTTACAGTGCAGACAGAGACTGACAGTCCGGACAGAGACTAAACATGCGGACAGAGACAGACAGTGCAGACAGGGACTGACATTGTGGACAATGATTGACACTGCGGACAGGGATTGAGAGTGCGGACAGGTTTTGAGAGTGCGGACAGGGATTGACAGTGCGGACATAGACTGACAGTGCGGACAGAGACTGACAGTGCGGACAGAGACTGACAGTCCGGACAGAGACTAAAAGTGCGGACAGAGACTGACAGTGCAGACAGGGACTGACATTGCGGAAAATGATTGACACTGCGGAGAGGGATTGAGAGTGCGGACAAGGATTGACAGTCCGGACAGAGACTGACAGTGCGGACATAGACTGACAGTGCGGACAGAGACTAACAGTGCCGACATAGACTGACAGAGCGGACAGAGACTGACAGTGCAGAGAGAGACGGACAGTGCGGACAGAGACCGACAGGACGGACATAGACTGACAATGCGGACAGAGACTGACAATGCGGACATAGACTGACAGTGCGGACAGAGACTGACAGTATGGACATTGACTGACAGTGCAGACAGAGACTGACAGTGCAGACAGAGAATGACAGTGTGGAAAGAGATTGACAGTGTGGACAGAGATTGACAGCGTGGACAGAGACAGGCAGTGTGGACAGAGACAAACATTGCGGAAAAAGACTGACAGTGCGGACAGTGACTGACAGTGTGGACAGAGAATGACAGTGCGGACAGAGAAAAACATTGCGGACAGAGACTGACAGTGCGGACAGTGACTGACAGTGCGGACAGTGACTGACAGTGGGGACAGAGACTGACAGTGTGGACGGAGATTGACAGCGCGGACAGAGACAGACAGTGTGGACAGAGACAAACATTGCAGACAAAGACTGACAGTGCGAACAGTGACTGACAGTGTGGACAGAGATTGACAGTGTGGACAGAGGGTGACAGTGCGGACAGAGACTGACAGTGCGGACAGTGACTGACAGTGTGGACAGAGACTGACAGTGTAGACAGAGACTGACAGTGCGGACAGTGACTGACAGTGTGGACAGAGACTGACAGTGTAGTCAGTGACTGACAGTGTGGACAGAGAGTGACAGTGCAGACAGAGAAAAACATTGCGGACAGAGACTGACAGTGCGGACAGAGACTGACAATGTGGACAGAGACTGATAGTTCAGACAGTGACTAACACGATGGACAAAGATTGACAGTGTGGAAAGAGACTGGCAGTGGGGAAAGAAAATCGCAGTGCAGACGGAGACTGACAGTACAGACATAGACTGACAGTGCGGACAGAGACTGACAGTGAGGACATAGACCGACAGTGTGGAAATGGACTGACAGTGCGGACAGAGACTGACAGTGTGGACGGAGATTGACAGCGTGGACAGAGACAGACAGTGTGGACAGAGACAAACATTGCGGAAAAAGACTGACAGTGCGGACAGTGACTGACAGTGTGGACAGTGACTGACAGTGTGGACAGAGATTGACAGTGTGGACAGAGGGTGACAGTGCGGACAGAGAAAAACATTGCAGACAGAGACTGACAGTGCAGACAGAGACTGACAGTGCAGACAGAGACTGACAGTGCAGAAAGGGACTGACAATGTGAACAATGATTGACACTACGGACAGGGATTGATAGTGCGGACTGGGATTTTCAGTGTGGAGAGGGATTGACAGTGCGGACAGGGATTGACATTGTGGACTGGGATTGACAGTGCAGACATGGACTGACAGTGCGGACAGAGACTGACAGTCCGGACAGAGACTGACAGGGCGGACAGAGACTGACAGTGCGGACATAGACTGACAGTGCGGTCAGAGACGAACAGTGCGGACAGAGACTGACAGAGCGGACAGAGACTGACAGTGCGGAGAGAGACGGACAGAGCGGACAGAGACCGACAGTACGGACATAGACTGACAATGCGAACATAGACTGACAATGCTGACTTAGACTGACAATGCGGACAGAGACTAACAGTGCGGACATAGACTGACAGTATGGACATAGATTGACAGTGCGGACAGAGACTGACAGTGTGGACAGAGACTGACAGTGTGGACAGAGACTGACAGTGTGGACAGAGATTGACAGCGTGGACAGAGACAGACAGTGTGGACAGAGACAAACATTGCGGACAAAGACTGACAGTGCGGACAGTGACTGACAATTTGGACAGAGAATGACAGTGCGGACAGAGAACACAATTGCGGACAGAGACTGACAGTGCGGACAGTGACTGACAGTGTGGACAGAGACAAACATTGGAGACAGACAGTGACAGTGCGGACAGAGACTGACATTTGGACAGAGACTGACAGTGTGGACAGAGGGTGACAGTGCGGACAGAGAAAAACATTGCGGACAGAGACTGACAGTGCGGACAGTGACTGACAGTGCGGACAGAGACTGACAGTGCGGACAGAGACTGACAGTGCAGACAGTGACTGACAGTGTGGACAGAGACTGACAGTGCAGACAGTGATTAACACGATGGACAAAGGTTGACAGTGTGGAAAGAGACTGGCAGTGGGGAAAGAAAATCACAGTGCAGACGGAGACTGACAGTACGGACATAGACTGACAGTGCGGACAGAGACTGACAGTGAGGACATAGACTGACAGTGTGAACATGGACTGACAGTGCGGACAGAGACTGACAGAGTGGACATAGACTGACATTGCGGACAGAGACTTACAGTGCAGACAGAGACTGACAGTCCGGACAGAGACTAAACATGCGGACAGAGACAGACAGTGCAGACAGGGACTGACATTGTGGACAATGATTGACACTGCGGACAGGGATTGAGAGTGCGGACAGGTTTTGAGAGTGCGGACAGGGATTGACAGTGCGGACATAGACTGACAGTGCGGACAGAGACTGACAGTGCGGACAGAGACTGACAGTCCGGACAGAGACTAAAAGTGCGGACAGAGACTGACAGTGCAGACAGGGACTGACATTGCGGAAAATGATTGACACTGCGGAGAGGGATTGAGAGTGCGGACAAGGATTGACAGTCCGGACAGAGACTGACAGTGCGGACATAGACTGACAGTGCGGACAGAGACTAACAGTGCCGACATAGACTGACAGAGCGGACAGAGACTGACAGTGCAGAGAGAGACGGACAGTGCGGACAGAGACCGACAGGACGGACATAGACTGACAATGCGGACATAGACTGACAATGCGGACATAGACTGACAGTGCGGACAGAGACTGACAGTATGGACATTGACTGACAGTGCAGACAGAGACTGACAGTGCAGACAGAGAATGACAGTGTGGAAAGAGATTGACAGTGTGGACAGAGATTGACAGCGTGGACAGAGACAGGCAGTGTGGACAGAGACAAACATTGCGGAAAAAGACTGACAGTGCGGACAGTGACTGACAGTGTGGACAGAGAATGACAGTGCGGACAGAGAAAAACATTGCGGACAGAGACTGACAGTGCGGACAGTGACTGACAGTGCGGACAGTGACTGACAGTGGGGACAGAGACTGACAGTGTGGACGGAGATTGACAGCGCGGACAGAGACAGACAGTGTGGACAGAGACAAACATTGCAGACAAAGACTGACAGTGCGAACAGTGACTGACAGTGTGGACAGAGATTGACAGTGTGGACAGAGGGTGACAGTGCGGACAGAGACTGACAGTGCGGACAGTGACTGACAGTGTGGACAGAGACTGACAGTGTAGACAGAGACTGACAGTGCGGACAGTGACTGACAGTGTGGACAGAGACTGACAGTGTAGTCAGTGACTGACAGTGTGGACAGAGAGTGACAGTGCAGACAGAGAAAAACATTGCGGACAGAGACTGACAGTGCGGACAGAGACTGACAATGTGGACAGAGACTGATAGTTCAGACAGTGACTAACACGATGGACAAAGATTGACAGTGTGGAAAGAGACTGGCAGTGGGGAAAGAAAATCGCAGTGCAGACGGAGACTGACAGTACAGACATAGACTGACAGTGCGGACAGAGACTGACAGTGAGGACATAGACCGACAGTGTGGAAATGGACTGACAGTGCGGACAGAGACTGACAGTGTGGACGGAGATTGACAGCGTGGACAGAGACAGACAGTGTGGACAGAGACAAACATTGCGGAAAAAGACTGACAGTGCGGACAGTGACTGACAGTGTGGACAGTGACTGACAGTGTGGACAGAGATTGACAGTGTGGACAGAGGGTGACAGTGCGGACAGAGAAAAACATTGCAGACAGAGACTGACAGTGCGGACAGTGACTGACAGTTTGGACAGAGACGGACAGTGTAGACAGAGACTGACAGTGTGGACAGAGACTGACAGTGCGGACAGAGACTGACAGTGCGGACAGAGACTGACAGTGTGGACAGAGACTGACAGTGGAGACAGTGACTAACACGACGGACAGAGATTGACAGTGTGGAAAGACACTGGCAGTTGGGAAAGAAATTCACAGTGCAGACGGAGACTGACAGTACGGACATAGACTGACAGTGTGGACAGAGACAAACATTGCAGTCAGAGACTGACAGTGCGGACAGTGACTGACCGTGTGGACAGAGAGTGACATTGCGGACAGAGATTGTCAGTGCGGACAGAGACAAACATTGCGGACAGAAACCGACAGTGCTGATTGTGACTGACAGTGTGGAGAGAGACTGACAGTGTAGACACTGATTGACCCAGTGGACTGGGATTCGCAGTGCGGACCGGGTCTCACAGTGTGGACGGAGATTGACAATGTGGACAGTGATTGACAATGTGGACAGTGCGGACAGGGATTGACAGTGTGGACAGAGACTGACAGTGTGGACAGAGACTGACAGTGTGGACAGAGACTGACAGTGTGGACAGAGACTGACAGTGTAGTCAGTGACTGACAGTGTGGACAGAGAGTGACAGTGCAGACAGAGAAAAACATTGCGGACAGAGACTGACAGTGCGGACAGAGACTGACAATGTGGACAGAGACTGATAGTTCAGACAGTGACTAACACGATGGACAAAGATTGACAGTGTGGAAAGAGACTGGCAGTGGGGAAAGAAAATCGCAGTGCAGACGGAGACTGACAGTACAGACATAGACTGACAGTGCGGACAGAGACTGACAGTGAGGACATAGACCGACAGTGTGGAAATGGACTGACAGTGCGGACAGAGACTGACAGTGTGGACGGAGATTGACAGCGTGGACAGAGACAGACAGTGTGGACAGAGACAAACATTGCGGAAAAAGACTGACAGTGCGGACAGTGACTGACAGTGTGGACAGTGACTGACAGTGTGGACAGAGATTGACAGTGTGGACAGAGGGTGACAGTGCGGACAGAGAAAAACATTGCAGACAGAGACTGACAGTGCGGACAGTGACTGACAGTTTGGACAGAGACGGACAGTGTAGACAGAGACTGACAGTGTGGACAGAGACTGACAGTGCGGACAGAGACTGACAGTGCGGACAGAGACTGACAGTGTGGACAGAGACTGACAGTGGAGACAGTGACTAACACGACGGACAGAGATTGACAGTGTGGAAAGACACTGGCAGTTGGGAAAGAAATTCACAGTGCAGACGGAGACTGACAGTACGGACATAGACTGACAGTGTGGACAGAGACAAACATTGCAGTCAGAGACTGACAGTGCGGACAGTGACTGACCGTGTGGACAGAGAGTGACATTGCGGACAGAGATTGTCAGTGCGGACAGAGACAAACATTGCGGACAGAAACCGACAGTGCTGATTGTGACTGACAGTGTGGAGAGAGACTGACAGTGTAGACACTGATTGACCCAGTGGACTGGGATTCGCAGTGCGGACCGGGTCTCACAGTGTGGACGGAGATTGACAATGTGGACAGTGATTGACAATGTGGACAGTGCGGACAGGGATTGACAGTGTGGACAGAGACTGACAGTGTGGACAGAGACAGACAGTGTGGACAGAGACTGACAGTGTGGACAGAGACTGACTGTGTGGACAGAGACTGTCAGTGTGGACAGAGACTGACAGTGTGGACAGAGATTGACAATGTGGACAGTGCGAACAGTGATTGACAGTGTGGACAGAGACTGACAGTGTGGACAGAGACTGTCAGTGTGAACAGAGACTGACAGTGTGGACAGAGACTGACAATGTGGACAGAGATTGACAGTGTGGACAGAGATGGACAGTATGGACAGGGATTGACAGTGTGGACAGAGCCTGACAGTGTGGACAGTGATTGACCAAGTGGACAGGGATTGGCAGTGTGGAACGAGACTCACAGTGTGGACGGAGATTGACAGTGTGGACAGTGACTGGCAGTGTGGACAGAGACTGACAGTGCGGACAGAGACAAACATTGTGGACAGAGACTGACAGTGCAGACAGTGACTGACAGTGTGGAGAGAGACTGACAGTGTGGACAGTGATTGACCCAGTGGACAGCGATTGGCAGTGTGGACTGAGACTGACAGTGTGGACGGAGATTGACAGTGTGGACAGAAACTGATAGTGTGGACAGAGACAAACATTGCGGACAGAGACTGACAGTGTGGACAGAGACTGACAGTGTGGACAGTGATTGACCCAGTGGACAGGGATTGGCAGTGTGGACAGAAACTCACAGTGAACAAAGAACAAAGAACAGTACAGCACTGGAAACAGGCCCTTCGGCCCTCCAAGCCTGTGCCGCTCCTTGGTCCAACTAGACCAATCGTTTGTATCCCTCCATTCCCAGGCTGCTTATGTGACTATCCAGGTAAGTCTTAAACGATGTCAGTGTGTCTGCCTCCACCACCCTACTTGGCAGCGCATTCCAGGCCCCCACCACCCTCTGTGTAAAAAACGTCCCTCTGATATCTGAGTTATACTTCGCCCCTCTCAGCTTGAGCCCGTGACCCCTCGTGATCGTCACCTCCGACCTGGGAAAAAGCTTCCCACTGTTCACCCTGTCTATACCCTTCATAATCTTGTATACCTCTATTAGATCTCCCCTCATTCTCCGTCTTTCCAAGGAGAACAACCCCAGTCTACCCAATCTCTCCTCATAGCTAAGACCCTCCATACCAGGCAACATCCTGGTAAACCTTCTCTGCACTCTCTCTAACGCCTCCATGTCCTTCTGGTCGTGCGGCGACCAGAACTGGACGCAGTACTCCAAATGTGGCCTAACCAGTGTTCTATTCAGCTGCATCATCAGACTCCAGCTTTTATACTCTCTGCCCCGTCCTATAAAGGCAAGCATTCCATATGCCTTCTTCACCACCTTCTCCACCTGTGTTGCCACCTTCAAAGATTTGTGGACTTGCACACCTAGGTCCCTCTGTGTTTCTATACTCCTGATGACTCTGCCATTTATTGTCTCACTCCTCCCTACATTATTTCTTCCAAAATGCATCACTTCGCATTTATCCGGATTAAACTCCATCTGCCACCTCTCCGCCCAATTGTCCAGCCTATCTATATCCTGCTGTATTGCCCGACAATGCTCTTCGCTATCCGCAAGTCCAGCCATCTTCGTGTCATCCGCAAACTTGCTGATTACACCAGTTACACCTTCTTCCAAATCATTTATATATATCACAAATAGCAGACGTCCCAGTACAGAGCCCTGCGGAACACCACTGGTCACAGACCTCCAGCCGGAAAAAGACCCTTCGACCACTACCCTCTGTCTCCTATGGCCAAGCCAGTTCTCCACCCATCTCGCCACTTCTCCTTGTATCCCATGAGCCTTAACCTTCTTAAGCAACCTGCCATGTGGGACTTTGTCAAATGCCTTACTGAAATCCATATAGACGACATCCACGGCCCTTCCTTCATCAACCGTTTTTGTCACTTCCTCAAAAAACTCCACCAAATTTGTAAGGCACGACCTCTCTCTTACAAAACCATGCTGTCTGTCACTAATGAGATTGTTCCGTTCTAAATGCACATACATCCTTTCTCTAAAAATCCTCTCCAACAACTTCCCTACCACGGACGTCAAGCTCACCGGCCTATAATTTTCTGGCTTATCCCTGCTACCCTTCTTAAACAACGGGACCACATTCGCTATCCTCCAATCCTCGGGGACCTCACCCGTGTCCAAAGAAGCAACAAAGATTTCCGTCAGAGGCCCAGCAATTTCATCTCTCATCTCCCTGAGCAGTCGAGGATAGATGCCATCAGGCCCTGGGGCTTTGTCAGTTTTAATGTTCCCTAAAAAACCTAACACTTCCTCTCTTGTAATGGAGATTTTCTCTAACGGGTCAACACCTCCCTCCGAGACACTCCCGGTTAACACGCCCCTCTCCTTTGTCAATACCAATGCAAAGTATTCATTTAGGATCTCCCCTATTCCCTTGGGTTCTAAGCATAATTCCCCTCCTTTGTCCCTGAGAGGTCCGATTTTCTCCCTGACAACTCTTTTGTTCCTAACGTATGAATAGAATGCCTTAGGATTCTCCTTAATCCTGCCTGCCAAGAACATCTCGTGACCTCTTTTTGCCCTTCTAACTCCCCGTTTGAGTTCTTTCCTACTCTCTCTGTATTCCTCCAGAGCTCCATCTGTTTTCAGTTGCCTGGACTTAACGTACGCCTCCCTTTTCATTTTAATCAGATCCTCAATTTCCCTGGTTATCCACGGCTCTCGAATTCTACCTTTCCTATCTTTCCTTTTCACAGGCACATGCCTATCCTGCAGCCTTGTCAATAGTTCCTTAAAAGACTCCCACATGCCAGACGTGGACTTCCCCTCGAACATCCTCTCCCAATCAACATCCACCAATTCCTGCCTAATCCGGCTATAGTTAGCCTTCCCCCAATTTAGCACCCTGCCCGTAGGACAGCACTCATCCTTGTCTATTACTATCCTAAAGTTAACAGAGTTGTGGTCACTATTTGCCACATGTTCCCCTACCGAAACTTTGATGACCTGACCGGGCTCATTTCCCAGAACTAGGTCCAGTATAGCCCCCTCTCTAGTTGGACTATCTACATACTGTTCTGAAGAACCTTCCAGTACGCATTTTACAAATTCCTCCCCGTCCGGTCCCCCAGCTCTCATCACTTTCCAGTCTGTGCCAGGGAAATTAAAGTCCCCCACTACAACAACCCTATTTTTTCTGCACCTATCCAGAATCTCCTGACATATCCTTTCCTCCACTTCCCGTGGGCTGTTGGGTGGTCTGTAGTACACCCCCAGCATAGTGACTGCACCCTTCCTGTTTTTCTGAGTTCCACCCACAGCGACTCAGTACATGACCCCTCTAAGTTGTCTACCCTCTGCACCGTGGTAATATGCTCCTTAACTAATGTCGCTACACCCCCACCTTTTTTAGCCCCTCCTCTGTCTCGCCTAAAACACTTATACCTTGGAACATTCAGCTGCCAGTCCTGTCCTTCATTTTAACCAAGTTTCCGTCACCGCAACCACATCCAAATTCTGGACAAGCATTAAGGCCCTAAGTTCGTCTGTTTTACCCGCTACGCTCCTCGCATTGAAGCAGATGCACTCCAGACCTCCAGGCCCACTCAGGTCATCCTCCTCCAGAGTGCTCCTCCAGAGTGGAGATTGACAGCGTGGACATAGACAAACAGTGTGGACAGAGACTGACAGTAAGGACATCGACTGACAGTTTGGACATGGACTGAGAGTGCGGACAGAGACTGACAGTGCGGACATAGACTGACAGTGCGGACATAGACTGACAATGCGGACATAGACTGACAGTGCGGACAGAGACTGACAGTGTGGACATAGACTGACAGTGCGGACATAGACTGACAATGCGGACATAGACTGACAGTGCGGACATAGACTGACAGTGCGGACAGAGACTGACAGTGTGGACATAGATTGACAGTGTGGACAGAGATTGACAGTGTGGACAGAGATTGACAGTGCAGACAGAGACGGACAGTGTGGACAGAGATTGACAGTGTGGACAGAGATTGACAGTGTGGACAGAGATTGACAGTGTGGACAGAGATTGACAGCGTGGACAGAGACAGACAGTGTGGACAGAGACAAACATTGCGGACAAAAACTGACAGTGCGGACAGTGACTGACAGTGTGGACAGAGAGTGACAGTGCGGACAGAGAAAAGTATTGCGGACAGAGACTGACAGTGCAGACAGTGACTGACAGTGTGGACAGAGACTGATGGTGTCGACAGAGACTGACAGTGTGGACAGAGACTGACAGTGTGGACAGAGACTGACAGTGTGGACGGAGATTGACAGCGTGGACAGAGACTGACAGTGCAGACAGTGACTAACATGACGGACAAAGATTGACAGTGTGGAAAGAGACTGGCAGTGGGGAAAGAAAATCACAGTGCAGACAGAGATTGACAGTAAGAACATAGACTGACAGTGAGGACATAGACTGACAGTGCGGTCATGGACTGACAGTGTGGACAGAGACTGACAGTAAGGACATAGACTTAAAGTGCGGACAGAGACAGACAGTGCAGACAGGGACTGACATTGCGTACAATGATTGACACTGCGGACAGGGATTGAGAGTACGGACAGGGAATGAGAGTGCGGACCGGGATTGAGAGTGCGGACAGGGATTGACAGTGCGGACATAGACTGACAGTGCGGACAGAGACTGACAGTCTGGACAGAGACTGACAGTGCGGACATAGACTGACAGTGCGGACAGAGACTGAAAGTGCGGACATAGACTGACAGAGCGGACAGAGACTGACAGTGTGGCAGAGATTGACAGTGTGGACAGAGATTGACAGCGTGGACAGAGACAGAGAGTGTGGACAGAGACAAACATTGTGGACAAAGACTGACAGTGCGGACAGTGACTGACAGTGTGGACAGAGAGTGACAGTGTAGACAGAGACTGACAGTGTGGACCGAGACTGACAGTGTGGACAGAGACTGACAGAGCGGACACAGACTGACAGTGCAGAGAGAGACGGACAGCGTGGACAGTGACTGACAGTGTGGACAGACACTGACAGTGTAGACAGAGATTGACAGTGTGGACAGAGACTGACAGTGTGGACAGAGACTGACAGTGTGGACGGAGATTGACAGCGTGGACAGAGACAGACAGTGTGGACAGAGACAAACATTGCGGACAAAGACTGACAGTGCTGACTGTGACTGACAGTGTGGAGAGACACTGACAGTGTGGACAGAGACTGACAGTGTAGACAGAGACTGACAGTGTGGACAGAGACTGACAGTGCGGACAGAGACTGACAGTGTGGAGAGAGACTGACTGTGCAGACAGTGACTAACACGACGGACAAAGATTGACAGTGTGGAAAGAGACTGGCAGTGGGGAAAGAAAATCACAGTGCAGACAGAGACTGACAGTGCGGACATAGATTGACAGAGAGGACATAGACTGACAGTGCGGTCATGGACTGACAGTGCGGACAGAGACTGACAGTAAGGACATAGACATAAAGTGCGGACAGAGACAGACAGTGCAGACAGGGACTGACATTGCGTACAATGATTGACACTGCGGACAGGGATTGAGAGTGCGGACAGGGATTGAGAGTGCGGACAGGGATTGAGAGTGCAGACCGGGATTGAGAGTGCGGACAGGGATTGACAGTGTGGACATAGACTGACAGTGCGGACAGAGACTGAAAGTGCAGACATAGACTGACAGAGCGGACAGAGACTGACAGTGTGGCAGAGATTGACAGTGTGGACAGAGATTGACAGCGTGGACAGAGACAGAGAGTGTGGACAGAGACAAACATTGCGGACAAAGACTGACAGTGCAGACAGTGACTAACAGTGTGGACAGAGAGTGAAAGTGTAGACAGAGACTGACAGTGTGGACAGCGACTGACAGTGTGGACAGAGACTGACAGAGCGGACAGAGACTGACAGTGCAGAGAGAGACGGACAGCGTGGACAGTGACTGACAGTGTGGACAGAGACTGACAGTGTAGACAGAGACTGATAGTGTGGACAGAGACTGACAGTGTGGACAGAGACTGACAGTGTGGACGGAGATTGACAGCGTGGACAGAGACAGACAGTGTGGACAGAGACAAACATTGCGGACAAAGACTGACAGTGCTGACTGTGACTGACAGTGTGGACAGAGAGTGACAGTGCGGACAGAGAAAAATATTGCGGACAGAGACTGACAGTGCGGACAGTGACTGACAGTGTGGACAGAGACTGATTGTGTCGACAGAGACTGACAGTGTGGACAGAGACTGACAGTGTGGACAGAGACTGACAGTGTGGACGGAGATTGGCAGCGTGGACAGAGAGTGACAGTGCAGACAGTGACTAACATGACGGACAAAGATTGACAGTGTGGAAAGAGATTGGCAGTGGGGAAAGAAAATCACAGTGCAGACAGAGACTGACAGTAAGAACATAGACTGACAGTGAGGACATAGACTGACAGTAAGGACATAGACTTAAAGTGCGGACAGAGACAGACAGTGCAGACAGGGACTGACATTGCGTACAATGATTGACACTGCGGACAGGGATTGAGAGTACGGACAGGGAATGAGAGTGCGGACCGGGATTGAGAGTGCGGACAGGGATTGACAGTGCGGACATAGACTGACAGTGCGGACAGAGACTGACAGTCTGGACAGAGACTGACAGTGCGGACATAGACTGACAGTGCGGACAGAGACTGAAAGTGCAGACATAGACTGACAGAGCGGACAGAGACTGACAGTGTGGCAGAGATTGACAGTGTGGACAGAGATTGACAGCGTGGACAGAGACAGAGAGTGTGGACAGAGACAAACATTGTGGACAAAGACTGACAGTGCGGACAGTGACTGACAGTGTGGACAGAGAGTGAAAGTGTAGACAGAGACTGACAGTGTGGACAGAGACTGACAGTGTGGACAGAGACTGACAGAGCGGACAGAGACTGACAGTGCAGAGAGAGACGGACAGCGTGGACAGTGACTGACAGTGTGGACAGAGACTGACAGTGTAGACAGAGACTGATAGTGTGGACAGAGACTGACAGTGTGGACAGAGACTGACAGTGTGGACGGAGATTGACAGCTTGGACAGAGACAGACAGTGTGGACAGAGACAAACATTGCGGACAAAGACTGACAGTGCTGACTGTGACTGACAGTGTGGAGAGACACTGACAGTGTGGACAGAGACTGACAGTGTAGACAGAGACTGACAGTGTGGACAGAGACTGACAGTGCGGACAGAGACTGACTGTGCAGACAGTGACCAACACGACGGACAAAGATTGACAGTGTGGAAAGAGACTGGCAGTGGGGAAAGAAAATCACAGTGCAGACAGAGACTGACAGTGCGGACATAGATTGACAGTGAGGACATAGACTGACAGTGCGGTCATGGACTGACAGTGCGGAGAGAGACGTACTGTGCGGACAGAGACCGACAGTACGGACATAGGCTGACAATGCGGACTTAGACTGACAATGCGGACATAGACTGACAGTGCGGACAGAGACTGACAGTGTGGACATAGATTGACAGTGCAGACAGAGACAGACAGTGTGGACAGAGATTGACAGTGTGGACAGAGATTGACAGCGTGTACAGAGACAGACAGTGTGGACAGAGACAAACATTGCGGACAAAGACTGACAGTGCGGACAGTGACTGACAGTGTGGACAGAGAGTGACAGTGCGGACAGAGAAAAATATTGCGGACAGAGACTGACAGTGCGGACAGTGACTGACAGTGTGGACAGAGACTGACAGTGTCGACAGAGACTGACAGTGTGGACAGAGACTGACAGTGTGGACAGAGACTGACAGTGTGGACAGAGACAAACATTGCGGACAAAGACTGACAGTGCTGACTGTGACTGACAGTGTGGAGAGAGACTGACAGTGTGGACAGAGACTGACAGTGTAGACAGAGACTGACAGTGTGGACAGAGACTGACAGTGCGGACAGAGACTGACAGTGTGGACAGAGACTGACAGTGCAGACAGTGACTAACATGACGGACAAAGATTGACAGTGTGGAAAGAGACTGGCAGTGGGGAAAGAAAATCACAGTGCAGACAGAGACTGACAGTAAGGACATAGACTGACAGTGAGGACATAGACTGACAGTGCGGTCATGGACTGACAGTGCGGACAGAGACTGACAGTAAGGACATAGACTTAAAGTGCGGACAGAGACAGACAGTGCAGACAGGGACTGACATTGTGTACAATGATTGACACTGCGGACAGGGATTCAGAGTGCGGACAGGGATTGAGAGTGCGGACCGGGATTGAGAGTGCGGACAGGGATTGACAGTGTGGACATAGACTGACAGTGCGGACAGAGACTGACAGTCCGGACAGAGACTGACAGTCTGGACAGAGACTGACAGTGCGGACATAGACTGACAGAGCGGACAGAGACTGACTGTGCAGACAGTGAACAACACGACGGACAAAGATTGACAGTGTGGAAAGAGACTGGCAGTGGGGAAAGAAAATCACAGTGCAGACAGAGACTGACAGTGTGGAGAGACACTGACAGTGTGGACAGAGACTAACAGTGTAGACAGAGACTGACAGTGTGGACAGAGACTGACAGTGCGGACAGAGACTGACTGTGCAGACAGTGACCAACACGACGGACAAAGATTGACAGTGTGGAAAGAGACTGGCAGTGGGGAAAGAAAATCACAGTGCAGACAGAGACTGACAGTGCGGACATAGATTGACAGTGAGGACAGAGACTGACAGTGCGGTCATGGACTGACAGTGCGGACAGAGACTGACAGTAAGGACATAGACTTAAAGTGCGGACAGAGACAGACAGTGCAGACAGGGACTGACATTGTGTACAATGATTGACACTGCGGACAGGGATTCAGAGTGCGGACAGGGATTGAGAGTGCGGACCGGGATTGAGAGTGCGGACAGAGACTGACAGTCCGGACAGAGACTGACAGTCTGGACAGAGACTGACAGTGCGGACATAGACTGACAGAGCGGACAGAGACTGACAGTGCGGAGAGAGACGGACAGTGCAGACAGAGACCGACAGTACGGACATAGACTGACAGTGCGGACATAGACTGACAGAACGGACAGAGACTGACAGTGCGGAGAGAGACGTACTGTGCGGACAGAGACCGACAGTACGGACATAGGCTGACAATGCGGACTTAGACTGACAATGCGGACATAGACTGACAGTGCGGACAGAGACTGACAGTGTGGACATAGATTGACAGTGCAGACAGAGACAGACAGTGTGGACAGAGATTGACAGTGTGGACAGAGATTGACAGCGTGGACAGAGACAGACAGTGTGGACAGAGACAAACATTGCGGACAAAGACTGACAGTGCGGACAGTGACTGACAGTGTGGACAGAGAGTGACAGTGCGGACAGAGAAAAATATTGCGGACAGAGACTGACAGTGCGGACAGTGACTGACAGTGTGGACAGAGACTGACAGTGTCGACAGAGACTGACAGTGTGGACAGAGACTGACAGTGTGGACAGAGACTGACAGTGTGGACAGAGACAAACATTGCGGACAAAGACTGACAGTGCTGACTGTGACTGACAGTGTGGAGAGAGACTGACAGTGTGGACAGAGACTGACAGTGTAGACAGAGACTGACAGTGTGGACAGAGACTGACAGTGCGGACAGAGACTGACAGTGTGGACAGAGACTGACAGTGCAGACAGTGACTAACATGACGGACAAAGATTGACAGCGTGGACAGAGACAGACAGTGTGGACAGAGACAAACATTGCGGACAAAGACTGACAGTGCTGACTGTGACTGACAGTGTGGAGAGAGACTGACAGTGTGGACAGAGACTGACAGTGGAGACAGAGACTGACAGTGTGGACAGAGACTGACAGTGCGGACAGAGACTGACAGTGTGGACAGAGACTGACAGTGCAGACAGTGACTAACATGACGGACAAAGATTGACAGTGTGGAAAGAGACTGGCAGTGGGGAAAGAAAATCACAGTGCAGACAGAGACTGACAGTAAGGACATAGACTGACAGTGAGGACATAGACTGACAGTGCGGTCATGGACTGACAGTGCGGACAGAGACTGACAGTAAGGACATAGACTTAAAGTGCGGACAGAGACAGACAGTGCAGACAGGGACTGACATTGTGTACAATGATTGACACTGCGGACAGGGATTCAGAGTGCGGACAGGGATTGAGAGTGCGGACCGGGATTGAGAGTGCGGACAGGGATTGACAGTGTGGACATAGACTGACAGTGCGGACAGAGACTGACAGTCCAGACAGAGACTGACAGTCTGGACAGAGACTGACAGTGCGGACATAGACTGACAGAGCGGACAGAGACTGACAGTGCGGAGAGAGACGGACAGTGCAGACAGAGACCGACAGTACGGACATAGACTGACAGTGCGGACATAGACTGACAGAACGGACAGAGACTGACAGTGCGGAGAGAGACGTACTGTGCGGACAGAGACCGACAGTACGGACATAGGCTGACAATGCGGACTTAGACTGACAATGCGGACATAGACTGACAGTGCGGACAGAGACTGACAGTGTGGACATAGATTGACAGTGCAGACAGAGACAGACAGTGTGGACAGAGATTGACAGTGTGGACAGAGATTGACAGCGTGGACAGAGACAGACAGTGTGGACAGAGACAAACATTGCGGACAAAGACTGACAGTGCGGACAGTGACTGACAGTGTGGACAGAGACTGACAGTGTCGACAGAGACTGACAGTGTGGACAGAGACTGACAGTGTGGACAGAGACTGACAGTGTGGACAGAGACAAACATTGCGGACAAAGACTGACAGTGCTGACTGTGACTGACAGTGTGGAGAGAGACTGACAGTGTGGACAGAGACTGACAGTGTAGACAGAGACTGACAGTGTGGACAGAGACTGACAGTGCGGACAGAGACTGACAGTGTTGACAGAGACTGACAGTGCAGACAGTGACTAACATGACGGACAAAGATTGACAGTGTGGAAAGAGACTGGCAGTGGGGAAAGAAAATCACAGTGCAGACAGAGACTGACAGTAAGGACATAGACTGACAGTGAGGACATAGACTTAAAGTGCGGACAGAGAGAGACAGTGCAGACAGGGACTGACATTGCGTACAATGATTGACACTGCGGACAGGGATTGAGATTACGGACAGGGATTGAGAGTGCGGACAGGGATTGACAGTGCGGACATAGACTGACAGTGCGAACAGAGACTGAAAGTGCGGACATAGACTGACAGTGCGGACAGAGCCTAACAGTGCGGACATAGACTGACAATGCGGACAGAGACTGACAGTGCGGACATAGACTGACAGTGCGGACAGAGACTGACAGTGTGGACATAGATTGACAGTGCAGACAGAGACTGACAGTGTGGACAGAGATTGACAGTGTGGACAGAGATTGACAGCGTGGACAGAGAGAGAGAATGTGGACAGAGACAAACATTGCGGACAAAGACTGACAGTGCGGACAGTGACTGACAGTGTGGACAGAGAGGGACAGTGTAGACAGAGACTGACAGTGTGGACAGAGACTGACAGTGTGGACAGAGACTGACAGAGCGGACAGAGACTGACAGTGCGGAGAGAGGCGGACAGCGTGGACAGTGACTGACAGTGTGGACAGAGACCGACAGTGTAGACAGAGACTGACAGTGTGGACAGAGACTGACAGTGTGGACAGAGACTGACAGTGTGGACGGAGATTGACAGCGTGGACAGAGACAGACAGTGTGGACAGAGACAAACATTGCGGACAAAGACTGACAGTGCTGACTGTGACTGACAGTGTGGAGAGAGACTGACAGTGTGGACAGAGACTGACAGTGTGGACAGAGACTGACAGTGCGGACAGAGACTGACAGTGCGGACAGTGACTGACAGTGTGGACAGAGACTGATGGTGTCTACAGAGACTGACAGTGTGGACAGAGACTGACAGTGTGGACAGAGACTGACAGTGCGGACAGAGACTGACAGTGTGGACAGAGACTGACAGTGCAGACAGTGACTAACATGACGGACAAAGATTGACAGTGTGGAAAGAGACTGGCAGTGGGGAAAGAAAATCACAGTGCAGACAGAGACTGACAGTAAGGACATAGACTGACAGTGAGGACATAGACTGACAGTGCGGTCATGGACTGACAGTGCGGACAGAGACTGACAGTAAGGACATAGACTTAAAGTGCGGACAGAGACAGACAGTGCAGACAGGGACTGACATTGTGTACAATGATTGACACTGCGGACAGGGATTCAGAGTGCGGACAGGGATTGAGAGTGCGGACCGGGATTGAGAGTGCGGACAGGGATTGACAGTGTGGACATAGACTGACAGTGCGGACAGAGACTGACAGTCCGGACAGAGACTGACAGTCTGGACAGAGACTGACAGTGCGGACATAGACTGACAGAGCGGACAGAGACTGACTGTGCAGACAGTGAACAACACGACGGACAAAGATTGACAGTGTGGAAAGAGACTGGCAGTGGGGAAAGAAAATCACAGTGCAGACAGAGACTGACAGTGTGGAGAGACACTGACAGTGTGGACAGAGACTAACAGTGTAGACAGAGACTGACAGTGTGGACAGAGACTGACAGTGCGGACAGAGACTGACTGTGCAGACAGTGACCAACACGACGGACAAAGATTGACAGTGTGGAAAGAGACTGGCAGTGGGGAAAGAAAATCACAGTGCAGACAGAGACTGACAGTGCGGACATAGATTGACAGTGAGGACAGAGACTGACAGTGCGGTCATGGACTGACAGTGCGGACAGAGACTGACAGTAAGGACATAGACTTAAAGTGCGGACAGAGACAGACAGTGCAGACAGGGACTGACATTGTGTACAATGATTGACACTGCGGACAGGGATTCAGAGTGCGGACAGGGATTGAGAGTGCGGACCGGGATTGAGAGTGCGGACAGAGACTGACAGTCCGGACAGAGACTGACAGTCTGGACAGAGACTGACAGTGCGGACATAGACTGACAGAGCGGACAGAGACTGACAGTGCGGAGAGAGACGGACAGTGCAGACAGAGACCGACAGTACGGACATAGACTGACAGTGCGGACATAGACTGACAGAACGGACAGAGACTGACAGTGCGGAGAGAGACGTACTGTGCGGACAGAGACCGACAGTACGGACATAGGCTGACAATGCGGACTTAGACTGACAATGCGGACATAGACTGACAGTGCGGACAGAGACTGACAGTGTGGACATAGATTGACAGTGCAGACAGAGACAGACAGTGTGGACAGAGATTGACAGTGTGGACAGAGATTGACAGCGTGGACAGAGACAGACAGTGTGGACAGAGACAAACATTGCGGACAAAGACTGACAGTGCGGACAGTGACTGACAGTGTGGACAGAGAGTGACAGTGCGGACAGAGAAAAATATTGCGGACAGAGACTGACAGTGCGGACAGTGACTGACAGTGTGGACAGAGACTGACAGTGTCGACAGAGACTGACAGTGTGGACAGAGACTGACAGTGTGGACAGAGACTGACAGTGTGGACAGAGACAAACATTGCGGACAAAGACTGACAGTGCTGACTGTGACTGACAGTGTGGAGAGAGACTGACAGTGTGGACAGAGACTGACAGTGTAGACAGAGACTGACAGTGTGGACAGAGACTGACAGTGCGGACAGAGACTGACAGTGTGGACAGAGACTGACAGTGCAGACAGTGACTAACATGACGGACAAAGATTGACAGCGTGGACAGAGACAGACAGTGTGGACAGAGACAAACATTGCGGACAAAGACTGACAGTGCTGACTGTGACTGACAGTGTGGAGAGAGACTGACAGTGTGGACAGAGACTGACAGTGGAGACAGAGACTGACAGTGTGGACAGAGACTGACAGTGCGGACAGAGACTGACAGTGTGGACAGAGACTGACAGTGCAGACAGTGACTAACATGACGGACAAAGATTGACAGTGTGGAAAGAGACTGGCAGTGGGGAAAGAAAATCACAGTGCAGACAGAGACTGACAGTAAGGACATAGACTGACAGTGAGGACATAGACTGACAGTGCGGTCATGGACTGACAGTGCGGACAGAGACTGACAGTAAGGACATAGACTTAAAGTGCGGACAGAGACAGACAGTGCAGACAGGGACTGACATTGTGTACAATGATTGACACTGCGGACAGGGATTCAGAGTGCGGACAGGGATTGAGAGTGCGGACCGGGATTGAGAGTGCGGACAGGGATTGACAGTGTGGACATAGACTGACAGTGCGGACAGAGACTGACAGTCCAGACAGAGACTGACAGTCTGGACAGAGACTGACAGTGCGGACATAGACTGACAGAGCGGACAGAGACTGACAGTGCGGAGAGAGACGGAACGTGCAGACAGAGACCGACAGTACGGACATAGACTGACAGTGCGGACATAGACTGACAGAACGGACAGAGACTGACAGTGCGGAGAGAGACGTACTGTGCGGACAGAGACCGACAGTACGGACATAGGCTGACAATGCGGACTTAGACTGACAATGCGGACATAGACTGACAGTGCGGACAGAGACTGACAGTGTGGACATAGATTGACAGTGCAGACAGAGACAGACAGTGTGGACAGAGATTGACAGTGTGGACAGAGATTGACAGCGTGGACAGAGACAGACAGTGTGGACAGAGACAAACATTGCGGACAAAGACTGACAGTGCGGACAGTGACTGACAGTGTGGACAGAGACTGACAGTGTCGACAGAGACTGACAGTGTGGACAGAGACTGACAGTGTGGACAGAGACTGACAGTGTGGACAGAGACAAACATTGCGGACAAAGACTGACAGTGCTGACTGTGACTGACAGTGTGGAGAGAGACTGACAGTGTGGACAGAGACTGACAGTGTAGACAGAGACTGACAGTGTGGACAGAGACTGACAGTGCGGACAGAGACTGACAGTGTTGACAGAGACTGACAGTGCAGACAGTGACTAACATGACGGACAAAGATTGACAGTGTGGAAAGAGACTGGCAGTGGGGAAAGAAAATCACAGTGCAGACAGAGACTGACAGTAAGGACATAGACTGACAGTGAGGACATAGACTTAAAGTGCGGACAGAGAGAGACAGTGCAGACAGGGACTGACATTGCGTACAATGATTGACACTGCGGACAGGGATTGAGATTACGGACAGGGATTGAGAGTGCGGACAGGGATTGACAGTGCGGACATAGACTGACAGTGCGAACAGAGACTGAAAGTGCGGACATAGACTGACAGTGCGGACAGAGCCTAACAGTGCGGACATAGACTGACAATGCGGACAGAGACTGACAGTGCGGACATAGACTGACAGTGCGGACAGAGACTGACAGTGTGGACATAGATTGACAGTGCAGACAGAGACTGACAGTGTGGACAGAGATTGACAGTGTGGACAGAGATTGACAGCGTGGACAGAGAGAGAGAATGTGGACAGAGACAAACATTGCGGACAAAGACTGACAGTGCGGACAGTGACTGACAGTGTGGACAGAGAGGGACAGTGTAGACAGAGACTGAAAGTGTGGACAGAGACTGACAGTGTGGACAGAGACTGACAGAGCGGACAGAGACTGACAGTGCGGAGAGAGGCGGACAGCGTGGACAGTGACTGACAGTGTGGACAGAGACCGACAGTGTAGACAGAGACTGACAGTGTGGACAGAGACTGACAGTGTGGACAGAGACTGACAGTGTGGACGGAGATTGACAGCGTGGACAGAGACAGACAGTGTGGACAGAGACAAACATTGCGGACAAAGACTGACAGTGCTGACTGTGACTGACAGTGTGGAGAGAGACTGACAGTGTGGACAGAGACTGACAGTGTGGACAGAGACTGACAGTGCGGACAGAGACTGACAGTGCGGACAGAGACTGACTGTGCAGACAGTGACTAACACGACGGACAAAGATTGACAGTGTGGAAAGAGACTGGCAGTGGGGAAAGAAAATCACAGTGCAGACAGAGACTGACAGTACGGACATAGACTGACAGTGAGGAAATAGACTGACAGTGCGGTCATGGACTGACAGTGCGGACAGAGACTGACAGTAAGGACATAGACTGAAAGTGCGGACAGAGACAGACAGTGCAGACAGTGGAACCGGAGGAGATTGGTGAAGCATTGAACCAATTGGAGATTGGTGAAGCATTGAACCAATATTTCTCTTCGGTGTTCACGCAAGGGGACATGAATATAGCTGAGGAGGACACTGGGTTGCAGGGGAGTAGAATAGACAGTATTACAGTTGATAAGGAGGATGTGCAGGATATTCTGGAGGGTCTGAAAATAGATAAATCCCCTGGTCCGGATGGGATTTATCCAAGGATTCTCTGGGAGGCAAGAGAAGTGATTGCAGAGCCTCTGGCTCTGATCTTCAGGTCGTCGTTGGCCTCTGGTATAGTACCAGAAGATTGGAGGTTAGCGAATGTTGTCCCATTGTTTAAGAAGGGGAACAGAGACTTCCCCGGGAATTATAGACCGGTGAGTCTCACTTCTGTTGTCGGCAAGATGTTGGAAAAAATTATAAGGGATAGGATTTATAGTTATTTGGAGAGTAATGAATTGATAGGTGATAGTCAGCATGGTTTTGTGGCAGGTAGGTCGTGCCTTACTAACCTTATTGAGTTTTTTGAGAAAGTGACCAAGGAGGTGGATGGGGGCAAGGCAGTGGACGTGGTATATATGGATTTTAGTAAGGCGTTTGATAAGGTTCACCATGGTAGGCTTCTGCAGAAAATGCAGATGTATGGGATTGGGGGTGATCTAGGAAATTGGATCAGGAATTGGCTAGCGGATAGGAAACAGAGGGTGGTGGTTGATAGTAAATATTCATCATGGAGTGCGGTTACAAGTGGTGTACCTCAGGGATCTGTTTTGGGGCCACTGCTGTTTGTAATATTTATTAATGATCTGGATGAGGGTATAGTTGGGTGGATTAGCAAATTTGCTGATGACACCAAAGTCGGTGGTGTGGTAGACAGTGAGGAAGGGTGTCGTAGTTTGCAGGAAGACTTAGACAGGTTGCAAAGTTGGGCCGAGAGGTGGCGGATGGAGTTTAATGCGGAGAAGTGTGAGGTAATTCACTTTGGTAGGAATAACAGATGTGTTGAGTATAGGGCTAACGGGAGGACTTTGAATAGTGTGGAGGAGCAGAGGGATCTAGGTGTATGTGTGCTTAGATCCCTGAAAGTTGGGAATCAAGTAGATAAGGTTGTTAAGAAGGCATATGGTGTCTTGGCGTTTATTGGTAGGGGGATTGAATTTAGGAGTCGTAGCGTTATGTTGCAACTGTACACAACTCTGGTGCGGCCGCACTTGGAGTACTGTGTGCAGTTCTGGTCCCCACATTACAGGAAGGATGTGGAGGCTTTGGAGAGGGTGCAGAGGAGGTTTACCAGGATGTTGCCTGGTATGGAGGGGAGATCCTATGAGGAGAGGCTGAGGGATTTGGGATTGTTTTCGCTGGAAAGGCGGCGGCTAAGAGGGGATCTTATTGAAACATATAAGATGATTAGAGGTTTAGATAGGGTGGATAGTGATAGCCTTTTTCCTCTGATGGAGAAATCCAGCACGAGGGGGCATGGCTTTAAATTGAGGGGGGGTAGTTATAGAACCGATGTCAGGGGTAGGTTCTTTACCCAGAGGGTGGTGAGGGATTGGAATGCCCTGCCAGCATCAGTAGTAAATGCGCCTAGTTTGGGGGCGTTTAAGAGATCCGTAGATAGGTTCATGGACGAAAAGAAATTGGTTTAGGTTGGAGGGTCACAGTTTTTTTTTTAACTGGTCGGTGCAACATCGTGGGCCGAAGGGCCTGTTCTGCGCTGTAATGTTCTATGTTCTATGACAGGGACTGACATTGCGTACAATGATTGACACTGCGGACAGGGATTGAGAGTGCGGACAGGGATTGAGAGTCCGGACTGGGAATGAGAGTGCGGACAGGGATTGACAGTGTGGACATAGACTGACAGTGCGGACAGAGACTGACAGTGCGGACAGAGACTGACAGTCCGGACAGAGACTGACAGTGCGGACATAGACTGACAGTGCGGACAGAGACTGACAGTGCCGACATAGACTAACAGTGCGGACAGAGACTAACAGTGCGGACATAGACTGACAGTGCGGACAGAGACTGACAGTGCGGAGAGAGACGGACAGTGCAGACAGAGACCGACAGTACGGACATAGACTGACAATGCGGACAGAGACTGACAATGCGGACATAGACTGACAGTGCGGACAGAGACTGACAGTGTGGACATAGATTGACAGTGCAGACAGAGACTGACAGCGTGGACAGAGATTGACTGTGTGGACAGAGATTGACAGCGTGGACAGAGACAGACAGTGTGGACAGAGACAAACATTGCGGACAAAGACTGACAGTGCGGACAGTGACTGACAGTGTGGACAGAGAGTGACAGTGCGGACAGAGACAAACATTGCGGACAAAGACTGACAGTGCTGACTGTGACTGACAGTGTGGAGAGAGACTGACAGTGTGGACAGAGACTGACAGTGTAGACAGAGACTGACAGTGTGGACAGAGACTGACAGTGCGGACAGAGACTGACAGTGTGGACAGAGACTGACAGTGCAGACAGTGACTAACATGACGGACAAAGATTGACAGTGTGGAAAGAGACTGGCAGTGGGGAAAGAAAATCACAGTGCAGACAGAGACTGACAGTAAGGACATAGACTGACAGTGAGGACATAGACTTAAAGTGCGGACAGAGAGAGACAGTGCAGACAGGGACTGACATTGCGTACAATGATTGACACTGCGGACAGGGATTGAGATTACGGACAGGGATTGAGAGTGCGGACAGGGATTGACAGTGCGGACATAGACTGACAGTGCGAACAGAGACTGACAGTGCGGACATAGACTGACAGTGCGGACAGAGACTGACAGTGTGGACATAGATTGACAGTGCAGACAGAGACTGACAGTGTGGACAGAGATTGACAGTGTGGACAGAGATTGACAGCGTGGACAGAGAGAGAGAATGTGGACAGAGACAAACATTGCGGACAAAGACTGACAGTGCGGACAGTGACTGACAGTGTGGACAGAGAGGGACAGTGTAGACAGAGACTGACAGTGTGGACAGAGACTGACAGTGTGGACAGAGACTGACAGAGCGGACAGAGACTGACAGTGCGGAGAGAGGCGGACAGCGTGGACAGTGACTGACAGTGTGGACAGAGACCGACAGTGTAGACAGAGACTGACAGTGTGGACAGAGACTGACAGTGTGGACGGAGATTGACAGCTTGGACAGAGACAGACAGTGTGGACAGAGACAAACATTGCGGACAAAGACTGACAGTGCTGACTGTGACTGACAGTGTGGAGAGACACTGACAGTGTGGACAGAGACTGACAGTGTAGACAGAGACTGACAGTGTGGACAGAGACTGACAGTGCGGACAGAGACTGACTGTGCAGACAGTGACCAACACGACGGACAAAGATTGACAGTGTGGAAAGAGACTGGCAGTGGGGAAAAAAAATCACAGTGCAGACAGAGACTGACAGTGCGGACATAGATTGACAGTGAGGACATAGACTGACAGTGCGGTCATGGACTGACAGTGCGGACAGAGACTGACAGTAAGGACATAGACTTAAAGTGCGGACAGAGACAGACAGTGCAGACAGGGACTGACATTGTGTACAATGATTGACACTGCGGACATGGATTCAGAGTGCGGACAGGGATTGAGAGTGCGGACCGGGATTGAGAGTGCTGACAGGGATTGACAGTGTGGACATAGACTGACAGTGCGGACAGAGACTGACAGAACGGACAGAGACTGACAGTGCGGAGAGAGACGTACTGTGCGGACAGAGACCGACAGTACGGACATAGGCTGACAATGCGGACTTAGACTGACAATGCGGACATAGACTGACAGTGCGGACAGAGACTGACAGTGTGGACATAGATTGACAGTGCAGACAGAGACAGACAGTGTGGACAGAGATTGACAGTGTGGACAGAGATTGACAGCGTGGACAGAGACAGACAGTGTGGACAGAGACAAACATTGCGGACAAAGACTGACAGTGCGGACAGTGACTGACAGTGTGGACAGAGAGTGACAGTGCGGACAGAGAAAAATATTGCGGACAGAGACTGACAGTGCGGACAGTGACTGACAGTGTGGACAGAGACTGACAGTGTCGACAGAGACTGACAGTGTGGACAGAGACTGACAGTGTGGACAGAGACTGACAGTGTGGACAGAGACAAACATTGCGGACAAAGACTGACAGTGCTGACTGTGACTGACAGTGTGGAGAGAGACTGACAGTGTGGACAGAGACTGACAGTGTAGACAGAGACTGACAGTGTGGACAGAGACTGACAGTGCGGACAGAGACTGACAGTGTGGACAGAGACTGACAGTGCAGACAGTGACTAACATGACGGACAAAGATTGACAGTGTGGAAAGAGACTGGCAGTGGGGAAAGAAAATCACAGTGCAGACAGAGACTGACAGTAAGGACATAGACTGACAGTGAGGACATAGACTGACAGTGCGGTCATGGACTGACAGTGCGGACAGAGACTGACAGTAAGGACATAGACTTAAAGTGCGGACAGAGACAGACAGTGCAGACAGGGACTGACATTGTGTACAATGATTGACACTGCGGACAGGGATTCAGAGTGCGGACAGGGATTGAGAGTGCGGACCGGGATTGAGAGTGCGGACAGGGATTGACAGTGTGGACATAGACTGACAGTGCGGACAGAGACTGACAGTCCGGACAGAGACTGACAGTCTGGACAGAGACTGACAGTGCGGACATAGACTGACAGAGCGGACAGAGACTGACTGTGCAGACAGTGAACAACACGACGGACAAAGATTGACAGTGTGGAAAGAGACTGGCAGTGGGGAAAGAAAATCACAGTGCAGACAGAGACTGACAGTGTGGAGAGACACTGACAGTGTGGACAGAGACTAACAGTGTAGACAGAGACTGACAGTGTGGACAGAGACTGACAGTGCGGACAGAGACTGACTGTGCAGACAGTGACCAACACGACGGACAAAGATTGACAGTGTGGAAAGAGACTGGCAGTGGGGAAAGAAAATCACAGTGCAGACAGAGACTGACAGTGCGGACATAGATTGACAGTGAGGACAGAGACTGACAGTGCGGTCATGGACTGACAGTGCGGACAGAGACTGACAGTAAGGACATAGACTTAAAGTGCGGACAGAGACAGACAGTGCAGACAGGGACTGACATTGTGTACAATGATTGACACTGCGGACAGGGATTCAGAGTGCGGACAGGGATTGAGAGTGCGGACCGGGATTGAGAGTGCGGACAGAGACTGACAGTCCGGACAGAGACTGACAGTCTGGACAGAGACTGACAGTGCGGACATAGACTGACAGAGCGGACAGAGACTGACAGTGCGGAGAGAGACGGACAGTGCAGACAGAGACCGACAGTACGGACATAGACTGACAGTGCGGACATAGACTGACAGAACGGACAGAGACTGACAGTGCGGAGAGAGACGTACTGTGCGGACAGAGACCGACAGTACGGACATAGGCTGACAATGCGGACTTAGACTGACAATGCGGACATAGACTGACAGTGCGGACAGAGACTGACAGTGTGGACATAGATTGACAGTGCAGACAGAGACAGACAGTGTGGACAGAGATTGACAGTGTGGACAGAGATTGACAGCGTGGACAGAGACAGACAGTGTGGACAGAGACAAACATTGCGGACAAAGACTGACAGTGCGGACAGTGACTGACAGTGTGGACAGAGAGTGACAGTGCGGACAGAGAAAAATATTGCGGACAGAGACTGACAGTGCGGACAGTGACTGACAGTGTGGACAGAGACTGACAGTGTCGACAGAGACTGACAGTGTGGACAGAGACTGACAGTGTGGACAGAGACTGACAGTGTGGACAGAGACAAACATTGCGGACAAAGACTGACAGTGCTGACTGTGACTGACAGTGTGGAGAGAGACTGACAGTGTGGACAGAGACTGACAGTGTAGACAGAGACTGACAGTGTGGACAGAGACTGACAGTGCGGACAGAGACTGACAGTGTGGACAGAGACTGACAGTGCAGACAGTGACTAACATGACGGACAAAGATTGACAGCGTGGACAGAGACAGACAGTGTGGACAGAGACAAACATTGCGGACAAAGACTGACAGTGCTGACTGTGACTGACAGTGTGGAGAGAGACTGACAGTGTGGACAGAGACTGACAGTGGAGACAGAGACTGACAGTGTGGACAGAGACTGACAGTGCGGACAGAGACTGACAGTGTGGACAGAGACTGACAGTGCAGACAGTGACTAACATGACGGACAAAGATTGACAGTGTGGAAAGAGACTGGCAGTGGGGAAAGAAAATCACAGTGCAGACAGAGACTGACAGTAAGGACATAGACTGACAGTGAGGACATAGACTGACAGTGCGGTCATGGACTGACAGTGCGGACAGAGACTGACAGTAAGGACATAGACTTAAAGTGCGGACAGAGACAGACAGTGCAGACAGGGACTGACATTGTGTACAATGATTGACACTGCGGACAGGGATTCAGAGTGCGGACAGGGATTGAGAGTGCGGACCGGGATTGAGAGTGCGGACAGGGATTGACAGTGTGGACATAGACTGACAGTGCGGACAGAGACTGACAGTCCAGACAGAGACTGACAGTCTGGACAGAGACTGACAGTGCGGACATAGACTGACAGAGCGGACAGAGACTGACAGTGCGGAGAGAGACGGACAGTGCAGACAGAGACCGACAGTACGGACATAGACTGACAGTGCGGACATAGACTGACAGAACGGACAGAGACTGACAGTGCGGAGAGAGACGTACTGTGCGGACAGAGACCGACAGTACGGACATAGGCTGACAATGCGGACTTAGACTGACAATGCGGACATAGACTGACAGTGCGGACAGAGACTGACAGTGTGGACATAGATTGACAGTGCAGACAGAGACAGACAGTGTGGACAGAGATTGACAGTGTGGACAGAGATTGACAGCGTGGACAGAGACAGACAGTGTGGACAGAGACAAACATTGCGGACAAAGACTGACAGTGCGGACAGTGACTGACAGTGTGGACAGAGACTGACAGTGTCGACAGAGACTGACAGTGTGGACAGAGACTGACAGTGTGGACAGAGACTGACAGTGTGGACAGAGACAAACATTGCGGACAAAGACTGACAGTGCTGACTGTGACTGACAGTGTGGAGAGAGACTGACAGTGTGGACAGAGACTGACAGTGTAGACAGAGACTGACAGTGTGGACAGAGACTGACAGTGCGGACAGAGACTGACAGTGTTGACAGAGACTGACAGTGCAGACAGTGACTAACATGACGGACAAAGATTGACAGTGTGGAAAGAGACTGGCAGTGGGGAAAGAAAATCACAGTGCAGACAGAGACTGACAGTAAGGACATAGACTGACAGTGAGGACATAGACTTAAAGTGCGGACAGAGAGAGACAGTGCAGACAGGGACTGACATTGCGTACAATGATTGACACTGCGGACAGGGATTGAGATTACGGACAGGGATTGAGAGTGCGGACAGGGATTGACAGTGCGGACATAGACTGACAGTGCGAACAGAGACTGAAAGTGCGGACATAGACTGACAGTGCGGACAGAGCCTAACAGTGCGGACATAGACTGACAATGCGGACAGAGACTGACAGTGCGGACATAGACTGACAGTGCGGACAGAGACTGACAGTGTGGACATAGATTGACAGTGCAGACAGAGACTGACAGTGTGGACAGAGATTGACAGTGTGGACAGAGATTGACAGCGTGGACAGAGAGAGAGAATGTGGACAGAGACAAACATTGCGGACAAAGACTGACAGTGCGGACAGTGACTGACAGTGTGGACAGAGAGGGACAGTGTAGACAGAGACTGACAGTGTGGACAGAGACTGACAGTGTGGACAGAGACTGACAGAGCGGACAGAGACTGACAGTGCGGAGAGAGGCGGACAGCGTGGACAGTGACTGACAGTGTGGACAGAGACCGACAGTGTAGACAGAGACTGACAGTGTGGACAGAGACTGACAGTGTGGACAGAGACTGACAGTGTGGACGGAGATTGACAGCGTGGACAGAGACAGACAGTGTGGACAGAGACAAACATTGCGGACAAAGACTGACAGTGCTGACTGTGACTGACAGTGTGGAGAGAGACTGACAGTGCGGACAGAGACTGACAGTGCGGACAGAGACTGACTGTGCAGACAGTGACTAACACGACGGACAAAGATTGACAGTGTGGAAAGAGACTGGCAGTGGGGAAAGAAAATCACAGTGCAGACAGAGACTGACAGTACGGACATAGACTGACAGTGAGGAAATAGACTGACAGTGCGGTCATGGACTGACAGTGCGGACAGAGACTGACAGTAAGGACATAGACTGAAAGTGCGGACAGTGACTGACAGTGTGGACAGAGAGTGACAGTGCGGACAGAGAAAAATATTGCGGACAGAGACTGACAGTGCGGACAGTGACTGACAGTGTGGAGAGAGACTGACAGTGTGGACAGTGATTGACCCAGTGGACAGTGACTGACAGTGTGGACAGAGACTGACAGAGCAGACAGCGACGAACACGACGGACAAAGATTGACAGTGTGGAAAGAGACTGGCAGTGGGGACAGAAAATCACAGTGCGGACAGAGACTGACAGTGCGGACATAGACTGACAGTGCGGACAGAGACTGACAGTGTGGACATAGATTGACAATGCGGACATAGACTGAGAGTGCGGACAGAGACTGACAGTGTGGACAGAGACTGACAATGTGGACAGAGATTGACAGTGTGGACAGAGATGGACAGTACAGACAGGGACTGACAGTGTGGACAGAGACGGACAGTGTGGACAGTGATTGACCCAGTGGACAGGGATTGGCAGTGTGGACCGAGACTCACAGTGTGGACAGAGATTGACAGTGTGGACAGAGACTGACAGTGTGGACAGTGACTGACAATGTGGACAGAGATTGACAGTGTGGACAGAGATGGACAGTACAGACAGGGAATGACAGTGTGGACCGAGACTCACAGTGTGGACAGAGATTGACAGTGTGGACAGTGACTGACATTGTGGACAGAGACTGACAGTGCGGACAGAGACAAACATTGCGGACAGAGACTGACAGTGCGGACAGTGACTGACAGTGTGGAGAGAGACTGACAGTGTGGACAGTGATTGACCCAGTGGACAGTGACTGACAGTGAGAACAGAGACTGACAGTGCAGACAGCGACTAACACGACGGACAAAGATTGACAGTGTGGAAAGAGACTGGCAGTGGGAAAGAAAATCACAGTGCAGACGGAGACTGACAGTACGGACATAGACTGACAGTGCGGACAAAGACTGACAGTGAGGACATAGACTCTCAGTGCGGACATGGACTTACAGTGGAGACAGAGACTGACCACGCGGACAGAGACTAAAAGTGCGGACAAAGACAGACAGTGCAGACAGGGACTGACATTGCGGACAATGATTGACACTGCGGACAGCGATTGAGAGTGCAGACAGGGATTAAGAGTGCGGACAGGGATTGACAGTGCAGACAGGGATTGAGAGTGCGGACAGGGATTGAGAGTGCGGACAGGGATTGAGAGTGCGGACAGGGATTGAGAGTGCGGACAGGGATTGACAGTGCGGACAGGGATTGACAGTGCGGACGTAGACTGACAGTGCGGACAGAGACTGACAGTGCAAACAGAGACTGACAGTGCGGACAGAGAATGACAGTGTGGACAAAAACTGACTGTTTGGACAGAGACTGACAGTGCAGACAGCGAATGACAGTGTGGACTGAGACTGACAGTGCGGACAGTGACTAACAGCGTGGACAGAGACTGACAGTCCGGACAGAGACTGACAGTGCGGACAGAGACTGACAGTGTGGAGAGTGACTGACAGTCCGGACAGAGACTGACAGTCCGGACAGAGACTGACAGTGCGGACATAGACTGACAGTGCGGACAGAGTCAAACATTGCGGACAGAGACTGACAGTGCTGACTGTGACTGACAGTGTGGGGAGAGACTGACAGTGTGGACAGTGATTGACCCAGTGGACAGGGATTGGCAGTGTGGACCGAGACTGACAGTGTGGACGGTGATTGACAATGTGGACAGAGACTGATAGTCTGGACAGAGATTGACAATGTGGACAGTGCGGACAGGGATTGACAGTGTGGACAGAGACTTACAGTGTGGACGGAGACTGACAGTGTGGACAGAGACTGACAATGTGGACAGAGATTGACAATGTGGACAGTGCAGACAGGGATTGACGGTGTGGACAGAGACTGACAGTGTGGACAGAGACTGACAATGTGGACAGAGATTGACAGTGCGGACAGAGACTAACAGTGCGGACATAGACTGACAGTGCGGACAGAGACTGACAGTGCGGAGAGAGACGGACAGTGCAGACAGAGACCGACAGTACGGACATAGACTGACAATGCGGACTTAGACTGACAATGCGGACAGAGACTGACAGTGCGGACAGAGACTGACAGTGCGGACAGAGACAAACATTGCGGACAGAGACTGACAGTGCGGACAGTGACTGACAGTGTGGAGAGAGACTGACAGTGTGGACAGCGATTGACAGTGTGGACAGAGATTGACAGCGTGGACAGAGACAGAGAGTGTGGACAGAGACAAGCATTGCGGACAAAGACTGACAGTGCGGACAGTGACTGACAGTGTGGACAGAGAGTGACAGTGTAGACAGAGACTGACAGTGTGGACGGAGATTGACAGCGTGGACAGAGACAGACAGTGTGGACAGAGACAATCATTGCGGACAAAGACTGACAGTGCTGACTGTGACTGACAGTGTGGAGAGAGACTGACAGTGTGGACAGAGACTGACAGTGTAGACAGAGACTGACAGTGTGGACAGAGACTGACAGTGCGGACAGAGACTGACAGTGTGGACAGAGACTGACTGTGCAGACAGTGACTAACACGGCGGACAAAGATTGACAGTCTGGAAAGAGACTGGCAGTGGGGAAAGAAAATCACAGTGCAGACAGAGACTGACAGTACGGACATAGACTGACAGTGAGGAAATAGACTGACAGTGCGGTCATAGACTGACAGTGCGGACAGAGACTGACAGTAAGGACATAGACTTAAAGTGTGGACAGAGACAGACAGTGCAGACAGGGACTGACATTGCGTACAATGATTGACACTGCGGACAGGGATTGAGAGTGCGGACAGGGATTGAGAGTGCGGACAGGGATTGACAGTGTGGACATAGACTGACAGTGCGGACAGAGACTGACAGTGCGGACAGAGACTAACAGTCCGGACAGAGCCTGACAGTCCGGACAGAGACTGACAGTGCGGACATAGACTGACAGTGCGGACAGAGACTGACAGTGCCGACATAGACTGACAGTGCGGACAGAGACTAACAGTGCAGACATAGACTGACAGTGCGGACAGAGACTGACAGTGCGGAGAGAGACGGACAGTGCAGACAGAGACCGACAGTACGGACATAGACTGACAATGCGGACTTAGACTGCCAATGCGGACATAGACTGACAGTGCGGACAGAGACTGACAGTGTGGACATAGATTGACAGTGCAGACAGAGACTGACAGTGTGGACAGAGATTGACAGTGTGGACAGAGATTGACAGCGTGGACAGAGACAGACAGTGTGGACAGAGACAAACATTGCGGACAAAGACTGACAGTGCGGACAGTGACTGACAGTGTGGACAGAGAGTGACAGTGCGGACAGAGAAAAATATTGCGGACAGAGACTGACAGTGCGGACAGTGACTGACAGTGTGGAGAGAGACTGACAGTGTGGACAGTGATTGACCCAGTGGACAGTGACTGACAGTGTGGACAGAGACTGACAGAGCAGACAGCGACGAACACGACGGACAAAGATTGACAGTGTGGAAAGAGACTGGCAGTGGGGACAGAAAATCACAGTGCGGACAGAGACTGACAGTGCGGACATAGACTGACAGTGCGGACAGAGACTGACAGTGTGGACATAGATTGACAATGCGGACATAGACTGAGAGTGCGGACAGAGACTGACAGTGTGGACAGAGACTGACAATGTGGACAGAGATTGACAGTGTGGACAGAGATGGACAGTACAGACAGGGACTGACAGTGTGGACAGAGACGGACAGTGTGGACAGTGATTGACCCAGTGGACAGGGATTGGCAGTGTGGACCGAGACTCACAGTGTGGACAGAGATTGACAGTGTGGACAGAGACTGACAGTGTGGACAGTGACTGACAATGTGGACAGAGATTGACAGTGTGGACAGAGATGGACAGTACAGACAGGGAATGACAGTGTGGACCGAGACTCACAGTGTGGACAGAGATTGACAGTGTGGACAGTGACTGACATTGTGGACAGAGACTGACAGTGCGGACAGAGACAAACATTGCGGACAGAGACTGACAGTGCGGACAGTGACTGACAGTGTGGAGAGAGACTGACAGTGTGGACAGTGATTGACCCAGTGGACAGTGACTGACAGTGAGAACAGAGACTGACAGTGCAGACAGCGACTAACACGACGGACAAAGATTGACAGTGTGGAAAGAGACTGGCAGTGGGAAAGAAAATCACAGTGCAGACGGAGACTGACAGTACGGACATAGACTGACAGTGCGGACAAAGACTGACAGTGAGGACATAGACTCTCAGTGCGGACATGGACTTACAGTGGAGACAGAGACTGACCACGCGGACAGAGACTAAAAGTGCGGACAAAGACAGACAGTGCAGACAGGGACTGACATTGCGGACAATGATTGACACTGCGGACAGCGATTGAGAGTGCAGACAGGGATTAAGAGTGCGGACAGGGATTGACAGTGCAGACAGGGATTGAGAGTGCGGACAGGGATTGAGAGTGCGGACAGGGATTGAGAGTGCGGACAGGGATTGAGAGTGCGGACAGGGATTGACAGTGCGGACAGGGATTGACAGTGCGGACGTAGACTGACAGTGCGGACAGAGACTGACAGTGCAAACAGAGACTGACAGTGCGGACAGAGAATGACAGTGTGGACAAAAACTGACTGTTTGGACAGAGACTGACAGTGCAGACAGCGAATGACAGTGTGGACTGAGACTGACAGTGCGGACAGTGACTAACAGCGTGGACAGAGACTGACAGTCCGGACAGAGACTGACAGTGCGGACAGAGACTGAAAGTGTGGAGAGAGACTGACAGTCCGGCCAGAGACTGACAGTCCGGACAGAGACTGACAGTGCGGACATAGACTGACAGTGCGGACAGAGTCAAACATTGCGGACAGAGACTGACAGTGCTGACTGTGACTGACAGTGTGGGGAGAGACTGACAGTGTGGACAGTGATTGACCCAGTGGACAGGGATTGGCAGTGTGGACCGAGACTGACAGTGTGGACGGTGATTGACAATGTGGACAGAGACTGATAGTCTGGACAGAGATTGACAATGTGGACAGTGCGGACAGGGATTGACAGTGTGGACAGAGACTTACAGTGTGGACGGAGACTGACAGTGTGGACAGAGACTGACAATGTGGACAGAGATTGACAATGTGGACAGTGCAGACAGGGATTGACGGTGTGGACAGAGACTGACAGTGTGGACAGAGACTGACAATGTGGACAGAGATTGACAGTGCGGACAGAGACTAACAGTGCGGACATAGACTGACAGTGCGGACAGAGACTGACAGTGCGGAGAGAGACGGACAGTGCAGACAGAGACCGACAGTACGGACATAGACTGACAATGTGGACTTAGACTGACAATGCGGACAGAGACTGACAGTGCGGACAGAGACTGACAGTGCGGACAGAGACAAACATTGCGGACAGAGACTGACAGTGCGGACAGTGACTGACAGTGTGGAGAGAGACTGACAGTGTGGACAGCGATTGACAGTGTGGACAGAGATTGACAGCATGGACAGAGACAGAGAGTGTGGACAGAGACAAGCATTGCGGACAAAGACTGACAGTGCGGACAGTGACTGACAGTGTGGACAGAGAGTGACAGTGTAGACAGAGACTGACAGTGTGGACGGAGATTGACAGCGTGGACAGAGACAGACAGTGTGGACAGAGACAATCATTGCGGACAAAGACTGACAGTGCTGACTGTGACTGACAGTGTGGAGAGAGACTGACAGTGTGGACAGAGACTGACAGTGTAGACAGAGACTGACAGTGTGGACAGAGACTGACAGTGCGGACAGAGACTGACAGTGTGGACAGAGACTGACTGTGCAGACAGTGACTAACACGGCGGACAAAGATTGACAGTCTGGAAAGAGACTGGCAGTGGGGAAAGAAAATCACAGTGCAGACAGAGACTGACAGTACGGACATAGACTGACAGTGAGGAAATAGACTGACAGTGCGGTCATAGACTGACAGTGCGGACAGAGACTGACAGTAAGGACATAGACTTAAAGTGTGGACAGAGACAGACAGTGCAGACAGGGACTGACATTGCGTACAATGATTGACACTGCGGACAGGGATTGAGAGTGCGGACAGGGATTGAGAGTGCGGACAGGGATTGACAGTGTGGACATAGACTGACAGTGCGGACAGAGACTGACAGTGCGGACAGAGACTAACAGTCCGGACAGAGCCTGACAGTCCGGACAGAGACTGACAGTGCGGACATAGACTGACAGTGCGGACAGAGACTGACAGTGCCGACATAGACTGACAGTGCGGACAGAGACTAACAGTGCAGACATAGACTGACAGTGCGGACAGAGACTGACAGTGCGGAGAGAGACGGACAGTGCAGACAGAGACCGACAGTACGGACATAGACTGACAATGCGGACTTAGACTGCCAATGCGGACATAGACTGACAGTGCGGACAGAGACTGACAGTGTGGACATAGATTGACAGTGCAGACAGAGACTGACAGTGTGGACAGAGATTGACAGTGTGGACAGAGATTGACAGCGTGGACAGAGACAGACAGTGTGGACAGAGACAAACATTGCGGACAAAGACTGACAGTGCGGACAGTGACTGACAGTGTGGACAGAGAGTGACAGTGCGGACAGAGAAAAATATTGCGGACAGAGACTGACAGTGCGGACAGTGACTGACAGTGTGGAGAGAGACTGACAGTGTGGACAGTGATTGACCCAGTGGACAGTGACTGACAGTGTGGACAGAGACTGACAGAGCAGACAGCGACGAACACGACGGACAAAGATTGACAGTGTGGAAAGAGACTGGCAGTGGGGACAGAAAATCACAGTGCGGACAGAGACTGACAGTGCGGACATAGACTGACAGTGCGGACAGAGACTGACAGTGTGGACATAGATTGACAATGCGGACATAGACTGAGAGTGCGGACAGAGACTGACAGTGTGGACAGAGACTGACAATGTGGACAGAGATTGACAGTGTGGACAGAGATGGACAGTACAGACAGGGACTGACAGTGTGGACAGAGACGGACAGTGTGGACAGTGATTGACCCAGTGGACAGGGATTGGCAGTGTGGACCGAGACTCACAGTGTGGACAGAGATTGACAGTGTGGACAGAGACTGACAGTGTGGACAGTGACTGACAATGTGGACAGAGATTGACAGTGTGGACAGAGATGGACAGTACAGACAGGGAATGACAGTGTGGACCGAGACTCACAGTGTGGACAGAGATTGACAGTGTGGACAGTGACTGACATTGTGGACAGAGACTGACAGTGCGGACAGAGACAAACATTGCGGACAGAGACTGACAGTGCGGACAGTGACTGACAGTGTGGAGAGAGACTGACAGTGTGGACAGTGATTGACCCAGTGGACAGTGACTGACAGTGAGAACAGAGACTGACAGTGCAGACAGCGACTAACACGACGGACAAAGATTGACAGTGTGGAAAGAGACTGGCAGTGGGAAAGAAAATCACAGTGCAGACGGAGACTGACAGTACGGACATAGACTGACAGTGCGGACAAAGACTGACAGTGAGGACATAGACTCTCAGTGCGGACATGGACTTACAGTGGAGACAGAGACTGACCACGCGGACAGAGACTAAAAGTGCGGACAAAGACAGACAGTGCAGACAGGGACTGACATTGCGGACAATGATTGACACTGCGGACAGCGATTGAGAGTGCAGACAGGGATTAAGAGTGCGGACAGGGATTGACAGTGCAGACAGGGATTGAGAGTGCGGACAGGGATTGAGAGTGCGGACAGGGATTGAGAGTGCGGACAGGGATTGAGAGTGCGGACAGGGATTGACAGTGCGGACAGGGATTGACAGTGCGGACGTAGACTGACAGTGCGGACAGAGACTGACAGTGCAAACAGAGACTGACAGTGCGGACAGAGAATGACAGTGTGGACAAAAACTGACTGTTTGGACAGAGACTGACAGTGCAGACAGCGAATGACAGTGTGGACTGAGACTGACAGTGCGGACAGTGACTAACAGCGTGGACAGAGACTGACAGTCCGGACAGAGACTGACAGTGCGGACAGAGACTGAAAGTGTGGAGAGAGACTGACAGTCCGGCCAGAGACTGACAGTCCGGACAGAGACTGACAGTGCGGACATAGACTGACAGTGCGGACAGAGTCAAACATTGCGGACAGAGACTGACAGTGCTGACTGTGACTGACAGTGTGGGGAGAGACTGACAGTGTGGACAGTGATTGACCCAGTGGACAGGGATTGGCAGTGTGGACCGAGACTGACAGTGTGGACGGTGATTGACAATGTGGACAGAGACTGATAGTCTGGACAGAGATTGACAATGTGGACAGTGCGGACAGGGATTGACAGTGTGGACAGAGACTTACAGTGTGTACGGAGACTGACAGTGTGGACAGAGACTGACAATGTGGACAGAGATTGACAATGTGGACAGTGCAGACAGGGATTGACGGTGTGGACAGAGACTGACAGTGTGGACAGAGACTGACAATGTGGACAGAGATTGACAGTGCGGACAGAGACTAACAGTGCGGACATAGACTGACAGTGCGGACAGAGACTGACAGTGCGGAGAGAGACGGACAGTGCAGACAGAGACCGACAGTACGGACATAGACTGACAATGCGGACTTAGACTGACAATGCGGACAGAGACTGACAGTGCGGACAGAGACTGACAGTGCGGACAGAGACAAACATTGCGGACAGAGACTGACAGTGCGGACAGTGACTGACAGTGTGGAGAGAGACTGACAGTGTGGACAGCGATTGACAGTGTGGACAGAGATTGACAGCGTGGACAGAGACAGAGAGTGTGGACAGAGACAAGCATTGCGGACAAAGACTGACAGTGCGGACAGTGACTGACAGTGTGGACAGAGAGTGACAGTGTAGACAGAGACTGACAGTGTGGACGGAGATTGACAGCGTGGACAGAGACAGACAGTGTGGACAGAGACAATCATTGCGGACAAAGACTGACAGTGCTGACTGTGACTGACAGTGTGGAGAGAGACTGACAGTGTGGACAGAGACTGACAGTGTAGACAGAGACTGACAGTGTGGACAGAGACTGACAGTGCGGACAGAGACTGACAGTGTGGACAGAGACTGACTGTGCAGACAGTGACTAACACGGCGGACAAAGATTGACAGTCTGGAAAGAGACTGGCAGTGGGGAAAGAAAATCACAGTGCAGACAGAGACTGACAGTACGGACATAGACTGACAGTGAGGAAATAGACTGACAGTGCGGTCATAGACTGACAGTGCGGACAGAGACTGACAGTAAGGACATAGACTTAAAGTGTGGACAGAGACAGACAGTGCAGACAGGGACTGACATTGCGTACAATGATTGACACTGCGGACAGGGATTGAGAGTGCGGACAGGGATTGAGAGTGCGGACAGGGATTGACAGTGTGGACATAGACTGACAGTGCGGACAGAGACTGACAGTGCGGACAGAGACTAACAGTCCGGACAGAGCCTGACAGTCCGGACAGAGACTGACAGTGCGGACATAGACTGACAGTGCGGACAGAGACTGACAGTGCCGACATAGACTGACAGTGCGGACAGAGACTAACAGTGCAGACATAGACTGACAGTGCGGACAGAGACTGACAGTGCGGAGAGAGACGGACAGTGCAGACAGAGACCGACAGTACGGACATAGACTGACAATGCGGACTTAGACTGCCAATGCGGACATAGACTGACAGTGCGGACAGAGACTGACAGTGTGGACATAGATTGACAGTGCAGACAGAGACTGACAGTGTGGACAGAGATTGACAGTGTGGACAGAGATTGACAGCGTGGACAGAGACAGACAGTGTGGACAGAGACAAACATTGCGGACAAAGACTGACAGTGCGGACAGTGACTGACAGTGTGGACAGAGAGTGACAGTGCGGACAGAGAAAAATATTGCGGACAGAGACTGACAGTGCGGACAGTGACTGACAGTGTGGAGAGAGACTGACAGTGTGGACAGTGATTGACCCAGTGGACAGTGACTGACAGTGTGGACAGAGACTGACAGAGCAGACAGCGACGAACACGACGGACAAAGATTGACAGTGTGGAAAGAGACTGGCAGTGGGGACAGAAAATCACAGTGCGGACAGAGACTGACAGTGCGGACATAGACTGACAGTGCGGACAGAGACTGACAGTGTGGACATAGATTGACAATGCGGACATAGACTGAGAGTGCGGACAGAGACTGACAGTGTGGACAGAGACTGACAATGTGGACAGAGATTGACAGTGTGGACAGAGATGGACAGTACAGACAGGGACTGACAGTGTGGACAGAGACGGACAGTGTGGACAGTGATTGACCCAGTGGACAGGGATTGGCAGTGTGGACCGAGACTCACAGTGTGGACAGAGATTGACAGTGTGGACAGAGACTGACAGTGTGGACAGTGACTGACAATGTGGACAGAGATTGACAGTGTGGACAGAGATGGACAGTACAGACAGGGAATGACAGTGTGGACCGAGACTCACAGTGTGGACAGAGATTGACAGTGTGGACAGTGACTGACATTGTGGACAGAGACTGACAGTGCGGACAGAGACAAACATTGCGGACAGAGACTGACAGTGCGGACAGTGACTGACAGTGTGGAGAGAGACTGACAGTGTGGACAGTGATTGACCCAGTGGACAGTGACTGACAGTGAGAACAGAGACTGACAGTGCAGACAGCGACTAACACGACGGACAAAGATTGACAGTGTGGAAAGAGACTGGCAGTGGGAAAGAAAATCACAGTGCAGACGGAGACTGACAGTACGGACATAGACTGACAGTGCGGACAAAGACTGACAGTGAGGACATAGACTCTCAGTGCGGACATGGACTTACAGTGGAGACAGAGACTGACCACGCGGACAGAGACTAAAAGTGCGGACAAAGACAGACAGTGCAGACAGGGACTGACATTGCGGACAATGATTGACACTGCGGACAGCGATTGAGAGTGCAGACAGGGATTAAGAGTGCGGACAGGGATTGACAGTGCAGACAGGGATTGAGAGTGCGGACAGGGATTGAGAGTGCGGACAGGGATTGAGAGTGCGGACAGGGATTGAGAGTGCGGACAGGGATTGACAGTGCGGACAGGGATTGACAGTGCGGACGTAGACTGACAGTGCGGACAGAGACTGAGAGTGCAAACAGAGACTGACAGTGCGGACAGAGAATGACAGTGTGGACAAAAACTGACTGTTTGGACAGAGACTGACAGTGCAGACAGCGAATGACAGTGTGGACTGAGACTGACAGTGCGGACAGTGACTAACAGCGTGGACAGAGACTGACAGTCCGGACAGAGACTGACAGTGCGGACAGAGACTGAAAGTGTGGAGAGAGACTGACAGTCCGGCCAGAGACTGACAGTCCGGACAGAGACTGACAGTGCGGACATAGACTGACAGTGCGGACAGAGTCAAACATTGCGGACAGAGACTGACAGTGCTGACTGTGACTGACAGTGTGGGGAGAGACTGACAGTGTGGACAGTGATTGACCCAGTGGACAGGGATTGGCAGTGTGGACCGAGACTGACAGTGTGGACGGTGATTGACAATGTGGACAGAGACTGATAGTCTGGACAGAGATTGACAATGTGGACAGTGCGGACAGGGATTGACAGTGTGGACAGAGACTTACAGTGTGGACGGAGACTGACAGTGTGGACAGAGACTGACAATGTGGACAGAGATTGACAATGTGGACAGTGCAGACAGGGATTGACGGTGTGGACAGAGACTGACAGTGTGGACAGAGACTGACAATGTGGACAGAGATTGACAGTGCGGACAGAGACTAACAGTGCGGACATAGACTGACAGTGCGGACAGAGACTGACAGTGCGGAGAGAGACGGACAGTGCAGACAGAGACCGACAGTACGGACATAGACTGACAATGCGGACTTAGACTGACAATGCGGACAGAGACTGACAGTGCGGACAGAGACTGACAGTGCGGACAGTGACTGACAGTGTGGAGAGAGACTGACAGTGTGGACAGCGATTGACAGTGTGGACAGAGATTGACAGCGTGGACAGAGACAGAGAGTGTGGACAGAGACAAGCATTGCGGACAAAGACTGACAGTGCGGACAGTGACTGACAGTGTGGACAGAGAGTGACAGTGTAGACAGAGACTGACAGTGTGGACAGAGACTGACAGTGTGGACAGAGACTGACAGAGCGGACAGAGACTGACAGTGCGGAGAGAGACGGACAACGTGGACAGTGACTGACAGTGTGGACAGAGACTGACACTGTAGACAGAGACCGACAGTGTGGACAGAGACTGACAGTGTGGACAGAGACTGACAGTGTGGACGGAGATTGACAGCGTGGACAGAGACAGACAGTGTGGACAGAGACAAGCATTGCGGACAAAGACTGACAGTGCGGACAGTGACTGACAGTGTGGACAGAGAGTGACAGTGTAGACAGAGACTGACAGTGTGGACAGAGACTGACAGTGTGGACAGAGACTGACAGAGCGGACAGAGACTGACAGTGCGGAGAGAGACGGACAACGTGGACAGTGACTGACAGTGTGGACAGAGACTGACACTGTAGACAGAGACCGACAGTGTGGACAGAGACTGACAGTGTGGACAGAGACTGACAGTGTGGACGGAGATTGACAGCGTGGACAGAGACAGACAGTGTGGACAGAGACAAACATTGCGGACAAAGACTGACAGTGCTGACTGTGACTGACAGTGTGGAGAGAGACTGACAGTGTGGACAGAGACTGACAGTGTAGACAGAGACTGACAGTGTGGACAGAGACTGACAGTGCGGACAGAGACTGACAGTGTTGACAGAGACTGACTGTGCAGACAGTGACTAACACGGCGGACAAAGATTGACAGTGTGGAAAGAGACTGGCAGTGGGGAAAGAAAATCACAGTGCAGACAGAGACTGACAGTACGGACATAGACTGACAGTGAGGAAATAGACCGACAGTGCGGTCATGGACTGACAGTGCGGACAGAGACTGACAGTAAGGACATAGACTTAAAGTGCGGACAGAGACAGACAGTGCAGACAGGGACTGACATTGCGTACAATGATTGACACTGCGGACAGGGATTGAGAGTGCGGACAGGGATTGAGAGTGCGGACCGGGATTGAGAGTGCGGACAGGGATTGACAGTGTGGACATAGACTGACAGTGCGGACAGAGACTGACAGTCCGGACAGAGCCTGACAGTCCGGACAGAGACTGACAGTGCGGACAGAGACTGACAGTGCGGACAGAGACTGACAGTGCCGACATAGACTGACAGTGCGGACAGAGACTAACAGTGCGGACATAGACTGACAGTGCGGACAGAGACTGACAGTGCGGAGAGAGACGGACAGTGCAGACACAGACCGACAGTACGGACATAGACTGACAATGCGGACTTAGACTGACAATGCGGACATAGACTGACAGTGCGGACAGAGACTGACAGTGTGGACATAGATTGACAGTGCAGACAGAGACTGACAGTGTGGACAGAGATTGACAGTGTGGACAGAGATTGACAGCGTGGACAGAGACAGACAGTGTGGACAGAGACAAACATTGCGGACAAAGACTGACAGTGCGGACAGTGACTGACAGTGTGGACAGAGAGTGACAGTGCGGACAGAGAAAAATATTGCGGACAGAGACTGACAGTGCGGACAGTGACTGACAGTGTGGAGAGAGACTGACAGTGTGGACAGTGATTGACCCAGTGGACAGTGACTGACAGTGTGGACAGAGACTGACAGTGCAGACAGCGACTAACACGACGGACAAAGATTGACAGTGTGGAAAGAGACTGGCAGTGGGGACAGAAAATCACAGTGCAGACAGAGACGGACAGTGCGGACATAGACTGACAGTGCGGACAGAGACTGACAGTGCAAACAGAGACTGACAGTGCGGACAGAGACTGACAGTGTGGACATAGATTGACAATGTGGACAGAGATTGACAGTGTGGACAGAGATGGACAGTACAGACAGGGACTGACAGTGTGGACAGAGACGGACAGTGTGGACAGTGATTGACCCAGTGGACAGGGATTGGCAGTGTGGACCGAGACTCACAGTGTGGACAGAGATTGACAGTGTGGACAGAGACTGACAGTGTGGACAGTGACTGACAATGTGGACAGAGATTGACAGTGTGGACAGAGATGGACAGTACAGACAGGGAATGACAGTGTGGACCGAGACTCACAGTGTGGACAGAGATTGACAGTGTGGACAGTGACTGACATTGTGGACAGAGACTGACAGTGCGGACAGAGACAAACATTGCGGACAGAGACTGACAGTGCGGACAGTGACTGACAGTGTGGAGAGAGACTGACAGTGTGGACAGTGATTGACCCAGTGGACAGTGACTGACAGTGAGAACAGAGACTGACAGTGCAGACAGCGACTAACACGACGGACAAAGATTGACAGTGTGGAAAGAGACTGGCAGTGGGAAAGAAAATCACAGTGCAGACGGAGACTGACAGTACGGACATAGACTGACAGTGTGGACAAAGACTGACAGTGAGGACATAGACTCTCAGTGCGGACATGGACTTACAGTGGAGACAGAGACTGACCACGCGGACAGAGACTAAAAGTGCGGACAAAGACAGACAGTGCAGACAGGGACTGACATTGCGGACAATGATTGACACTGCGGACAGCGATTGAGAGTGCGGACAGGGATTGAGAGTGCAGACAGGAATTAAGAGTGCGGACAGGGATTGACAGTGCAGGCAGGGATTGAGAGTGCGGACAGGGATTGAGAGTGCGGACAGGGATTGAGAGTGCGGACAGGGATTGAGAGTGCGGACAGGGATTGACAGTGCGGACAGGGATTGACAGTGCGGACATAGACTGACAGTGCGGACATGGACTGACAGTGCAAACAGAGACTGACAGTGCGGACAGAGAATGACAGTGTGGACAAAAACTGACTGTTTGGACAGAGACTGACCGTGCAGACAGCGAATGACAGTGTGGACTGAGACTGACGGTGCGGACAGTGACTAACAGCGTGGACAGAGACTGACAGTCCGGACAGAGACTGACAGTGCGGACAGAGACTGACAGTGTGGAGAGAGACTGACAGTCCGGACAGAGACTGACAGTCCGGACAGAGACTGACAGTGCGGACATAGACTGACAGTGCGGACAGAGTCAAACATTGCGGACAGAGACTGACAGTGCTGACTGTGACTGACAGTGTGGGGAGAGACTGACAGTGTGGACAGTGATTGACAATGTGGACAGAGACTGATAGTCTGGACAGAGATTGACAATGTGGACAGTGCGGACAGGCATTGACAGTGTGGACAGAGACTTACAATGTGGACGGAGACTGACAGTGTGGACAGAGACTGACAATGTGGACAGAGACTGGCAATGTGGACAGTGCAGACAGGGATTGATGGTGTGGACAGAGACTGAGAGTGTGGACAGAGACTGACAATGTGGACAGAGATTGACAGTGTGGACAGAGATGGACAGTACGAACAGGGATTGACAGTGTGGACAGAGACTGACAGTGTGGACAGTGATTGACCCAGTGAACAGGGATTGGCAGTGTGGACCGAGACTCACAGTGTGGACGGAGATTGACAGTGTGGACAGTGACTGACAGTGTGGACAGAGACTGACAGTGCAGACAGAGAGAAACATTGCGGACAGAGACTGACAGTGCGGACAGTGACTGGCAGTGTGGAGAGAGACTGACAGTGTGGACAGTGATTGACCCAGTGGACAGGGATTGGCAGTGTGGACTGAGACTGACAGTGTGGACGGAGATTGACAGTGTGGACAGAGACTGACAGTGTGGACAGAGACAAACATAACGAACAGAGGCTGACAGTGTGGACAGTGATTGACCCAGTGGACAGGGATTGGCAGTGTGGACAGAGACTCACAGTGTGGATGGAGATTGACAGCGTGGACATAGACAGACAGTGTGGACAGAGACAAACATTGTGGACAGAGACTGACAGTGTGGACAGTGACTGACAGTGTGGACAGAGACTGACAGTGCAGACAGAGAGAAACATTGCGGACAGAGACTGACAGTGCGGACAGTGACTGGCAGTGTGGAGAGAGACTGACAGTGTGGACAGTGATTGACCCAGTGGACAGGGATTGGCAGTGTGGACTGAGACTGACAGTGTGGACGGAGATTGACAGTGTGGACAGAGACTGACAGTGTGGACAGAGACAAACATAACGAACAGAGGCTGACAGTGTGGACAGTGATTGACCCAGTGGACAGGGATTGGCAGTGTGGACAGAGACTCACAGTGTGGATGGAGATTGACAGCGTGGACATAGACAGACAGTGTGGACAGAGACAAACATTGTGGACAGAGACTGACAGTGTGGACAGTGACTGACAGTGTGGACAGAGAGTGACACTGCGGACAGAGAAAAACATTGCGGACAGAGACTGTAAGTGTGGAAAGAGACTAGCAGTGGGGAAACAAAATCACAGTGCAGACGGAGACTGACAGTACGGACATAGGCTGACAGTGCGGACAGAGACTGACAGTGAGGACATAGACTGACAGTGCAGACATGGACTTACAGTGGAGACAGAGACAGACCACGCGGACAGAGACTAAAAGTGCGGACAGAGACAGACAGTGCAGACAGGGACTGACATTGCTGACATTGATTAACACTGCGGACAGGGATTGAGAGTGCGGACAGGGATTGAGAGTGCGGACAGAGATTGAGAGTGCGGACAGGGATTGACAGTGCGGACATAGACTGACAGTGCGGACAGAGACTGACAGTGCAAACAGAGACTGACAGTGCGGACAGAGACTGACAGTGCAGAAAGGGACTGGCAATATGAACAATGATTGACACTACGGACAGGGATTGAGAGTGCGGACTGGGATTTTCAGTGTGGAGAGGGCTTGACATTGTGGACAGAGACTGACAGTGCGGACAGTGACTGGCAGTGTGGAGAGAGACTGTCAGTGTGGACAGTGATTGAACCAGTGGACAGGGATTGGCAGTGAGGACTGAGACAGACAGTGTGGACGGAGATTGACTGTGTGGACAGAGACTGACAGTACGGACATAGACTGACAGTGTGGACAAAGACTGACAGTGAGGACATAGACTCTCAGTGCGGACATGGACTTACAGTGGAGACAGAGACTGACCACGCGGACAGAGACTAAAAGTGCGGACAAAGACAGACAGTGCAGACAGGGACTGACATTGCGGACAATGATTGACACTGCGGACAGCGATTGAGAGTGCGGACAGGGATTGAGAGTGCAGACAGGAATTAAGAGTGCGGACAGGGATTGACAGTGCAGGCAGGGATTGAGAGTGCGGACAGGGATTGAGAGTGCGGACAGGGATTGAGAGTGCGGACAGGGATTGAGAGTGCGGACAGGGATTGACAGTGCGGACAGGGATTGACAGTGCGGACATAGACTGACAGTGCGGACATGGACTGACAGTGCAAACAGAGACTGACAGTGCGGACAGAGAATGACAGTGTGGACAAAAACTGACTGTTTGGACAGAGACTGACCGTGCAGACAGCGAATGACAGTGTGGACTGAGACTGACGGTGCGGACAGTGACTAACAGCGTGGACAGAGACTGACAGTCCGGACAGAGACTGACAGTGCGGACAGAGACTGACAGTGTGGAGAGAGACTGACAGTCCGGACAGAGACTGACAGTCCGGACAGAGACTGACAGTGCGGACATAGACTGACAGTGCGGACAGAGTCAAACATTGCGGACAGAGACTGACAGTGCTGACTGTGACTGACAGTGTGGGGAGAGACTGACAGTGTGGACAGTGATTGACAATGTGGACAGAGACTGATAGTCTGGACAGAGATTGACAATGTGGACAGTGCGGACAGGCATTGACAGTGTGGACAGAGACTTACAATGTGGACGGAGACTGACAGTGTGGACAGAGACTGACAATGTGGACAGAGACTGGCAATGTGGACAGTGCAGACAGGGATTGATGGTGTGGACAGAGACTGAGAGTGTGGACAGAGACTGACAATGTGGACAGAGATTGACAGTGTGGACAGAGATGGACAGTACGAACAGGGATTGACAGTGTGGACAGAGACTGACAGTGTGGACAGTGATTGACCCAGTGAACAGGGATTGGCAGTGTGGACCGAGACTCACAGTGTGGACGGAGATTGACAGTGTGGACAGTGACTGACAGTGTGGACAGAGACTGACAGTGCAGACAGAGAGAAACATTGCGGACAGAGACTGACAGTGCGGACAGTGACTGGCAGTGTGGAGAGAGACTGACAGTGTGGACAGTGATTGACCCAGTGGACAGGGATTGGCAGTGTGGACTGAGACTGACAGTGTGGACGGAGATTGACAGTGTGGACAGAGACTGACAGTGTGGACAGAGACAAACATAACGAACAGAGGCTGACAGTGTGGACAGTGATTGACCCAGTGGACAGGGATTGGCAGTGTGGACAGAGACTCACAGTGTGGATGGAGATTGACAGCGTGGACATAGACAGACAGTGTGGACAGAGACAAACATTGTGGACAGAGACTGACAGTGTGGACAGTGACTGACAGTGTGGACAGAGACTGACAGTGCAGACAGAGAGAAACATTGCGGACAGAGACTGACAGTGCGGACAGTGACTGGCAGTGTGGAGAGAGACTGACAGTGTGGACAGTGATTGACCCAGTGGACAGGGATTGGCAGTGTGGACTGAGACTGACAGTGTGGACGGAGATTGACAGTGTGGACAGAGACTGACAGTGTGGACAGAGACAAACATAACGAACAGAGGCTGACAGTGTGGACAGTGATTGACCCAGTGGACAGGGATTGGCAGTGTGGACAGAGACTCACAGTGTGGATGGAGATTGACAGCGTGGACATAGACAGACAGTGTGGACAGAGACAAACATTGTGGACAGAGACTGACAGTGTGGACAGTGACTGACAGTGTGGACAGAGAGTGACACTGCGGACAGAGAAAAACATTGCGGACAGAGACTGTAAGTGTGGAAAGAGACTAGCAGTGGGGAAACAAAATCACAGTGCAGACGGAGACTGACAGTACGGACATAGGCTGACAGTGCGGACAGAGACTGACAGTGAGGACATAGACTGACAGTGCAGACATGGACTTACAGTGGAGACAGAGACAGACCACGCGGACAGAGACTAAAAGTGCGGACAGAGACAGACAGTGCAGACAGGGACTGACATTGCTGACATTGATTAACACTGCGGACAGGGATTGAGAGTGCGGACAGGGATTGAGAGTGCGGACAGAGATTGAGAGTGCGGACAGGGATTGACAGTGCGGACATAGACTGACAGTGCGGACAGAGACTGACAGTGCAAACAGAGACTGACAGTGCGGACAGAGACTGACAGTGCAGAAAGGGACTGGCAATATGAACAATGATTGACACTACGGACAGGGATTGAGAGTGCGGACTGGGATTTTCAGTGTGGAGAGGGCTTGACATTGTGGACAGAGACTGACAGTGCGGACAGTGACTGGCAGTGTGGAGAGAGACTGTCAGTGTGGACAGTGATTGAACCAGTGGACAGGGATTGGCAGTGAGGACTGAGACAGACAGTGTGGACGGAGATTGACTGTGTGGACAGAGACTGACAGTGTGGACAGAGACAAACATTGCGAACAGAGACTGACAGTGTGGACAGAGACTGACAGTGTGGACAGTGATTGACCCAGTTGACAGGGATTGGCAGTGTGGACAGAGACTCACAGTGTGGATGGAGATTGACAGCGTGGACATAGACAGACAGTGTGGACAGAGACAAACATTGTGGACAGAGACTGACAGTGCGGACAGTGTTTGACAGTGTGGACAGAGACTGACAGTGCGGACAGTGTTTGACAGTGTGGACAAGGAGAAGTGGCTAGATGTGTGGAGAACTGGCTTGGCCATAGGAGACAGAGGGTAGTGGTTGAAGGGTCTTTTTCCGGCTGGAGGTCTGTGACCAGTGGTGTTCCGCAGGGCTCTGTACTGGGACCTCTGCTATTTGTGATATATATAAATGATTTGGAAGAAGGTGTAACTGGTGTAATCAGCAAGTTTGCGGATGACACGAAGATGGCTGGAATTGCGGATAGCGAAGAGCATTGTCGGGCAATACAGCAGGATATAGATAGGCTGGAAAATTGGGCGCAGAGGTGGCAGATGGAATTTAATCCGGATGAATGCGAAGTGATGCATTTTGGAAGAAATAATGTAGGGAGGAGTTATACAAAAAATGGCAGAGTCATCAGGGGTATAGAAACACAGAGGGACCGAGGTGTGCAAGTCCACAAATCCTTGAAGGTGGCAACACAGGTGGAGAAGGTGGTGAAGAAGGCATATGGTATGCTTGCCTTTATAGGACGGGGTATAGAGTATAAAAGCTGGAGTCTGATGATGCAGCTGTATAGAACGCTGTTGAGGCCACATTTGGAGTACTACGTCCAGTTCTGGTCGCCGCACTACCAGAAGGACGTGGAGGCATTGGAGAGAGTGCAGAGAAGGTTTACCAGGATGTTGCCTGGTATGGAGGGTCTTAGCTATGAGGAGAGATTGGATAGACTGGGGTTGTTCTCCTTGGAAAGACGGAGAATGAGGGGAGATCTAATAGAGGTGTACAAGATTATGAAGGGCAAAGATAGGGTGAACGGTGGGAAGCTTTTTCCCAGGTCGGAGGTGACGATCACGAGGGGTCACGGGCTCAAGCTGAGAGGGGCGAAGTATAACTCAGATATCAGAGGGACGTTTTTTACACAGAGGGTGGTGGGGGCCTGGAATGCGCTGCCAAGTAGGGTGGTGGAGGCAGACACACTGACATCGTTTAAGACTTACCTGGATAGTCACATAAGCAGCCTGGGAATGGAGGGATACAAACGATTGGTCTAGTTGGACCAAGGAGCGGCACAGGCTTGGAGGGCCGAAGGGCCTGTTTCCTGTGCTGTACTGTTCTTTGTTCTTTGTTCCTTGACAGAGAAAAACATTGCGGACAGAGAATGTCAGTGCGGACAGTGACTGACAGTGTGGACAGAGACTGACAGTGTAGACAGAGACTGACAGTGTGGACAGAGACTGACAGTGCGGACAGAGACTGACAGTGCGGACAGAGACTGACAGTGCAGACAGCGACTAACACGACGGACAAAGATTGACAGTGTGGAAAGAGACTGGCAGTGGGGAAAGAAAATCACAGTGCAGACGGAGACTGACAGTATGGACATAGGCTGACAGTGCGGACAGAGACTGACAGTGAGGACATAGACTGACAGTACGGACATGGACTTACAGTGGAGACAGGGACTGACCACGCGGACAGAGACAAAAAGTGCGGACAGAGACTGACAGTCCAGACAGGGACTGACATTGCGGACAATGATTGACACCGCGGACAGGGATTGAGAGTGCGGACAGGGATTGAGAGTGCAGACAGGGATTGAGAGTGCGGACAGGGATTGACAGTGCGGACATAGACTGACAGTGCGGACAGAGACTGACAGTGCAGAAAGGGACTGACAATGTGAACAATGATTGACACTACGGACAGGGATTGAGAGTGCGGACTGGGATTTTCAGTGTGGACAGGGATTGACAGTGCGGACTGGGATTGACAGTGCAGACATAGACTGACAGTGCGGACAGAGACTGACAGTCCGGACAGAGACTGACAGTGCGGACATAGACTGACAGTGTGGACAGAGATTGACAGTGTGGACAGAGATGGACAGTACAGACAGGGACTGACAGTGTGGACGGAGACTCACAGTGTGGACAGGGACTGACAGTGTGGACGGAGACTCACAGTGTGGACAGGGACTGACAGTGTGGACGGAGACTCACAGTGTGGACAGAGATTGACAGTGCGGACAGAGACAAACATTGTGGACAGAGACTGACAGTGCGGACAGTGACTGACAGTGTGGAGAGAGACTGACAGTGTTGACAGTGATTGACCCAGTGGACAGTGACTGACAGTGTGGACAGAGACTGACAGTGCAGACAGCGACTAACACGATGGACAAACATTGACAGTGTGGAAAGAGACTGGCAGTGGGGAAAGAAAATCACAGTGCAGACGGAGACTGACAGTGCGGACAGAGACTGACAGTGAGGACATAGACTGACAGTCCGGACATGGACTTACAGTGGAGACAGAGACTGACCACTCGGACAGAGACTAAAAGTGCGGACAGAGACAGACAGTGCAGACAGGGACTAACATTGCGGACAATGATTCACACTGCGGACAGGGATTGAGAGTGCGGACAGGGATTGAGAGTGCGGATAGGGATTGAGAGTGCGGACAGGGATTGAGAGTGCGGACAGGGATTGAGAGTGCGGACAGGGATTGAGAGTGCGAACATAGACTGACAGTGCGGACAGAGACTGACAGTGCAAACAGAGACTGACAGTGCGGACAGAGACTGACAGTGTGGACAGAAACTGACAGTTTGGACAGAGACTGACAGTGCAGACAGCGAATGACAGTGCGGACTGAGACTGACAGTGCGCACAGAGACTAACAGTGTGGAGAGAGACTGACAGTCTGGACAGAGACTGACAGGGCGGACAGAGACTGACAGTGCGGACATAGACTGACAGTGCGGCCAGAGACAAACATTGCGGACAGAGACTGACAGTGCTGACTGTGACTGACAGTGTGGACAGAGATTGACAATGTGGACAGAGATTGACAGAGCGGACATAGACAAACATTGCGGACAGAGACTGACAGTGCTGACTGTGACTGACAGTGTGGAGAGAGACTGACATTGTGGACAGTGATTGACCCAGTGGACAGGGATTGGCAGTGTGGACCGAGACTGACAGTGTGGATGGAGATTGAGAATGTGGACAGAGACTGACAGTGTGGACAGAGACTAAAAGTGCGGACAGAGACAGACAGTCCAGACAGGGACTGACATTGCAGACAATGATTGACACTGCGGTCAGGGATTGAGAGTGCGGACAGGGATTGAGAGTGCGGACAGGAATTGAGAGTGCGGACAGGGATTAAGAGTGCGGACAGGGACTGACAGTGCGGACATGGACTGACAGTGTGGACAGAGACTGACAGTGCAAACAGAGACTGATAGTGCGGACAGAGACTGACAGTGCAGACAGCGACTAACACGACGGACAAAGATTGACAGTGTGGAAAGAGACTGGCAGTGGGGAAAGAAAATCACAGTGCGGACAGAGACTGACAGTACGCACATAGATTGACAGTGCGGACAGAGACTGACAGTGCGGACAGAGACTGACAGTGTGGACAGAGACTGACAGTGCAGACAGCGACAAACACGACGGACAAAGATTGACAGTGTGTAAAAGCGACAGGCAGTGGGGAAAGAAAATCACAGTGCAGACGGAGACTGACAGTACGGACATAGGCTGACAGTGCGGACAGAGTTCGTCAGTGTGGACAGTGATTGACAGTGTGGAGAGAGAGGGCAGTGCAGACAGTGATTTACAGTCTGGACAGAGACTGACAATGCAGAGAGAGAATGACGGTGGAAACGGACTGAGAGTGCGGACAGAGACTAACAGTGCGGACATAGACTGACAGAGTGGACAGAGACTGACAGTGCGGAGCGAGACGGACAGTGAGGACAGAGACCGACAGTACGGACATAGACTGTCAATGCGGACATAGACTGACAGTGCGGACAGAGACTGACAGTGCGGAAAAAGATTGACAGTGAGGACATTGACAGACACTGCCGACAGAGACTGACCGTGTGGGAAGTGTTTGTCCGTGTGCACAGTGATTGACGTTGTGGACAAAGACTGGCAGTGCGGACAGAGACTGACAGTGCGGACAGAGACTGACAGTGTGGACAGTGATTGACCCAGTGGACAGGATTGGCAGTGTGGACCGAGACTCATAGTGTGGATGGAGATTGACAGTGTGGACAGTGACTGACAGTGTGGACAGAGACTGACAGTGCAGACAGAGACAAACATTGCAGACAGAGACTGACAGTGCGGACAGTGATTGACCCAGTTGACAGCGATTGGCAGTGTGGACTGAGACTGACAGTGTGGACGGAGACTGACAGTGTGGACAGAGACAAACATTGCGGACAGAGACTGACAGTGTGGACAGAGACTGACAGTGTGGACAGAGACTGACAGTGTGGATGGAGATTGACAGCGTGGACATAGACAGACAGTGTGGACAGAGACAAACATTGTGGAGAGAGACTGACAGTGCGGACAGTGACTTACAGTGTGGACTGAGAGTGACACTGCGGACAGAGAAAAACATTGCGGACAGAGACTGTGCGGACAGTGACTGACAGTGTGGCAAGAGACTGACAGTGTAGAGAGCGACTGACAGTGTGGACAGAGACTGACAGTGTGGTCAGAGACTGACAGTGTGGACAGTGATTGACCCAGTGGACAGGGATTGGCAGTGTGGACCGAGACTCACAGTGTGGACAGAGATTGACAGTGTGGACAGAGATGGACAGTACAGACAGGGAATGACAGTGTGGACCGAGACTCACAGTGTGGACAGAGATTGACAGTGTGGACAGTGACTGACAGTGTGGACAGAGACTGACAGTGCGGACAGAGACAAACATTGCGGACAGAGACTGACAGTGCGGACAGTGACTGACAATGTGAACAATGATTGACATTACGGACAGGGATTGAGAGTGCGGACTGGGATTTTCAGTGTGGAGAGGGATTGACAGTGCGGACATAGACTGACAGTGCGGACAGAGACTGACAGTGCAAACAGAGACTGACAGTGCAGACAGAGACTGACAGTGCAGACAGAGACTGACAGTGCAGAAAGAGACTGACAATGTGAACAATGATTGACACTACGGACAGGGATTGATAGTGCGGACTGGGATTTTCAGTGTGGAGAGGGATTGACAGTGCGGACAGGGATTGACATTGTGGACTGGGATTGACAGTGCAGACATGGACTGACAGTGCGGACAGAGACTGACAGTCCGGACAGAGACTGACAGTGCGGACAGAGAAAAACATTGCGGACAGAGACTGACAGTGCGGACAGTGACTGACAGTGCGGACAGAGACTGACAGTGCGGACAGAGACTGACAGTGCAGACAGTGACTGACAGTGTGGACAGAGACTGACAGTGCAGACAGTGACTAACACGATGGACAAAGGTTGACAGTCCGGACAGAGACTGACAGTGCGGACATAGACTGACAGTGCGGACAGAGACTAACAGTGCCGACATAGACTGACAGAGCGGACAGAGACTGACAGTGCAGAGAGAGACGGACAGTGCGGACAGTGACTGACAGTGTGGACAGAGACTGACAGTGTCGACAGAGACTGACAGTGCGGACAGAGACTGACAGTGCGGACAGAGACTGACAGTGCGGACAGTGACTGACAGTGTGGACAGAGACTGACAGTGTAGTCAGTGACTGACAGTGTGGACAGAGAGTGACAGTGCAGACAGAGAAAAACATTGCGGACAGAGACTGACAGTGCGGACATAGACTGACAATGCGGAAAGACACAGACAGTGCGGACAGAGACCGACAGTACGGACATAGACTGACAATGCGGACATCGACTGACAATGCTGACATAGATTGACAGTGCGGACAGAGACTGACAGTATGGACATAGATTGACAGTGCGGACAGAGACTGACAGTATGGACATAGATTGACAGTGCGGACAGAGATTGATAGTGTGGACGGAGATTGACAGTGTGGACAGAGACAAACATTGCGGACAAAGACTGACAGTGCGGACAGTGACTGACAATGTGGACAGAGACTGACAGTGCGGACAGAGAAAAACATTGCGGACAGAGACTGACAGTGCGGACAGTGACTGACAGTGTGGACAGTGACTGACAGTGTAGACAGAGACTGACAGTGTGGACAGGGACTGACAGTGTAGACATGGACTTACTGTGGAGACAGAGACTGACCACGCGGAGAGAGACTAAAAGCGCGGATAGAGGCGGACAGTGGAGACTGGGACTGACAGTGCAGAAAGGGACTGACAATGTGAACAATGATTGACACTACGGACAGGGATTGATAGTGCGGACTGGGATTTTCAGTGTGGAGAGGGATTGACAGTGCGGACAGGGATTGACATTGTGGACTGGGATTGACAGTGCAGACATGGACTGACAGTGCGGACAGAGACTGACAGTCCAGACAGAGACTGACAGTGCGGACAGAGACTGACAGTGCGGACATAGACTGACAGTGCGGACAGAGACTAACAGTGCGGAAATAGACTGACAGAGCGGACAGAGACTGACAGTGCGGAGAGAGGCGGACAGTGCGGACAGAGACCGACAGTACGGACATAGACTGACAATGCGAACATAGACTGACAATGCTGACTTAGACTGACAATGCGGACAGAGACTAACAGTGCGGACATAGACTGACAGTATGGACATAGATTGACAGTGCGGACAGAGACTGACAGTGCAGACAGAGACTAACAGTGTGGACAGAGATTGATAGTGTGGACAGCGATTGACAGCGTGGAAAGAGACAGACAGTGTGGACAGAGACAAACATTGCGGACAAAGACTGACAGTGCGGACAGTGACTGACAATTTGGACAGAGAATGACAGTGCGGACAGAGAACACAATTGCGGACAGAGACTGACAGTGCGGACAGTGACTGACAGTGTGGACAGAGACAAACATTGGAGACAGACAGTGACAGTGCGGACAGAGACTGACATTTGGACAGAGACTGACAGTGTGGACAGAGGGTGACAGTGCGGACAGAGAAAAACATTGCGGACAGAGACTGACAGTGCGGACAGTGACTGACAGTGCGGACAGAGACTGACAGTGCGGACAGAGACTGACAGTGCAGACAGTGACTAACACGATGGACAAAGGTTGACAGTGTGGAAAGAGACTGGCAGTGGGGAAAGAAAATCACAGTGCAGACGGAGACTGACAGTACGGACATAGACTGACAGTGCGGACAGAGACTGACAGTGAGGACATAGACTGACAGTGTGAACGTGGACTGACAGTGCGGACAGAGACTGACAGAGTGGACATAGACTGACATTGCGGACAGAGACCTACAGTGCAGACACAGACTGACAGTCCGGACAGAGACTAAACATGCGGACAGAGACAGACAGTGCAGACAGGGACTGACATTGCGGACAATGATTGACACTGCGGACAGGGATTGAGAGTGTGGACAGGTTTTGAGAGTGCGGACAGGGATTGACAGTGCGGACATAGACTGACAGTGCGGACAGAGACTGACAGTGCGGACAGAGACTGACAGTCCGGACAGAGACTAAAAGTGCGGACAGAGACTGACAGTGCAGACAGGGACTGACATTGCGGAAAATGATTGACACTGCGGAGAGGGATTGAGAGTGCGGACAAGGATTGACAGTCCGGACAGAGACTGACAGTGCGGACATAGACTGACAGTGCGGACAGAGACTAACAGTGCCGACATAGACTGACAGAGCGGACAGAGACTGACAGTGCAGAGAGAGACGGACAGTGCGGACAGAGACCGACAGTACGGACATAGACTGACAATGCGGACATAGACTGACAGTGTGGACAGAGACTGACAGTGTGGACAGAGACTGACAGTGTGGACAGTGATTGACAATGTGGACAGTGCAGACAGGGATTGACAGTGTGGACAGAGACTGACAGTGTGGACAGAGACTGACAGTGTGGACAGAGACTGTCAGTGTGGACAGAGACTGACAGTGTGGACAGAGATTGACAATGTGGACAGTGCGGACAGAGATTGACAGTGTGGACAGAGACTGACAATGTGGACAGATATTGACAGTGTGGACAGAGATGGACAGTATGGACAGGGATTGACAGTGTGGACAGAGACTGACAGTGTGGACAGTGATTGACCCAGTGGACAGGGATTGGCAGTGTGGACCGAGACTCACAGTGTGGACGGAGATTGACATTGTGGACAGTGACTGACAGTGTGGACAGAGACTGACAGTGCGGACAGTGACTGACAGTGTGGAGAGAGACTGACAGTGTGGACAGTGATTGACCCAGTGGACAGCGATTGGCAGTGTGGACTGAGACTGACAGTGTGGACGGAGATTGACAGTGTGGACAGAAACTGACAGTGCGGACAGAGACAAACATTGCGGACAGAGACCGACAGTACGGACATAGACTGACAATGCGGACATAGACTGACAGTATGGACATTGATTGACAGTGCGGACATAGACTGACAGTGCGGACATAGACTGACAGTGCGGAGAGAGACTGACAGTATGGACATTGATTGACAGTGCAGACAAAGACTGACAGTGCAGACAGAGAATGACAGTGTGGAAAGAGATTGACAGTGTGGACAGAGATTGACAGCGTGGACAGAGACAGGCAGTGTGGACAGAGACAAACATTGCGGACAAAGACTGACAGTGCGGACAGTGACTGACAGTGTGGACAGAGAATGACAGTGCGGACAGAGAAAAACATTGCGGACAGAGACTGACAGTGCGGACAGTGACTGACAGTGGGGACAGAGACTGACAGTGTAGACAGAGACTTACAGTGTGGACAGAGACTGACAGTGTGGACGGAGATTGACAGCGCGGACAGAGACAGACAGTGTGGACAGAGACAAACATTGCAGACAAAGACTGACAGTGCGAACAGTGACTGACAGTGTGGACAGAGATTGACAGTGTGGACAGAGGGTGACAGTGCGGACAGAGACTGACAGTGCGGACAGTGACTGACAGTGTGGACAGAGACTGACAGTGTAGACAGAGACTGACAGTGCGGACAGAGACTGACAGTGCGGACAGAGACTGACAGTGCGGACAGAGACTGACAGTGCGGACAGTGATTGACAGTGTGGACAGAGACTGACAGTGTAGTCAGTGACTGACAGTGTTGACAGAGAGTGACAGTGCAGACAGAGAAAAACATTGCGGACAGAGACTGACAGTGCGGACAGTGACTGACAGTGTGGACAGATACTGACAGTGTAGACAGAGACTGACAGTGTGGACAGAGACTGACAGTGCGGACAGAGACTGACAGTGTGGACAGAGACTGATAGTTCAGACAGTGACTAACACGATGGACAAAGATTGACAGTGTGGAAAGAGACTGGCAGTGGGGAAAGAAAATCGCAGTGCATACGGAGACTGACAGTACAGACATAGACTGACAGTGCGGACATAGACCGACAGTGTGGAAATGGACTGACAGTCCGGACAGAGACTGACAGTGTGGACGGAGATTGACAGCGTGGACTGAGACAGACAGTGTGGACAGAGACAAACATTGCGGAAAATGACTGACAGTGCGGACAGTGACTGACAGTGTGGACAGTGACTGACAGTGTGGACAGAGATTGACAGTGTGGACAGAGGGTGACAGTGCAGACAGAGAAAAACATTGCAGACAGAGACTGACAGTGCGGACAGTGACTGACAGTGTGGACAGAGACTGACAGTGTAGACAGAGACTGACAGTGTGGACAGAGACTGACAGTGCGGACAGAGACTGACAGTGTGGACAGAGACTGACAGTGGAGACAGTGACTAACACGACGGACAGAGATTGGCAGTGTGGAAAGACACTGGCAGTGGGGAAAGAAAATCACATTGCAGACGGAGACTGACAGTACGGACATAGACTGACAGTGTGGACAGAGACAAACATTGCAGTCAGAGACTGACAGTGCGGACAGTGACTGACCGTGTGGACAGAGAGTGACATTGCGGACAGAGATTGTCAGTGCGGACAGAGACAAACATTGCGGACAGAAACCGACAGTGCTGATTGTGACTGACAGTGTGGAGAGAGACTGACAGTGTAGACAGTGATTGACCCAGTGGACTGGGATTCGCAGTGCGGACCGAGTTTCACAGTGTGGACGGAGATTGACAATGTGGACAGTGACTGACAGTGTGGACAGTGATTGACAATGTGGACAGTGCGGACAGGGATTGACAGTGTGGACAGAGACTGACAGTGTGGACAGAGACTGACAGTGTGGACAGTGATTGACAATGTAGACAGTGCAGACAGGGATTGACAGTGTGGACAGAGACTGACTGTGTGGACAGAGACTGTCAGTGTGGACAGAGACTGACAGTGTGGACAGAGACTGTCAGTGTGGACAGAGACTGACAGTGTGGACAGAGATTGACAATGTGGACAGTGCGGACAGAGATTGACAGTGTGGACAGAGACTGACAATGTGGACAGAGATTGACAGTGTGGACAGAGATGGACAGTATGGACAGGGATTGACAGTGTGGACAGAGACTGACAGTGTGGACAGTGATTGACCCAGTGGACAGGGATTGGCAGTGTGGACCGAGACTCACAGTGTGGACGGAGATTGACAGTGTGGACAGTGACTGGCAGTGTGGACAGAGACTGACAGTGCGGACAGAGACAAACATTGTGGACAGAGACTGACAGTGCAGACAGTGACTGACAGTGTGGAGAGAGACTGACAGTGTGGACAGTGATTGACCCAGTGGACAGCGATTGGCAGTGTGGACTGAGACTGACAGTGTGGACGGAGATTGACAGTGTGGACAGAAACTGACAGTGTGGACAGAGACAAACATTGCGGACAGAGACTGACAGTGTGGACAGAGACTGACAGTGTGGACAGTGATTGACCCAGTGGACAGGGATTGGCAGTGTGGACAGAAACTCACAGTGAACAAAGAACAAAGAACAGTACAGCACAGGAAACAGGCCCTTCGGCCCTCCAAGCCTGTGCCGCTCCTTGGTCCAACTAGACCAATCGTTTGTATCCCTCCATTCCCAGGCTGCTTATGTGACTATCCAGGTAAGTCTTAAACGATGTCAGTGTGCCTGCCTCCACCACCCTACTTGGCAGCGCATTCCAGGCCCCCACCACCCTCTGTGTAAAAAACGTCCCTCTGATATCTGAGTTATACTTCGCCCCTCTCAGCTTGAGCCCGTGACCCCTCGTGATCGTCACCTCCGACCTGGGAAAAAGCTTCCCACTGTTCACCCTATCTATACCCTTCATAATCTTGTACACCTCTCTGAGATCTCCCCTCATTCTCCGTCTTTCCAAGGAGAACAACCCCAGTCTACCCAATCTCTCCTCATAGCTAAGACCCTCCATACCAGGCAACATCCTGGTAAACCTTCTCTGCACTCTCTCGAACGCCTCCATGTCCTTCTGGTAGTGCGGCGACCAGAACTGGACGCAGTACTCCAAATGTGGCCTAACCAGTGTTCTATACAGCTGCATCATCAGACTCCAGCTTTTATACTCTATACCCCGTCCTATAAAGGCAAGCATTCCATATGCCTTCTTCACCACCTTCTCCACCTGTGTTGCCACCTTCAAAGATTTGTGGACTTACACACCTAGGTCCCTCTGTGTTTCTATACTCCTGATGACTCTGCCATTTATTGTCTCACTCCTCCCTACATTATTTCTTCCAAAATGCATCACTTCGCATTTATCCGGATTAAACTCCATCTGCCACCTCTCCGCCCAATTTTCCAGCCTATCTATATCCTGCTGTATTGCCCGACAATGCTCTTCGCTATCCGCAAGTCCAGCCATCTTCGTGTCATCCGCAAACTTGCTGATTACACCAGTTACACCTTCTTCCAAATCATTTATATATATCACAAATAGCAGACGTCCCAGTACAGAGCCCTGCAGAACACCACTGGTCACAAACCTCCAGCCGGAAAAAGACCCTTCGACCACTACCCTCTGTCTCCTATGGCCAAGCCAGTTCTCCACCCATCTCGCCACTTCTCCTTGTATCCCATGAGCCTTAACCTTCTTAAGCAACCTGCCATGTGGGACTTTGTCAAATGCCTTACTGAAATCCATATAGACGACATCCACGGCCCTTCCTTCATCAACCGTTTTTGTCACTTCCTCAAAAAACTCCACCAAATTTGTAAGGCACGACCTCTCTCTTACAAAACCATGCTGTCTGTCACTAATGAGATTGTTCCGTTCTAAATGCACATACATCCTTTCTCTAAAAATCCTCTCCAACAACTTCCCTACCACGGACGTCAAGCTCACCGGCCTATAATTTTCTGGCTTATCCCTGCTACCCTTCTTAAACAACGGGACCACATTCGCTATCCTCCAATCCTCGGGGACCTCACCCGTGTCCAAAGAAGCAACAAAGATTTCCGTCAGAGGTCCAGCAATTTCATCTCTCATCTCCCTGAGCAGTCGAGGATAGATGCCATCAGGCCCTGGGGCTTTGTCAGTTTTAATGTTCCCTAAAAAACCTAACACTTCCTCTCTTGTAATGGAGATTTTCTCTAACGGGTCAACACCTCCCTCCGAGACACTCCCGGTTAACACGCCCCTCTCCTTTGTGAATACCGATGCAAAGTATTCATTTAGGATCTCCCCTATTCCCTTGGGTTCTAAGCATAATTCCCCTCCTTTGTCCCTGAGAGGTCCGATTTTCTCCCTGACAACTCTTTTGTTCCTAACGTATGAATAGAATGCCTTAGGATTCTCCTTAATCCTGCCTGCCAAGAACATCTCGTGACCTCTTTTTGCCCTTCTAACTCCCCGTTTGAGTTCTTTCCTACTCTCTCTGTATTCCTCCAGAGCTCCATCTGTTTTCAGTTGCCTGGACTTAACGTACGCCTCCCTTTTCATTTTAATCAGATCCTCAATTTCCCTGGTTATCCACGGCTCTCGAATCCTACCTTTCCTATCTTTCCTTTTCACAGGCACATGCCTATCCTGCAGCCTTATCAATAGTTCCTTAAAAGACTCCCACATGCCAGACGTGGACTTCCCCTCGAACATCCTCTCCCAATCAACATCCACCAATTCCTGCCTAATCCGGCTATAGTTAGCCTTCCCCCAATTTAGCACCCTGCCCGTAGGACAGCACTCATCCTTGTCTATTACTATCCTAAAGTTAACAGAGTTGTGGTCACTATTTGCCACATGTTCCCCTACCGAAACTTTGATGACCTGACCGGGCTCATTTCCCAGAACTAGGTCCAGTATAGCCCCCTCTCTAGTTGGACTATCTACATACTGTTCTGAAGAACCTTCCAGTACGCATTTTACAAATTCCTCCCCGTCCGGTCCCCCAGCTCTCATCACTTTCCAGTCTGTGCCAGGGAAATTAAAGTCCCCCACTACAACAACCCTATTTTTTCTGCACCTATCCAGAATCTCCTGACATATCCTTTCCTCCACTTCCCGTGGGCTGTTGGGTGGTCTGTAGTACACCCCCAGCATAGTGACTGCACCCTTCCTGTTTTTCTGAGTTCCACCCACAGCGACTCAGTACATGACCCCTCTAAGTTGTCTACCCTCTGCACCATGGTAATATGCTCCTTAACTAATATCGCTACTCCCCACCTTTTTTAGCCCCTCCTCTGTCTCGCCTAAAACACTTATACCTTGGAACATTCAGCTGCCAGTCCTGTCCTTCATTTTAACCAAGTTTCCGTCACCGCAACCACATCCAAATTCCGGACAAGCATTAAGGCCCTAAGTTCGTCTGTTTTACCCGCTACGCTCCGCGCATTGAAGCAGATGCACTCCAGACCTCCAGGCCCACTCAGGTCATCCTCCTCCAGAGTGCTTCTCCAGAGTGGAGATTGACAGCGTGGACATAGACAAACAGTGTGGACAGAGACTGACAGTAAGGACATAGACTGACAGTGCGGACATAGAATGACAATGCGGACATAGACTGACAGTGCGGACATAGACGGACAGTGCGGACATAGACTCAGAGTGTGGACATAGACAGACAGTGCGGACAGAGACTAACAGTGCGGACAGAGACTCACCACGCGGGCAGAGACTGACAGTGCAGACAAAGAACGACAGGGCGGACGGAGACTGACAGTGCAGAAAGGGACTGACATTGCGGACATAGACTGACAGTGCGGACAGAGATTAACAGTGCGGACAGTGACTGACAGCGTGGAGAGAGAGACTGACAACGCGGACACAGACTGACAGTGCGGACAGAGACTGACAGCATGGAGAGAGACTGACAACGCGGACACAGACTGACAGTGCGGACAGAGACTGACAGTGCGGACAGAGAATAACAGTACAGACAGAGATTGACAGTGTGGAAAGAGACTGGCTGTGGGGAAAGAAAATGACAGTGCAGACAGAGACTGACAGTGCAGAAAGAGAATGACTGTGGAAACAGACAGAGAGTGCGGACATAGAGTGACAGTGCGGACATAGACTGACAGTGCGGAAATAGACTGACAGTGCGGACAGAGATTAACATTGTGGAAAGAGACTGACCACGCGGACAGAGACTGACAGTGCGGACAGAGACTGACAGTGTGGACATATACTGACAATGCGGACATAGACTGCCTGTGCGGACATAGACTGACAGTGCGGACATAGACTGACAGTGCGGACAGAGACTGACAGTGCGGACAGAGACTGACAGTGCGGACAGAGACTGACAGTGCGGACAGAGACTAACAGTACAGACAGAGATTCACAGTGTGGAAAGAGACTGGCAGTGGGGAAAGAAAATGACAGTGCAGGCAGAGAATGAATGTTGAAACGGACTGAAAGTGCGGACAGAGACTGGCAGTCCGGACATAGACTGACAGTGCGGACAGAGACTGACAGTGCGGACATAGAATGACAATGCGGACATAGACGGACAGTGCGGACATAGACGGACAGTGCGGACATAGACTCAGAGTGTGGACATAGACAGACAGTGCGGACAGAGACTCACCACGTGGGCAGAGACAGACAGTGCGGACAGAGACTAACGGTGCAGACAAAGAACGACAGGGCGGTCGGAGACTGACAGTGCAGAAAGGGACTGACATTGCGGACAGAGACTGACAGTGCGGACAGAGACTGACAGTGCGGACATAGACTGACAGTGCGGACAGAGACTGACAGTGCGGACATAGACTGACAGTGCGGACAGAGATTAACAGTGCGGACATAGATTGACAGTACGGACAGAGACTGACAGTGTGGACATAGACTGACAGTGCGGACAGAGACTGACAGCGTGGAGAGAGACTGACAACGCGGAGAGAGACTGACAACGCGGACACAGACTGACAGTGCGGACAGAGACTGACAGTGGGAACAGAGAGTAACAGTACAGACAAAGATTGACAGTGCGGAAAAAGACTGGCAGTGGGGAAAGAAAATGACAGTGCAGACAGAGACTGACAGTGCAGAAAGAGAATGACTGTGGAAACAGACAGAGAGTGCGGACATAGAGTGACAGTGCGGACATAGACTGACAGTGCGGAAATAGACTGACAGTGCGGACAGAGATTATCATTGTGGAAAGAGACTGACCACGCGGACAGAGACTGACAGTGCGGACAGAGATTGACAGTGTGGACATAGACTGACAATGCGGACATAGACTGCCTGTGCGGACATAGACTGACAGTGCGGACATAGACTGACAGTGCGGACATAGACTGACAGTGCGGACAGTGACCGACAGTACGGACATAGACTGACAGTGCGGACAGAGACCGACAGTACGGACATAGACTGACATTGCGGACATAGACTGACAGTGCAGACATATACTGTCAGAGCGGACAGAGACTGATAGTGCAGAGAGGGACGGACAGTGCGGACAGAGACCGACAGTATGGACATAGACTGACAGTGCGGACAGAGACTAACAGTGCAGACAGAGACTGACCACGCGGACAGAGACTGAGAGTGCGGACAGAGACTAACAGTGCGGTCAGAGACTGGCAGTCCGGAAATAGACTGACAGTGCGGACATAGACTGCAGTGCAGACATAGACTGGCAGTGCGGACATAGACTGACAGTGCGGACATAGAGTGATAGTCCGGACAGTGCAGAACGGGACTGACGTTGCGGACAATGATTGACATTGCGGACAGTGATTGAGAGTGCGGACTGGGATTTTCAGTGCAGAGAGGGATTGACAGTGCAGACAGGGATTGACAGCGCACACTGGGATTAACAGTGCGGACAGGGATTGACAGTGTGGACATAGACTGACAGTGCGGACAGAGATGACAGTGCGGACATAGATTGACAGTGTGGACAGAGACTGACAGCGTGGACAGAGACTGACAAAGCGGACACAGACTGACAGTGCGGACAGTGACAGACAGTGCGGACAGAGAGTAACAGTACAGACAGAGATTGACAGTGTGGAAAGAGACTGGCAGTGGGGAAAGAAAATGACAGTGCAGACAGAGACTGACAGTGCAGAAAGCGAATGACTGTGGAAACGGACAGAGAGTGCGGACATAGACTGACAGTGCGGATATAGACTGACAGTGCGGACAGAGACTAACAGTGTGTAAAGAGACTGACCACGCAGACACAGACTGACAGTGCGGACAAAGACATACATTGCGGACAGAGACTGGCAGTCCGGACATAGACTGACTGTGCGGAATCAGATTGACAGTGCGGACATAGACTGACAGTGTGGAGAGAGAATGAATGTTGAAACGGACTGAAAGGGCGGACAGAGACTAACAGTTCGGACATAGACTGACAGTGCCCACAGAGACTGGCAGTCCGGACATAGACTGACAGTGCGGACAGAAATTAACATTGTGGAAAGAGACTGACCACGCGGACAGAGACTGACAGTGCGGACAGAGACTGACAATGTGGACATAGACTGACAATGCGGACATAGACTGCCTGTGCGGACAGAGACTGACAGTGTAGACACAGTCTGACAATGCAGACATAGACTGACAGTGCGGAGAGAGACTGACAGTGCGGACAGAGACTAACAGTGCGGACAGAGACTAACAGTACAGACAGCGAATAACACGACGGACAAAGATTGACAGTGTGGACAGAGACTGACAGTGCAGACAGCGACTAACACGACGGACAAAGATTGACAGTGTGGAAAGAGACTGGCAGTGGGGAAAGAAAATGACAGTGCAGACGGAGACTGACAGTGCAGAAAGGGAATGAATGTTGAAACGGACTGAAAGGGCGGACATAGAGTGACAGTGCGGACAGAGAATGACAATGCTGACATAGACTGACAGTTCGGACAGAGACTGACAGTACGGACATAGACTGACAGTGCGGACGGAGACTGCCAGTGCGGACAGAGAATGACAATGCTGACATAGACTGACAGTTCGGACAGAGACTGACAGTACGGACATAGACTGACAGTGCGGACAGAGACTGCCAGTGCGGACAGAAAATGACAATGCGGACAGAGACTGACAGTGCGGACATAGACTGACAGTGCGGACATAGACTGACAGTTCGGACATAGACTGACAGTGCAGGCATAGACTCAGAGTGTGGACAGAGACTGCCAGTGCGGACAGAAAATGACAATGCGGACAGAGACTGACAGTGCGGACATAGACTGACAGTGCGGACATAGACTGACAGTGCGGACATAGACTGACAGTGCAGGCATAGACTCAGAGTGTGGACATAGACAGACAGTGCGGAGAGATACTAACAGTGCGGACAGAGTCTCACCACGCGGACAGAGACTGACAGTGCGGACAGAGACTAACAGTGCGGACAAAGAACGACAGGGCGGACGGAAACTGACAGTGCAGAAAGGGACTGACATTGTGGACATAGACTGACAGTGTGGACATAGACTGATAGTCCGGACAGTGACTGACAGTGCGGACATAGACTGATAGTCCGGACAGTGACTGACAGTGCGGACATACACTGATAGTCCGGACAGTGACTGACAGTGCGGACATAGACTGACAGTGCGGACAGAGGCAAACAGTGCGGACATAGACTGACCACGTGGACAGAGACTGACAGTGTTGACAGAGACTAACAGTGCAGAGAAGACACTGACAGTCCGGACATGGACTGACATTGCGGACATAGACTGACAGTGCGGACATAGACTGACAGAGCGGACAGAGACTGACAGTGCAGAGAGGGAGGGACAGTGCGGACAGAGACCGACAGTACGGACATAGACTGACAGTGCGGACAGAGACTAACAGTGCAGACAGAGACTGACCACGTGGACAGAGACTGAGAGTGCGGACAGAGACTAACAGTGCGGTCAGAGACTGGCAGTCCGGACATAGACTGACAGTGCGGACATAGACTGGCAGTGCGGACATAGACTGGCAGTGCGGACATAGACTGACAGTGCGGACATAGAGTGATAGTCCGGACTGTGCAGAAAGGGACTGACGTTGCGGACAATGATTGACATTGCGGACAGTGATTGAGAGTGCGGACTGGGATTTTCAGTGCAGAGAGGGATTGACAGTGCAGACAGGGATTGACAGTGCTCACTGGGATTGACAGTGTGGACATAGACTGACAGTGCGGACAGTGATTGACATAGATTGACATTGTGGACAGAGTCTGACAACGCGGACACAGACTGACAGTGCGGACAGAGACTGACAGTGCGGACAGAGACTAACATTGTGGAAAGAGACTGACCACGCGGACAGAGACTGACAGTCCGGACAGAGACTAACAGTGCAGACAGAGACTGGCAGTCCGGACATAGATTGACAGTGCGGACAGAGACTGACAGTGCGGACATTGACTGACAATGCGGACATAGACTGACAGTGCGGACATAGACTGACAGTGCGGACATAGACTGACAGTGCGGACATAGACTGACAGTGCGGACATAGACTGACAGTGCGGACATAGACTGACAGTGCGGACATAGAATGAGAGTGCGGACATAGACTGACAGTGCGGACAGAGACTAACAGTGCGGACAGAGACTAACAGGGCGGACAGAGTCTGAGCACGCGGACAGAGACTGACAGTTTGGACAGAGACTAACAGTGCGGACAGAGACTGACAGTCCGGACATGGACTGACAGTGCGGACAGAGACTGACAAAGTGGACTCCGACTGACATTGCGGACAGAGACTGACAGTGCGGACAGAGACTAACAGTACAGACAGAGATTGACAGTGTGGAATGAGACTGGCAGTGGGGAAAGAAAATGACAGTGCAGGCAGAGACTGACACTGCAGAAAGAGAATGAATGTGGAAACGGACTGAAAGTGCGGACATAGAGTGACAGTGCGGACATAGACTGATAGTCCGGACAGAGACTGACAGTGCGGATAGAGACTGACAGTGCGGACATAGACTGACAGTGCGGACAGAGACTGGCAGTCCGGACATAGACTGACAGTGCGGACTGAGACTGACAATGCGGACATAGACTGACAGTGCGGACAGAGACTAACAGTGCAGACAGAGTCTGACCACGCGGACAGAGACTGAGAGTGCGGACAGAGACTAACAGTGCGGTCAGAGACTGGCAGTCCGGACATAGACTGACAGTGCGGACATAGATGGCAGTGCGGACACAGACTGACTGTGCGGACATAGAGTGATAGTCCGGACAGTGCAGAAAGGGACTGACATTGCGGACAATGATTGAAATTGCGGACAGTGATTGAGAGTGCGGACTGGGATTTTCAGTGCATAGAGGGATTAACAGTGCGGACAGGGATTGACAGTGTGGACATAGACAGACAGTGCGGACAGAGACTGACAGTGCGGACAGTGATTGACAGTGAGGACATAGATTGACAGTGCGGACAGAGACTGACAGCGTGGACAGAGACTGACAACGCGGACACAGACTGACAATGCGGGCAGAGACTGGCAGTCCGGACATAGATTGACAATGCGGACAGAGACTGACAGTGCGGACATAGACTGACAGTACGGACATAGACTGACAATGCGGACATAGACTGACAGTGCGGACATAGACTGACAGTGTGGACATAGATTGACAGTGCAGACATAGACTGACAGTGTGGACAGAGACTAACAGTGCGGACAGAGACTGACCACGCGGACAGTGACTGACAGTGCGGACAGAGACTAACAGTGCAGACAGAGACTGACAGGGCGGACGGAGACCGACAGTGCAGAAAGGGACTGAGAATGTGGAAATAGACAGATAGTCCGGATAGTGATTAACAGTGCGGACATAGACTGACAGTGCGGACAGAGACTAACAGTGCGGACAGAGACTAACAGTGCGGACAGAGTCTGACCACGCGACAGAGACTGACAGTGTGGACAAAGACTAACAGTGCGGAAAGACACTGACAGTCCGGACATGGACTGACAGTGCGGAGAGAGACTGACAGTGCGGACAGAGACTAACAGTGCGGACAGAGACTAACAGTACAGACAGCGAATAACATGACGGACAAAGATTGACAGTGTGGAAAGAGACTGGCAGTGGGGAAAGAAAATGACAGTGCAGACAGAGACTGACAGTGCAGAAAGAGAATGACTGTGGAAACAGACAGAGAGTGCGGACATAGAGTGACAGTGCGGACATAGACTGACAGTGCGGAAATAGACTGACAGTGCGGACAGAGATTAACATTGTGGAAAGAGACTGACCACGCGGACAGAGACTGACAGTGCGGACAGAGACTGACAGTGTGGACATATACTGACAATGCGGACATAGACTGCCTGTGCGGACATAGACTGACAGTGCGGACATAGACTGACAGTGCGGACAGAGACTGACAGTGCGGAGAGAGACTGACAGTGCGGACAGAGACTGAAAGTGCGGACAGAGACTAACAGTACAGACAGAGATTCACAGTGTGGAAAGAGACTGGCAGTGGGGAAAGAAAATGACAGTGCAGGCAGAGAATGAATGTTGAAACGGACTGAAAGTGCGGACAGAGACTGGCAGTCCGGACATAGACTGACAGTGCGGACAGAGACTGACAGTGCGGACATAGAATGACAATGCGGACATAGACGGACAGTGCGGACATAGACGGACAGTGCGGACATAGACTCAGAGAGTGGACATAGACAGACAGTGCGGACAGAGACTCACCACGTGGGCAGAGACAGACAGTGCGGACAGAGACTAACGGTGCAGACAAAGTACGACAGGGCGGTCGGAGACTGACAGTGCAGAAAGGGACTGACATTGCGGACAGAGACTGACAGTGCGGACAGAGACTGACAGTGCGGACATAGACTGACAGTGCGGACAGAGACTGACAGTGCGGACATAGACTGACAGTGCGGACAGAGACTGACAGTGCGGACATAGACTGACAGTGCGGACAGAGATTAACAGTGCGGACATAGATTGACAGTACGGACAGAGACTGACAGTGCGGACAGAGACTGACAGCGTGGAGAGAGACTGACAATGCAGACATAGACTGACAGTGCGGAGAGAGACTGACAGTGCGGACAGAGACTAACAGTGCGGACAGAGACTAACAGTACAGACAGCGAATAACACGACGGACAAAGATTGACAGTGTGGAAAGAGACTGGCAGTGGGGAAAGAAAATGACAGTGCAGACGGAGACTGACAGTGCAGAAAGGGAATGAATGTTGAAACGGACTGAAAGGGCGGACATAGAGTGACAGTGCGGACAGAGAATGACAATGCTGACATAGACTGACAGTTCGGACAGAGACTGACAGTACGGACATAGACTGACAGTGCGGACGGAGACTGCCAGTGCGGACAGAGAATGACAATGCTGACATAGACTGACAGTTCGGACAGAGACTGACAGTACGGACATAGACTGACCACGCGGACAGAGACTGCCAGTGCGGACAGAAAATGACAATGCGGACATAGACTGACAGTGCGGACATAGACTGACAGTGCGGACATAGACTGACAGTGCGGACATAGACTGACAGTGCAGGCATAGACTCAGAGTGTGGACATAGACAGACAGTGCGGAGAGATACTAACAGTGCGGACAGAGTCTCACCACGCGGACAGAGACTGACAGTGCGGACATAGACTGACAGTGCCCACAGAGACTGGCAGTCCGGACATAGACTGACAGTGCGGACAGAGACTGACAGTGCGGACATAGAATGACAATGCGGACATAGACAGACAGTGCGGACATAGACGGACAGTGCGGACATAGACTCAGAGTGTGGACATAGACAGACAGTGCAGGCAGAGACTGACAGTGCAGAAAGAGAATGAATGTTGAAACAGACTGAAAGGGCAGACATAGACTGACAGTGCGGACATTGACTAACGGTGCGGACAAAGAACGACAGGGCGGACGGAGACTGACAGTGCAGAAAGGGACTGACATTGCGGACATAGACTGACAGTGCGGACAGAGATTAACAGTGCGGACAGTGACTGACAGCGTGGAGAGAGACTGACAACGCGGACACAGACAGACAGTGCGGACAGAGACTGACAGCGTGGAGAGAGACTGACAACGCGGACACAGACTGACAGTGCGGACAGAGACTGACAGTGCGGACAGAGAGTAACAGTACAGACAGAGATTGACAGTGTGGAAAGAGACTGGCAGTGGGGAAAGAAAATGACAGTGCAGACAGAGACTGACAGTGCAGAAAGAGAATGACTGTGGAAACAGACAGAGAGTGCGGACACAGAGTGACAGTGCGGACATAGACTGACAGTGCGGAAATAGACTGACAGTGCGGACAGAAATTAACATTGTGGAAAGAGACTGACCACGCGGACAGAGACTGACAATGTGGACATAGACTGACAATGCGGACATAGACTGCCTGTGCGGACAGAGACTGACAGTGTAGACATAGTCTGACAATGCAGACATAGACTGACAGTGCGGAGAGAGACTGACAGTGCGGACAGAGACTAACAGTGCGGACAGAGACTAACAGTACAGACAGCGAATAACACGACGGACAAAGATTGACAGTGTGGAAAGAGACTGGCAGTGTGGAAAGAAAATGACAGTGCAGACGGAGACTGACAGTGCAGAAAGAGAATGAATGTTGAAACGGACTGAAAGGGCGGACATAGAGTGACAGTGCGGACAGAGAATGACAATGCTGACATAGACTGACAGTGCGGACATAGACTGACAGTGCGGACAGAGACTGACAGTACGGACATAGACTGACAGTGCGGACGGAGACTGACAGTACGGACATAGACTGACAGTTCGGACAGAGACTGACAGTACGGACATAGACTGACAGTGCGGACGGAGACTGCCAGTGCGGACAGAGAATGACAATGCTGACATAGACTGACAGTTCGGACAGAGACTGACAGTACGGACATAGACTGACAGTGCGGACAGAGACTGCCAGTGCGGACAGAAAATGACAATGCGGACAGAGACTGACAGTGCGGACATTGACTGACAGTGCGGACATAGACTGACAGTGCGGACATAGACTGACAGTGCAGGCATAGACTCAGAGTGTGGACATAGACAGACAGTGCGGAGAGATACTAACAGTGCGGACAGAGTCTCACCACGCGGACAGAGACTGACAGTGAGGACAGAGACTAACAGTGCGGACAAAGAACGACAGGGCGGACGGAAACTGACAGTGCAGAAAGGGACTGACATTGTGGACATAGACTGACAGTGCGGACATAGACTGATAGTCCGGACAGTGACTGACAGTGCGGACATAGACTGACAGTGCGGACACAGACTGATAGTCCGGACAGTGACTGACAGTGCGGACATAGACTGACAGTGCGGACATAGACTGATAGTCCGGACAGTGACTGACAGTGCGGACGTAGACTGACAGTGCGGACAGAGGCAAACAGTGCGGACATAGACTGACCACGCGGACAGAGACTGACAGTGTTGACAGAGACTAACAGTGCAGAGAAGACACTGACAGTCCGGACATGGACTGACATTGCGGACATGGACTGACAGAGCGGACAGAGACTGACAGTGCAGAGAGGGAGGGACAGTGCGGACAGAGACCGACAGTACGGACATAGACCGACAGTGCGGACAGAGACTAACAGTGCAGACAGAGACTGACCACGTGGACAGAGACTGAGAGTGCGGACAGAGACTAACAGTGCGGTCAGAGACTGGCAGTCCGGACATAGACTGACAGTGCGGACATAGACTGGCAGTGCGGATATAGACTGGCAGTGCGGACATAGACTGGCAGTGCGGACATAGACTGACAGTGCGGACATAGAGTGATAGTCCGGACTGTGCAGAAAGGGACTGACGTTGCGGACAATGATTGACATTGCGGACAGTGATTGAGAGTGCGGACTGGGATTTTCAGTGCAGAGAGGGATTGACAGTGCAGACAGGGATTGACAGTGCTCACTGGGATTGACAGTGTGGACATAGACTGACAGTGCGGACAGTGATTGACATAGATTGACATTGTGGACAGAATCTGACAACGCGGACACAGACTGACAGTGCGGACAGAGGCTGACAGTGCGGACAGAGACTAACATTGTGGAAAGAGACTGACCACGCGGACAGAGACTGACAGTCCGGACAGAGACTAACAGTGCAGACAGAGACTGGCAGTCCGGACATAGATTGACAGTGCGGACAGAGACTGACAGTGCGGACATTGACTGACAATGCGGACATAGACTGACAGTGCGGACATAGACTGACAGTGCGGACATAGACTGACAGTGCGGACATAGACTGACAGTGCGGACATAGACTGACAGTGCGGACAGAGACTAACAGTGCGGACAGAGACTAACAGGGCGGACAGAGTCTGACCACGCGGACAGAGACTGACAGTTTGGACAGAGACTAACAGTGCGGAGAGAGACTGACAGTCCGGACATGGACTGACAGTGCGGACAGAGACTGACAAAGTGGACTCCGACTGACATTGCGGACAGAGACTGACAGTGCGGACAGAGACTAACAGTACAGACAGAGATTGACAGTGTGGAATGAGACTGGCAGTGGGGAAAGAAAATGACAGTGCAGGCAGAGACTGACAGTGCAGAAAGAGAATGAATGTGGAAACGGACTGAAAGTGCGGACATAGAGTGACAGTGCGGACATAGACTGATAGTCCGGACAGAGACAGACAGTGCGGATAGAGACTGACAGTGCGGACATAGACTGACAGTGCGGACAGAGACTGGCAGTCCGGACATAGACTGACAGTGCGGACTGAGACTGACAATGCGGACATAGACTGACAGTGCGGACAGAGACTGGCAGTCCGGACATAGACTGACAGTGCGGACATAGACTGGCAGTGCGGACACTGACTGACTGTGCGGACATAGAGTGATAGTCCGGACAGTGCAGAAAGGGACTGACATTGCGGACAATGATTGAAATTGCGGACAGTGATTGAGAGTGCGGACTGGGATTTTCAGTGCACAGAGGGATTAACAGTGCGGACAGGGATTGACAGTGTGGACATAGACAGACAGTGTGGACAGAGACTGACAGTGCGGACAGTGATTGACAGTGAGGACATAGATTGACAGTGCGGACAGTGATTGACAGTGAGGACATAGATTGACAGTGCGGACAGAGACTGACAGCGTGGACAGAGACTGACAACGCGGACACAGACTGACAATGCGGGCAGAGACTGGCAGTCCGGACATAGATTGACAATGCGGACAGAGACTGACAGTGCGGACATAGACTGACAGTACGGACATAGACTGACAATGCGGACATAGACTGACAGTGCGGACATAGACTGACAGTGTGGACATAGATTGACAGTGCAGACATAGACTGACAGTGTGGACAGAGACTAACAGTGCGGACAGAGACTGACCACGCGGACAGTGACTGACAGTGCGGACAGAGACTAACAGTGCAGACAGAGACTGACAGGGCGGACGGAGACCGACAGTGCAGAAAGGGACTGAGAATGTGGAAATAGACAGATAGCCCGGATAGTGATTAACAGTGCGGACATAGACTGACAGTGCGGACAGAGACTAACAGTGCGGACAGAGACTAACAGTGCGGACAGAGTCTGACCACGCGACAGAGACTGACAGTGTGGACAAAGACTAACAGTGCGGAAAGACACTGACAGTCCGGACATGGACTGACAGTGCGGAGAGAGACTGACAGTGCGGACAGAGACTAACAGTGCGGACAGAGACTAACAGTACAGACAGCGAATAACACGACGGACAAAGATTGACAGTGTGGAAAGAGACTGGCAGTGGGGAAAGAAAATGACAGTGCAGACGGAGACTGACAGTGCAGAAAGAGAATGACTGTGGAAACAGACAGAGAGTGCGGACATAGAGTGACAGTGCGGACATAGACTGACAGTGCGGAAATAGACTGACAGTGCGGACAGAGATTAACATTGTGGAAAGAGACTGACCACGCGGACAGAGACTGACAGTGCGGACAGAGACTGACAGTGTGGACATAGACTGACAATGCGGACATAGACTGCCTGTGCGGACATAGACTGACAGTGCGGACATAGACTGACAGTGCGGACAGAGACTGACAGTGCGGACAGAGACTGACAGTGCGGACAGAGACTGACAGTGCGGACAGAGACTGACAGTGCGGACAGAGACTGACAGTGCGGACAGAGACTAACAGTACAGACAGAGATTCACAGTGTGGAAAGAGACTGGCAGTGGGGAAAGAAAATGACAGTGCAGGCAGAGAATGAATGTTGAAACGGACTGAAAGTGCGGACAGAGACTGGCAGTCCGGACATAGACTGACAGTGCGGACAGAGACAGACAGTGCGGACATAGAATGACAATGCGGACATAGACGGACAGTGCGGACATAGACGGACAGTGCGGACATAGACTCAGAGTGTGGACATAGACAGACAGTGCGGACAGAGACTCACCACGTGGGCAGAGACAGACAGTGCGGACAGAGACTAACGGTGCAGACAAAGAACGACAGGGCGGTCGGAGACTGACAGTGCAGAAAGGGACTGACATTGCGGACAGAGACTGACAGTGCGGACAGAGACTGACAGTGCGGACATAGACTGACAGTGCGGACATAGACTGACAGTGCGGACAGAGACTGACAGCGTGGAGAGAGACTGACAACGCGGACACAGACTGACAGTGCGGACAGAGACTGACAGTGGGAACAGAGAGTAACAGTACAGACAAAGATTGACAGTGCGGAAAAAGACTGGCAGTGGGGAAAGAAAATGACAGTGCAGACAGAGACTGACAGTGTAGAAAGAGAATGACTGTGGAAACAGACAGAGAGTGCGGACATAGTGTGACAGTGCGGACATAGACTGACAGTGCGGAAATAGACTGACAGTGCGGACAGAGATTATCATTGTGGAAAGAGACTGACCACGCGGACATAGACTGACAATGCGGACATAGACTGCCTGTGCGGACATAGACTGACAGTGCGGACATAGACTGACAGTGCGGACAGTGACCGACAGTACGGACATAGACTGACAGTGCGGACAGAGACCGACAGTACGGACATAGACTGACATTGCGGACATAGACTGACAGTGCAGACATATACTGTCGAGCGGACAGAGACTGACAGTGCAGAGAGGGACGGACAGTGCGGACAGAGACCGACAGTATGGACATAGACTGACAGTGCAGACAGAGACTAACAGTGCAGACAGAGACTGACCACGCGGACAGAGACTGAGAGTGCGGACAGAGACTAACAGTGCGGTCAGAGACTGGCAGTCCGGAAATAGACTGACAGTGCGGACATAGACTGGCAGTGCAGACATAGACTGGCAGTGCGGACATAGACTGACAGTGCGGACATAGAGTGATAGTCCGGACAGTGCAGAACGGGACTGACGTTGCGGACAATGATTGACATTGCGGACAGTGATTGAGAGTGCGGACTGGGATTTTCAGTGCAGAGAGGGATTGACAGTGCAGACAGGGATTGACAGCGCACACTGGGATTAACAGTGCGGACAGGGATTGACAGTGTGGACATAGACTGACAGTGCGGACAGAGATGACAGTGCGGACATAGATTGACAGTGTGGACAGAGACTGACAGCGTGGACAGAGACTGACAAAGCGGACACAGACTGACAGTGCGGACAGTGACAGACAGTGCAGACAGAGAGTAACAGTACAGACAGAGATTGACAGTGTGGAAAGAGACTGGCAGTGGGGAAAGAAAATGACAGTGCAGACAGAGACTGACAGTGCAGAAAGCGAATGACTGTGGAAACGGACAGAGAGTGCGGACATAGACTGACAGTGCGGATATAGACTGACAGTGCGGACAGAGACTAACAGTGTGTAAAGAGACTGACCACGCAGACACAGACTGACAGTGCGGACAAAGACATACATTGCGGACAGAGACTGGCAGTCCGGACATAGACTGACAGTGTGGAGAGAGAATGAATGTTGAAACGGACTGAAAGGGCGGACAGAGACTAACAGTGCGGACATAGACTGACAGTGCCCACAGAGACTGGCAGTCCGGACATAGACTGACAGTGCGGACAGAGACAGACAGTGCGGACATAGAATGACAATGCGGACATAGACGGACAGTGCGGACATAGACGGACAGTGCGGACATAGACTCAGAGTGTGGACATAGACAGACAGTGCGGACAGAGACTCACCACGTGGGCAGAGACAGACAGTGCGGACAGAGACTAACGGTGCAGACAAAGAACGACAGGGCGGTCGGAGACTGACAGTGCAGAAAGGGACTGACATTGCGGACAGAGACTGACAGTGCGGACAGAGACTGACAGTGCGGACATAGACTGACAGTGCGGACAGAGACTGACAGTGCGGACATAGACTGACAGTGCGGACAGAGACTGACAGCGTGGAGAGAGACTGACAACGCGGACACAGACTGACAGTGCGGACAGAGACTGACAGTGGGAACAGAGAGTAACAGTACAGACAAAGATTGACAGTGCGGAAAAAGACTGGCAGTGGGGAAAGAAAATGACAGTGCAGACAGAGACTGACAGTGTAGAAAGAGAATGACTGTGGAAACAGACAGAGAGTGCGGACATAGTGTGACAGTGCGGACATAGACTGACAGTGCGGAAATAGACTGACAGTGCGGACAGAGATTATCATTGTGGAAAGAGACTGACCACGCGGACATAGACTGACAATGCGGACATAGACTGCCTGTGCGGACATAGACTGACAGTGCGGACATAGACTGACAGTGCGGACAGTGACCGACAGTACGGACATAGACTGACAGTGCGGACAGAGACCGACAGTACGGACATAGACTGACATTGCGGACATAGACTGACAGTGCAGACATATACTGTCGAGCGGACAGAGACTGACAGTGCAGAGAGGGACGGACAGTGCGGACAGAGACCGACAGTATGGACATAGACTGACAGTGCAGACAGAGACTAACAGTGCAGACAGAGACTGACCACGCGGACAGAGACTGAGAGTGCGGACAGAGACTAACAGTGCGGTCAGAGACTGGCAGTCCGGAAATAGACTGACAGTGCGGACATAGACTGGCAGTGCAGACATAGACTGGCAGTGCGGACATAGACTGACAGTGCGGACATAGAGTGATAGTCCGGACAGTGCAGAACGGGACTGACGTTGCGGACAATGATTGACATTGCGGACAGTGATTGAGAGTGCGGACTGGGATTTTCAGTGCAGAGAGGGATTGACAGTGCAGACAGGGATTGACAGCGCACACTGGGATTAACAGTGCGGACAGGGATTGACAGTGTGGACATAGACTGACAGTGCGGACAGAGATGACAGTGCGGACATAGATTGACAGTGTGGACAGAGACTGACAGCGTGGACAGAGACTGACAAAGCGGACACAGACTGACAGTGCGGACAGTGACAGACAGTGCAGACAGAGAGTAACAGTACAGACAGAGATTGACAGTGTGGAAAGAGACTGGCAGTGGGGAAAGAAAATGACAGTGCAGACAGAGACTGACAGTGCAGAAAGCGAATGACTGTGGAAACGGACAGAGAGTGCGGACATAGACTGACAGTGCGGATATAGACTGACAGTGCGGACAGAGACTAACAGTGTGTAAAGAGACTGACCACGCAGACACAGACTGACAGTGCGGACAAAGACATACATTGCGGACAGAGACTGGCAGTCCGGACATAGACTGACAGTGTGGAGAGAGAATGAATGTTGAAACGGACTGAAAGGGCGGACAGAGACTAACAGTGCGGACATAGACTGACAGTGCCCACAGAGACTGGCAGTCCGGACATAGACTGACAGTGCGGACAGAGACTGACAGTGCGGACATAGAATGACAATGCGGACATAGACTGACAGTGCGGACATAGACGGACAGTGCGGACATAGACTCAGAGTGTGGACATAGACAGACAGTGCAGGCAGAGACTGACAGTGCAGAAAGAGAATGAATGTTGAAACGGACTGAAAGGGCAGACATAGACTGACAGTGCAGACATTGACTCACGGTGCGGACAAAGAACGACAGGGCGGACGGAGACTGACAGTGCAGAAAGGGACTGACATTGCGGACATAGACTGACAGTGCGGACAGAGATTAACAGTGCGGACAGTGACTGACAGCGTGGAGAGAGACTGACAACGCGGACACAGACTGACAGTGCGGACAGAGACTGACAGCGTGGAGAGAGACTGACAACGCGGACACAGACTGACAGTGCGGACAGAGACTGACAGTGCGGACAGAGAGTAACAGTACAGACGGAGATTGACAGTGTGGAAAGAGACTGGCAGTGGGGAAAGAAAATGACAGTGCAGACAGAGACTGACAGTGCAGAAAGAGAATGACTGTGGAAACAGACAGAGAGTGCGGACATAGAGTGACAGTGCGGACATAGACTGACAGTGCGGAAATAGACTGACAGTGCGGACAGAAATTAACATTGTGGAAAGAGACTGACCACGCGGACAGAGACTGACAGTGCGGTCAGAGACTGACACTGTGGACATAGACTGACAATGCGGACATAGACTGCCTGTGCGGACAGAGACTGACAGTGTAGACATAGTCTGACAATGCAGACATAGACTGACAGTGCGGAGAGAGACTAACAGTGCGGACAGAGACTAACAGTGCGGACAGAGACTAACAGTACAGACAGCGAATAACACGACGGACAAAGATTGACAGTGTGGAAAGAGACTGGCAGTGGGGAAAGAAAATGACAGTGCAGACGGAGACTGACAGTGCAGAAAGGGAATGAATGTTGAAACGGACTGAAAGTTCGGACATAGAGTGACAGTGCGGACAGAGAATGACAATGCTGACATAGACTGACAGTTCGGACAGAGACTGACAGTACGGACATAGACTGACAGTGCGGACGGAGACTGCCAGTGCGGACAGAGAATGACAATGCTGACATAGACTGACAGTTCGGACAGAGACTGACAGTACGGACATAGACTGACAGTGCGGACAGAGACTGCCAGTGCGGACAGAAAATGACAATGCGGACATAGACTGACAGTGCGGACATAGACTGACAGTGCGGACATAGACTGACAGTGCGGACATAGACTGACAGTGCAGGCATAGACTCAGAGTGTGGACATAGACAGACAGTGCGGAGAGATACTAACAGTGCGGACAGAGTCTCACCACGCGGACAGAGACTGACAGTGCGGACAGAGACGAACAGTGCGGACAAAGAATGACAGGGCGGACGGAAACTGACAGTGCAGAAAGGGACTGACATTGTGGACATAGACTGACAGTGCGGACATAGACTGATAGTCCGGACAGTGACTGACAGTGCGGACATAGACTTACAGTGCGGACATAGACTGATAGTCCGGACAGTGACTGACAGTGCGGACATAGACTGACAGTGCGGACATAGACTGACAGTGCGGACAGAGGCAAACAGTGCGGACATAGACTGACCACGCGGACAGAGACTGACAGTGTTGACAGAGACTAACAGTGCAGAGAAGACACTGACAGTCCGGACATGGACTGACATTGCGGACATAGACTGACAGTGCGGACATAGACTGACAGAGCGGACAGAGACTGACAGTGCAGAGAGGGAGGGACAGTGCGGACAGAGACCGACAGTACGGACATAGACTGACAGTGCGGACAGAGACTAACAGTGCAGACAGAGACTGACCACGTGGACAGAGACTGAGAGTGCGGACAGAGACTAACAGTGCGGTCAGAGACTGGCAGTCCGGACATAGACTGACAGTGCGGACATAGACTGGCAGTGCGGACATAGACTGGCAGTGCGGACATAGACTGACAGTGCGGACATAGAGTGATAGTCCGGACTGTGCAGAAAGGGACTGACGTTGCGGACAATGATTGACATTGCGGACAGTGATTGAGAGTGCGGACTGGGATTTTCAGTGCAGAGAGGGATTGACAGTGCAGACAGGGATTGACAGTGCTCACTGGGATTGACAGTGTGGACATAGACTGACAGTGCGGACAGTGATTGACATAGATTGACATTGTGGACAGAGTCTGACAACGCGGACACAGACTGACAGTGCGGACAGAGACTGACATTGTGGAAAGAGACTGACCACGCGGACAGAGACTGACAGTCCGGACAGAGACTAACAGTGCAGACAGAGACTGGCAGTCCGGACATAGATTGACAGTGCGGACATTGACTGACAATGCGGACATTGACTGACAATGCGGACATAGACTGACAGTGCGGACATAGACTGACAGTGCGGACATAGACTGACAGTGCGGACATAGACTGACAGTGCGGACATAGACTGACAGTGCGGACATAGACTGACAGTGCGGACATAGAATGACAGTGCGGACATTGACTGACAATGCGGACATTGACTGACAATGCGGACAGAGACTGACAGTCCGGACATGGACTGACAGTCCGGACATGGACTGACAGTGCGGACAGAGACTGACAAAGTGGACTCCGACTGACATTGCGGACAGAGACTGACAGTGCGGACAGAGACTAACAGTACAGACAGAGATTGACAGTGTGGAATGAGACTGGCAGTGGGGAAAGAAAATGACAGTGCAGGCAGAGACTGACAGTGCAGAAAGAGAATGAATGTGGAAACGGACTGAAAGTGCGGACATAGAGTGACAGTGCGGACATAGACTGATAGTCCGGACAGAGACTGACAGTGCGGATAGAGACTGACAGTGCGGACATAGACTGACAGTGCGGACAGAGACTGGCAGTCCGGACATAGACTGACAGTGCGGACTGAGACTGACAATGCGGACATAGACTGACAGTGCGGACAGAGACTACAGTGCAGACAGAGACTGACCACGCGGACAGAGACTGAGAGTGCGGACAGAGACTAACAGTGCGGTCAGAGACTGGCAGTCCGGACATAGACTGACAGTGCGGACATAGACTGGCAGTGCGGACACAGACTGACTGTGCGGACATAGAGTGATAGTCCGGACAGTGCAGAAAGGGACTGACATTGCGGACAATGATTGAAATTGCGGACAGTGATTGAGAGTGCGGACTGGGATTTTCAGTGCATAGAGGGATTAACAGTGCGGACAGGGATTGACAGTGTGGACATAGACAGACAGTGCGGACAGAGACTGACAGCGTGGACAGAGACTGACAACGCGGACACAGACTGACAATGCGGGCAGAGACTGGCAGTCCGGACATAGATTGACAATGCGGACAGAGACTGACAGTGCGGACATAGACTGACAGTACGGACATAGACTGACAATGCGGACATAGACTGACAGTGCGGACATAGACTGACAGTGTGGACATAGATTGACAGTGCAGACATAGACTGACAGTGTGGACAGAGACTAACAGTGCGGACAGAGACTGACAGTGCGGACATAGACTGACAGTACGGACATAGACTGACAATGCGGACATAGACTGACAGTGCGGACATAGACTGACAGTGTGGACATAGATTGACAGTGCAGACATAGACTGACAGTGTGGACAGAGACTAACAGTGCGGACAGAGACTGACCACGCGGACAGTGACTGACAGTGCAGACAGAGACTAACAGTGCAGACAGAGACTGACAGGGCGGACGGAGACCGACAGTGCAGAAAGGGACTAAGAATGTGGAAATAGACAGATAGTCCGGATAGTGATTAACAGTGCGGACATAGACTGACAGTGCGGACAGAGACTAACAGTGCGGACAGAGACTAACAGTGCGGACAGAGTCTGACCACGCGACAGAGACTGACAGTGTGGACAAAGACTAACAGTGCGGAAAGACACTGACAGTCCGGACATGGACTGACAGTGCGGAGAGAGACTGACAGTGCGGACAGAGACTAACAGTGCGGACAGAGACTAACAGTACAGACAGCGAATAACACGACGGACAAAGATTGACAGTGTGGAAAGAGACTGGCAGTGGGGAAAGAAAATGACAGTGCAGACGGAGACTGACAGTGCAGAAAGGGAATGAATGTTGAAACGGACTGAAAGGGCGGACATAGAGTGACAGTGCGGACAGAGAATGACAATGCTGACATAGACTGACAGTTCGGACAGAGACTGACAGTACGGACATAGACTGACAGTGCGGACAGAGACTGCCAGTGCGGACAGAGAATGACAATGCTGACATAGACAAACAGTTCGGACAGAGACTGACAGTACGGACAGAGACTGAGAGTGCGGACAGAGACTGCCAGTGCGGACAGAGAATGACAATGCGGACATAGACTGACAGTGCGGACATAGACTGACAGTACGGACATAGACTGACAGTGCGGACATAGACTGACAGTGCGGACATAGACTGACAGTGCAGGCATAGACTCAGAGTGTGGACATAGACAGACAGTGCGGAGAGATACTAACAGTGCGGACAGAGTCTCACCACGCGGACAGAGACTGACAGTGCGGACAGAGACTAACAGTGCGGACAAAGAACGACAGGGCGGACGGAAACTGACAGTGCAGAAAGGGACTGACATTGTGGACATAGACTGACAGTGCGGACATAGACTGATAGTCCGGACAGTGACTGACAGTGCGGACATAGACTTACAGTGCGGACATAGACTGATAGTCCGGACAGAGACTGACAGTACGGACATAGACTGAGAGTGCGGACAGAGACTGCCAGTGCGGACAGAGAATGACAATGCGGACATAGACTGACAGTGCGGACATAGACTGACAGTACGGACATAGACTGACAGTGCGGACATAGACTGACAGTGCGGACATAGACTGACAGTGCAGGCATAGACTCAGAGTGTGGACATAGACAGACAGTGCGGAGAGATACTAACAGTGCGGACAGAGTCTCACCACGCGGACAGAGAATGACAGTGCGGACAGAGACTAACAGTGCGGACAAAGAACGACAGGGCGGACGGAAACTGACAGTGCAGAAAGGGACTGACATTGTGGACATAGACTGACAGTGCGGACATAGACTGATAGTCCGGACAGTGACTGACATTGTGGACATAGACTGACAGTGCGGACATAGACTGATAGTCCGGACAGTGACTGACAGTGCGGACATAGACTGACAGTGCGGACATAGACTGATAGTCCGGACAGTGACTGACAGTGCGGATATAGACTGACAGTGCGGACAGAGGCAAACAGTGCGGACATAGACTGACCACGCGGACAGAGACTGACAGTGTTGACAGAGACTAACAGTGCAGAGAAGACACTGACAGTCCGGACATGGACTGACAGTGCGGACATAGACTGACAGTGCGGACATAGACTGACAGTGCGGACATAGACTGACAGAGCGGACAGAGACTGACAGTGCAGAGAGGGAGGGACAGTGCGGACAGAGACCGACAGTACGGACATAGACTGACAGTGCGGACAGAGACTAACAGTGCAGACAGAGACTGACCACGTGGACGGAGACTGAGAGTGCGGACAGAGACTAACAGTGCGGTCAGAGACTGGCAGTCCGGACATAGACTGACAGTGCGGACATAGACTGGCAGTGCGGACATAGACTGGCAGTGCGGACATAGACTGACAGTGCGGACATAGAGTGATAGTCCGGACTGTGCAGAAAGGGACTGACGTTGCGGACAATGATTGACATTGCGGACAGTGATTGAGAGTGCGGACTGGGATTTTCAGTGCAGAGAGGGATTGACAGTGCAGACAGGGATTGACAGTGCTCACTGGGATTGACAGTGTGGACATAGACTGACAGTGCGGACAGTGATTGACATAGATTGACATTGTGGACAGAGTCTGACAACGCGGACACAGACTGACAGTGCGGATAGAGACTGACAGTGCGGACAGAGACTAACATTGTGGAAAGAGACTGACCACGCGGACAGAGACTGACAGTCCGGACAGAGACTAACAGTGCAGACAGAGACTGGCAGTCCGGACATAGATTGACAGTGCGGACAGAGACTGACAGTGCGGACATTGACTGACAATGCGGACATAGACTGACAGTGCGGACATAGACTGACAGTGCGGACATAGACTGACAGTGCGGACATAGACTGACAGTGCGGACATAGACTGACAGTGCGGACATAGACTGACAGTGCGGACATAGACTGACAGTGCGGACATAGAATGACAGTGCGGACATAGACTGACAGTGCGGACAGAGACTAACAGTGCGGACAGAGACAAACAGGGCGGACAGAGACAGACAGTCCGGACATGGACTGACAGTGCGGACATAGACTGACAGTGCGGACAGAGGCAAACAGTGCGGACATAGACTGACCACGCGGACAGAGACTGACAGTGTTGACAGAGACTAACAGTGCAGAGAAGACACTGACAGTCCGGACATGGACTGACAGTGCGGACATAGAATGACAATGCGGACATAGACGGACAGTGCGGACATAGACGGACAGTGCGGACATAGACTCAGAGTGTGGACATAGACAGACAGTGCGGACAGAGACTCACCACGTGGGCAGAGACAGACAGTGCGGACAGAGACTAACGGTGCAGACAAAGAACGACAGGGCGGTCGGAGACTGACAGTGCAGAAAGGGACTGACATTGCGGACAGAGACTGACAGTGCGGACAGAGACTGACAGTGCGGACATAGACTGACAGTGCGGACAGAGACTGCCAGTGCGGACAGAAAATGACAATGCGGACATAGACTGACAGTGCGGACATAGACTGACAGTGCGGACATAGACTGACAGTGCGGACATAGACTGACAGTGCAGGCATAGACTCAGAGTGTGGACATAGACAGACAGTGCGGAGAGATACTAACAGTGCGGACAGAGTCTCACCACGCGGACAGAGACTGACAGTGCGGACAGAGACTAACAGTGCGGACAAAGAACGACAGGGCGGACGGAAACTGACAGTGCAGAAAGGGACTGACATTGTGGACATAGACTGACAGTGCGGACATAGACTGATAGTCCGGACAGTGACTGACAGTGCGGACATAGACTTACAGTGCGGACATAGACTGATAGTCCGGACAGTGACTGACAGTGCGGACATAGACTGACAGTGCGGACATAGACTGACAGTGCGGACAGAGGCAAACAGTGCGGACATAGACTGACCACGCGGACAGAGACTGACAGTGTTGACAGAGACTAACAGTGCAGAGAAGACACTGACAGTCCGGACATGGACTGACAGTGCGGACATAGACTGACAGTGCGGACATAGACTGACAGAGCGGACAGAGACTGACAGTGCAGAGAGGGAGGGACAGTGCGGACAGAGACCGACAGTACGGACATAGACTGACAGTGCGGACAGAGACTAACAGTGCAGACAGAGACTGACCACGTGGACAGAGACTGAGAGTGCGGACAGAGACTAACAGTGCGGTCAGAGACTGGGAGTCCGGACATAGACTGACAGTGCGGACATAGACTGGCAGTGCGGACATAGACTGGCAGTGCGGACATAGACTGACAGTGCGGACATAGAGTGATAGTCCGGACTGTGCAGAAAGGGACTGACGTTGCGGACAATGATTGACATTGCGGACAGTGATTGAGAGTGCGGACTGGGATTTTCAGTGCAGAGAGGGATTGACAGTGCAGACAGGGATTGACAGTGCTCACTGGGATTGACAGTGTGGACATAGACTGACAGTGCAGACAGTGATTGACATAGATTGACATTGTGGACAGAGTCTGACAACGCGGACACAGACTGACAGTGCGGACAGAGACTGACAGTGCGGACAGAGACTAACATTGTGGAAAGAGACTGACCACGCGGACAGAGACTGACAGTCCGGACAGAGACTAACAGTGCAGACAGAGACTGGCAGTCCGGACATAGATTGACAGTGCGGACAGAGACTGACAGTGCGGACATTGACTGACAATGCGGACATAGACTGACAGTGCGGACATAGACTGACAGTGCGGACATAGACTGACAGTGCGGACATAGACTGACAGTGCGGACATAGACTGACAGTGCGGACATAGACTGACAGTGCGGACAGAGACAAACAGGGCGGACAGAGACAAACAGGGCGGACAGAGACTGACAGTCCGGACATGGACTGACAGTCCGGACATGGACTGACAGTGCGGACAGAGACTGACAAAGTGGACTCCGACTGACATTGCGGACAGAGACTGACAGTGCGGACAGAGACTAACAGTACAGACAGAGATTGACAGTGTGGAATGAGACTGGCAGTGGGGAAAGAAAATGACAGTGCAGGCAGAGACTGACAGTGCAGAAAGAGAATGAATGTGGAAACGGACTGAAAGTGCGGACATAGAGTGACAGTGCGGACATAGACTGATAGTCCGGACAGAGACTGACAGTGCGGATAGAGACTGACAGTGCGGACATAGACTGACAGTGCGGACAGAGACTGGCAGTCCGGACATAGACTGACAGTGCGGACTGAGACTGACAATGCGGACATAGACTGACAGTGCGGACAGAGACTACAGTGCAGACAGAGACTGACCACGCGGACAGAGACTGAGAGTGCGGACAGAGACTAACAGTGCGGTCAGAGACTGGCAGTCCGGACATAGACTGACAGTGCGGACATAGACTGGCAGTGCGGACACAGACTGACTGTGCGGACATAGAGTGATAGTCCGGACAGTGCAGAAAGGGACTGACATTGCGGACAATGATTGAAATTGCGGACAGTGATTGAGAGTGCGGACTGGGATTTTCAGTGCATAGAGGGATTAACAGTGCGGACAGGGATTGACAGTGTGGACATAGACAGACAGTGCGGACAGAGACTGACAGTGCGGACAGTGATTGACAGTGAGGACATAGATTGACAGTGCGGACAGAGACTGACAGCGTGGACAGAGACTGACAACGCGGACACAGACTGACAATGCGGGCAGAGACTGGCAGTCCGGACATAGATTGACAATGCGGACAGAGACTGACAGTGCGGACATAGACTGACAGTACGGACATAGACTGACAATGCGGACATAGACTGACAGTGCGGACATAGACTGACAGTGTGGACATAGATTGACAGTGCAGACATAGACTGACAGTGTGGACAGAGACTAACAGTGCGGACAGAGACTGACCACGCGGACAGTGACTGACAGTGCGGACAGAGACTAACAGTGCAGACAGAGACTGACAGGGCGGACGGAGACCGACAGTGCAGAAAGGGACTAAGAATGTGGAAATAGACAGATAGTCCGGATAGTGATTAACAGTGCGGACATAGACTGACAGTGCGGACAGAGACTAACAGTGCGGACAGAGACTAACAGTGCGGACAGAGTCTGACCACGCGACAGAGACTGACAGTGTGGACAAAGACTAACAGTGCGGAAAGACACTGACAGTCCGGACATGGACTGACAGTGCGGACAGAGACTGACAGTGCGGACAGAGACTAACAGTGCGGACAGAGACTAACAGTACAGACAGCGAATAACACGACGGACAAAGATTGACAGTGTGGAAAGAGACTGGCAGTGGGGAAAGAAAATGACAGTGCAGACGGAGACTGACAGTGCAGAAAGGGAATGAATGTTGAAACGGACTGAAAGGGCGGACATAGAGTGACAGTGCGGACAGAGAATGACAATGCTGACATAGACTGACAGTTCGGACAGAGACTGACAGTACGGACATAGACTGACAGTGCGGACAGAGACTGCCAGTGCGGACAGAGAATGACAATGCTGACATAGACTGACAGTTCGGACAGAGACTGACAGTACGGACATAGACTGAGAGTGCGGACAGAGACTGCCAGTGCGGACAGAGAATGACAATGCGGACATAGACTGACAGTGCGGACATAGACTGACAGTACGGACATAGACTGACAGTGCGGACATGGACTGACAGCGCGGACATAGACTGACAGTGCAGGCATAGACTCAGAGTGTGGACATAGACAGACAGTGCGGAGAGATACTAACAGTGCGGACAGAGTCTCACCACGCGGACAGAGACTGACAGTGCGGACAGAGACTAACAGTGCGGACAAAGAACGACAGGGCGGACGGAAACTGACAGTGCAGAAAGGGACTGACATTGTGGACATAGACTGACAGTGCGGACATAGACTGATAGTCCGGACAGTGACTGACAGTGCGGACATAGACTGACAGTGCGGACATAGACTGATAGTCCGGACAGTGACTGACAGTGCGGACATAGACTGACAGTGCGGACAGAGGCAAACAGTGCGGACATAGACTGACCACGCGGACAGAGACTGACAGTGTTGACAGAGACTAACAGTGCAGAGAAGACACTGACAGTCCGGACATGGACTGACAGTGCGGACATAGACTGACAGTGCGGACATAGACTGACAGAGCGGACAGAGACTGACAGTGCAGAGAGGGAGGGACAGTGCGGACAGAGACCGACAGTACGGACATAGACTGACAGTGCGGACAGAGACTAACAGTGCAGACAGAGACTGACCACGTGGACGGAGACTGAGAGTGCGGACAGAGACTAACAGTGCGGTCAGAGACTGGCAGTCCGGACATAGACTGACAGTGCGGACATAGACTGGCAGTGCGGACATAGACTGGCAGTGCGGACATAGACTGACAGTGCGGACATAGAGTGATAGTCCGGACTGTGCAGAAAGGGACTGACGTTGCGGACAATGATTGACATTGCGGACAGTGATTGAGAGTGCGGACTGGGATTTTCAGTGCAGAGAGGGATTGACAGTGCAGACAGGGATTGACAGTGCTCACTGGGATTGACAGTGTGGACATAGACTGACAGTGCGGACAGTGATTGACATAGATTGACATTGTGGACAGAGTCTGACAACGCGGACACAGACTGACAGTGCGGACAGAGACAAACAGGGCGGACAGAGACTGACAGTCCGGACATGGACTGACAGTGCGGACAGAGACTGACAAAGTGGACTCCGACTGACATTGCGGACAGAGACTGACAGTGCGGACAGAGACTAACAGTACAGACAGAGATTGACAGTGTGGAATGAGACTGGCAGTGGGGAAAGAAAATGACAGTGCAGGCAGAGACTGACAGTGCAGAAAGAGAATGAATGTGGAAACGGACTGAAAGTGCGGACATAGAGTGACAGTGCGGACATAGACTGATAGTCCGGACAGAGACTGACAGTGCGGATAGAGACTGACAGTGCGGACATAGACTGACAGTGCGGACAGAGACTGGCAGTCCGGACATAGACTGACAGTGCGGACTGAGACTGACAATGCGGACATAGACTGACAGTGCGGACAGAGACTAACAGTGCAGACAGAGACTGACCACGCGGACAGAGACTGAGAGTGCGGACAGAGACTAACAGTGCGGTCAGAGACTGGCAGTCCGGACATAGACTGACAGTGCGGACATAGACTGGCAGTGCGGACACAGACTGACTGTGCGGACATAGAGTGATAGTCCGGACAGTGCAGAAAGGGACTGACATTGCGGACAATGATTGAAATTGCGGACAGTGATTGAGAGTGCGGACTGGGATTTTCAGTGCATAGAGGGATTAACAGTGCGGACAGGGATTGACAGTGTGGACATAGACAGACAGTGCGGACAGAGACTGACAGTGCGGACAGTGATTGACAGTGAGGACATAGATTGACAGTGCGGACAGAGACTGACAGCGTGGACAGAGACTGACAACGCGGACACAGACTGACAATGCGGGCAGAGACTGGCAGTCCGGACATAGATTGACAATGCGGACAGAGACTGACAGTGCGGACATAGACTGACAGTACGGACATAGACTGACAATGCGGACATAGACTGACAGTGCGGACATAGACTGACAGTGTGGACATAGATTGACAGTGCAGACATAGACTGACAGTGTGGACAGAGACTAACAGTGCGGACAGAGACTGACCACGCGGACAGTGACTGACAGTGCGGACAGAGACTAACAGTGCAGACAGAGACTGACAGGGCGGACGGAGACCGACAGTGCAGAAAGGGACTGAGAATGTGGAAATAGACAGATAGTCCGGATAGTGATTAACAGTGCGGACATAGACTGACAGTGCGGACAGAGACTAACAGTGCGGACAGAGACTAACAGTGCGGACAGAGTCTGACCACGCGACAGAGACTGACAGTGTGGACAAAGACTAACAGTGCGGAAAGACACTGACAGTCCGGACATGGACTGACAGTGCGGAGAGAGACTGACAGTGCGGACAGAGACTAACAGTGCGGACAGAGACTAACAGTACAGACAGCGAATAACACGACGGACAAAGATTGACAGTGTGGAAAGAGACTGGCAGTGGGGAAAGAAAATGACAGTGCAGACGGAGACTGACAGTGCAGAAAGAGAATGACTGTGGAAACAGACAGAGAGTGCGGACATAGAGTGACAGTGCGGACATAGACTGACAGTGCGGAAATAGACTGACAGTGCGGACAGAGATTAACATTGTGGAAAGAGACTGACCACGCGGACAGAGACTGACAGTGCGGACAGAGACTGACAGTGTGGACATAGACTCACAATGCGGACATAGACTGCCTGTGCGGACATAGACTGACAGTGCGGACATAGACTGACAGTGCGGACAGAGACTGACAGTGCGGACAGAGACTGACAGTGCGGACAGAGACTGACAGTGCGGACAGAGACTGACAGTGCGGACAGAGACTAACAGTACAGACAGAGATTCACAGTATGGAAAGAGACTGGCAGTGGGGAAAGAAAATGACAGTGCAGGCAGAGAATGAATGTTGAAACGGACTGAAAGTGCGGACAGAGACTGGCAGTCCGGACATAGACTGACAGTGCGGACAGAGACTGACAGTGCGGACATAGAATGACAATGCGGACATAGACGGACAGTGCGGACATGGACGGACAGTGCGGACATAGACTCAGAGTGTGGACATAGACAGACAGTGCGGACAGAGACTCACCACGTGGGCAGAGACAGACAGTGCGGACAGAGACTAACGGTGCAGACAAAGAACGACAGGGCGGTCGGAGACTGACAGTGCAGAAAGGGACTGACATTGCGGACAGAGACTGACAGTGCGGACAGAGACTGACAGTGCGGACATAGACTGACAGTGCGGACAGAGACTGACAGTGCGGACATAGACTGACAGTGCGGACAGAGATTAACAGTGCGGACATAGATTGACAGTACGGACAGAGACTGACAGTGTGGACATAGACTGACAGTGCGGACAGAGACTGACAGCGTGGAGAGAGACTGACAACGCGGACACAGACTGACAGTGCGGACAGAGACTGACAGTGGGAACAGAGAGTAACAGTACAGACAAAGATTGACAGTGCGGAAAAAGACTGGCAGTGGGGAAAGAAAATGACAGTGCAGACAGAGACTGACAGTGCAGAAAGAGAATGACTGTGGAAACAGACAGAGAGTGCGGACATAGAGTGACAGTGCGGACATAGACTGACAGTGCGGAAATAGACTGACAGTGCGGACAGAGATTATCATTGTGGAAAGAGACTGACCACGCGGACAGAGACTGACAGTGCGGACAGAGATTGACAGTGTGGACATAGACTGACAATGCGGACATAGACTGCCTGTGCGGACATAGACTGACAGTGCGGACATAGACTGACAGTGCGGACAGTGACCGACAGTACGGACATAGACTGACAGTGCGGACAGAGACCGACAGTACGGACAGAGACTGACATTGCGGACATAGACTGACAGTGCAGACATATACTGTCAGAGCGGACAGAGACTGACAGTGCAGAGAGGGACGGACAGTGCGGACAGAGACCGACAGTATGGACATAGACTGACAGTGCGGACAGAGACTAACAGTGCAGACAGAGACTGACCACGCGGACAGAGACTGAGAGTGCGGACAGGGACTAACAGTGCGGTCAGAGACTGGCAGTCCGGAAATAGACTGACAGTGCGGACATAGACTGGCAGTGCAGACATAGACTGGCAGTGCGGACATAGACTGACAGTGCGGACATAGAGTGATAGTCCGGACAGTGCAGAACGGGACTGACGTTGCGGACAATGATTGACATTGCGGACAGTGATTGAGAGTGCGGACTGGGATTTTCAGTGCAGAGAGGGATTGACAGTGCAGACAGGGATTGACAGCGCACACTGGGATTAACAGTGCGGACAGGGATTGACAGTGTGGACATAGACTGAAAGTGCGGACAGAGATGACAGTGCGGACATAGATTGACAGTGTGGACAGAGACTGACAGCGTGGACAGAGACTGACAAAGCGGACACAGACTGACAGTGCGGACAGTGACAGACAGTGCGGACAGAGAGTAACAGTACAGACAGAGATTGACAGTGTGGAAAGAGACTGGCAGTGGGGAAAGAAAATGACAGTGCAGACAGAGACTGACAGTGCAGAAAGCGAATGACTGTGGAAACGGACAGAGAGTGCGGACATAGACTGACAGTGCGGATATAGACTGACAGTGCGGACAGAGACTAACAGTGTGTAAAGAGACTGACCACGCAGACACAGACTGACAGTGCGGACAAAGACATACATTGCGGACAGAGACTGGCAGTCCGGACATAGACTGACTGTGCGGAATGAGATTGACAGTGCGGACATAGACTGACAATGCGGACATAGACTGACAGTGCGGACATAGACTGACAGTGTGGAGAGAGAATGAATGTTGAAACGGACTGAAAGGGCGGACAGAGACTAACAGTTCGGACATAGACTGACAGTGCCCACAGAGACTGGCAGTCCGGACATAGACTGACAGTGCGGACAGAGACTGACAGTGCGGACATAGAATGACAATGCGGACATAGACTGACAGTGCGGACATAGACGGACAGTGCGGACATAGACTCAGAGTGTGGACATAGACAGACAGTGCAGGCAGAGACTGACAGTGCAGAAAGAGAATGAATGTTGAAACGGACTGAAAGGGCAGACATAGACTGACAGTGCGGACATAGACTAACAGTGCGGACAAAGAACGACAGGGCGGACGGAGACTGACAGTGCAGAAAGGGACTGACATTGCGGACATAGACTGACAGTGCGGACAGAGATTAACAGTGCGGACAGTGACTGACAGCGTGGAGAGAGACTGACAACGCGGACACAGACTGACAGTGCGGACAGAGACTGACAGCGTGGAGAGAGACTGACAACGCGGACACAGACTGACAGTGCGGACAGAGACTGACAGTGCGGACAGAGAGTAACAGTACAGACAGAGATTGACAGTGTGGAAAGAGACTGGCAGTGGGGAAAGAAAATGACAGTGCAGACAGAGACTGACAGTGCAGAAAGAGAATGACTGTGGAAATAGACAGAGAGTGCGGACATAGAGTGACAGTGCGGACATTGACTGACAGTGCGGAAATAGACTGACAGTGCGGACAGAAATTAACATTGTGGAAAGAGACTGACCACGCGGACAAAGACTGACAGTGCGGACAGAGACTGACAATGTGGACATAGACTGACAATGTGGACATAGACTGCCTGTGCGGACAGAGACTGACAGTGTAGACATAGTCTGACAATGCAGACATAGACTGACAGTGCGGAGAGAGACTGACAGTGCGGACAGAGACTAACAGTGCGGACAGAGACTAACAGTACAGACAGCGAATAACACGACGGACAAAGATTGACAGTGTGGAAAGAGACTGGCAGTGGGGAAAGAAAATGACAGTGCAGACGGAGACTGACAGTGCAGAAAGGGAATGAATGTTGAAATGGACTGAAAGGGCGGACATAGAGTGACAGTGCGGACAGAGAATGACAATGCTGACATAGACTGACAGTTCGGACAGAGACTGACAGTACGGACATAGACTGACAGTGCGGACGGAGACTGCCAGTGCGGACAGAGAATGACAATGCTGACATAGACTGACAGTTCGGACAGAGACTGACAGTACGGACATAGACTGACAGTGCGGACAGTGACGGCCAGTGCGGACAGAAAATGACAATGCGGACATAGACTGACAGTGCGGACATAGACTGACAGTGCGGACATAGACTGACAGTGCGGACATAGACTGACAGTGCGGACATAGACTCAGAGTGTGGACATAGACAGACAGTGCGGAGAGATACTAACAGTGCGGACAGAGTCTCACCACGCGGACAGAGACTGACAGTGCGGACAGAGACTAACAGTGCGGACAAAGAACGACAGGGCGGACGGAAACTGACAGTGCAGAAAGGGACTGACATTGTGGACATAGACTGACAGTGCGGACATAGACTGATAGTCCGGACAGTGACTGACAGTGCGGACATAGACTTACAGTGCGGACATAGACTGATAGTCCGGACAGTGACTGACAGTGCGGACATAGACTGACAGTGCGGACATAGACTGATAGTCCGGACAGTGATTGACAGTGCGGACATAGACTGACAGTGCGGACAGAGGCAAACAGTGCGGACATAGACTGACCACGCGGACAGAGACTGACAGTGTTGACAGAGACTAACAGTGCAGAGAAGACACTGACAGTCCGGACATGGACTGACAGTGCGGACATAGACTGACAGTGCGGACATAGACTGACAGAGCGGACAGAGACTGACAGTGCAGAGAGGGAGGGACAGTGCGGACAGAGACCGACAGTACGGACATAGACTGACAGTGCGGACAGAGACTAACAGTGCAGACAGAGACTGACCACGTGGACGGAGACTGAGAGTGCGGACAGAGACTAACAGTGCGGTCAGAGACTGGCAGTCCGGACATAGACTGACAGTGCGGACATAGACTGGCAGTGCGGACATAGACTGGCAGTGCGGACATAGACTGACAGTGCGGACATAGAGTGATAGTCCGGACTGTGCAGAAAGGGACTGACGTTGCGGACAATGATTGACATTGCGGACAGTGATTGAGAGTGCGGACTGGGATTTTCAGTGCAGAGAGGGATTGACAGTGCAGACAGGGATTGACAGTGCTCACTGGGATTGACAGTGTGGACATAGACTGACAGTGCGGACAGTGATTGACATAGATTGACATTGTGGACAGAGTCTGACAACGCGGACACAGACTGACAGTGCGGACAGAGACTGACAGTGGGGACAGAGACTAACATTGTGGAAAGAGACTGACCACACGGACAGAGACTGACAGTCCGGACAGAGACTAACAGTGCAGACAGAGACTGGCAGTCCGGACATAGATTGACAGTGCGGACAGAGACTGACAGTGCGGACATAGACTGCCTGTGCGGACATAGACTGACAGTGCGGACATAGACTGACAGTGCGGACAGAGACTGACAGTGCGGACAGAGACTGACAGTGCGGACAGAGACTGACAGTGCGGACAGAGACTAACAGTACAGACAGAGATTCACAGTGTGGAAAGAGACTGGCAGTGGGGAAAGAAAATGACAGTGCAGGCAGAGAATGAATGTTGAAACGGACTGAAAGTGCGGACAGAGACTGGCAGTCCGGACAGAGACTGACAGTGCGGACAGAGACTGACAGTGCGGACATAGAATGACAATGCGGACATAGACGGACAGTGTGGACATAGACAGACAGTGCGGACAGAGACTCACCACGTGGGCAGAGACAGACAGTGCGGACAGAGACTAACGGTGCAGACAAAGAACGACAGGGCGGTCGGAGACTGACAGTGCAGAAAGGGACTGACATTGCGGACAGAGACTGACAGTGCGGACAGAGACTGACAGTGCGGACATAGACTGACAGTGCGGACAGAGACTGACAGTGCGGACATAGACTGACAGTGCGGACAGAGATTAACAGTGCGGACATAGATTGACAGTACGGACAGAGACTGACAGTGTGGACATAGACTGACAGTGCGGACAGAGACTGACAGCGTGGAGAGAGACTGACAACGCGGACACAGACTGACAGTGCGGACAGAGACTGACAGTGGGAACAGAGAGTAACAGTACAGACAAAGATTGACAGTGCGGAAAAAGACTGGCAGTGGGGAAAGAAAATGACAGTGCAGACAGAGACTGACAGTGCAGAAAGAGAATGACTGTGGAAACAGACAGAGAGTGCGGACATAGAGTGACAGTGCGGACATAGACTGACAGTGCGGAAATAGACTGACAGTGCGGACAGAGATTATCATTGTGGATAGAGACTGACCACGCGGACAGAGACTGACAGTGCGGACAGAGATTGACAGTGTGGACATAGACTGACAATGCGGACATAGACTGCCTGTGCGGACATAGACTGACAGTGCGGACATAGACTGACAGTGCGGACAGTGACCGACAGTACGGACATAGACTGACAGTGCGGACAGAGACCGACAGTACGGACAGAGACTGACATTGCGGACATAGACTGACAGTGCAGACATATACTGTCAGAGCGGACAGAGACTGACAGTGCAGAGAGGGACGGACAGTGCGGACAGAGACCGACAGTATGGACATAGACTGACAGTGCGGACAGAGACTAACAGTGCAGACAGAGACTGACCACGCGGACAGAGACTGAGAGTGCGGACAGAGACTAACAGTGCGGTCAGAGACTGGCAGTCCGGAAATAGACTGACAGTGCGGACATAGACTGGCAGTGCAGACATAGACTGGCAGTGCGGACATAGACTGACAGTGCGGACATAGAGTGATAGTCCGGACAGTGCAGAACGGGACTGACGTTGCGGACAATGATTGACATTGCGGACAGTGATTGAGAGTGCGGACTGGGATTTTCAGTGCAGAGAGGGATTGACAGTGCAGACAGGGATTGACAGCGCACACTGGGATTAACAGTGCGGACAGGGATTGACAGTGTGGACATAGACTGAAAGTGCGGACAGAGATGACAGTGCGGACATAGATTGACAGTGTGGACAGAGACTGACAGCGTGGACAGAGACTGACAAAGCGGACACAGACTGACAGTGCGGACAGTGACAGACAGTGCGGACAGAGAGTAACAGTACAGACAGAGATTGACAGTGTGGAAAGAGACTGGCAGTGGGGAAAGAAAATGACAGTGCAGACAGAGACTGACAGTGCAGAAAGCGAATGACTGTGGAAACGGACAGAGAGTGCGGACATAGACTGACAGTGCGGATATAGACTGACAGTGCGGACAGAGACTAACAGTGTGTAAAGAGACTGACCACGCAGACACAGACTGACAGTGCGGACAAAGACATACATTGCGGACAGAGACTGGCAGTCCGGACATAGACTGACTGTGCGGAATGAGATTGACAGTGCGGACATAGACTGACAATGCGGACATAGACTGACAGTGCGGACATAGACTGACAGTGTGGAGAGAGAATGAATGTTGAAACGGACTGAAAGGGCGGACAGAGACTAACAGTTCGGACATAGACTGACAGTGCCCACAGAGACTGGCAGTCCGGACATAGACTGACAGTGCGGACAGAGACTGACAGTGCGGACATAGAATGACAATGCGGACATAGACTGACAGTGCGGACATAGACGGACAGTGCGGACATAGACTCAGAGTGTGGACATAGACAGACAGTGCAGGCAGAGACTGACAGTGCAGAAAGAGAATGAATGTTGAAACGGACTGAAAGGGCAGACATAGACTGACAGTGCGGACATAGACTAACAGTGCGGACAAAGAACGACAGGGCGGACGGAGACTGACAGTGCAGAAAGGGACTGACATTGCGGACATAGACTGACAGTGCGGACAGAGATTAACAGTGCGGACAGTGACTGACAGCGTGGAGAGAGACTGACAACGCGGACACAGACTGACAGTGCGGACAGAGACTGACAGCGTGGAGAGAGACTGACAACGCGGACACAGACTGACAGTGCGGACAGAGACTGACAGTGCGGACAGAGAGTAACAGTACAGACAGAGATTGACAGTGTGGAAAGAGACTGGCAGTGGGGAAAGAAAATGACAGTGCAGACAGAGACTGACAGTGCAGAAAGAGAATGACTGTGGAAATAGACAGAGAGTGCGGACATAGAGTGACAGTGCGGACATTGACTGACAGTGCGGAAATAGACTGACAGTGCGGACAGAAATTAACATTGTGGAAAGAGACTGACCACGCGGACAAAGACTGACAGTGCGGACAGAGACTGACAATGTGGACATAGACTGACAATGTGGACATAGACTGCCTGTGCGGACAGAGACTGACAGTGTAGACATAGTCTGACAATGCAGACATAGACTGACAGTGCGGAGAGAGACTGACAGTGCGGACAGAGACTAACAGTGCGGACAGAGACTAACAGTACAGACAGCGAATAACACGACGGACAAAGATTGACAGTGTGGAAAGAGACTGGCAGTGGGGAAAGAAAATGACAGTGCAGACGGAGACTGACAGTGCAGAAAGGGAATGAATGTTGAAATGGACTGAAAGGGCGGACATAGAGTGACAGTGCGGACAGAGAATGACAATGCTGACATAGACTGACAGTTCGGACAGAGACTGACAGTACGGACATAGACTGACAGTGCGGACGGAGACTGCCAGTGCGGACAGAGAATGACAATGCTGACATAGACTGACAGTTCGGACAGAGACTGACAGTACGGACATAGACTGACAGTGCGGACAGAGACTGCCAGTGCGGACAGAAAATGACAATGCGGACATAGACTGACAGTGCGGACATAGACTGACAGTGCGGACATAGACTGACAGTGCGGACATAGACTGACAGTGCGGACATAGACTGACAGTGCGGACAGAGACTGCCAGTGCGGACAGAAAATGACAATGCGGACATAGACTGACAGTGCGGACATAGACTGACAGTGCGGACATAGACTGACAGTGCGGACATAGACTGACAGTGCGGACATAGACTCAGAGTGTGGACATAGACAGACAGTGCGGAGAGATACTAACAGTGCGGACAGAGTCTCACCACGCGGACAGAGACTGACAGTGCGGACAGAGACTAACAGTGCGGACAAAGAACGACAGGGCGGACGGAAACTGACAGTGCAGAAAGGGACTGACATTGTGGACATAGACTGACAGTGCGGACATGGACTGATAGTCCGGACAGTGACTGACAGTGCGGACATAGACTTACAGTGCGGACATAGACTGACAGTGCGGACAGAGACTGACAGTGCGGACATAGACTGACAGTGCGGACATAGACTGATAGTCCGGACAGTGACTGACAGTGCGGACATAGACTGACAGTGCGGACAGAGGCAAACAGTGCGGACATAGACTGACCACGCGGACAGAGATTGACAGTGTTGACAGAGACTAACAGTGCAGAGAAGACACTGACAGTCCGGACATGGACTGACAGTGCGGACATAGACTGACAGTGCGGACATAGACTGACAGAGCGGACAGAGACTGACAGTGCAGAGAGGGAGGGACAGTGCGGACAGAGACCGACAGTACGGACATAGACTGACAGTGCGGACAGAGACTAACAGTGCAGACAGAGACTGACCACGTGGACAGAGACTGAGAGTGCGGACAGAGACTAACAGTGCGGTCAGAGACTGGCAGTCCGGACATAGACTGACAGTGCGGACATAGACTGGCAGTGCGGACATAGACTGGCAGTGCGGACATAGACTGACAGTGCGGACATAGAGTGATAGTCCGGACTGTGCAGAAAGGGACTGACGTTGCGGACAATGATTGACATTGCGGACAGTGATTGAGAGTGCGGACTGGGATTTTCAGTGCAGAGAGGGATTGACAGTGCAGACAGGGATTGACAGTGCTCACTGGGATTGACAGTGTGGACATAGACTGACAGTGCGGACAGTGATTGACATAGATTGACATTGTGGACAGAGTCTGACAACGCGGACACAGACTGACAGTGCGGACAGAGACTGACAGTGGGGACAGAGACTAACATTGTGGAAAGAGACTGACCACGCGGACAGAGACTGACAGTCCGGACAGAGACTAACAGTGCAGACAGAGACTGGCAGTCCGGACATAGATTGACAGTGCGGACAGAGACTGACAGTGCGGACATTGACTGACAATGCGGACATAGACTGACAGTGCGGACATAGACTGACAGTGCGGACATAGACTGACAGTGCGGACATAGACTGACAGTGCGGACATAGACTGACAGTGCGGACATAGAATGACAGTGCGGACATAGACTGACAGTGCGGACAGAGACTAACAGTGCGGACAGAGACTAACAGGGCGGACAGAGACTGACAGTTTGGACAGAGACTAACAGTGCGGACAGAGACTGACAGTCCGGACATGGACTGACAGTGCGGACAGAGACTGACAAAGTGGACTCCGACTGACATTGCGGACAGAGACTGACAGTGCGGACAGAGACTAACAGTGCGGACAAAGAACGACAGGGCGGACGGAAACTGACAGTGCAGAAAGGGACTGACATTGTGGACATAGACTGACAGTGCGGACATAGACTGATAGTCCGGACAGTGACTGACATTGTGGACATAGACTGACAGTGCGGACATAGACTGATAGTCCGGACAGTGACTGACAGTGCGGACATAGACTGACAGTGCGGACATAGACTGATAGTCCGGACAGTGACTGACAGTGCGGACATAGACTGACAGTGCGGACATAGAATGACAGTGCGGACATAGACTGACAGTGCGGACAGAGACTAACAGTGCGGACAGAGACTAACAGGGCGGACAGAGGCAAACAGTGCGGACATAGACTGACCACGCGGACAGAGACTGACAGTGTTGACAGAGACTAACAGTGCAGAGAAGACACTGACAGTCCGGACATGGACTGACAGTGCGGACATAGACTGACAGTGCGGACATAGACTGACAGAGCGGACAGAGACTGACAGTGCAGAGAGGGAGGGACAGTGCGGACAGAGACCGACAGTACGGACATAGACTGACAGTGCGGACAGAGACTAACAGTGCAGACAGAGACTGACCACGTGGACAGAGACTGAGAGTGCGGACAGAGACTAACAGTGCGGTCAGAGACTGGGAGTCCGGACATAGACTGACAGTGCGGACATAGACTGGCAGTGCGGACATAGACTGGCAGTGCGGACATAGACTGACAGTGCGGACATAGAGTGATAGTCCGGACTGTGCAGAAAGGGACTGACGTTGCGGACAATGATTGACATTGCGGACAGTGATTGAGAGTGCGGACTGGGATTTTCAGTGCAGAGAGGGATTGACAGTGCAGACAGGGATTGACAGTGCTCACTGGGATTGACAGTGTGGACATAGACTGACAGTGCAGACAGTGATTGACATAGATTGACATTGTGGACAGAGTCTGACAACGCGGACACAGACTGACAGTGCGGACAGAGACTGACAGTGCGGACAGAGACTAACATTGTGGAAAGAGACTGACCACGCGGACAGAGACTGACAGTCCGGACAGAGACTAACAGTGCAGACAGAGACTGGCAGTCCGGACATAGATTGACAGTGCGGACAGAGACTGACAGTGCGGACATTGACTGACAATGCGGACATAGACTGACAGTGCGGACATAGACTGACAGTGCGGACATAGACTGACAGTGCGGACATAGACTGACAGTGCGGACATAGACTGACAGTGCGGACATAGACTGACAGTGCGGACAGAGACAAACAGGGCGGACAGAGACAAACAGGGCGGACAGAGACTGACAGTCCGGACATGGACTGACAGTCCGGACATGGACTGACAGTGCGGACAGAGACTGACAAAGTGGACTCCGACTGACATTGCGGACAGAGACTGACAGTGCGGACAGAGACTAACAGTACAGACAGAGATTGACAGTGTGGAATGAGACTGGCAGTGGGGAAAGAAAATGACAGTGCAGGCAGAGACTGACAGTGCAGAAAGAGAATGAATGTGGAAACGGACTGAAAGTGCGGACATAGAGTGACAGTGCGGACATAGACTGATAGTCCGGACAGAGACTGACAGTGCGGATAGAGACTGACAGTGCGGACATAGACTGACAGTGCGGACAGAGACTGGCAGTCCGGACATAGACTGACAGTGCGGACTGAGACTGACAATGCGGACATAGACTGACAGTGCGGACAGAGACTACAGTGCAGACAGAGACTGACCACGCGGACAGAGACTGAGAGTGCGGACAGAGACTAACAGTGCGGTCAGAGACTGGCAGTCCGGACATAGACTGACAGTGCGGACATAGACTGGCAGTGCGGACACAGACTGACTGTGCGGACATAGAGTGATAGTCCGGACAGTGCAGAAAGGGACTGACATTGCGGACAATGATTGAAATTGCGGACAGTGATTGAGAGTGCGGACTGGGATTTTCAGTGCATAGAGGGATTAACAGTGCGGACAGGGATTGACAGTGTGGACATAGACAGACAGTGCGGACAGAGACTGACAGTGCGGACAGTGATTGACAGTGAGGACATAGATTGACAGTGCGGACAGAGACTGACAGCGTGGACAGAGACTGACAACGCGGACACAGACTGACAATGCGGGCAGAGACTGGCAGTCCGGACATAGATTGACAATGCGGACAGAGACTGACAGTGCGGACATAGACTGACAGTACGGACATAGACTGACAATGCGGACATAGACTGACAGTGCGGACATAGACTGACAGTGTGGACATAGATTGACAGTGCAGACATAGACTGACAGTGTGGACAGAGACTAACAGTGCGGACAGAGACTGACCACGCGGACAGTGACTGACAGTGCGGACAGAGACTAACAGTGCAGACAGAGACTGACAGGGCGGACGGAGACCGACAGTGCAGAAAGGGACTAAGAATGTGGAAATAGACAGATAGTCCGGATAGTGATTAACAGTGCGGACATAGACTGACAGTGCGGACAGAGACTAACAGTGCGGACAGAGACTAACAGTGCGGACAGAGTCTGACCACGCGACAGAGACTGACAGTGTGGACAAAGACTAACAGTGCGGAAAGACACTGACAGTCCGGACATGGACTGACAGTGCGGACAGAGACTGACAGTGCGGACAGAGACTAACAGTGCGGACAGAGACTAACAGTACAGACAGCGAATAACACGACGGACAAAGATTGACAGTGTGGAAAGAGACTGGCAGTGGGGAAAGAAAATGACAGTGCAGACGGAGACTGACAGTGCAGAAAGGGAATGAATGTTGAAACGGACTGAAAGGGCGGACATAGAGTGACAGTGCGGACAGAGAATGACAATGCTGACATAGACTGACAGTTCGGACAGAGACTGACAGTACGGACATAGACTGACAGTGCGGACAGAGACTGCCAGTGCGGACAGAGAATGACAATGCTGACATAGACTGACAGTTCGGACAGAGACTGACAGTACGGACATAGACTGAGAGTGCGGACAGAGACTGCCAGTGCGGACAGAGAATGACAATGCGGACATAGACTGACAGTGCGGACATAGACTGACAGTACGGACATAGACTGACAGTGCGGACATGGACTGACAGCGCGGACATAGACTGACAGTGCAGGCATAGACTCAGAGTGTGGACATAGACAGACAGTGCGGAGAGATACTAACAGTGCGGACAGAGTCTCACCACGCGGACAGAGACTGACAGTGCGGACAGAGACTAACAGTGCGGACAAAGAACGACAGGGCGGACGGAAACTGACAGTGCAGAAAGGGACTGACATTGTGGACATAGACTGACAGTGCGGACATAGACTGATAGTCCGGACAGTGACTGACAGTGCGGACATAGACTGACAGTGCGGACATAGACTGATAGTCCGGACAGTGACTGACAGTGCGGACATAGACTGACAGTGCGGACAGAGGCAAACAGTGCGGACATAGACTGACCACGCGGACAGAGACTGACAGTGTTGACAGAGACTAACAGTGCAGAGAAGACACTGACAGTCCGGACATGGACTGACAGTGCGGACATAGACTGACAGTGCGGACATAGACTGACAGAGCGGACAGAGACTGACAGTGCAGAGAGGGAGGGACAGTGCGGACAGAGACCGACAGTACGGACATAGACTGACAGTGCGGACAGAGACTAACAGTGCAGACAGAGACTGACCACGTGGACGGAGACTGAGAGTGCGGACAGAGACTAACAGTGCGGTCAGAGACTGGCAGTCCGGACATAGACTGACAGTGCGGACATAGACTGGCAGTGCGGACATAGACTGGCAGTGCGGACATAGACTGACAGTGCGGACATAGAGTGATAGTCCGGACTGTGCAGAAAGGGACTGACGTTGCGGACAATGATTGACATTGCGGACAGTGATTGAGAGTGCGGACTGGGATTTTCAGTGCAGAGAGGGATTGACAGTGCAGACAGGGATTGACAGTGCTCACTGGGATTGACAGTGTGGACATAGACTGACAGTGCGGACAGTGATTGACATAGATTGACATTGTGGACAGAGTCTGACAACGCGGACACAGACTGACAGTGCGGACAGAGACAAACAGGGCGGACAGAGACTGACAGTCCGGACATGGACTGACAGTGCGGACAGAGACTGACAAAGTGGACTCCGACTGACATTGCGGACAGAGACTGACAGTGCGGACAGAGACTAACAGTACAGACAGAGATTGACAGTGTGGAATGAGACTGGCAGTGGGGAAAGAAAATGACAGTGCAGGCAGAGACTGACAGTGCAGAAAGAGAATGAATGTGGAAACGGACTGAAAGTGCGGACATAGAGTGACAGTGCGGACATAGACTGATAGTCCGGACAGAGACTGACAGTGCGGATAGAGACTGACAGTGCGGACATAGACTGACAGTGCGGACAGAGACTGGCAGTCCGGACATAGACTGACAGTGCGGACTGAGACTGACAATGCGGACATAGACTGACAGTGCGGACAGAGACTAACAGTGCAGACAGAGACTGACCACGCGGACAGAGACTGAGAGTGCGGACAGAGACTAACAGTGCGGTCAGAGACTGGCAGTCCGGACATAGACTGACAGTGCGGACATAGACTGGCAGTGCGGACACAGACTGACTGTGCGGACATAGAGTGATAGTCCGGACAGTGCAGAAAGGGACTGACATTGCGGACAATGATTGAAATTGCGGACAGTGATTGAGAGTGCGGACTGGGATTTTCAGTGCATAGAGGGATTAACAGTGCGGACAGGGATTGACAGTGTGGACATAGACAGACAGTGCGGACAGAGACTGACAGTGCGGACAGTGATTGACAGTGAGGACATAGATTGACAGTGCGGACAGAGACTGACAGCGTGGACAGAGACTGACAACGCGGACACAGACTGACAATGCGGGCAGAGACTGGCAGTCCGGACATAGATTGACAATGCGGACAGAGACTGACAGTGCGGACATAGACTGACAGTACGGACATAGACTGACAATGCGGACATAGACTGACAGTGCGGACATAGACTGACAGTGTGGACATAGATTGACAGTGCAGACATAGACTGACAGTGTGGACAGAGACTAACAGTGCAGACAGAGACTGACAGGGCGGACGGAGACCGACAGTGCAGAAAGGGACTGAGAATGTGGAAATAGACAGATAGTCCGGATAGTGATTAACAGTGCGGACATAGACTGACAGTGCGGACAGAGACTAACAGTGCGGACAGAGACTAACAGTGCGGACAGAGTCTGACCACGCGACAGAGACTGACAGTGTGGACAAAGACTAACAGTGCGGAAAGACACTGACAGTCCGGACATGGACTGACAGTGCGGAGAGAGACTGACAGTGCGGACAGAGACTAACAGTGCGGACAGAGACTAACAGTACAGACAGCGAATAACACGACGGACAAAGATTGACAGTGTGGAAAGAGACTGGCAGTGGGGAAAGAAAATGACAGTGCAGACGGAGACTGACAGTGCAGAAAGAGAATGACTGTGGAAACAGACAGAGAGTGCGGACATAGAGTGACAGTGCGGACATAGACTGACAGTGCGGAAATAGACTGACAGTGCGGACAGAGATTAACATTGTGGAAAGAGACTGACCACGCGGACAGAGACTGACAGTGCGGACAGAGACTGACAGTGTGGACATAGACTCACAATGCGGACATAGACTGCCTGTGCGGACATAGACTGACAGTGCGGACATAGACTGACAGTGCGGACAGAGACTGACAGTGCGGACAGAGACTGACAGTGCGGACAGAGACTGACAGTGCGGACAGAGACTAACAGTACAGACAGAGATTCACAGTATGGAAAGAGACTGGCAGTGGGGAAAGAAAATGACAGTGCAGGCAGAGAATGAATGTTGAAACGGACTGAAAGTGCGGACAGAGACTGGCAGTCCGGACATAGACTGACAGTGCGGACAGAGACTGACAGTGCGGACATAGAATGACAATGCGGACATAGACGGACAGTGCGGACATGGACGGACAGTGCGGACATAGACTCAGAGTGTGGACATAGACAGACAGTGCGGACAGAGACTCACCACGTGGGCAGAGACAGACAGTGCGGACAGAGACTAACGGTGCAGACAAAGAACGACAGGGCGGTCGGAGACTGACAGTGCAGAAAGGGACTGACATTGCGGACAGAGACTGACAGTGCGGACAGAGACTGACAGTGCGGACATAGACTGACAGTGCGGACAGAGACTGACAGTGCGGACAGAGATTAACAGTGCGGACATAGATTGACAGTACGGACAGAGACTGACAGTGTGGACATAGACTGACAGTGCGGACAGAGACTGACAGCGTGGAGAGAGACTGACAACGCGGACACAGACTGACAGTGCGGACAGAGACTGACAGTGGGAACAGAGAGTAACAGTACAGACAAAGATTGACAGTGCGGAAAAAGACTGGCAGTGGGGAAAGAAAATGACAGTGCAGACAGAGACTGACAGTGCAGAAAGAGAATGACTGTGGAAACAGACAGAGAGTGCGGACATAGAGTGACAGTGCGGACATAGACTGACAGTGCGGAAATAGACTGACAGTGCGGACAGAGATTATCATTGTGGAAAGAGACTGACCACGCGGACAGAGACTGACAGTGCGGACAGAGATTGACAGTGTGGACATAGACTGACAATGCGGACATAGACTGCCTGTGCGGACATAGACTGACAGTGCGGACATAGACTGACAGTGCGGACAGTGACCGACAGTACGGACATAGACTGACAGTGCGGACAGAGACCGACAGTACGGACAGAGACTGACATTGCGGACATAGACTGACAGTGCAGACATATACTGTCAGAGCGGACAGAGACTGACAGTGCAGAGAGGGACGGACAGTGCGGACAGAGACCGACAGTATGGACATAGACTGACAGTGCGGACAGAGACTAACAGTGCAGACAGAGACTGACCACGCGGACAGAGACTGAGAGTGCGGACAGGGACTAACAGTGCGGTCAGAGACTGGCAGTCCGGAAATAGACTGACAGTGCGGACATAGACTGGCAGTGCAGACATAGACTGGCAGTGCGGACATAGACTGACAGTGCGGACATAGAGTGATAGTCCGGACAGTGCAGAACGGGACTGACGTTGCGGACAATGATTGACATTGCGGACAGTGATTGAGAGTGCGGACTGGGATTTTCAGTGCAGAGAGGGATTGACAGTGCAGACAGGGATTGACAGCGCACACTGGGATTAACAGTGCGGACAGGGATTGACAGTGTGGACATAGACTGAAAGTGCGGACAGAGATGACAGTGCGGACATAGATTGACAGTGTGGACAGAGACTGACAGCGTGGACAGAGACTGACAAAGCGGACACAGACTGACAGTGCGGACAGTGACAGACAGTGCGGACAGAGAGTAACAGTACAGACAGAGATTGACAGTGTGGAAAGAGACTGGCAGTGGGGAAAGAAAATGACAGTGCAGACAGAGACTGACAGTGCAGAAAGCGAATGACTGTGGAAACGGACAGAGAGTGCGGACATAGACTGACAGTGCGGATATAGACTGACAGTGCGGACAGAGACTAACAGTGTGTAAAGAGACTGACCACGCAGACACAGACTGACAGTGCGGACAAAGACATACATTGCGGACAGAGACTGGCAGTCCGGACATAGACTGACTGTGCGGAATGAGATTGACAGTGCGGACATAGACTGACAATGCGGACATAGACTGACAGTGCGGACATAGACTGACAGTGTGGAGAGAGAATGAATGTTGAAACGGACTGAAAGGGCGGACAGAGACTAACAGTTCGGACATAGACTGACAGTGCCCACAGAGACTGGCAGTCCGGACATAGACTGACAGTGCGGACAGAGACTGACAGTGCGGACATAGAATGACAATGCGGACATAGACTGACAGTGCGGACATAGACGGACAGTGCGGACATAGACTCAGAGTGTGGACATAGACAGACAGTGCAGGCAGAGACTGACAGTGCAGAAAGAGAATGAATGTTGAAACGGACTGAAAGGGCAGACATAGACTGACAGTGCGGACATAGACTAACAGTGCGGACAAAGAACGACAGGGCGGACGGAGACTGACAGTGCAGAAAGGGACTGACATTGCGGACATAGACTGACAGTGCGGACAGAGATTAACAGTGCGGACAGTGACTGACAGCGTGGAGAGAGACTGACAACGCGGACACAGACTGACAGTGCGGACAGAGACTGACAGCGTGGAGAGAGACTGACAACGCGGACACAGACTGACAGTGCGGACAGAGACTGACAGTGCGGACAGAGAGTAACAGTACAGACAGAGATTGACAGTGTGGAAAGAGACTGGCAGTGGGGAAAGAAAATGACAGTGCAGACAGAGAATGACTGTGGAAATAGACAGAGAGTGCGGACATAGAGTGACAGTGCGGACATTGACTGACAGTGCGGAAATAGACTGACAGTGCGGACAGAAATTAACATTGTGGAAAGAGACTGACCACGCGGACAAAGACTGACAGTGCGGACAGAGACTGACAATGTGGACATAGACTGACAATGCGGACATAGACTGCCTGTGCGGACAGAGACTGACAGTGTAGACATAGTCTGACAATGCAGACATAGACTGACAGTGCGGAGAGAGACTGACAGTGCGGACAGAGACTAACAGTGCGGACAGAGACTAACAGTACAGACAGCGAATAACACGACAGACAAAGATTGACAGTGTGGAAAGAGACTGGCAGTGGGGAAAGAAAATGACAGTGCAGACGGAGACTGACAGTGCAGAAAGGGAATGAATGTTGAAATGGACTGAAAGGGCGGACATAGAGTGACAGTGCGGACAGAGAATGACAATGCTGACATAGACTGACAGTTCGGACAGAGACTGACAGTACGGACATAGACTGACAGTGCGGACGGAGACTGCCAGTGCGGACAGAGAATGACAATGCTGACATAGACTGACAGTTCGGACAGAGACTGACAGTACGGACATAGACTGACAGTGCGGACAGAGACGGCCAGTGCGGACAGAAAATGACAATGCGGACATAGACTGACAGTGCGGACATAGACTGACAGTGCGGACATAGACTGACAGTGCGGACATAGACTGACAGTGCGGACATAGACTCAGAGTGTGGACATAGACAGACAGTGCGGAGAGATACTAACAGTGCGGACAGAGTCTCACCACGCGGACAGAGACTGACAGTGCGGACAGAGACTAACAGTGCGGACAAAGAACGACAGGGCGGACGGAAACTGACAGTGCAGAAAGGGACTGACATTGTGGACATAGACTGACAGTGCGGACATAGACTGATAGTCCGGACAGTGACTGACAGTGCGGACATAGACTTACAGTGCGGACATAGACTGATAGTCCGGACAGTGACTGACAGTGCGGACATAGACTGACAGTGCGGACATAGACTGATAGTCCGGACAGTGACTGACAGTGCGGACATAGACTGACAGTGCGGACAGAGGCAAACAGTGCGGACATAGACTGACCACGCGGACAGAGACTGACAGTGTTGACAGAGACTAACAGTGCAGAGAAGACACTGACAGTCCGGACATGGACTGACAGTGCGGACATAGACTGACAGTGCGGACATAGACTGACAGAGCGGACAGAGACTGACAGTGCAGAGAGGGAGGGACAGTGCGGACAGAGACCGACAGTACGGACATAGACTGACAGTGCGGACAGAGACTAACAGTGCAGACAGAGACTGACCACGTGGACGGAGACTGAGAGTGCGGACAGAGACTAACAGTGCGGTCAGAGACTGGCAGTCCGGACATAGACTGACAGTGCGGACATAGACTGGCAGTGCGGACATAGACTGGCAGTGCGGACATAGACTGACAGTGCGGACATAGAGTGATAGTCCGGACTGTGCAGAAAGGGACTGACGTTGCGGACAATGATTGACATTGCGGACAGTGATTGAGAGTGCGGACTGGGATTTTCAGTGCAGAGAGGGATTGACAGTGCAGACAGGGATTGACAGTGCTCACTGGGATTGACAGTGTGGACATAGACTGACAGTGCGGACAGTGATTGACATAGATTGACATTGTGGACAGAGTCTGACAACGCGGACACAGACTGACAGTGCGGACAGAGACTGACAGTGGGGACAGAGACTAACATTGTGGAAAGAGACTGACCACGCGGACAGAGACTGACAGTCCGGACAGAGACTAACAGTGCAGACAGAGACTGACAGTCCGGACATAGATTGACAGTGCGGACAGAGACTGACAGTGCGGACATAGACTGCCTGTGCGGACATAGACTGACAGTGCGGACATAGACTGACAGTGCGGACAGAGACTGACAGTGCGGACAGAGACTGACAGTGCGGACAGAGACTGACAGTGCGGACAGAGACTAACAGTACAGACAGAGATTCACAGTGTGGAAAGAGACTGGCAGTGGGGAAAGAAAATGACAGTGCAGGCAGAGAATGAATGTTGAAACGGACTGAAAGTGCGGACAGAGACTGGCAGTCCGGACAGAGACTGACAGTGCGGACAGAGACTGACAGTGCGGACATAGAATGACAATGCGGACATAGACGGACAGTGTGGACATAGACAGACAGTGCGGACAGAGACTCACCACGTGGGCAGAGACAGACAGTGCGGACAGAGACTAACGGTGCAGACAAAGAACGACAGGGCGGTCGGAGACTGACAGTGCAGAAAGGGACTGACATTGCGGACAGAGACTGACAGTGCGGACAGAGACTGACAGTGCGGACATAGACTGACAGTGCGGACAGAGACTGACAGTGCGGACATAGACTGACAGTGCGGACAGAGATTAACAGTGCGGACATAGATTGACAGTACGGACAGAGACTGACAGTGTGGACATAGACTGACAGTGCGGACAGAGACTGACAGCGTGGAGAGAGACTGACAACGCGGACACAGACTGACAGTGCGGACAGAGACTGACAGTGGGAACAGAGAGTAACAGTACAGACAAAGATTGACAGTGCGGAAAAAGACTGGCAGTGGGGAAAGAAAATGACAGTGCAGACAGAGACTGACAGTGCAGAAAGAGAATGACTGTGGAAACAGACAGAGAGTGCGGACATAGAGTGACAGTGCGGACATAGACTGACAGTGCGGAAATAGACTGACAGTGCGGACAGAGATTATCATTGTGGATAGAGACTGACCACGCGGACAGAGACTGACAGTGCGGACAGAGATTGACAGTGTGGACATAGACTGACAATGCGGACATAGACTGCCTGTGCGGACATAGACTGACAGTGCGGACATAGACTGACAGTGCGGACAGTGACCGACAGTACGGACATAGACTGACAGTGCGGACAGAGACCGACAGTACGGACAGAGACTGACATTGCGGACATAGACTGACAGTGCAGACATATACTGTCAGAGCGGACAGAGACTGACAGTGCAGAGAGGGACGGACAGTGCGGACAGAGACCGACAGTATGGACATAGACTGACAGTGCGGACAGAGACTAACAGTGCAGACAGAGACTGACCACGCGGACAGAGACTGAGAGTGCGGACAGAGACTAACAGTGCGGTCAGAGACTGGCAGTCCGGAAATAGACTGACAGTGCGGACATAGACTGGCAGTGCAGACATAGACTGGCAGTGCGGACATAGACTGACAGTGCGGACATAGAGTGATAGTCCGGACAGTGCAGAACGGGACTGACGTTGCGGACAATGATTGACATTGCGGACAGTGATTGAGAGTGCGGACTGGGATTTTCAGTGCAGAGAGGGATTGACAGTGCAGACAGGGATTGACAGCGCACACTGGGATTAACAGTGCGGACAGGGATTGACAGTGTGGACATAGACTGAAAGTGCGGACAGAGATGACAGTGCGGACATAGATTGACAGTGTGGACAGAGACTGACAGCGTGGACAGAGACTGACAAAGCGGACACAGACTGACAGTGCGGACAGTGACAGACAGTGCGGACAGAGAGTAACAGTACAGACAGAGATTGACAGTGTGGAAAGAGACTGGCAGTGGGGAAAGAAAATGACAGTGCAGACAGAGACTGACAGTGCAGAAAGCGAATGACTGTGGAAACGGACAGAGAGTGCGGACATAGACTGACAGTGCGGATATAGACTGACAGTGCGGACAGAGACTAACAGTGTGTAAAGAGACTGACCACGCAGACACAGACTGACAGTGCGGACAAAGACATACATTGCGGACAGAGACTGGCAGTCCGGACATAGACTGACTGTGCGGAATGAGATTGACAGTGCGGACATAGACTGACAATGCGGACATAGACTGACAGTGCGGACATAGACTGACAGTGTGGAGAGAGAATGAATGTTGAAACGGACTGAAAGGGCGGACAGAGACTAACAGTTCGGACATAGACTGACAGTGCCCACAGAGACTGGCAGTCCGGACATAGACTGACAGTGCGGACAGAGACTGACAGTGCGGACATAGAATGACAATGCGGACATAGACTGACAGTGCGGACATAGACGGACAGTGCGGACATAGACTCAGAGTGTGGACATAGACAGACAGTGCAGGCAGAGACTGACAGTGCAGAAAGAGAATGAATGTTGAAACGGACTGAAAGGGCAGACATAGACTGACAGTGCGGACATAGACTAACAGTGCGGACAAAGAACGACAGGGCGGACGGAGACTGACAGTGCAGAAAGGGACTGACATTGCGGACATAGACTGACAGTGCGGACAGAGATTAACAGTGCGGACAGTGACTGACAGCGTGGAGAGAGACTGACAACGCGGACACAGACTGACAGTGCGGACAGAGACTGACAGCGTGGAGAGAGACTGACAACGCGGACACAGACTGACAGTGCGGACAGAGACTGACAGTGCGGACAGAGAGTAACAGTACAGACAGAGATTGACAGTGTGGAAAGAGACTGGCAGTGGGGAAAGAAAATGACAGTGCAGACAGAGACTGACAGTGCAGAAAGAGAATGACTGTGGAAATAGACAGAGAGTGCGGACATAGAGTGACAGTGCGGACATTGACTGACAGTGCGGAAATAGACTGACAGTGCGGACAGAAATTAACATTGTGGAAAGAGACTGACCACGCGGACAAAGACTGACAGTGCGGACAGAGACTGACAATGTGGACATAGACTGACAATGTGGACATAGACTGCCTGTGCGGACAGAGACTGACAGTGTAGACATAGTCTGACAATGCAGACATAGACTGACAGTGCGGAGAGAGACTGACAGTGCGGACAGAGACTAACAGTGCGGACAGAGACTAACAGTACAGACAGCGAATAACACGACGGACAAAGATTGACAGTGTGGAAAGAGACTGGCAGTGGGGAAAGAAAATGACAGTGCAGACGGAGACTGACAGTGCAGAAAGGGAATGAATGTTGAAATGGACTGAAAGGGCGGACATAGAGTGACAGTGCGGACAGAGAATGACAATGCTGACATAGACTGACAGTTCGGACAGAGACTGACAGTACGGACATAGACTGACAGTGCGGACGGAGACTGCCAGTGCGGACAGAGAATGACAATGCTGACATAGACTGACAGTTCGGACAGAGACTGACAGTACGGACATAGACTGACAGTGCGGACAGAGACTGCCAGTGCGGACAGAAAATGACAATGCGGACATAGACTGACAGTGCGGACATAGACTGACAGTGCGGACATAGACTGACAGTGCGGACATAGACTGACAGTGCGGACATAGACTCAGAGTGTGGACATAGACAGACAGTGCGGAGAGATACTAACAGTGCGGACAGAGTCTCACCACGCGGACAGAGACTGACAGTGCGGACAGAGACTAACAGTGCGGACAAAGAACGACAGGGCGGACGGAAACTGACAGTGCAGAAAGGGACTGACATTGTGGACATAGACTGACAGTGCGGACATGGACTGATAGTCCGGACAGTGACTGACAGTGCGGACATAGACTTACAGTGCGGACATAGACTGACAGTGCGGACAGAGACTGACAGTGCGGACATAGACTGACAGTGCGGACATAGACTGATAGTCCGGACAGTGACTGACAGTGCGGACATAGACTGACAGTGCGGACAGAGGCAAACAGTGCGGACATAGACTGACCACGCGGACAGAGATTGACAGTGTTGACAGAGACTAACAGTGCAGAGAAGACACTGACAGTCCGGACATGGACTGACAGTGCGGACATAGACTGACAGTGCGGACATAGACTGACAGAGCGGACAGAGACTGACAGTGCAGAGAGGGAGGGACAGTGCGGACAGAGACCGACAGTACGGACATAGACTGACAGTGCGGACAGAGACTAACAGTGCAGACAGAGACTGACCACGTGGACAGAGACTGAGAGTGCGGACAGAGACTAACAGTGCGGTCAGAGACTGGCAGTCCGGACATAGACTGACAGTGCGGACATAGACTGGCAGTGCGGACATAGACTGGCAGTGCGGACATAGACTGACAGTGCGGACATAGAGTGATAGTCCGGACTGTGCAGAAAGGGACTGACGTTGCGGACAATGATTGACATTGCGGACAGTGATTGAGAGTGCGGACTGGGATTTTCAGTGCAGAGAGGGATTGACAGTGCAGACAGGGATTGACAGTGCTCACTGGGATTGACAGTGTGGACATAGACTGACAGTGCGGACAGTGATTGACATAGATTGACATTGTGGACAGAGTCTGACAACGCGGACACAGACTGACAGTGCGGACAGAGACTGACAGTGGGGACAGAGACTAACATTGTGGAAAGAGACTGACCACGCGGACAGAGACTGACAGTCCGGACAGAGACTAACAGTGCAGACAGAGACTGGCAGTCCGGACATAGATTGACAGTGCGGACAGAGACTGACAGTGCGGACATTGACTGACAATGCGGACATAGACTGACAGTGCGGACATAGACTGACAGTGCGGACATAGACTGACAGTGCGGACATAGACTGACAGTGCGGACATAGACTGACAGTGCGGACATAGAATGACAGTGCGGACATAGACTGACAGTGCGGACAGAGACTAACAGTGCGGACAGAGACTAACAGGGCGGACAGAGACTGACAGTTTGGACAGAGACTAACAGTGCGGACAGAGACTGACAGTCCGGACATGGACTGACAGTGCGGACAGAGACTGACAAAGTGGACTCCGACTGACATTGCGGACAGAGACTGACAGTGCGGACAGAGACTAACAGTGCGGACAAAGAACGACAGGGCGGACGGAAACTGACAGTGCAGAAAGGGACTGACATTGTGGACATAGACTGACAGTGCGGACATAGACTGATAGTCCGGACAGTGACTGACATTGTGGACATAGACTGACAGTGCGGACATAGACTGATAGTCCGGACAGTGACTGACAGTGCGGACATAGACTGACAGTGCGGACATAGACTGATAGTCCGGACAGTGACTGACAGTGCGGACATAGACTGACAGTGCGGACATAGAATGACAGTGCGGACATAGACTGACAGTGCGGACAGAGACTAACAGTGCGGACAGAGACTAACAGGGCGGACAGAGTCTGACCACGCGGACAGAGACTGACAGTTTGGACAGAGACTAACAGTGCGGACAGAGACTGACAGTCCGGACATGGACTGACAGTGCGGACAGAGACTGACAAAGTGGACTCCGACTGACATTGCGGACAGAGACTGACAGTGCGGACAGAGACTAACAGTACAGACAGAGATTGACAGTGTGGAATGAGACTGGCAGTGGGGAAAGAAAATGACAGTGCAGGCAGAGACTGACAGTGCAGAAAGAGAATGAATGTGGAAACGGACTGAAAGTGCGGACATAGAGTGACAGTGCGGACATAGACTGATAGTCCGGACAGAGACAGACAGTGCGGATAGAGACTGACAGTGCGGACATAGACTGACAGTGCGGACAGAGACTGGCAGTCCGGACATAGACTGACAGTGCGGACTGAGACTGACAATGCGGACATAGACTGACAGTGCGGACAGAGACTAACAGTGCAGACAGAGACTGACCACGCGGACAGAGACTGAGAGTGCGGACAGAGACTAACAGTGCGGTCAGAGACTGGCAGTCCGGACATAGACTGACAGTGCGGACATAGACTGGCAGTGCGGACACAGACTGACTGTGCGGACATAGAGTGATAGTCCGGACAGTGCAGAAAGGGACTGACATTGCAGACAATGATTGAAATTGCGGACAGTGATTGAGAGTGCGGACTGGGATTTTCAGTGCATAGAGGGATTAACAGTGCGGACAGGGATTGACAGTGTGGACATAGACAGACAGTGCGGACAGAGACTGACAGTGCGGACAGAAACAGACAGCGTGGACAGAGACTGACAACGCGGACACAGACTGACAGTGCGGACAGAGGCTGACAGTGTGGAAAGAGACTGGCAGTGGGGAAAGAATATGACTGTGGAAACGGACAGAGAGTGCGGACATAGAGTGACAGTGCGGACATAGACTGATAGTCCGGACAGAGACTGACAGTGCGGTCAAGGACTGACAGTGCGGACAGAGACTAACATTGCGGACAGACACTGACAGTCCGGACATGGACTGACAGTGCGGACAGAGTCTGACAGGGTGGACATAGTCTGACAATGCGGACATGGACTGACAGTGCCCACATGGACTGACAGTGCGGAGAGAGACTGACAAAGTGGACACCGACTGACATTGTGGACAGAGACTGATAGTGCGGACATAGACTAACAGTGCGGACAGAGACTCACCACGCGGACAGAGACTGACAGTGCGGACAGAGACTAACAGTGCGGACAGAGACTGACACTGTGGACATAGACTGACAATTCGGACATAGACTGACAGTGCGGACATAGACTCAGAGTGTGGACATAGACAGACAGTGCGGACAGAGACTCACCACACGGACAGAGACTGACAGTGCGGACAGAGACTAACAGTGCAGACAGAGACTGACCACGCGGACAGATACTGACAGTGCAGACAGAGACTAACAGTGCGGACAGAGACTGGCAGTCCGGACATAGACTGACAGTGCGGACATAGACTGGCAGTGCGGACATAGACTGACAGTGCGGACATAGAGTGATAGTCCGGACAGTGCAGAAAGGGACTGACATTGCGGACAATGATTGACATTGTGGACAGTGATTGAGAGTGCGGACTGGGATTATCAATGCAGAGAGCGATTGACAGTGCAGACAGGGATTGACAGTGCGGACAGAGACTAACAGTGCGCACAGAGACTAACAGTGCGGACAGACACTGACAGACCGGACATGGACTGACAGTGCGGACAGAGACTGACAGGGTGGACATGGTCTGACAATGCGGACATGGACGGACAGTGCGGACATAGACTGACAGTGCGGAGACAGACTGACAAAGTGGACACCGACTGACATTGCGGACAGAGACTGACAGTGCGGACAGAGACTAACAGGACAGAGAGAGATTGACAGTGTGGAAAGAGACTGGCAGTGGGGTAAGAAAATGACAGTGCAGACAGAGACTGACAGTGCGGAAAGAGAATGAATGTGGAAACGGACTGAAAGTGCGGACAGAGAGTGACAGTGCGGACATAGACTGATAGTCCGGACAGAGACTGACAGTGCGGACAGAGACTGACAGTGCGGACAGAGACTGACAGTGCGGACATAGACTGACAGTGCGGACAGAGACTGGCAGTCCGGACATAGACTGAAAGTGCGGACATAGACTGACAATGCGGACATAGACTGACAGTGCGGACAGAGACTAACAGTGCAGACAGAGAGTGACCACGCGGACAGAGACTGAGAGTGCGGACAGAGACTAACAGTTCGGTCAGAGACTGGCAGTCCGGACATAGACTGACAGTGCGGACATAGACTGGCAGTGCGGACATAGCCTGACAGTGCGGACATAGAGTGATAGTCCGGACAGTACAGAAAGGGACTGACATTGCGGACAATGATTGACATTGCGGACAGTGATTGAGAGTGCGGACTGGGATTTTCAGTGCAGAGAGGGATTGACAGTGCAGACAGGGATTGACAGTGCGCACTGGGATTAACAGTGCGGATAGGGATTGACAGTGTGGACATAGACTGACAGTGTGGACATAGACTGACAGTGCGGATATAGAGTCAGAGTGTGGACATAGACAGACAGTGCGGACAGAAACTAACAGTGCGGACAGAGACTCACCACGCGGACAGAGACTGACAGAGCGGACAGAGACTGACAGTGTGGACATCGACTGACAATTCGGACATAGACTGACAGTGTGGACATAGACTGACAGTGCGGATATAGACTCAGAATGTGGACATAGACAGACAGTGCGGACAGAGACTAACAGTGCGGACAGAGACTCACCACGCGGACAGAGACTGACAGAGCGGACAGAGACTGACAGTGTGGACATCGACTGACAATTCGGACATAGACTGACAGTGCGGACATAGACTGACAGTGCGGACATAGACTCAGAGTGTGGACATAGACAGACAGTGCGGACAGAGACTAACAGTGCGGACAGAGACTCACCACACGGACAGAGACTGACAGTGCGGACAGGGACTAACTGTGCGGACAAAGATTGACAGGGCGGACGGAGACAGATAGCGCAGAAAGGGACTGACATTGCGGACATTGACTGACAGTGCGGACGTAGACTGATAGTCCGGACAGTGACTGACAGCGTGGAGAGAGACTGACAACGCGGACACAGACTGACAGTGCGGACAGAGACTGACAGCGTGGAGAGAGACTGACAACGCGGACACAGACTGACAGTGCGGACAGAGACTGACAGTGCGGACAGAGAGTAACAGTACAGACAGAGATTGACAGTGTGGAAAGAGACTGGCAGTGGGGAAAGAAAATGACAGTGCAGACAGAGACTGACAGTGCAGAAAGAGAATGACTGTGGAAACAGACAGAGAGTGCGGACATAGAGTGACAGTGCGGACATAGACTGACAGTGCGGAAATAGACTGACAGTGCGGACAGAAATTAACATTGTGGAAAGAGACTGACCACGCAGACAGAGACTGACAGTGCGGACATAGACTGACAATGTGGACATAGACTGACAATGCGGACATAGACTGACAGAGCGGACATAGACTGACAGTGCGGACAGTGATTGACAGTGAGGACATAGATTGACAGTGCGGACAGAGACTGACAGCGTGGACAGAGACTGACAACGCGGACACAGAGACTAACAGTACAGACAGAGATTGACAGTGTGGAATGAGACTGGCAGTGGGGAAAGAAAATGACAGTGCAGACAGAGACTGACAGTGCAGAAAGAGAATGAATGTGGAAACGGACTGAAAGTGCGGACATAGAGTGACAGTGCGGACATAGACTGATAGTCCGGACAGAGACTGACAGTGCGGATAGAGACTGACAGTGCGGACATAGACTGACAGTGCGGACAGAGACTGGCAGTCCGGACATAGACTGACAGTGCGGACATAGACTGGCAGTGCGGACATAGACTGACTGTGCGGACATAGAGTGATAGTCCGGACAGTGCAGAAAGGGACTGACATTGCGGACAATGATTGAAATTGCGGACAGTGATTGAGAGTGCGGACTGGGATTTTCAGTGCATAGAGGGATTAACAGTGCGGACAGAGACTGACAGTGCGGACAGAAACAGACAGCGTGGACAGAGACTGACAACGCAGACACAGACTGACAGTGCGGACAGAGACTGACAGTGTGGAAAGAGACTGGCAGTGGGGAAAGAATATGACTGTGGAAACGGACAGAGAGTGCGGACATAGACTGACAGTGCGGTCAAAGACTGACAGTGCGGACAGAGACTGACAGGGTGGACAAAGACTAACAGTGCGGACAGAGACTGGCAGTCCGGACATAGTCTGACAGTGCGGACATAGACTGACAATGCGGACATAGACTCAGAGTGTGGACATAGACTGACAGTGTGGACAGAGACTCACCACGCGGACAGAGACTGACAGTGCGGACAGAGACTAACAGTGCGGATAGAGACTGACAGTGTGGACATAGACTGACAATTCGGACATAGACTGACAGTGCGGACATAGACTCAGAGTGTGGACATAGACAGACAGTGCGGACAGAGACTCACCACACGGACAGAGACTGACAGTGCGGACAGAGACTAACAGTGCAGACAGAGACTGACCACGCGGACAGAGACTGGCAGTCCGGACATAGGCTGACAGTGCGGAGAGAGACTGACAGTGCGGAGAGAGACTGACAAAGTGGACACCGACTGACATTGCGGACAGAGACTGGCAGTGCGGACAGAGACTGACAGTGCGGACAGAGACTGACAAAGTGGACACCGACTGACATTGCGGACAGAGACTGACAGTGCGGACAGAGACTAACAGTACAGAGAGAGATTGACAGTGTGGAAAGAGACTGGCAGTGGGGTAAGAAAATGACAGTGCGGACAGAGACTGACAGTGCGGACATAGACTGACAGTGCGGACAGAGACTGGCAGTCCGGACATAGTCTGAACGTGCGGACATAGACTGACAATGCGGACATAGACTGACAGTGCGGACAGAGACTAACAGTGCAGACAGAGACTGACCACGCGGACAGAGACTGAGAGTGCGGACAGAGACTAACAGTTCGGTCAGAGACTGGCAGTCCGGATATAGACTGACAGTGCGGACATAGACTGGCAGTGCGGACATAGCCTGACAGTGCGGACATAGAGTGATAGTCCGGACAGTACAGAAAGGGACTGACATTGCGGACAATGATTGACATTGCGGTCAGTGATTGAGAGTGCGGACTTGGATTTTCAGTGCAGAGAGGGATTGACAGTGCAGACAGGGATTGACAGTGCGCACTGGGATTAACAGTGCGGATAGGGATTGACAGTGTGGACATAGACTGACAGTGTGGACATAGACTGACAGTGCGGACAGAGACTAACAGTGCGGACAGAGACTCACCACGCGGACAGAGACTGACAGTGCGGACAGAGACTGGCAGTCCGGACATAGACTGACAGAGCGGACAGAGACTGACAGTGTGGACATAGACTGACAATTCGGACATAGACTGACAGTGCGGACATAGACTGACAGTGCGGACATAGACTCAGAGTGTGGACATAGACAGACAGTGCGGACAGAGACTAACAGTGCGGACAGAGACTCACCACACGGACAGAGACTAACATTGCGGACATTGACTGACAGTGCGGACGTAGACTGATAGTCCGGACAGTGACTGACAGTGCGGACATAGACTGACAGTGCGGACAGAGGCTAACAGTGCGGACAGAGTCTGAACACGCGGACAGAGATTGACAGTGTTGACAGAGACTAACAGTGCGGACAGAGACTGGCAGTCCGGACATAGACTGACAGTGCGAACATAGACTGGCAGTGCGGACATAGACTGACAGTGCGGACATAGAGTGACAGTGTGGACATAGAGTGTCAATGCAGTCATAGACTGACAGTCCGGACATAGACTGACAGTGCGGACATAGACTGACAGTGCGGACATAGACAGACAGTGCGGACAGAGGCTAACAGTGCAGACAGAGACTGACCACGCGGACAGAGACTGACAGTGCGGGCAGAGACTAACAGTGCGGACAGAGACTGGCAGTCCGGACATAGACTGAAAGTGCGGACATAGAGTGATAGTCCGGACAGTGCAGAAAGGGACTGACATTGCGGACAATGATTGACATTGCGGACAGTGATTGAGAGTGCGAACTGGGATTATCAATGCAGAGAGGGATTGACAGTGCAGACAGGGATTGACAGTGCGGACAGAGACTAACAGTGCGCACAGAGACTGACAGGGTGGACATAGTCTGACAATGCGGACATGGACTGACAGTGCGGACAAAGACTGACAGTGCGGAGAGAGACTGACAAAGTGGACACCGACTGACATTGTGGACAGAGACTGACAGTGCGGACAGACACTAACAGTACACACAGAGATTGACAGTGTGGAAAGAGACTGGCAGTGGGGAAAGAAAATGACAGTGCAGGCAGAGACTGACAGTGCAGAAAGAGAATGAATGTGGAAACGGACTGAAAGTGCGGACATAGAGTGACAGTGCGGACAGAATCTGACAGTGCGGACATAGACTGACAGTGCGGACAGAGACTGACAGTGCGGACATAGACTGACAGTGCGGACATAGACTGACAGTGCGGACATAGACTGACAGTGCGGACATAGACTGACAGTGCGGACATAGACTGACAGTGCGGACAGAGACTGACAATTCGGACATAGACTGACAATGCGGACATAGACTGACAGTGCGGACACAGACTGACAGTGCGGACATAGACTCAGAGTGTGGACATAGACAGACAGTGCGGACAGAGACGAACAGTGCGGACAGAGACTCACCACACGGACAGAGACTGACAGTGTGGACAGAGACTAACAGTGCGGACAAAGAACGACAGTGCGGACATAGACTGACAGAGCGGACCGAGACTGACAGTCGAGAGAGGGACGAATAGTGCGGACAGAGACTGACAGTGCGGACAGAGACTAACAGTGCAGACAGAGACTGACCACGCGGACAGAGACTGACAGTGCGGACAGAGACTAACAGTGCGGACAGAGACTGGCAATCCGGACATAGGCTGACAGTGCGGACATAGACTGGCAGTGCGGACATAGACTGACAATGCGGACATAGAGTGATAGTCCGGACAGTGCAGAAAGGGACTGACATTGCGGACAATGATTGACATTGTGGACAGTGATTGAGAGTGCGGACTGGGATTATCAATGCAGAGAGCGATTGACAGTGCAGACAGGGATTGACAGTGCGGACAGAGACTAACAGTGCGCACAGAGACAAACAGTGCGGACAGAGTCTGACCATGCGGACAGAGACTGACAGTGTGGACAGAGTCTAACAGTGCGGACAGACATTGACAGACCGGACATGGACTGCCAGTGCGGACAGAGACTGACAGTTTGGACATGGTCTGACAATGCGGACATGGACGGACAGTGCGGACATAGACTGACAGTGCGGAGAGAGACTGACAAAGTGGACACCGACTGACATTGCGGACAGAGACTGACAGTGCGGACAGAGACTAACAGTACAGAGAGAGATTGACAGTGTGGAAAGAGACTGGCAGTGGGGTAAGAAAATGACAGTGCAGACAGAGACTGACAGTGCGGAAAGAGAATGAATGTGGAAACGGACTGAAAGTGAGAACATAGAGTGACAGTGCGGACATAGACTGATAGTCCGGACAGAGACTGACAGTGCGGACATAGACTGACAGTGCGAACAGAGACTGACAGTGCGGACAGAGACTGGCAGTCCGGACATAGACTGAAAGTGCGGACATAGACTGACAATGCGGACATAGACTGACAGTGCGGACAGAGACTAACAGTGCAGACAGAGACTGACCACGCGGACAGAGACTGAGAGTGCGGACAGAGGCTAACAGTTCGGTCAGAGACTGGCAGTCCGGACATAGCCTGACAGTGCGGACATAGAGTGATAGTCCGGACAGTACAGAAAGGGACTGACATTGCGGACAATGATTGACATTGCGGACAGTGATTGAGAGTGCGGACTGGGATTTTCAGTGCAGAGAGGGATTGACAGTGCAGACAGGGATTGACAGTGCGCACTGGGATTAACAGTGCGGATAGGGAATAACAGTGTGGACATAGACTGACAGTGTGGACAGAGACTGACAGTGCGGATATAGATTGACAGTGTGGACAGAGACTGACAGCGTGGACAGAGACTGACAGCGCGGACACAGACTGGCAGTGCGGACAGTGACAAACAGTGCGGACAGAGAGTAACAGAACAGACAGAGATTGACAGTGTGGAAAGTGACTGGCAGTGGGGAAAGAAAATGACTGTGGAAACGGACAGAGAGTGCGGACATAGAGTGACAGTGCGGACATAGACTGATAGTCCGGACAGAGACTGACAGTGCGGTCAAAGACTGACAGTGCGGACATAGACTGACAGTGCGGACAGAGACTGACAGTGCGGACATAGACTGACAGTGCGGACAGAGACTGGCAGTCCGGACATAGACTGACAGTGCGGACAGAGACTGTCAGTGCGGACATAGACTGACAATGCGGACATAGACTGACAGTGCGGACATAGACTGACAGTGCGGACATAGACTCAGAGTGTGGACATAGACAGAGAGTGTGGACAGAGACTAACAGTGCGGACAGAGACTCACCACGCGAACAGAGACTGACAGTGTGGACAGAGACTAACAGTGCGGACAAAGAACGACAGGGCGGACGGAGACTGACAGTGCAGAAAGGGGCTGACATTGCGGACATAGACTGACAGTGCGGACAAAGACTGATAGTCCGGACAGTGACTGACAGTGCGGACAGAGGCTAACAGTGCGGACAGAGTCTGACCACGCGGACATAGAATGACAGAGCGGACAGAGGGTAACAGTTTTGACAGAGTCTGACCACACGGACTGAGACTGACAGTGTTGATGGAGACTAACAGTGCGGACAGACACTGACAGTCCGGACATGGACTGACAGTGCAGACAGAGACTGACAGTGTGGACATAAACTGACAATGCGGACATAGACTGACTGTGCGGACATAGACTGACAGTGCGGACATAGACTGACAGTGCAGAGAGGGACGGACAGTGCGGACAGAGACCGACAGTGTGGACATAAAGTGACAATGCGGACATAGACTGACTGTGCGGACATTGACTGACAGTGCGGACATAGACTGACAGTGCAGAGAGGGACGGACAGTGCGGACAGAGACCGACAGTATGGACATAGACTGACAGTGCCGACAGAGACTGACCACGCGGACAGAGACTGAGAGTGCGGACAGAGACCAACAGTGCGGACAGAGACTGGCAGTCCGGACATAGACTGACAGTGCGGATATAGACTGGCAGTCCGGACATAGACTGACAGTGCGGACAGAGACTGACAGTGCGGACAGAGACTGACAGTGCGGACATAGACTGACAATGCGGACATAGACTGACAGTGCGGACATAGACTGACAGTGCGGACATAGACTCAGAGTGTGGACATAGACAGAGAGTGTGGACAGAGACTAACAGTGCGGACAGAGACTCACCACGCGAACAGAGACTGACAGTGCGGATATAGACTGATTGTCCGGACAGTGACTGACAGTGCGGACAGAGGCTAACAGTGCGGACAGAGTCTGACCACGCGGACATAGAATGACAGAGCGGACAGAGGGTAACAGTTTTGACAGAGTCTGACCACACGGACTGAGACTGACAGTGTTGATGGAGACTAACAGTGCGGACAGACACTGACAGTCCGGACATGGACTGACAGTGCAGACAGAGACTGACAGTGTGGACATAAACTGACAATGCGGACATAGACTGACTGTGCGGACATAGACTGACAGTGCGGACATAGACTGACAGTGCGGACATAGACTGACAGAGCGGACAGAGACTGACAGTGCAGAGAGGGACGGACAGTGCGGACAGAGACCGACAGTATGGACATAGACTGACAGTGCCGACAGAGACTGACCACGCGGACAGAGACTGAGAGTGCGGACAGAGACTAACAGTGCGGACAGAGACTGGCAGTCCGGACATAGACTGACAGTGCGGATATAGACTGGCAGTGCGGACATAGACTGACAGTGCGGACATAGAGTGATAGTCCGGACAGTGCAGAAAGGGACTAACATTGCAGACAATGATTGACATTGCGGACAGTGATTGAGAGTGCGGACTGGGATTTTCAGTGCAGAGAGGGATTGACAGTGCAGACAGGGATTGACAGAGCGCACTGGGATTAACAGTGCGGACAGGGATTGACAGTGTGGACATAGACTGACAGTGCGGACAGAGACTGACAGTGCGGACATAGATTGCAGTCCGGACATAGACTGACAGTGCGGATACAGACTGGCAGTGCGGACATAGACAGACAGTGCGGACATAGAGTGATAGTCCGGACAGTGCAGCAAGGGACTGACATTGCGGACAATGATTGACATTGCGGACAGTGATTGAGAGTGCGGACTGGCATTTTCAGTACAGAGAGGGATTGACAGTGCAGACAGGGATTGACAGTGCGCACTGGGATTAACAGTGCGGACAGGGATTGACAGTGTGGACATAGACTGGCAGTCCGAACATAGACTGACAGTGCGGACAGAGACTGACAGTGTGGACATAGACTCAGAGTATGGACATAGAAAGACAGTGCGGACAGAGACTCACCACGCGGGCAGAGACTGACAGTGCGGACAGAGACTGACAGTGCGGACAAAGATTGACTGGGCGGACGGAGACTGACAGTGCAGAAAGGGACTGACATTGTGGACATAGACTGATAGTCCGGACAGTGACTGACAGTGCAGACGTAGACTGACAGTGCAGACAGAGACTGACAGTGCAGAAAGAGAATGACTGTGGAAACGGACAGAGAGTGCGGACATAGAGTGACAGTGCGGACATCGACTGATAGTCCGGACAGAGACTGACAGTGCGGTGAAAGACTGACAGTGCGGACATAGACTGACAGTGCGGACAGAGACTAACAGTGTGGAACGGGACTGACCACGCGGACAGAGACTGACAGTGCGGACAAAGTCTAACCGTGCGGACAGAGACTGGCAGTCCGGACATAGACTGGCAGTGCGGACTGAGACTGACAGTGCGGACATAGACTGACAGTGCGGACATAGACACAGAGTGTGGACATAGTCAGACAGTGCGGACAGAGACTAACAGTGCAGACAGAGACTCACCACGCGGACAGAGACTGACAGTGCGGACAAAGATTGACTGGGCGGACGGAGACTGACAGTGCAGAAAGGAACTGACATTGCGGGCATTGACTGACAGTGCGGACATAGACTGATAGTCCGGACAGTGAGTGACAGTGCAGATATAGACTGACAGTGCGGACAGAGGCTAACAGTGCGGACAGAGTCTGACCACGTGGACAGAGACTGACAGTGTTGACAGAGACTAACAGTGCAGGCAGACACTGACAGTCCGGACATGGACTGACAGTGCGGACAGAGACTGACAGTGCGGACATAGAGTGATAGTCCGGACAGTGCAGAAAGGGACTGACATTGCGGACAATGATTGACATTGCGGACAGTGATTGAGAGTGTGGACTGGGATTTTCAGTGCAGAGAGGGATTGACAGTGCAGACAGGGATTGACAGTGCGCACTGGGATTAACAGTGCGGACAGGTATTGACAGTGTGGACATAGACTGACAGTGCGGACAGAGACTGACAGTGCGGACATAGATTGCAGTCCGGACATAGACTGACAGTGCGGATACAGACTGGCAGTGCGGACATAGGCAGACAGTGCGGACATAGAGTGATAGTCTGGACAGTGCAGAAAGGGACTGACATTGCGGACAATGATTGACATTGCGGACAGTGATTGAGAGTGCGGACTGGGATTTTCAGTGCAGTGAGGGATTGACAGTGCGCAATGGGATTAACAGTGCGGACAGGGATTGACAGTGTGGACATAGACTGACAGTGCGGACAGAGACTGACAGTGCGGACATAGATTGAGAGTGCGGACAGAGACTGACAGTGTGGACAGAGACTGACAACGCAGACACAGTCTGACCACACGGACAGAGACTGACAGTGCGGACAGAGACTGACAGCGTGGACATAGACTCAGAGTATGGACATAGAAAGACAGTGCGGACAGAGACTAACAGTGCGGACAGAGACTCACCACGCGGGCAGAGACTGACAGTGCGGACAGAGACCGACAGTGCGGACAAAGATTGACTGGGCGGACGGAGACTGACAGTGCCGAAAGGGACTGACATTGCGGACATAGACTGACAGTGCAGACAGAGACTGACAGTGCAGAAAGAGAATGACTGTGGAAACGGACAGAGAGTGCGGACATAGAGTGACAGTGCGGACATAGACTGATAGTCCGGACAGAGACTGACAGTGCGGACATAGACTGACAGTGCGAACAGAGACTGACAGTGCGGACAGAGACTGGCAGTCCGGACATAGACTGAAAGTGCGGACATAGACTGACAATGCGGACATAGACTGACAGTGCGGACAGAGACTAACAGTGCAGACAGAGACTGACCACGCGGACAGAGACTGAGAGTGCGGACAGAGGCTAACAGTTCGGTCAGAGACTGGCAGTCCGGACATAGCCTGACAGTGCGGACATAGAGTGATAGTCCGGACAGTACAGAAAGGGACTGACATTGCGGACAATGATTGACATTGCGGACAGTGATTGAGAGTGCGGACTGGGATTTTCAGTGCAGAGAGGGATTGACAGTGCAGACAGGGATTGACAGTGCGCACTGGGATTAACAGTGCGGATAGGGAATAACAGTGTGGACATAGACTGACAGTGTGGACAGAGACTGACAGTGCGGATATAGATTGACAGTGTGGACAGAGACTGACAGCGTGGACAGAGACTGACAGCGCGGACAGAGACTGACAGCGCGGACACAGACTGGCAGTGCGGACAGTGACAAACAGTGCGGACAGAGAGTAACAGAACAGACAGAGATTGACAGTGTGGAAAGTGACTGGCAGTGGGGAAAGAAAATGACTGTGGAAACGGACAGAGAGTGCGGACATAGAGTGACAGTGCGGACATAGACTGATAGTCCGGACAGAGACTGACAGTGCGGTCAAAGACTGACAGTGCGGACATAGACTGACAGTGCGGATAGAGACTGACAGTGCGGACATAGACTGACAGTGCGGACAGAGACTGGCAGTCCGGACATAGACTGACAGTGCGGACAGAGACTGACAGTGCGGACATAGACTGACAATGCGGACATAGACTGACAGTGCGGACATAGACTGACAGTGCGGACATAGACTCAGAGTGTGGACATAGACAGAGAGTGTGGACAGAGACTAACAGTGCGGACAGAGACTCACCACGCGAACAGAGACTGACAGTGTGGACAGAGACTAACAGTGCGGACAAAGAACGACAGGGCGGACGGAGACTGACAGTGCAGAAAGGGGCTGACATTGCGGACATAGACTGACAGTGCGGACAAAGACTGATAGTCCGGACAGTGACTGACAGTGCGGACAGAGGCTAACAGTGCGGACAGAGTCTGACCACGCGGACATAGAATGACAGAGCGGACAGAGGGTAACAGTTTTGACAGAGTCTGACCACACGGACTGAGACTGACAGTGTTGATGGAGACTAACAGTGCGGACAGACACTGACAGTCCGGACATGGACTGACAGTGCAGACAGAGACTGACAGTGTGGACATAAACTGACAATGCGGACATAGACTGACTGTGCGGACATAGACTGACAGTGCGGACATAGACTGACAGTGCAGAGAGGGACGGACAGTGCGGACAGAGACCGACAGTGTGGACATAAACTGACAATGCGGACATAGACTGACTGTGCGGACATTGACTGACAGTGCGGACATAGACTGACAGTGCAGAGAGGGACGGACAGTGCGGACAGAGACCGACAGTATGGACATAGACTGACAGTGCCGACAGAGACTGACCACGCGGACAGAGACTGAGAGTGCGGACAGAGACCAACAGTGCGGACAGAGACTGGCAGTCCGGACATAGACTGACAGTGCGGATATAGACTGGCAGTCCGGACATAGACTGACAGTGCGGACAGAGACTGACAGTGCGGACAGAGACTGACAGTGCGGACATAGACTGACAATGCGGACATAGACTGACAGTGCGGACATAGACTGACAGTGCGGACATAGACTCAGAGTGTGGACATAGACAGAGAGTGTGGACAGAGACTAACAGTGCGGACAGAGACTCACCACGCGAACAGAGACTGACAGTGCGGATATAGACTGATTGTCCGGACAGTGACTGACAGTGCGGACAGAGGCTAACAGTGCGGACAGAGTCTGACCACGCGGACATAGAATGACAGAGCGGACAGAGGGTAACAGTTTTGACAGAGTCTGACCACACGGACTGAGACTGACAGTGTTGATGGAGACTAACAGTGCGGACAGACACTGACAGTCCGGACATGGACTGACAGTGCAGACAGAGACTGACAGTGTGGACATAAACTGACAATGCGGACATAGACTGACTGTGCGGACATAGACTGACAGTGCGGACATAGACTGACAGTGCGGACATAGACTGACAGAGCGGACAGAGACTGACAGTGCAGAGAGGGACGGACAGTGCGGACAGAGACCGACAGTATGGACATAGACTGACAGTGCCGACAGAGACTGACCACGCGGACAGAGACTGAGAGTGCGGACAGAGACCAACAGTGCGGACAGAGACTGGCAGTCCGGACATGGACTGACAGTGCGGATATAGACTGGCAGTGCGGACATAGACTGACAGTGCGGACATAGAGTGATAGTCCGGACAGTGCAGAAAGGGACTAACATTGCAGACAATGATTGACATTGCGGACAGTGATTGAGAGTGCGGACTGGGATTTTCAGTGCAGAGAGGGATTGACAGTGCAGACAGGGATTGACAGAGCGCACTGGGATTAACAGTGCGGACAGGGATTGACAGTGTGGACATAGACTGACAGTGCGGACAGAGACTGACAGTGCGGACATAGATTGCAGTCCGGACATCGACTGACAGTGCGGATACAGACTGGCAGTGCGGACATAGACAGACAGTGCGGACATAGAGTGATAGTCCGGACAGTGCAGAAAGGGACTGACATTGCGGACAATGATTGACATTGCGGACAGTGATTGAGAGTGCGGACTGGCATTTTCAGTACAGAGAGGGATTGACAGTGCAGACAGGGATTGACAGTGCGCACTGGGATTAACAGTGCGGACAGGGATTGACAGTGTGGACATAGACTGACAGTGCGGACAGAGACTGACAGGGCGGACATAAATTGAGAGTGCGGACAGAGACTAACAGTGCGGACAGAGACTGGCAGTCCGAACATAGACTGACAGTGCGGACAGAGACTGACAGTGTGGACATAGACTCAGAGTATGGACATAGAAAGACAGTGCGGACAGAGACTCACCACGCGGGCAGAGACTGACAGTGCGGACAGAGACTGACAGTGCGGACAGAGACTGACAGTGCGGACAAAGATTGACTGGGCGGACGGAGACTGACAGTGCAGAAAGGGACTGACATTGTGGACATAGACTGATAGTCCGGACAGTGACTGACAGTGCAGACGTAGACTGACAGTGCAGACAGAGACTGACAGTGCAGAAAGAGAATGACTGTGGAAACGGACAGAGAGTGCGGACATAGAGTGACAGTGCGGACATCGACTGATAGTCCGGACAGAGACTGACAGTGCGGTGAAAGACTGACAGTGCGGACATAGACTGACAGTGCGGACAGAGACTAACAGTGTGGAACGGGACTGACCACGCGGACAGTGACTGACAGTGCGGACAAAGTCTAACCGTGCGGACAGAGACTGGCAGTCCGGACATAGACTGGCAGTGCGGACTGAGACTGACAGTGCGGACATAGACTGACAGTGCGGACATAGACACAGAGTGTGGACATAGACAGACAGTGCGGACAGAGACTAACAGTGCAGACAGAGACTCACCACGCGGACAGAGACTGACAGTGCGGACAAAGATTGACTGGGCGGACGGAGACTGACAGTGCAGAAAGGAACTGACATTGCGGGCATTGACTGACAGTGCGGACATAGACTGATAGTCCGGACAGTGAGTGACAGTGCAGATATAGACTGACAGTGCGGACAGAGGCTAACAGTGCGGACAGAGTCTGACCACGTGGACAGAGACTGACAGTGTTGACAGAGACTAACAGTGCAGGCAGACACTGACAGTCCGGACATGGACTGACAGTGCGGACAGAGACTGACAGTGCGGACATAGAGTGATAGTCCGGACAGTGCAGAAAGGGACTGACATTGCGGACAATGATTGACATTGCGGACAGTGATTGAGAGTGCGGACTGGGATTTTCAGTGCAGAGAGGGATTGACAGTGCAGACAGGGATTGACAGTGCGCACTGGGATTAACAGTGCGGACAGGTATTGACAGTGTGGACATAGACTGACAGTGCGGACAGAGACTGACAGTGCGGACATAGATTGCAGTCCGGACATAGACTGACAGTGCGGATACAGACTGGCAGTGCGGACATAGGCAGACAGTGCGGACATAGAGTGATAGTCTGGACAGTGCAGAAAGGGACTGACATTGCGGACAATGATTGACATTGCGGACAGTGATTGAGAGTGCGGACTGGGATTTTCAGTGCAGTGAGGGATTGACAGTGCGCAATGGGATTAACAGTGCGGACAGGGATTGACAGTGTGGACATAGACTGACAGTGCGGACAGAGACTGACAGTGCGGACATAGATTGAGAGTGCGGACAGAGACTGACAGTGTGGACAGAGACTGACAACGCAGACACAGACTGACCACACGGACAGAGACTGACAGTGCGGACAGAGACTGACAGCGTGGACATAGACTCAGAGTATGGACATAGAAAGACAGTGCGGACAGAGACTAACAGTGCGGACAGAGACTCACCACGCGGGCAGAGACTGACAGTGCGGACAGAGACCGACAGTGCGGACAAAGATTGACTGGGCGGACGGAGACTGACAGTGCCGAAAGGGACTGACATTGCGGACATAGATTGACAGTGCAGACAGAGACTGACAGTGCAGAAAGAGAATGACTGTGGAAACGGACAGAGAGTGCGGACATAGAGTGACAGTGCGGACATAGACTGATAGTCCGGACAGAGACTGACAGTGCGGTGAAAGACTGACAGTGCGGACATAGACTGACAGTGCGGACAGAGACTAACAGTGTGGAACGGGACTGACCACGCGGACAGAGACTGACAGTGCGGACAAAGACTAACCGTGCGGACAGAGACTGGCAGTCCGGACATAGACTGGCAGTGCGGACTGAGACTGACAGTGCGGACATAGACTGACAGTGCGGACATAGACACAGAGTGTGGACAAAGACAGACAGTGCGGACAGAGACTAACAGTGCAGACAGAGACTCACCACGCGGACAGAGACTGACAGTGCGGACAGAGACTAACAGTGCAGACAAAGATTGACTGGGCGGACGGAGACTGACAGTGCAGAAAGGAACTGACATTGCGGACATTGACTGACAGTGCGGACATAGACTGATAGTCCGGACAGTGAGTGACAGTGCAGATATAGACTGACAGTGCGGACAGAGGCTAACAGTGCGGACAGAGTCTGACCACGCGGACAGAGACTGACAGTGTTGACAGAGACTAACAGTGCGGGCAGACACTGACAGTCCGGACATGGACTGACAGTGCGGACAGAGACTGACAGTGTGGACATAGACTGACAATGCGGACAGAGACTGAGAGTGCGGACAGAGACGAACAGTGTGGACAGAGACTGGCAGTCCGGACATAACTGACAGTGGGGACATAGACTGATAGTCCGGACAGTGACTGACAGTGAAGACATAGACTGACAGTGCGGACAAAGGCTAATAGTGCGGACATAGACTAACAGTGCGGACAGAGACTGATAGTGCGGACATAGACTGACAGAGCGGACAGAGACTGACAGTGCAGAGAGCGACGGACAGTGCGGACAGAGACCGACAGTACGGACATAGACTGACAGTGCGGACAGAGACTAACAGTGCAGACCGAGACTGACCACGCGGACAGAGACTGAGAGTGCGGACAGAGACTCACAGTGCGGACAGAGACTGGCAATCCGGACATGGACTGACAGTGCCGACATAGACCGACAGTGTGGACATAGAGTGATAGTCCGGACAGAGCAGAAAGGGACTGACATTGCGGACAGTGATTGACATTGTGGACAGTGATTGAGAGTGCGGACTGGGATTTTCAGTGCAGAGAGGGATTGACAGTGCAGATAGGGATTGACAGTGCGCACTCGGATTAACAGTGCGGACAGGGATTGACAGTGTGGACATAGACTGACAGTGCGGACAGGGATTGACAGTGCGGAGAGACAAACAGTGCGGACAGAGACTAACAGTGCGGACAGACACTGACAGTCCGGACATGGACTGACCGTGCGGACAGAGACTGACAGTGTGGACATAGTCTGACAGTGCGGAGAGAGACTGACAAAGTGGACACCGACTGACATTGCGGACAGAGACTGACAGTGCGGACAGAGACTAACAGTACAGACAGAGATTGACAGTGAGGAAAGAGACTGGCAGTGGGGAAAGAAAATGACAGTGCGGACAGAGACTAACAGTGCGGACAGAGACTGACAGGGCGGACGGAGACTGATAGTCCGGACAGTGACTGACAGTGCGGACATAGACTGACAGTGCGTACAGAGACTAAAAGTGCGGACAGAGTCTGACAACGCGGACAGAGACGAACAGTGCGGGCAGACACTGACAGTCCGGACATGGACTGACAGTGCGGACAGAGACTGACAGTGTGGACATAGACTGACAATGCGGACATAGACTGACAGTGCGGACATAGACTGACAGTGCGGACAGAGACTGAGAGTGCGGACAGAGACGAACAGTGTGGACAGAGACTGGCAGTCCGGACATAACTGACAGTGGGGACATAGACTGATAGTCCGGACAGTGACTGACAGTGAAGACATAGACTGACAGTGCGGACAAAGGCTAATAGTGCGGACATAGACTAACAGTGCGGACAGAGACTGATAGTGCGGACATAGACTGACAGAGCGGACAGAGACTGACAGTGCAGAGAGCGACGGACAGTGCGGACAGAGACCGACAGTACGGACATAGACTGACAGTGCGGACAGAGACTAACAGTGCAGACAGAGACTGACCACGCGGACAGAGACTGAGAGTGCGGACAGAGACTCATAGTGCGGACAGAGACTGGCAATCCGGACATGGACTGACAGTGCGGACATAGACCGACAGTGTGGACATAGAGTGATAGTCCGGACAGAGCAGAAAGGGACTGACATTGCGGACAGTGATTGACATTGTGGACAGTGATTGAGAGTGCGGACTGGGATTTTCAGTGCAGAGAGGGATTGACAGTGCAGATAGGGATTGACAGTGCGCACTCGGATTAACAGTGCGGACAGGGATTGACAGTGTGGACATAGACTGACAGTGCGGACAGGGATTGACAGTGCGGACAGAGACAAACAGTGCGGACAGAGACTAACAGTGCGGACAGACACTGACAGTCCGGACATGGACTGACCGTGCGGACAGAGACTGACAGTGTGGACATAGTCTGACAGTGCGGAGAGAGACTGACAAAGTGGACACCGACTGACATTGCGGACAGAGACTGACAGTGCGGACAGAGACTAACAGTACAGACAGAGATTGACAGTGAGGAAAGAGACTGGCAGTGGGGAAAGAAAATGACAGTGCGGACAGAGACTAACAGTGCGGACAGAGACTGACAGGGCGGACGGAGACTGATAGTCCGGACAGTGACTGACAGTGCGGACATAGACTGACAGTGCGTACAGAGACTAAAAGTGCGGACAGAGTCTGACCACGCGGACAGAGACTAACAGTGCGGGCAGACACTGACAGTCCGGACATGGACTGACAGTGCGGACAGAGACTGACAGTGTGGACATAGACTGACAATGCGGACATAGACTGACAGTGCGGACATAGACTGACAGCGCGGACATTGAGTGACAGTGCGGACATAGACTGATAGTCCGGACAGAGACTGACAGTGTGGACCGAGACTGACAGTGCGGACATAGACTGACAGTGCGGACAGAGACTGGCAGTCCGGACATAGACTGACAGTGCGGACAGAGACTAACAGTGCCCACAGTGACTGACCACGCGGACAGAGAATGAGAGTGCGGACAGAGACCAACAGTGCGGTCAGAGACTGGCAGTCCGGACATAGACTGACAGTGCGGACAGAGACTGACAGTGCGGACATAGACTGACAATGCGGACATAGACTGACAGTGCGGACATAGACTGACAATGCGGACATAGACTCAGAGTGTGGACATAGACAGACAGTGCGGACAGAGACTCACCACGCGGACAGAGACTGACAGTGCGAACAGAGACTAACAGTGCAGACAAAGAACGACAGTGCGGACGGAGACTGACAGTGCAGAAAGGGGCTGACATTGCGGACATAGACTGACAGTGCGGACATAGACTGATAGTCCGGACAGTGACTGACAGTGCGGACAGAGGCTAACAGTGCGGACAGAGTCTGACCACGCGGACTGAGACTGACAGTGTTGATGGAGACTAACAGTGCGGACAGACACTGACAGTCCGGACATGGACTGACAGTGCAGACAGAGACTGACAGTGTGGACATAGACTGACAATGCGGACATAGACTGACTGTGCGTACATAGACTGACAGTGCGGACATAGACTGACAGTGCGGACATAGAGTGACAGAGCGGACAGAGACTGACAGAGCAGAGAGGGACGGACAGTGCGGACAGAGACCGACAGTACGGACATAGACTGACATTGCGGACAGAGACTAACAGTGCCGACAGAGACTGACCACGCGGACAGAGACCAACAGTGCGGTCAGAGACTGGCAGTCCGGACATAGACTGACAGTGCGGATATAGACTGGCAGTGCGGACATAGACTGACAGTGTGGACATAGAGTGATAGTCCGGACAGTGCAGAAAGGGACTGACATTGCGGACAATGATTGACATTGCGGACAGTGATTGAGAGTGCGGACTGGGATTTTCAGTGCAGAGAGGGATTGACAGTGCAGACAGGGATTGACAGTGCGCACTGGGATTAACAGTGCGGACAGGGATTGACAGTGTGGACATAGACTGACAGTGCGGACAGAGACTGACAGTGCGGACATAGATTGACAGTGCGGACAGAGACTGACAGTGCGGACATAGACTGGCAGTACGGACATAGACCGACAGTGCGGACATAGAGTGATCGTCCGGACAGAGCAGAAAGGGACTGACATTGCGGACAGTGATTGACATTGCGGACAGTGATTGAGAGTGCAGACTGGGATTTTCAGTGCAGAGAGGGATTGACAGTGCGGATAGGGATTGACAGTGCGCACTCGGATTAACAGTGCGGACAGGGATTGACAGTGTGGACATAGACTGACAGTGCGGACAGGGATTGACAGTGCGGACAGAGACTAACAGTGCGGACAGAGACTAACAGTGCGGACAGAGTCTGACCACGCCGACAGAGACTGACAGTGTGGACAGAGACTAACAGTGCGGACAGACACTGACAGTCCGGACATGGACTGACCGTGCGGACAGAGACTGACAGTGTGGACATAGTCTGACAGTGCGGAGAGAGACTGACAGTACAGACAGAGATTGACAGTGTGGAAAGAGACTGGCAGTGGGGAAAGAAAATGACAGTGCAGGCAGAGACTGACAGTGCGGAAAGAGAATGAATGTGGAAATGGAAGGAAAGCGCGGACATAGAGTGACAGTGCGGACAGAGACTGATAGTCCGGACAGAGACTGACAGTGTGGACCGAGACTGACAGTGCGGACATAGACTGACAGTGCGGACAGAGACTGACAGTGCGGACATAGACTGACAATGCGGACATAGACTGACAGTGCGGACATAGACTGACAATGCGGACATAGACTGACAGTGCGGACAGACACTGACAGTCCGAACATGGACTGACAGTGCAGACAGAGACTGACAGTGTGTTCATAGACTGACAATGCGGACATAGACTAACTGTGCGTACATAGACTGACAGTGCGGACATAGACTGACAGTGCGGACATAGAGTGACAGAGCGGACATAGACTGACAATGCGGACATAGACTGACTGTGCGTACATAGACTGACAGTGCGGACATAGACTGACAGTGCGGACATAGAGTGACAGAGCGGACAGAGACTGACGGTGCAGAGAGGGACGGACAGTGCGGACAGAGACCGACAGTACGGACATAGACTGACATTGCGGACAGAGACTAACAGTGCCGACAGAGACGGACCACGCGGACAGAGACTGAGAGTGCGGACAGAGACCAACAGTGCGGTCAGAGACTGGCAGTCCGGACATAGACTGACTGTCCGGACATAGACTGACAGAGCGGATATAGACTGGCAGTGCGGACATAGACTGACAGTGCGGACATAGAGTGATAGTCCGGACAGTGCAGAAAGGGACTGACATTGCAGACAATGATTGACATTGCGGACAGTGATTGAGAGTGCGGACTGGGATTTTCAGTGCAGAGAGGGATTGACAGTGCAGACAGGGATTGACAGTGCGCACTGGGATTAACAGTGCGGACAGGGATTGACAGTGTGGACATAGCCTGACTGTGCGGACAGAGACTGACAGTGCAGACATAGATTGACAGTGTGGACAGAGACTGACAGCGTGGACAGAGAGTAACAGTACAGACAGAGATTGACAGTGTGGAAAGACAATGACTGTGGAAACGGTCAGAGAGTGCGGACATAGACTGATAGTCCGGACAGAGACTGACAGTGCGGTGAAAGACTGACAGTGCGGAAATAGTCTGACAGTGCGGACAGAGACTAACAGTGTGGATAGAGACTGACCATGCGGACAGAGACTGAAAGTGCGGACAAAAACGAACAGTGCGGACAGAGACTGACAGTGCGACACAGACTGACAGTGCAGACAGAGACTGACAGTGCGGACATAGACTTACAATTCGGACATAGACTGACAGTGCGGACAGAGACTGACAGTGCGGACATAGACTCAGAGTGTGGACATAGACAGACAGTGCGGACAGAGACTAACAGTGTGGACAGAGACTCACCAAGCGGACAGAGACTGACAGTGCGGACAGAAACTGATAGTCCGGACAGTGCAGAAAGGGACTGACATTGCGGACAATGATTGACATTGCGGACAGTGACTGACAGTGCGGACATAGACTGACAGTGCGGACATAGACTGACAGTGCAGAGAGAGACTGACAAAGTGGACACCGACTGACATTGCGGACAGAGACTGACAGTGCGGACAGAGACTAACAGTACAGACAGATATTGACAGTGTGGAAAGAGATTGGCAGTGGGGAAAGAAAATGACAGTGCAGGCAGAGACTGACAGTGCAGAAAGAGAATGACTGTGGAAACGGACGGAAAGTGCGGACATATACTGACAGTGCGGACAGAGACTGACAGTGCAGACATAGACTGACAGTGCGGACAGAGACTGACAGTGCGGACATAGACTGACAGTGCGGACAAAGACTGACAGTGCGGACAGAGACTGACAGTGCGGACAGAGACTAACAGTGCGGACAGAGACTGACAGTGCGGACATAGACTGATAGTCCGGACAGAGACTGACAGTGCGGACAGAGACTGACAGTGCGGACATAGACTGACAGTGCGGACAGAGACTGGCAGTCCGGACATAGACTGACAGTGCGGACAGAGACTGACAATGCGGACATAGACTGACAGTGCGGACAAAGACTGACAGTGCGGACATAGACTGACAGTGCGGTCATAGACTGGCAGTGCGGACATAGAGTGATAGTCCGGACAGAGACTGACAGTACGGACAGAGACTGGCAATCCGGACATAGACTGACAGTGCGGACATAGACTGACAGTGCGGACATAGACTGACAGTGCGGACAGAGACTGGCAGTCCGGACATAGACTGACAGTGCGGACAGAGACTGACAGTACGGACAGAGACTGGCAGTCCGGACATAGACTGACAGTGCGGACAGAGACTGACAGTGCGGACATAGACTGACAGTGCGGACATAGACTGACAGTGCGGACATAGACTGACAGTGCGGACAGAGACTGGCAGTCCGGACATAGACTGACAGTGCGGACAGAGACTGACAGTACGGACAGAGACTGGCAGTCCGGACATAGACTGACAGTGCGGACATAGACTGACAGTGTGGACATAGACAGACAGTGCGGAAAGAGACTAACAGTGTGGACAGAAACTGATAGTCCGGACAGTGCAGAAAGGGACTGACATTGCGGACAATGATTGACATTGCGGACAGTGACTGACAGTGCGGACATAGACTGACAGTGTGGACATAGACTGACAGTGCAGAGAGAGACTGACAAAGTGGACACCGACTGACATTGCGGACAGAGACTGACAGTGCGGACAGAGACTAACAGTACAGACAGATATTGACAGTGTGGAAAGAGATTGGCAGTGGGGAAAGAAAATGACAGTGCAGGCAGAGACTGACAGTGCAGAAAGAGAATGACTGTGGAAACGGACGGAAAGTGCGGACATAGAGTGACAGTGCGGACATAGACTGACAGTGCGGACAGAGACTGACAGTGCGGACATAGACTGACAGTGCGGACAGAGACTGACAGTGCGGACAGAGACTGACAGTGCGGACATAGACTGACAGTGCGGGCAAAGACTGACAGTCCGGACATAGACTGACAGTGCGGACAGAGACTAACAGTGCGGACAGAGACTGACAGTGCGGACATAGACTGATAGTCCGGACAGAGACTGACAGTGCGGACAGAGACTGACAGTGCGGACATAGACTGACAGTGCGGACAGAGACTGGCAGTCCGGACATAGACTGACAGTGCGGACAGAGACTGACAGTGCGGACATAGACTGACAATGCGGACATAGACTGACAGTGCGGACATAGACTCAGAGTGTGGACATAGACAGACAGTGCGGACACAGACTAACAGCGCGGACAGATACTCAACACGCGGACAGAGACTAACAGTGCGGACAAAGAACGACAGGGCGGACGGAGACTGACAGTGCAGAAAGGGACTGACATTGCGGACATAGACTGACAGTGCGGACATAGACAGATAGTCCGGACAGTGACTGACAGTGCGGACAGAGGTTAACAGTGCGGACAGAGACTGACAGTGTTGACAGAGACTAACAGTGCGGACAGAGACTGACAGTCCGGACATGGACTGACAGTGCAGACAGAGACTGACAGTGTGGACATAGACTGGCAGTGCAGAAAGAAAATGACAGTGCAGACAGAGACTGACAGTGCAGAAAGAGAATGACTGTGGAAACGGTCAGAGAGTGCGGACATAGAGTGACAATGCGGACATAGACTGATAGTCCGGACAGAGACAGACAGTGCGGTCAAAGACTGACAGTGCGGACATAGACTGACAGTGCGGATAGAGACTAACAGTGTGGATAGAGACTGACCATGCGGACAGAGACTGACAGTGCGGACAAAGACTAACAGTGCGGACAGAGTCTGGCAGTCCGGACATAGACTGACAGTGCGGACAGAGCCTGACAGTGCGGACATAGACTGACAATTCGGACATAGACTGACAGTGCGGACATAGACTCACCACGCGGACAGAGACTGACAGTGCGGACAGAGACCAACAGTGCGGACAAAGATGGACAGGGCGGACGGAGACTAACAGTGCAGAAAGGGACTGACAGTGCGGACATAGACTGACAGTGCGGACAGAGGCTAACAGTGCGGACAGAGTCTGACCACGCGGACAGAGACTGACAGTGTTGACAGAGACTAACAGTGCGCACAGACACTGACAGTCCGGACATGGACGGACAGTGCGGACATAGACTGACAATGCGGACATAGACTGACAGTGCGGACAGAGACTAACAGTGCAGACAGAGACTGACCACGCGGACAGAGACTGAGAGTGCGGACAGAGACTAACAGTGCGGACAGAGACTGGCAGTCTGGACATAGACTGACAGTGCGGACATAGACTGACAGTGCGGACAGAGTCTGACCACGCGGGCAGAGACTGACAGTGTTGACGGAGACAAACAGTGCGGACAGAGTCTGACCACGCGGACAGAGACTGACAGTGTTGACAGAGACTAACAGTGCGCACAGACACTGACAGTCCGGACATGGACTGACAGTGCGGACAGAGACTGACAGTGTGGACATAGACTGACAGTGCGGACATAGACTGACAGTGCGGACATAGACTGACAGTGCGGACAGAGACTGACAGTGCAGAGAGGGACGGACAGTGCGGACAGAGACCGACAGTACGGACATAGACAGACAGTGCGGACAGAGACTAACAGTGCGGACAGAGACTCACCACGCGGACAGAGACTGACAGTGCGCACAAAGAACGACAGGGCGGACGGAGACTGACAGTGCAGACAGAGACTGACCACGCGGACAGAGATTGAGAGTGCGGACAGAGACTAACAGTGCGGACAGAGACTGGCAGTCCGGACATAGACTGACAGTGCGGTCATAGACTGGCAGTGCGGACATAGAGTGATAGTCCGGACAGAGACTGACAGTACGGACAGAGACTGGCAATCCGGACATAGACTGACAGTGCGGACATAGACTGACAGTGCGGACAGAGACTGGCAGTCCGGACATAGACTGACAGTGCGGACAGAGACTGACAGTACGGACAGAGACTGGCAGTCCGGACATAGACTGACAGTGCGGACAGAGACTGACAGTGCGGACATAGACTGACAGTGCGGACATAGACTGACAGTGCGGACATAGACTGACAGTGCGGACAGAGACTGGCAGTCCGGACATAGACTGACAGTGCGGACAGAGACTGACAGTACGGACAGAGACTGGCAGTCCGGACATAGACTGACAGTGCGGACATAGACTGACAGTGTGGACATAGACAGACAGTGCGGAAAGAGACTAACAGTGTGGACAGAAACTGATAGTCCGGACAGTGCAGAAAGGGACTGACATTGCGGACAATGATTGACATTGCGGACAGTGACTGACAGTGCGGACATAGACTGACAGTGTGGACATAGACTGACAGTGCAGAGAGAGACTGACAAAGTGGACACCGACTGACATTGCGGACAGAGACTGACAGTGCGGACAGAGACTAACAGTACAGACAGATATTGACAGTGTGGAAAGAGATTGGCAGTGGGGAAAGAAAATGACAGTGCAGGCAGAGACTGACAGTGCAGAAAGAGAATGACTGTGGAAACGGACGGAAAGTGCGGACATAGAGTGACAGTGCGGACATAGACTGACAGTGCGGACAGAGACTGACAGTGCGGACATAGACTGACAGTGCGGACAGAGACTGACAGTGCGGACAGAGACTGACAGTGCGGACATAGACTGACAGTGCGGGCAAAGACTGACAGTCCGGACATAGACTGACAGTGCGGACAGAGACTAACAGTGCGGACAGAGACTGACAGTGCGGACATAGACTGATAGTCCGGACAGAGACTGACAGTGCGGACAGAGACTGACAGTGCGGACATAGACTGACAGTGCGGACAGAGACTGGCAGTCCGGACATAGACTGACAGTGCGGACAGAGACTGACAGTGCGGACATAGACTGACAATGCGGACATAGACTGACAGTGCGGACATAGACTCAGAGTGTGGACATAGACAGACAGTGCGGACACAGACTAACAGCGCGGACAGATACTCAACACGCGGACAGAGACTAACAGTGCGGACAAAGAACGACAGGGCGGACGGAGACTGACAGTGCAGAAAGGGACTGACATTGCGGACATAGACTGACAGTGCGGACATAGACAGATAGTCCGGACAGTGACTGACAGTGCGGACAGAGGTTAACAGTGCGGACAGAGACTGACAGTGTTGACAGAGACTAACAGTGCGGACAGAGACTGACAGTCCGGACATGGACTGACAGTGCAGACAGAGACTGACAGTGTGGACATAGACTGACAATGCGGACATAGACTGACTGTGCGGACATAGACTGACAGTGTGGACATAGACTGACAGTGCGGACATAGACTGACAGAGCGGACAGAGACTGACATTGCAGAGAGGGACAGACAGTACGGACATTGACTGACAGTGCGGACAGAGACTAACAGTGCAGACAGAGACTGACCACGCGGACAGAGACTGAGAGTGCGGACAGAGACTAACAGTGCGGACAGAGACTGGCAGTCCGGACATAGACTGGCAGCGCGGACATAGACTGGCAGTGCGGATATAGACTGACAGTGCGGAAATAGTGTGATAGTCCGGACAGTGCAGAAAGGGACTGACATTGCGGACAATGATTGACATTGCGGACAGTGATTGAGAGTGTGGACTGGGATTATCAGTGCAGAGAGGGATTGACAGTGCAGACAGGGATTGACAGTGCGCACTGGGATTAACAGTGCGGACAGGGATTGACAGTGCGGACATAGACTGACAGTGCGGACATAGACTGACAGTGCGGACAGAGACTGACAGTGCGGACATAGATTGACAGTGCAGACAGAGACTGACAGCGTGGACATAGACTGACAGAGCGGACAGAGACTGACATTGCAGAGAGGGACGGACAGTATGGACATAGACTGACAGTGCGGACAGAGACTAACAGTGCAGACAGAGACTGACCACGCGGACAGAGACTGAGAGTGCGGACAGATACTAACAGTGCGGTCTGAGTCTGGCAGTCCAGACATAGACTGACAGTGCGGACAGAGACTGGCAGTGCGGATATGGACTGACAGTGCGGAAATAGTGTGATAGTCCGGACAGTGCAGAAAGGGACTGACATTGCGGACAATGATTGACATTGCGGACAGTGATTGAGAGTGCGGACTGGGATTTTCAGTGCAGAGAGGGATTGACAGTGCAGACAGGGATTGACAGTGCGCACTGGGATTAACAGTGCGGACAGGGATTGACAGTGTGGACATAGACTGACAGTGCGGACAGAGACTGACAGTGCGGACATAGATTGACACTGCAGACAGAGACTGACAGCGTGGGCAGAGACTGACTAAGCGGACACAGACTGACAGTCCGGACAGTGACAGACAGTGCGGACAGAGACTAACAGTACAGACAGAGATTGACAGTGTGGAAAGAGACTGACAGCGTGGACATAGACTGACGGAGCGGACAGAGACTGACAGTGCAGAGAGGGACGGACAGTACGGACATAGACTGACAGTGCGGATAGAGACTAACAGTGCGGTCTGAGACTGGCAGTCCAGACATAGACTGACAGTGCGGACATGGACTGGCAGTCCGGACATAGACTGACAGTGCGGACATAGACTGGCAGTGCGGACATAGACTGACAGTGCGGTCATAGAGTGATAGTCCGGACAGTGCAGAAAGGGACTGACGTTGCGGACAATGATTGACATTGCGGACAGTGATTGACAGTGCGCACTGGGATTAACAGTGCGGACAGGGATTGACAGTGTGGACATAGACTGACAGTGCGAACAGAGGCTAACAGTGCGGACAGAGTCTGACCACGCAGTCAGAGACGGACAGTGTTGACAGAGAATAACAGTGTGGACATAGACTGACAGTGCGGACAGAGACTTACAGTGCGGACATAGATTGACAGTGCGGACAGAGACTGACAGCATGGACACAGACTGACAACGCGGACACAGACTGACAGTGTGGACAGTGATTGAGAGTGCGGACTGGGATTTTCAGTGCAGAGAGGGATTGACAGTGCAGACAGGGATTGACAGTGCGCACTGGCATTAACAGTGCGGACAGGGATTGACAGTGTGGACATAGACTGGCAGTGCGGAAAGAAAATGACAGTGCAGACAGAGACTGACAGTGCAGAAAGAGAATGACTGTGGAAACGGTCAGAGAGTGCGGACATAGAGTGACAATGCGGACATAGACTGACAGTGCGGATAGAGACTAACAGTGTGGATAGAGACTGACATTGCGGACATAGACTGACAATGCGGACATAGACAGACAGTGCGGACAGAGACTAACAGTGCGGACAGAGACTCACCACGCGGACAGAGACTGACAGTGAGGACAGAGACTAACAGTGCGCACAAAGAACGACAGGGCGGACGGAGACTGACAGTGCAGACAGAGACTGACCACGCGGACAGAGATTGAGAGTGCGGACAGAGACTAACAGTGCGGACAGAGACTGGCAGTCCGGACATAGACTGACAGTGCGGACATAGACTGGCAGTGCGGACATAGAGTGATAGTCCGGACAGAGACTGACAGTACGGACAGAGACTGGCAGTCCGGACATAGACTGACAGTGCGGACATAGACTGACAGTGCGGACATAGACTGACAGTGCGGACAGAGACTGGCAGTCCGGACAGACACTGACAGTGCGGACAGAGACTGACAGTACGGACAGAGACTGGCAGTCCGGACATAGACTGACAGTGCGGACAGAGACTGACAGTGCGGACATAGACTGACAGTGCGGACATAGACTGACAGTGCGGACATAGACTGACAGTGCGGACAGAGACTGGCAGTCCGGACATAGACTGACAGTGCGGACAGAGACCGACAGTACGGACAGAGACTGGCAGTCCGGACATAGACTGACAGTGCGGACATAGACTGACAGTGCGGACATAGACTGACAGTGCGGACAGAGACTGGCAGTCCGGACATAGACTGACAGTGCGGACAGAGACTGACAGTGCGGACAGAGACTGGCAGTCCGGACATAGACTGACAGTGCGGACAGGGACTGACAGTGCGGACAGAGACTGACAGTGCGGACATAGACTGACAATGCGGACATAGACTGACAGTGCGGACATAGACTCAGAGTGTGGACATAGACAGACAGTGCGGACAGAGACTAACAGTGCGGACAGAGACTCACCACGCGGACAGAGACTAACAGTGCGGACAGAGACTGACAGTGCGCACAGAGACTGACAGTGCGGACAGAGACTGACAGTGCGCACAAAGAACGACAGGGCGGACGGAGACTGACAGTGCAGAAAGGGATTGACATTGCGGACATAGACTGATAGTCCAGACAGTGACTGACAGTGCGGACAGAGGCTAACAGTGCGGACAGAGTCAGACCACGTCTGCAGAAACTGACAGTGTTGACGGAGACTAACAGTGCGGACAGACACTGACAGTCCGGACATGGACGGACAGTGCGGACAGAGACTGACAGTGTGGACGTAGACTGACAGTGCGGACATAGACTGACAGTGCGGACAGAGACTGACAGTGCGGACAGAGACTGACAGTGCGGACATAGACTGACAGAGCGGACAGAGACTGGCAGTCCGGACATAGACTGACAGTGCGGACAGGGACTGACAGTGCGGACAGAGACTGACAGTGCGGACATAGACTGACAATGCGGACATAGACTGACAATGCGGACATAGACTGACAGTGCGGACATAGACTCAGAGTGTGGACATAGACAGACAGTGCGGACAGAGACTAACAGTGCGGACAGAGACTCACCACGCGGACAGAGACTAACAGTGCGGACAGAGACTGACAGTGCGCACAGAGACTGACAGTGCGGACAGAGACTGACAGTGCGCACAAAGAACGACAGGGCGGACGGAGACTGACAGTGCAGAAAGGGATTGACATTGCGGACATAGACTGATAGTCCAGACAGTGACTGACAGTGCGGACAGAGACTGACAGTGCGGACAGAGACTAACAGTGCAGACAGAGACTGACCACGCGGACAGAGACTGACAGTGCGGACAGATACTAACAGTGCGGTCTGAGTCTGGCAGTCCAGACATAGACTGACAGTGCGGACATAGACTGGCAGTGCGGATATGGACTGACAGTGCGGAAATAGTGTGATAGTCCGGACAGTGCAGAAAGGGACTGACATTGCGGACAATGATTGACATTGCGGACAGTGATTGAGAGCGCGGACTGGGATTTTCAGTGCAGAGAGGGATTGACAGTGCAGACAGGGATTGACAGTGCGCACTGGGATTAACAGTGCGGACAGGGATTGACAGTGTGGACATAGACTGACAGTGCGGACAGAGACTGACAGTGCGGACAGAGACTGACAGTGCGGACATAGATTGACACTGCAGACAGAGACTGACAGCGTGGGCAGAGACTGACTAAGCGGACACAGACTGACAGTCCGGACAGTGACAGACAGTGCGGACAGAGACTAACAGTACAGACAGAGATTGACAGCGTGGACATAGACTGACAGAGCGGACAGAGACTGACATTGCAGAGAGGGACGGACAGTATGGACATAGACTGACAGTGCGGACAGAGACTAACAGTGCAGACAGAGACTGACCACGCGGACAGAGACTGAGAGTGCGGACAGATACTAACAGTGCGGTCTGAGTCTGGCAGTCCAGACATAGACTGACAGTGCGGACAGAGACTGGCAGTGCGGATATGGACTGACAGTGCGGAAATAGTGTGATAGTCCGGACAGTGCAGAAAGGGACTGACATTGCGGACAATGATTGACATTGCGGACAGTGATTGAGAGTGCGGACTGGGATTTTCAGTGCAGAGAGGGATTGACAGTGCAGACAGGGATTGACAGTGCGCACTGGGATTAACAGTGCGGACAGGGATTGACAGTGTGGACATAGACTGACAGTGCGGACAGAGACTGACAGTGCGGACATAGATTGACACTGCAGACAGAGACTGACAGCGTGGGCAGAGACTGACTAAGCGGACACAGACTGACAGTCCGGACAGTGACAGACAGTGCGGACAGAGACTAACAGTACAGACAGAGATTGACAGTGTGGAAAGAGACTGACAGCGTGGACATAGACTGACGGAGCGGACAGAGACTGACAGTGCAGAGAGGGACGGACAGTACGGACATAGACTGACAGTGCGGATAGAGACTAACAGTGCGGTCTGAGACTGGCAGTCCAGACATAGACTGACAGTGCGGACATGGACTGGCAGTCCGGACATAGACTGACAGTGCGGACATAGACTGGCAGTGCGGACATAGACTGACAGTGCGGTCATAGAGTGATAGTCCGGACAGTGCAGAAAGGGACTGACGTTGCGGACAATGATTGACATTGCGGACAGTGATTGACAGTGCGCACTGGGATTAACAGTGCGGACAGGGATTGACAGTGTGGACATAGACTGACAGTGCGAACAGAGGCTAACAGTGCGGACAGAGTCTGACCACGCAGTCAGAGACGGACAGTGTTGACAGAGAATAACAGTGTGGACATAGACTGACAGTGCGGACAGAGACTTACAGTGCGGACATAGATTGACAGTGCGGACAGAGACTGACAGCATGGACACAGACTGACAACGCGGACACAGACTGACAGTGTGGACAGTGATTGAGAGTGCGGACTGGGATTTTCAGTGCAGAGAGGGATTGACAGTGCAGACAGGGATTGACAGTGCGCACTGGCATTAACAGTGCGGACAGGGATTGACAGTGTGGACATAGACTGGCAGTGCGGAAAGAAAATGACAGTGCAGACAGAGACTGACAGTGCAGAAAGAGAATGACTGTGGAAACGGTCAGAGAGTGCGGACATAGAGTGACAATGCGGACATAGACTGACAGTGCGGATAGAGACTAACAGTGTGGATAGAGACTGACATTGCGGACATAGACTGACAATGCGGACATAGACAGACAGTGCGGACAGAGACTAACAGTGCGGACAGAGACTCACCACGCGGACAGAGACTGACAGTGAGGACAGAGACTAACAGTGCGCACAAAGAACGACAGGGCGGACGGAGACTGACAGTGCAGACAGAGACTGACCACGCGGACAGAGATTGAGAGTGCGGACAGAGACTAACAGTGCGGACAGAGACTGGCAGTCCGGACATAGACTGACAGTGCGGACATAGACTGGCAGTGCGGACATAGAGTGATAGTCCGGACAGAGACTGACAGTACGGACAGAGACTGGCAGTCCGGACATAGACTGACAGTGCGGACATAGACTGACAGTGCGGACATAGACTGACAGTGCGGACAGAGACTGGCAGTCCGGACAGACACTGACAGTGCGGACAGAGACTGACAGTACGGACAGAGACTGGCAGTCCGGACATAGACTGACAGTGCGGACAGAGACTGACAGTGCGGACATAGACTGACAGTGCGGACATAGACTGACAGTGCGGACATAGACTGACAGTGCGGACAGAGACTGGCAGTCCGGACATAGACTGACAGTGCGGACAGAGACCGACAGTACGGACAGAGACTGGCAGTCCGGACATAGACTGACAGTGCGGACATAGACTGACAGTGCGGACATAGACTGACAGTGCGGACAGAGACTGGCAGTCCGGACATAGACTGACAGTGCGGACAGAGACTGACAGTGCGGACAGAGACTGGCAGTCCGGACATAGACTGACAGTGCGGACAGGGACTGACAGTGCGGACAGAGACTGACAGTGCGGACATAGACTGACAATGCGGACATAGACTGACAGTGCGGACATAGACTCAGAGTGTGGACATAGACAGACAGTGCGGACAGAGACTAACAGTGCGGACAGAGACTCACCACGCGGACAGAGACTAACAGTGCGGACAGAGACTGACAGTGCGCACAGAGACTGACAGTGCGGACAGAGACTGACAGTGCGCACAAAGAACGACAGGGCGGACGGAGACTGACAGTGCAGAAAGGGATTGACATTGCGGACATAGACTGATAGTCCAGACAGTGACTGACAGTGCGGACAGAGGCTAACAGTGCGGACAGAGTCAGACCACGTCTGCAGAAACTGACAGTGTTGACGGAGACTAACAGTGCGGACAGACACTGACAGTCCGGACATGGACGGACAGTGCGGACAGAGACTGACAGTGTGGACGTAGACTGACAGTGCGGACATAGACTGACAGTGCGGACAGAGACTGACAGTGCGGACAGAGACTGACAGTGCGGACATAGACTGACAGAGCGGACAGAGACTGGCAGTCCGGACATAGACTGACAGTGCGGACAGGGACTGACAGTGCGGACAGAGACTGACAGTGCGGACATAGACTGACAATGCGGACATAGACTGACAATGCGGACATAGACTGACAGTGCGGACATAGACTCAGAGTGTGGACATAGACAGACAGTGCGGACAGAGACTAACAGTGCGGACAGAGACTCACCACGCGGACAGAGACTAACAGTGCGGACAGAGACTGACAGTGCGCACAGAGACTGACAGTGCGGACAGAGACTGACAGTGCGCACAAAGAACGACAGGGCGGACGGAGACTGACAGTGCAGAAAGGGATTGACATTGCGGACATAGACTGATAGTCCAGACAGTGACTGACAGTGCGGACAGAGACTGACAGTGCGGACAGAGACTAACAGTGCAGACAGAGACTGACCACGCGGACAGAGACTGACAGTGCGGACAGATACTAACAGTGCGGTCTGAGTCTGGCAGTCCAGACATAGACTGACAGTGCGGACATAGACTGGCAGTGCGGATATGGACTGACAGTGCGGAAATAGTGTGATAGTCCGGACAGTGCAGAAAGGGACTGACATTGCGGACAATGATTGACATTGCGGACAGTGATTGAGAGCGCGGACTGGGATTTTCAGTGCAGAGAGGGATTGACAGTGCAGACAGGGATTGACAGTGCGCACTGGGATTAACAGTGCGGACAGGGATTGACAGTGTGGACATAGACTGACAGTGCGGACAGAGACTGACAGTGCGGACAGAGACTGACAGTGCGGACATAGATTGACACTGCAGACAGAGACTGACAGCGTGGGCAGAGACTGACTAAGCGGACACAGACTGACAGTCCGGACAGTGACAGACAGTGCGGACAGAGACTAACAGTACAGACAGAGATTGACAGCGTGGACATAGACTGACAGAGCGGACAGAGACTGACATTGCAGAGAGGGACGGACAGTATGGACATAGACTGACAGTGCGGACAGAGACTAACAGTGCAGACAGAGACTGACCACGCGGACAGAGACTGAGAGTGCGGACAGATACTAACAGTGCGGTCTGAGTCTGGCAGTCCAGACATAGACTGACAGTGCGGACAGAGACTGGCAGTGCGGATATGGACTGACAGTGCGGAAATAGTGTGATAGTCCGGACAGTGCAGAAAGGGACTGACATTGCGGACAATGATTGACATTGCGGACAGTGATTGAGAGTGCGGACTGGGATTTTCAGTGCAGAGAGGGATTGACAGTGCAGACAGGGATTGACAGTGCGCACTGGGATTAACAGTGCGGACAGGGATTGACAGTGTGGACATAGACTGACAGTGCGGACAGAGACTGACAGTGCGGACATAGATTGACACTGCAGACAGAGACTGACAGCGTGGGCAGAGACTGACTAAGCGGACACAGACTGACAGTCCGGACAGTGACAGACAGTGCGGACAGAGACTAACAGTACAGACAGAGATTGACAGTGTGGAAAGAGACTGACAGCGTGGACATAGACTGACGGAGCGGACAGAGACTGACAGTGCAGAGAGGGACGGACAGTACGGACATAGACTGACAGTGCGGATAGAGACTAACAGTGCGGTCTGAGACTGGCAGTCCAGACATAGACTGACAGTGCGGACATGGACTGGCAGTCCGGACATAGACTGACAGTGCGGACATAGACTGGCAGTGCGGACATAGACTGACAGTGCGGTCATAGAGTGATAGTCCGGACAGTGCAGAAAGGGACTGACGTTGCGGACAATGATTGACATTGCGGACAGTGATTGACAGTGCGCACTGGGATTAACAGTGCGGACAGGGATTGACAGTGTGGACATAGACTGACAGTGCGAACAGAGGCTAACAGTGCGGACAGAGTCTGACCACGCAGTCAGAGACGGACAGTGTTGACAGAGAATAACAGTGTGGACATAGACTGACAGTGCGGACAGAGACTTACAGTGCGGACATAGATTGACAGTGCGGACAGAGACTGACAGCATGGACACAGACTGACAACGCGGACACAGACTGACAGTGTGGACAGTGATTGAGAGTGCGGACTGGGATTTTCAGTGCAGAGAGGGATTGACAGTGCAGACAGGGATTGACAGTGCGCACTGGCATTAACAGTGCGGACAGGGATTGACAGTGTGGACATAGACTGGCAGTGCGGAAAGAAAATGACAGTGCAGACAGAGACTGACAGTGCAGAAAGAGAATGACTGTGGAAACGGTCAGAGAGTGCGGACATAGAGTGACAATGCGGACATAGACTGACAGTGCGGATAGAGACTAACAGTGTGGATAGAGACTGACATTGCGGACATAGACTGACAATGCGGACATAGACAGACAGTGCGGACAGAGACTAACAGTGCGGACAGAGACTCACCACGCGGACAGAGACTGACAGTGAGGACAGAGACTAACAGTGCGCACAAAGAACGACAGGGCGGACGGAGACTGACAGTGCAGACAGAGACTGACCACGCGGACAGAGATTGAGAGTGCGGACAGAGACTAACAGTGCGGACAGAGACTGGCAGTCCGGACATAGACTGACAGTGCGGACATAGACTGGCAGTGCGGACATAGAGTGATAGTCCGGACAGAGACTGACAGTACGGACAGAGACTGGCAGTCCGGACATAGACTGACAGTGCGGACATAGACTGACAGTGCGGACATAGACTGACAGTGCGGACAGAGACTGGCAGTCCGGACAGACACTGACAGTGCGGACAGAGACTGACAGTACGGACAGAGACTGGCAGTCCGGACATAGACTGACAGTGCGGACAGAGACTGACAGTGCGGACATAGACTGACAGTGCGGACATAGACTGACAGTGCGGACATAGACTGACAGTGCGGACAGAGACTGGCAGTCCGGACATAGACTGACAGTGCGGACAGAGACCGACAGTACGGACAGAGACTGGCAGTCCGGACATAGACTGACAGTGCGGACATAGACTGACAGTGCGGACATAGACTGACAGTGCGGACAGAGACTGGCAGTCCGGACATAGACTGACAGTGCGGACAGAGACTGACAGTGCGGACAGAGACTGGCAGTCCGGACATAGACTGACAGTGCGGACAGGGACTGACAGTGCGGACAGAGACTGACAGTGCGGACATAGACTGACAATGCGGACATAGACTGACAGTGCGGACATAGACTCAGAGTGTGGACATAGACAGACAGTGCGGACAGAGACTAACAGTGCGGACAGAGACTCACCACGCGGACAGAGACTAACAGTGCGGACAGAGACTGACAGTGCGCACAGAGACTGACAGTGCGGACAGAGACTGACAGTGCGCACAAAGAACGACAGGGCGGACGGAGACTGACAGTGCAGAAAGGGATTGACATTGCGGACATAGACTGATAGTCCAGACAGTGACTGACAGTGCGGACAGAGGCTAACAGTGCGGACAGAGTCAGACCACGTCTGCAGAAACTGACAGTGTTGACGGAGACTAACAGTGCGGACAGACACTGACAGTCCGGACATGGACGGACAGTGCGGACAGAGACTGACAGTGTGGACGTAGACTGACAGTGCGGACATAGACTGACAGTGCGGACAGAGACTGACAGTGCGGACAGAGACTGACAGTGCGGACATAGACTGACAGAGCGGACAGAGACTGGCAGTCCGGACATAGACTGACAGTGCGGACAGGGACTGACAGTGCGGACAGAGACTGACAGTGCGGACATAGACTGACAATGCGGACATAGACTGACAATGCGGACATAGACTGACAGTGCGGACATAGACTCAGAGTGTGGACATAGACAGACAGTGCGGACAGAGACTAACAGTGCGGACAGAGACTCACCACGCGGACAGAGACTAACAGTGCGGACAGAGACTGACAGTGCGCACAGAGACTGACAGTGCGGACAGAGACTGACAGTGCGCACAAAGAACGACAGGGCGGACGGAGACTGACAGTGCAGAAAGGGATTGACATTGCGGACATAGACTGATAGTCCAGACAGTGACTGACAGTGCGGACAGAGACTGACAGTGCGGACAGAGACTAACAGTGCAGACAGAGACTGACCACGCGGACAGAGACTGACAGTGCGGACAGATACTAACAGTGCGGTCTGAGTCTGGCAGTCCAGACATAGACTGACAGTGCGGACATAGACTGGCAGTGCGGATATGGACTGACAGTGCGGAAATAGTGTGATAGTCCGGACAGTGCAGAAAGGGACTGACATTGCGGACAATGATTGACATTGCGGACAGTGATTGAGAGCGCGGACTGGGATTTTCAGTGCAGAGAGGGATTGACAGTGCAGACAGGGATTGACAGTGCGCACTGGGATTAACAGTGCGGACAGGGATTGACAGTGTGGACATAGACTGACAGTGCGGACAGAGACTGACAGTGCGGACAGAGACTGACAGTGCGGACATAGATTGACACTGCAGACAGAGACTGACAGCGTGGGCAGAGACTGACTAAGCGGACACAGACTGACAGTCCGGACAGTGACAGACAGTGCGGACAGAGACTAACAGTACAGACAGAGATTGACAGTGTGGAAAGAGACTGACAGCGTGGACATAGACTGACAGAGCGGACAGAGACTGACAGTGCAGAGAGGGACGGACAGTACGGACATAGACTGACAGTGCGGATAGAGACTAACAGTGCGGTCTGAGACTGGCAGTCCAGACATAGACTGACAGTGCGGACATGGACTGGCAGTGCGGACATAGACTGACAGTGCGGTCATAGAGTGATAGTCCGGACAGTGCAGAAAGGGACTGACGTTGCGGACAATGATTGACATTGCGGACAGTGATTGACAGTGCGCACTGGGATTAACAGTGCGGACAGGGATTGACAGTGTGGACATAGACTGACAGTGCGAACAGAGGCTAACAGTGCGGACAGAGTCTGACCACGCGGTCAGAGACGGACAGTGTTGACAGAGAATAACAGTGTGGACATAGACTGACAGTGCGGACAGAGACTTACAGTGCGGACATAGATTGACAGTGCGGACAGAGACTGACAGCATGGACACAGACTGACAACGCGGACACAGACTGACAGTGTGGACAGTGATTGAGAGTGCGGACTGGGATTTTCAGTGCAGAGAGGGATTGACAGTGCAGACAGGGATTGACAGTGCGCACTGGCATTAACAGTGCGGACAGGGATTGACAGTGTGGACATAGACTGGCAGTGCGGAAAGAAAATGACAGTGCAGACAGAGACTGACAGTGCAGAAAGAGAATGACTGTGGAAACGGTCAGAGAGTGCGGACATAGAGTGACAATGCGGACATAGACTGACAGTGCGGATAGAGACTAACAGTGTGGATAGAGACTGACATTGCGGACATAGACTGACAATGCGGACATAGACAGACAGTGCGGACAGAGACTAACAGTGCGGACAGAGACTCACCACGCGGACAGAGACTGACAGTGAGGACAGAGACTAACAGTGCGCACAAAGAACGACAGGGCGGACGGAGACTGACAGTGCAGACAGAGACTGACCACGCGGACAGAGATTGAGAGTGCAGACAGAGACTAACAGTGCGGACAGAGGCTGGCAGTCCGGACATAGACTGACAGTGCGGACATAGACTGGCAGTGCGGACATAGAGTGATAGTCCGGACAGAGACTGACAGTACGGACAGAGACTGGCAGTCCGGACATAGACTGACAGTGCGGACATAGACTGACAGTGCGGACATAGACTGACAGTGCGGACAGAGACTGGCAGTCCGGACAGACACTGACAGTGCGGACAGAGACTGACAGTACGGACAGAGACTGGCAGTCCGGACATAGACTGACAGTGCGGACAGAGACTGACAGTGCGGACATAGACTGACAGTGCGGACATAGACTGACAGTGCGGACATAGACTGACAGTGCGGACAGAGACTGGCAGTCCGGACATAGACTGACAGTGCGGACAGAGACTGACAGTACGGACAGAGACTGGCAGTCCGGACATAGACTGACAGTGCGAACATAGACTGACAGTGCGGACATAGACTGACAGTGCGGACAGAGACTGGCAGTCCGGACATTGACTGACAGTGCGGACAGAGACTGACAGTACGGACAGAGACTGGCAGTTCGGACATAGACTGACAGTGCGGACAGAGACTGACAGTGCGGACAGAGACTGACATTGCGGACATAGACTGACCATGCGGACATAGACTGACAGTGCGGACATAGACTCAGAGTGTGGACATAGACAGACAGTGCGGACAGAGACTAACAGTGCGGACAGAGACTCACCACGCGGACAGAGACTGACAGTGCGGACAGAGACTAACAGTGCGCACAAAGAACGACAGGGCGGACGGAGACTGACAGTGCAGACAGAGACTGACTACGCGGACAGAGATTGAGAGTGCGGACAGAGACTAACAGTGCGGACAGAGACTGGCAGTCCGGACATAGACTGACAGTGCGGACATAGACTGGCAGTGCGGACATAGAGTGATAGTCCGGACAGTGCAGAAAGGGACTGACATTGCGTACAATGATTGACAGTGATTGAGAGTGCGGACTGGGATTATCAGGGCAGAGAGGGATTGACAGTGCAGACAGGAATTGACAGTGCGGACAGAGATTAACAGTACGGACAGAGACTAACAGTGCGGACAGAGTCTGACCACGGGAACAGAGACTAACAGTGCAGACAGACACTGACAGTCCGGACATGGCCTGACAGTGCGGACAGAGACTGACAGCGTGGACATAGTCTGACAATGCGGACATAGACTGACAGTGCGGACAGTGACTGACAGTGCAGACAGAGACTAACAGTACAGACAGAGATTGACAGTGTGGAAAGAGATTGGCAGTGGGGAAAGAAAATGACAGTGCAGGCAGAGACTGACAGTGCAGAAAGAGAATGAATGTGGAAACGGACGGAAAGTGCGGACATAGACTGACAGTGCGGACATAGACTGACAGTGCGGACAGAGACTGGCAGTCCGGACATAGACTGACAGTGCGGACAGGGACTGACAGTGCGGACAGAGACTGACAGTGCGGACATAGACTGACAATGCGGACATAGACTGACAGTGCGGACATAGACTCAGAGTGTGGACATAGACAGACAGTGCGGACAGAGACTAACAGTGCGGACAGAGACTCACCACGCGGACAGAGACTAACAGTGCGGACAGAGACTGACAGTGCGCACAGAGACTGACAGTGCGGACAGAGACTGACAGTGCGCACAAAGAACGACAGGGCGGACGGAGACTGACAGTGCAGAAAGGGATTGACATTGCGGACATAGACTGATAGTCCAGACAGTGACTGACAGTGCGGACAGAGGCTAACAGTGCGGACAGAGTCTGACCACGTCTGCAGAAACTGACAGTGTTGACGGAGACTAACAGTGCGGACAGACACTGACAGTCCGGACATGGACGGACAGTGCGGACAGAGACTGACAGTGCGGACATAGACTGACAGTGCGGACAGAGACTGACAGTGCGGACAGAGACTGACAGTGCGGACATAGACTGACAGAGCGGACAGAGACTGGCAGTCCGGACATAGACTGACAGTGCGGACAGGGACTGACAGTGCGGACAGAGACTGACAGTGCGGACATAGACTGACAATGCGGACATAGACTGACAGTGCGGACATAGACTCAGAGTGTGGACATAGACAGACAGTGCGGACAGAGACTAACAGTGCGGACAGAGACTCACCACGTGGACAGAGACTAACAGTGCGGACAGAGACTGACAGTGCGCACAGAGACTGACAGTGCGGACAGAGACTGACAGTGCGCACAAAGAACGACAGGGCGGACGGAGACTGACAGTGCAGAAAGGGATTGACATTGCGGACATAGACTGATAGTCCAGACAGTGACTGACAGTGCGGACAGAGGCTAACAGTGCGGACAGAGTCTGACCACGCCTGCAGAAACTGACAGTGTTGACGGAGACTAACAGTGCGGACAGACACTGACAGTCCGGACATGGACGGACAGTGCGGACAGAGACTGACAGTGTGGACGTAGACTGACAGTGCGGACATAGACTGACAGTGCGGACAGAGACTGACAGTGCGGACAGAGACTGACAGTGCGGACATAGACTGACAGAGCGGACAGAGACTGACAGTGCAGAGAAGGACGGACAGTACGGACATAGACTGACAGTGCGGACAGAGACTAACAGTGCGGTCAGAGACTGGTAGTCCGGACATAGACTGACAGTGCGGACATGGACTGGCAGTGCGGACATAGACTGACAGTGCGGACTCAGAGTGATAGTCCGGACAGTGCAGAAAGGGACTGACATTGCGGACAATGATTGACATTGCGGACAGTGATTGAGAGTGCGGACTGGGATTTTCAGTGCAGAGAGGGATTGACAGTGCAGACAGGGATTGACAGTGCGCACTGGGATTAACAGTGCGGACAGGGATTGACAGTGTGGACATAGACTGACAGTGCGGACAGAGACTGACAGCGTGGACACAGACTGACAACGCGGACACAGACTGCCAGTGCGGAAAGTGACCGACAGTGCGGACAGACAGTAACAGTACAGACAGAGATTGACAGTGTGGAAAGAGACTGGCAGTGGGGAAAGAAAATGACAGTGCAGACAGAGACTGACAGTGCAGAAAGAGAATGACTGTGGAAACGGTCAGAGAGTGCGGACATAGAGTGACAATGCGGACATAGACTGATAGTACGGACAGAGACTGACAGTGCGGTCAAAGACTGACAGTGCGGACATAGACTGACAGTGCGGACATAGACTGACAGTGCGGACAGAGACTAACAGTGTGGATAGAGACTGACCATGCGGACAGAGACTGACAGTGCGGACAGAGACTGACAATTCGGACATAGACTGACAGTGCGGACATAGACTGACAGTGCGGACAGAGACTGGCAGTCAGAACATAGACAGACAGTGCGGACAGAGACTAACAGTGCGGACAGAGACTCACCACGCGGACAGAGACTCAGAATGTGGACATAGACATACAGTGCGGACAGAGACTAACAGTGCGGACAGAGACTCACCACGCGGACAGAGACTGACAGTGCGGACAGAGACTAACAGTGCGGACAAAGATGGACAGGGCGGACGGAGACTGACAGCGCAGAAAGGGACTGACACTGCGGACATTGACTGACAGTGCGGACAGAGGCTAACAGTGCGGACAGAGTCTGACCACGCGGACAGAGACTGACAGTGTTGACAGAGACTAACAGTGCGGACAGACACTGACTGCCCGGACATGGACTGACAGTGCGGACAGAGACTGACAGTGTGGACATAGACTGACAATGCGGACATAGACTGACAGTGCGGACATAGACTGACAGTGCGGACATAGACTGACAGTGCGGACATAGACTGACAGAGTGGACAGAGACTGACAGTGCAGAGAGGGACGGACAGTGCGGACAGAGACCGACTGTCTGGACATAGACTGACAGTGCGGACAGAGACTAACCGTGCAGACAGAGACTGACCACACGGACAGAGACTGAGAGTGCGGACAGAGACTAACAGTGCGGACAGAGTCAGGCAGTCCGGACATAGACTGACAGTGCGGACATAGACTGATTGTCCGGACAGTGACTGACAGTGAGGACAGAGGCTAACAGTGCGGACAGAGTCTGACCACGCGGACAGAGACTGACAGTGTTGACAGAGACTAACAGTGCGGACAGAGACTGACAGTCCGATCATGGACTGACAGTGCGGACAGAGACTGACTGTGCGGACATAGACTGACAGTGCGGACATAGACTGACAGTGCGGACATAGACTGACAGTGTGGACATAGACTGACAGTGCCAACATAGACTGACAGAGCGGACAGAGACTGACTTTGCAGAGAGGGACGGACAGTACGGACATTGACTGACAGTGCGGACAGAGACTAAAAGTGCAGACAGAGACTGACCACGCGGACAGAGACTGAGAGTGCGGACAGAGACTAACAGTGCGGACAGAGACTGGCAGTCCGGACATAGACTGACAGTGCAGACATAGACTGGCAGTGCGGATATAGACTGACAGTGCGGAAATAGTGTTATAGTCCGGACAGTGCAGAAAGGGACTGACATTGCAGACAATGATTGACATTGCAGACAGTGATTGAGAGTGCGGACTGGGATTATCAGTGCAGAGAGGGATTGACAGTGCAGACAGGGATTGCCAGTGCGCACTGGGATTAACAGTGCGGACAGGGATTGACAGTGTAGACATAGACTGACAGTGCGGACAGAGACTGACAGTGCGGACATCGATTGACAGTGCAGACAGAGACTGACAGCGTGGACATAGACTGACAGAGCGGACAGAGACTGACAGTGCAGAGAGGGACGGACAGTGCGGACATAGACTGACAGTGCGGACATAGACTGACAGTGCGGACAGAGACTGGCAGTCCGGACATAGACTGACAGTGCGGACAGGGACTGACAGTGCGGACAGACACTGACAGTGCGGACATAGACTGACAATGCGGACATAGACTGACAGTGCGGACATAGACTCAGAGTGTGGACATAGACAGACAGTGCGGACAAAGACTAACAGTGCGGACAGAGACTCACCACGCGGACAGAGACTAACAGTGCGGACAGAGACTGACAGTGCGCACAGAGACTGACAGTGCGGACAGAGACTGACAGTGCGCACAAAGAACGACAGGGCGGACGGAGACTGACAGTGCAGAAAGGGATTGACATTGCGGACATAGACTGATAGTCCAGACAGTGACTGACAGTGCGGACAGAGGCTAACAGTGCGGACAGAGTCTGACCACGCCTGCAGAAACTGACAGTGTTGATGGAGACTAACAGTGCGGACAGACACTGACAGTCCGGACATGGACGGACAGTGCGGACAGAGACTGACAGTGTGGACGTAGACTGACAGTGCGGACATAGACTGACAGTGCGGACATAGACTGACAGAGCGGACAGAGACTGACAGTGCAGAGAAGGACGGACAGTACGGACATAGACTGACAGTGCGGACAGAGACTGACAGTGCAGACAGAGACTGACCACGCAGACAGAGACTGACAGTGCGGACAGAGACTAACAGTGCGGTCAGAGACTGGTAGTCCGGACATAGACTGACAGTGCGGACATGGACTGGCAGTGCGGACATAGACTGACAGTGCGGACTCAGAGTGATAGTCCGGACAGTGCAGAAAGGGACTGACATTGCGGACAATGATTGACATTGCGGACAGTGATTGAGAGTGCGGACTGGGATTTTCAGTGCAGAGAGGGATTGACAGTGCAGACAGGGATTGACAGTGCGCACTGGGATTAACAGTGCGGACAGGGATTGACAGTGTGGACATAGACTGACAGTGCGGACAGAGACTGACAGCGTGGACACAGACTGACAACGCGGACACAGACTGACAGTGCGGAAAGTGACCGACAGTGCGGACAGACAGTAACAGTACAGACAGAGATTGACAGTGTGGAAAGAGACTGGCAGTGGGGAAAGAAAATGACAGTGCAGACAGAGACTGACAGTGCAGAAAGAGAATGACTGTGGAAACGGTCAGAGAGTGCGGACATAGAGTGACAATGCGGACATAGACTGATAGTACGGACAGAGACTGACAGTGCGGTCAAAGACTGACAGTGCGGACATAGACTGACAGTGCGGACATAGACTGACAGTGCGGACAGAGACTAACAGTGTGGATAGAGACTGACCATGCGGACATAGACTGACAGTGCGGACAGAGACTGACAATTCGGACATAGACAGACAGTGCGGACAGAGACTGGCAGTCGGAACATAGACAGACAGTGCGGACAGAGACTAACAGTGCGGACAGAGACTCACCACGCGGACAGAGACTCAGAATGTGGACATAGACATACAGTGCGGACAGAGACTAACAGTGCGGACAGAGACTCACCACGCGGACAGAGACTGACAGTGCGGACAGAGACTAACAGTGCGGACAAAGATGGACAGGGCGGACGGAGACTGACAGCGCAGAAAGGGACTGACACTGCGGACATTGACTGACAGTGCGGACAGAGGCTAACAGTGCGGACAGAGTCTGACCACACGGACAGAGACTGACAGTGTTGACAGAGACTAACAGTGCGGACAGACACTGACAGCCCGGACATGGACTGACAGTGCGGACAGAGACTGACAGTGTGGACATAGACTGACAATGCGGACATAGACTGACAGTGCGGACATAGACTGACAGTGCGGACATAGACTGACAGTGCGGACATAGACTGACAGTGCGGACATAGACTGACAGAGCGGACAGAGACTGACAGTGCAGAGAGGGACGGACAGTGCGGACAGAGACCGACTGTCTGGACATCGACTGACAGTGCGGACAGAGACTAACCGTGCAGACAGAGACTGACCACACGGACAGAGACTGAGAGTGCGGACAGAGACTAACAGTGCGGACAGAGACAGGCAGTCCGGACATCGACTGACAGTGCGGACATAGACTGGCAGTGCAGACATAGACAGACAGTGCGGACATAGACTGACAGTGCGGACATAGAGTGATAGTCCGGACAGTGCAGAAAGGGACTGACATTGCGGACAATGATTGACATTGCGGACAGTGATTGAGAGTGCGGACTGGGATTTTCAGTGCAGAGAGGGATTGACAGTGCAGACAGGGATTGACAGTGCGGACAGAGACTAACCGTACGGACAGAGACTAACAGTGCGGAAAGAGTCTGACCACGCGGACAGAGACTGACAGTGCGGACAGACACTGACAGTCCGGACATGGACTGACAGTGCGGACAGAGACTGACAGTGTGGACATAGTTTGACAGTGCGGACATAGACTGACAGTGCGGAGAGAGACTGACAAAGTGGACACCGACTGACAGTGCGGACAGAGACTAACAGGACAGACAGATATTGACCGTGTGGAAAGAGACTGGCAGTGGGGAAAGAAAATGACAGTGCAGGCAGAGACTGACAGTGCAGAACGAGAATGAATGTGGAAACGGATGGAAAGTGCGGACATAGAGTGACAGTGCGGACATAGACTGATAGTCCGGACAGAGACTGACAGTGCGGACAGAGACTGACAGTGCGGACATAGACTGACAGTGCGGACAGAGACTGGCAGTCCGGACATAGACTGACAGTGCGGACATAGACTGACAATGCGGACATAGACTGACAGTGCGGACAGAGACTGACAGTGCGGACAGAGACTGACAGTGCGGACATAGACTGACAGTGCGGACAGAGACTGACAGTGCAGACAGAGACTGACAGTGTGGACATAGACTGACAGTGCGGACAGAGACTGACAGTGCGGACATAGACTGACAGTGCGGACATAGACTGATTGTCCGGACAGTGACTGACAGTGAGGACAGAGGCTAACAGTGCGGACAGAGTCTGACCACGCGGACAGAGACTGACAGTGTTGACAGAGACTAACAGTGCGGACAGAGACTGACAGTCCGATCATGGACTGACAGTGCGGACAGAGACTGACTGTGCGGACATAGACTGACAGTGCGGACATAGACTGACAGTGCGGACATAGACTGACAGTGTGGACATAGACTGACAGTGCCAACATAGACTGACAGAGCGGACAGAGACTGACATTGCAGAGAGGGACGGACAGTACGGACATTGACTGACAGTGCGGACAGAGACTAAAAGTGCAGACAGAGACTGACCACGCGGACAGAGACTGAGAGTGCGGACAGAGACTAACAGTGCGGACAGAGACTGGCAGTCCAGACATAGACTGACAGTGCAGACATAGACTGGCAGTGCGGATATAGACTGACAGTGCGGAAATAGTGTTATAGTCCGGACAGTGCAGAAAGGGACTGACATTGCGGACAATGATTGACATTGCGGACAGTGATTGAGAGTGCGGACTGGGATTATCAGTGCAGAGAGGGATTGACAGTGCAGACAGGGATTGACAGTGCGCACTGGGATTAACAGTGCGGACAGGGATTGACAGTGTAGACATAGACTGACAGTGCGGACAGAGACTGACAGTGCGGACATAGATTGACAGTGCAGACAGAGACTGACAGCGTGGACATAGACTGACAGAGCGGACCGAGACTGACAGTGCAGAGAGGGACGGACAGTGCGGACATAGACTGACAGTGCGGACATAGACTGACAGTGCGGACAGAGACTGGCAGTCCGGACATAGACTGACAGTGCGGACAGGGACTGACAGTGCGGACAGAGACTGACAGTGCGGACATAGACTGACAATGCGGACATAGACTGACAGTGCGGACATAGACTCAGAGTGTGGACATAGACAGACAGTGCGGACAGAGACTAAAGGTGCGGACAGAGACTCACCACGCGGACAGAGACTAACAGTGCGGACAGAGACTGACAGTGCGCACAGAGACTGACAGTGCGCACAGAGACTGACAGTGCGCACAAAGAACGACAGGGCGGACGGAGACTGACAGTGCAGAAAGGGATTGACATTGCGGACATAGACTGATAGTCCAGACAGTGACTGACAGTGCGGACAGAGGCTAACAGTGCGGACAGAGTCTGACCACGCCTGCAGAAACTGACAGTGTTGATGGAGACTAACAGTGCGGACAGACACTGACAGTCCGGACATGGACGGACAGTGCGGACAGAGACTGACAGTGTGGACGTAGACTGACAGTGCGGACATAGACTGACAGTGCGGACAGAGACTGACAGTGCGGACAGAGACTGACAGTGCGGACATAGACTGACAGTGCGGACAGAGACTAACAGTGCAGAGAAGGACGGACAGTACGGACATAGACTGACAGTGCGGACAGAGACTAACAGTGCAGACAGAGACTGACCACGCAGACAGAGACTGACAGTGCGGACAGAGACTAACAGTGCGGTCAGAGACTGGTAGTCCGGATATAGACTGACAGTGCGGACATGGACTGGCAGTGCAGACAGAGACTGACCACGCGGACAGAGACTGACAGTGCGGACAGAGATTAACAGTGCGGACAGAGACTGACCACGCAGACAGAGACTGACAGTGCGGACAGAGACTAACAGTGCGGTCAGAGACTGGTAGTCCGGACATAGACTGACAGTGCGGACATGGACTGGCAGTGCGGACATAGACTGACAGTGCGGACTCAGAGTGATAGTCCGGACAGTGCAGAAAGGGACTGACATTGCGGACAATGATTGACATTGCGGACAGTGATTGAGAGTGCGGACTGGGATTTTCAGTGCAGAGAGGGATTGACAGTGCAGACAGGGATTGACAGTGCGCACTGGGATTAACAGTGCGGACAGGGATTGACAGTGTGGACATAGACTGACAGTGCGGACAGAGACTGACAGCGTGGACACAGACTGACAACGCGGACACAGACTGCCAGTGCGGAAAGTGACCGACAGTGCGGACAGACAGTAACAGTACAGACAGAGATTGACAGTGTGGAAAGAGACTGGCAGTGGGGAAAGAAAATGACAGTGCAGACAGAGACTGACAGTGCAGAAAGAGAATGACTGTGGAAACGGTCAGAGAGTGCGGACATAGAGTGACAATGCGGACATAGACTGATAGTACGGACAGAGACTGACAGTGCGGTCAAAGACTAACAGTGTGGATAGAGACTGACCATGCGGACAGAGACTGACAGTGCGGACAGAGACTGACAATTCGGACATAGACTGACAGTGCGGACATAGACTGACAGTGCGGACAGAGACTGGCAGTCGGAACATAGACAGACAGTGCGGACAGAGACTAACAGTGCGGACAGAGACTCACCACGCGGACAGAGACTCAGAATGTGGACATAGACATACAGTGCGGACAGAGACTAACAGTGCGGACAGAGACTCACCACGCGGACAGAGACTGACAGTGCGGACAGAGACTAACAGTGCGGACAAAGATGGACAGGGCGGACGGAGACTGACAGCGCAGAAAGGGACTGACACTGCGGACATTGACTGACAGTGCGGACAGAGGCTAACAGTGCGGACAGAGTCTGACCACGCGGACAGAGACTGACAGTGTTGACAGAGACTAACAGTGCGGACAGACACTGACTGCCCGGACATGGACTGACAGTGCGGACAGAGACTGACAGTGTGGACATAGACTGACAATGCGGACATAGACTGACAGTGCGGACATAGACTGACAGTGCGGACATAGACTGACAGAGCGGACAGAGACTGACAGTGCAGAGAGGGACGGACAGTGCGGACAGAGACCGACTGTCTGGACATAGACTGACAGTGCGGACAGAGACTAACCGTGCAGACAGAGACTGACCACACGGACAGAGACTGAGAGTGCGGACAGAGACTAACAGTGCGGACAGAGACAGGCAGTCCGGACATAGACTGACAGTGCGGACATAGACTGGCAGTGCAGACATAGACAGACAGTGCGGACATAGACTGACAGTGCGGACATAGAGTGATAGTCCGGACAGTGCAGAAAGGGACTGACATTGCGGACAATGATTGACATTGCGGACAGTGATTGAGAGTGCGGACTGGGATTTTCAGTGCAGAGAGGGATTGACAGTGCAGACAGGGATTGACAGTGCGGACAGAGACTAACCGTACGGACAGAGACTAACAGTGCGGAAAGAGTCTGACCACGCGGACAGAGACTGACAGTGCGGACAGACACTGACAGTCCGGACATGGACTGACAGTGCGGACAGAGACTGACAGTGTGGACATAGTTTGACAGTGCGGACATAGACTGACAGTGCGGAGAGAGACTGACAAAGTGGACACCGACTGACAGTGCGGACAGAGACTAACAGGACAGACAGATATTGACCGTGTGGAAAGAGACTGGCAGTGGGGAAAGAAAATGACAGTGCAGGCAGAGACTGACAGTGCAGAACGAGAATGAATGTGGAAACGGATGGAAAGTGCGGACATAGAGTGACAGTGCGGACATAGACTGATAGTCCGGACAGAGACTGACAGTGCGGACAGAGACTGACAGTGCGGACATAGACTGACAGTGCGGACAGAGACTGACAGTGCAGACAGAGACTGACAGTGTGGACATAGACTGACAGTGCGGACAGAGACTGACAGTGCGGACATAGACTGACAGTGCGGACATAGACTGACAGTGCAGACATAGACTGGCAGTGCGGATATAGACTGACAGTGCGGAAATAGTGTTATAGTCCGGACAGTGCAGAAAGGGACTGACATTGCAGACAATGATTGACATTGCAGACAGTGATTGAGAGTGCGGACTGGGATTATCAGTGCAGAGAGGGATTGACAGTGCAGACAGGGATTGACAGTGCGCACTGGGATTAACAGTGCGGACAGGGATTGACAGTGTAGACATAGACTGACAGTGCGGACAGAGACTGACAGTGCGGACATAGATTGACAGTGCAGACAGAGACTGACAGCGTGGACATAGACTGACAGAGCGGACAGAGACTGACAGTGCAGAGAGGGACGGACAGTGCGGACATAGACTGACAGTGCGGACATAGACTGACAGTGCGGACAGAGACTGGCAGTCCGGACATAGACTGACAGTGCGGACAGGGACTGACAGTGCGGACAGACACTGACAGTGCGGACATAGACTGACAATGCGGACATAGACTGACAGTGCGGACATAGACTCAGAGTGTGGACATAGACAGACAGTGCGGACAGAGACTAACAGTGCGGACAGAGACTCACCACGCGGACAGAGACTAACAGTGCGGACAGAGACTGACAGTGCGCACAAAGAACGACAGGGCGGACGGAGACTGACAGTGCAGAAAGGGATTGACATTGCGGACATAGACTGATAGTCCAGACAGTGACTGACAGTGCGGACAGAGGCTAACAGTGCGGACAGAGTCTGACCACGCCTGCAGAAACTGACAGTGTTGATGGAGACTAACAGTGCGGACAGACACTGACAGTCCGGACATGGACGGACAGTGCGGACAGAGACTGACAGTGTGGACGTAGACTGACAGTGCGGACGTAGACTGACAGTGCGGACATAGACTGACAGAGCGGACAGAGACTGACAGTGCAGAGAAGGACGGACAGTACGGACATAGACTGACAGTGCGGACAGAGACTAACAGTGCAGACAGAGACTGACCACGCAGACAGAGACTGACAGTGCGGACAGAGACTAACAGTGCGGTCAGAGACTGGTAGTCCGGACATCGACTGACAGTGCGGACATGGACTGGCAGTGCGGACATAGACTGACAGTGCGGACTCAGAGTGATAGTCCGGACAGTGCAGAAAGGGACTGACATTGCGGACAATGATTGACATTGCGGACAGTGATTGAGAGTGCGGACTGGGATTTTCAGTGCAGAGAGGGATTGACAGTGCAGACAGGGATTGACAGTGCGCACTGGGATTAACAGTGCGGACAGGGATTGACAGTGTGGACATAGACTGACAGTGCGGACAGAGACTGACAGCGTGGACACAGACTGACAACGCGGACACAGACTGACAGTGCGGAAAGTGACCGACAGTGCGGACAGACAGTAACAGTACAGACAGAGATTGACAGTGTGGAAAGAGACTGGCAGTGGGGAAAGAAAATGACAGTGCAGACAGAGACTGACAGTGCAGAAAGAGAATGACTGTGGAAACGGTCAGAGAGTGCGGACATAGAGTGACAATGCGGACATAGACTGATAGTACGGACAGAGACTGACAGTGCGGTCAAAGACTGACAGTGCGGACATAGACTGACAGTGCGGACATAGACTGACAGTGCGGACAGAGACTAACAGTGTGGATAGAGACTGACCATGCGGACATAGACTGACAGTGCGGACAGAGACTGACAATTCGGACATAGACTGACAGTGCGGACATAGACTGACAGTGCGGACAGAGACTGGCAGTCGGAACATAGACAGACAGTGCAGACAGAGACTAACAGTGCGGACAGAGACTCACCACGCGGACAGAGACTCAGAATGTGGACATAGACATACAGTGCGGACAGAGACTAACAGTGCGGACAGAGACTCACCACGCGGACAGAGACTGACAGTGCGGACAGAGACTAACAGTGCGGACAAAGATGGACAGGGCGGACGGAGACTGACAGCGCAGAAAGGGACTGACACTGCGGACATTGACTGACAGTGCGGACAGAGGCTAACAGTGCGGACAGAGTCTGACCACGCGGACAGAGACTGACAGTGTTGACAGAGACTAACAGTGCGGACAGACACTGACAGCCCGGACATGGACTGACAGTGCGGACAGAGACTGACAGTGTGGACATAGACTGACAATGCGGACATAGACTGACAGTGCGGACATAGACTGACAGTGCGGACATAGACTGACAGTGCGGACATAGACTGACAGAGCGGACAGAGACTGACAGTGCAGAGAGGGACGGACAGTGCGGACAGAGACCGACTGTCTGGACATAGACTGACAGTGCGGACAGAGACTAACCGTGCAGACAGAGACTGACCACACGGACAGAGACTGAGAGTGCGGACAGAGAGTAACAGTGCGGACAGAGACAGGCAGTCCGGACATCGACTGACAGTGCGGACACAGACTGGCAGTGCAGACATAGACAGACAGTGCGGACATAGACTGACAGTGCGGACATAGAGTGATAGTCCGGACAGTGCAGAAAGGGACTGACATTGCGGACAATGATTGACATTGCGGACAGTGATTGAGAGTGCGGACTGGGATTTTCAGTGCAGAGAGGGATTGACAGTGCAGACAGGGATTGACAGTGCGGACAGAGACTAACCGTACGGACAGAGACTAACAGTGCGGAAAGAGTCTGACCACGCGGACAGAGACTGACAGTGTGGACAGAGGCTAACAGTGCGGACAGACACTGACAGTCCGGACATGGACTGACAGTGCGGACAGAGACTGACAGTGTGGACATAGTTTGACAGTGCGGACATAGACTGACAGTGCGGAGAGAGACTGACAAAGTGGACACCGACTGACAGTGCGGACAGAGACTAACAGGACAGACAGATATTGACCGTGTGGAAAGAGACTGGCAGTGGGGAAAGAAAATGACAGTGCAGGCAGAGACTGACAGTGCAGAACGAGAATGAATGTGGAAACGGATGGAAAGTGCGGACATAGAGTGACAGTGCGGACATAGACTGATAGTCCGGACAGAGACTGACAGTGCGGACAGAGACTGACAGTGCGGACATAGACTGACAGTGCGGACAGAGACTGGCAGTCCGGACATAGACTGACAGTGCGGACATAGACTGACAATGCGGACATAGACTGACAGTGCGGACAGAGACTGACAGTGCGGACATAGACTGACAGTGCGGACAGAGACTGACAGTGCAGACAGAGACTGACAGTGTGGACATAGACTGACAGTGCGGACAGAGACTGACAGTGCGGACATCGACTGACAGTGCGGACATAGACTGATTGTCCGGACAGTGACTGACAGTGAGGACAGAGGCTAACAGTGCGGACAGAGTCTGACCACGCGGACAGAGACTGACAGTGTTGACAGAGACTAACAGTGCGGACAGAGACTGACAGTCCGATCATGGACTGACAGTGCGGACAGAGACTGACTGTGCGGACATAGACTGACAGTGCGGACATAGACTGACAGTGCGGACATAGACTGACAGTGTGGACATAGACTGACAGTGCCAACATAGACTGACAGAGCGGACAGAGACTGACATTGCAGAGAGGGACGGACAGTACGGACATTGACTGACAGTGCGGACAGAGACTAAAGGTGCAGACAGAGACTGACCACGCGGACAGAGACTGAGAGTGCGGACAGAGACTAACAGTGCGGACAGAGACTGGCAGTCCGGACATAGACTGACAGTGCAGACATAGACTGACAGAGCGGACAGAGCGGACAGAGACTGACAGTGCAGAGAGGGACGGACAGTACGGACATAGACTGACAGTCTGTCAGAGACTGACAGTGCAGACAGAGACTGACCACGCGGACAGAGACTGAGAGTGCGGACAGAGACTAACAGTGCGGTCTGAGACTGGCAGTCCAGACATAGACTGACAGTGCGGACATTGACTGGCAGTGCGGATATAGACTGACAGTGCGGACATAGAGTGATAGTCCGGACAGTGCAGAAAGGGAGTGACATTGCGGGAATGATTGACATTGCGGACAGTGATTGAGAGTGCGGACTGGGATTTTCAGTGCAGAGAGGGATTGACAGTGCAGACAGGGATTGACAGTGCGCACTGGTATTAACAGTGCGGACGGGGATTGACAGTGTGGACATAGACTGACAGTGCGGACAGAGACTGACAGTGCGGACATAGATTGACAGTGCGGACAGAGACTGACAGCGTGGACACAGACTGACAACGCGGATCCAGACTGACAGTGGGGACAGTGAACGACAGTGTGGACAGAGACTAACAGTACAGACAGAGATTGACAGTGTGGAAAGAGACTGGCAGTGGGGAAGAAAATGTCAGTGCAGACAGAGACTGACAGTGCAGAAAGAGAAAGACTGGAAACGGTCAGAGAGTGCGGACATTGTGTGACAATGCGGACATAGACTGATAGTCTGGACAGAGACTGACAGTGCAGTCAAAGACTGACAGTGCGGACAACGACTGACAGTGCGGACAGAGAGTAACAGTGTGGATAGAGACAGACCATGCGGACAGAGACTGACAGTGCGGACAAAGACTAACAGTGCGGACAGAGACTGGCAGTCCGGACATTGACTGACCACGCGGACAGAGACTAACAGCGCGGACAGAAACTGGCAGTCCGGACATAGACTGACAGTGCGGACATAGACTGGCAGTGCGGACAGAGACTGACAGTGCGCACAGAGACTGACAGTGCGGACAGAGACTGACAGTGCGCACAAAGAACGACAGGGCGGACGGAGACTGACAGTGCAGAAAGGGATTGACATTGCGGACATAGACTGATAGTCCAGACAGTGACTGACAGTGCGGACAGAGGCTAACAGTGCGGACAGAGTCTGACCACGCCTGCAGAAACTGACAGTGTTGACGGAGACTAAAAGTGCGGACAGACACTGACAGTCCGGACATGGACGGACAGTGCGGACAGAGACTGACAGTGTGGACGTAGACTGACAGTGCGGACATAGACTGACAGTGTGGACAGAGACTGACAGTGCGGACAGAGACTGACAGTGCGGACATAGACTGACAGTGCGGACATAGACTGACAGAGCGGACAGAGACTGACAGTGCAGAGAAGGACGGACAGTACGGACATAGACTGACAGTGCGGACAGAGACTAACAGTGCAGACAGAGACTGACCACGCAGACAGAGACTGACAGTGCGGACAGAGACTAACAGTGCGGTCAGAGACTGGTAGTCTGGACATAGACTGACAGTGCGGACATGGACTGGCAGTGCGGACATAGACTGACAGTGTGGACTCAGAGTGATAGTCCGGACAGTGCAGAAAGGGACTGACATTGCGGACAATGATTGACATTGCGGACAGTGATTGAGAGTGCGGACTGGGATTTTCAGTGCAGAGAGGGATTGACAGTGCAGACAGGGATTGACAGTGCGCACTGGGATTAACAGTGCGGACAGGGATTGACAGTGTGGACATAGACTGACAGTGCGGACAGAGACTGACAGCGTGGACACAGACTGACAACGCGGACACAGACTGCCAGTGCGGAAAGTGACCGACAGTGCGGACAGACAGTAACAGTACAGACAGAGATTGACAGTGTGGAAAGAGACTGGCAGTGGGGAAAGAAAATGACAGTGCAGACAGAGACTGACTGTGGAAACGGTCAGAGAGTGCGGACATAGAGTGACAATGCGGACATAGACTGATAGTACGGACAGAGACTGACAGTGCGGTCAAAGACTGACAGTGCGGACATAGACTGACAGTGCGGACATAGACTGACAGTGCGGACAGAGACTAACCGTACGGACAGAGACTAACAGTGCGGAAAGAGTCTGACCACGCGGACAGAGACTGACAGTGTGGACAGAGGCTAACAGTGCGGACAGACACTGACAGTCCGGACATGGACTGACAGTGCGGACAGAGACTGACAGTGTGGACATAGTTTGACAGTGCGGACATAGACTGACAGTGCGGAGAGAGACTGACAAAGTGGACACCGACTGACAGTGCGGACAGAGACTAACAGGACAGACAGATATTGACCGTGTGGAAAGAGACTGGCAGTGGGGAAAGAAAATGACAGTGCAGGCAGAGACTGACAGTGCAGAACGAGAATGAATGTGGAAACGGATGGAAAGTGCGGACATAGAGTGACAGTGCGGACATAGACTGATAGTCCGGACAGAGACTGACAGTGCGGACAGAGACTGACAGTGCGGACATAGACTGACAGTGCGGACAGAGACTGGCAGTCCGGACATAGACTGACAGTGCGGACATAGACTGACAATGCGGACATAGACTGACAGTGCGGACAGAGACTGACAGTGCGGACATAGACTGACAGTGCGGACAGAGACTGACAGTGCAGACAGAGACTGACAGTGTGGACATAGACTGACAGTCCGGACAGAGACTGACAGTGCGGACATCGACTGACAGTGCGGACATAGACTGATTGTCCGGACAGTGACTGACAGTGAGGACAGAGGCTAACAGTGCGGACAGAGTCTGACCACGCGGACAGAGACTGACAGTGTTGACAGAGACTAACAGTGCGGACAGAGACTGACAGTCCGATCATGGACTGACAGTGCGGACAGAGACTGACTGTGCGGACATAGACTGACAGTGCGGACATAGACTGACAGTGCGGACATAGACTGACAGTGTGGACATAGACTGACAGTGCCAACATAGACTGACAGAGCGGACAGAGACTGACATTGCAGAGAGGGACGGACAGTACGGACATTGACTGACAGTGCGGACAGAGACTAAAAGTGCAGACAGAGACTGACCACGCGGACAGAGACTGAGAGTGCGGACAGAGACTAACAGTGCGGACAGAGACTGGCAGTCCGGACATAGACTGACAGTGCAGACATAGACTGGCAGTGCGGATATAGACTGACAGTGCGGAAATAGTGTTATAGTCCGGACAGTGCAGAAAGGGACTGACATTGCAGACAATGATTGACATTGCGGACAGTGATTGAGAGTGCGGACTGGGATTATCAGTGCAGAGAGGGATTGACAGTGCAGACAGGGATTGACAGTGCGCACTGGGATTAACAGTGCGGACAGGGATTGACAGTGTGGACATAGACTGACAGTGCGGACAGAGACTGACAGTGCGGACATAGATTGACAGTGCAGACAGAGACTGACAGCGTGGACATAGACTGACAGAGCGGACAGAGACTGACAGTGCAGAGAGGGACGGACAGTACGGACATAGACTGACAGTCCGTCAGAGACTGACAGTGCAGACAGAGACTGACCACGCGGACAGAGACTGAGAGTGCGGACAGAGACTAACAGTGCGGTCTGAGACTGGCAGTCCAGACATAGACTGACAGTGCGGACATTGACTGGCAGTGCGGATATAGACTGACAGTGCGGACATAGAGTGATAGTCCGGACAGTGCAGAAAGGGAGTGACATTGCGGGAATGATTGACATTGCGGACAGTGATTGAGAGTGCGGACTGGGATTTTCAGTGCAGAGAGGGATTGACAGTGCAGACAGGGATTGACAGTGCGCACTGGTATTAACAGTGCGGACGGGGATTGACAGTGTGGACATAGACTGACAGTGCGGACAGAGACTGACAGTGCGGACATAGATTGACAGTGCGGACAGAGACTGACAGCGTGGACACAGACTGACAACGCGGACCCAGACTGACAGTGCGGACAGTGAACGACAGTGTGGACAGAGACTAACAGTACAGACAGAGATTGACAGTGTGGAAAGAGACTGGCAGTGGGGAAGAAAATGTCAGTGCAGACAGAGACTGACAGTGCAGAAAGAGAAAGACTGGAAACGGTCAGAGAGTGCGGACATTGTGTGACAATGCGGACATAGACTGATAGTCCGGACAGAGACTGACAGTGCAGTCAAAGACTGACAGTGCGGACAACGACTGACAGTGCGGACAGAGAGTAACAGTGTGGATAGAGACAGACCATGCGGACAGAGACTGACAGTGCGGACAAAGACTAACAGTGCGGACAGAGACTGGCAGTCCGGACATTGACTGACCACGCGGACAGAGACGAACAGCGCGGACAGAAACTGGCAGTCCGGACATAGACTGACAGTGCGGACATAGACTGGCAGTGCGGACATAGACTGACAGTGCGGACATAGGCTGACAGTGCGGACATCGAGTGATAGTCCGGACAGTGCAGAAAGGGACTGACATTGCGGACAATGATTGACATTGCGGACAGTGATTGAGAGTGCGGACTGGGATTATCAGTGCAGAGAGGGATTGACAGTGCAGACAGGGATTGACAGTGCGGACAGAGACTAACAGTGCGGACAGAGACTAACAGTGCGGACAGAGTCTGACCACGCGGACAGAGACTGACAGTGTGGACAGAGACTAACAGTGCGGACAGACACTGACAGTCCGGACATAGACTGACAGTGCGGACATAGACTGACAGTGCGGACATGGACTGACAGTGCGGACAGAGACTGACAGTGCAGACAGAGACTGACAGTGCGGACATAGACTGACAGTGCGGACGTAGACTGACAGTGTGGACATAGACTGACAGTGTGGTCAGAGACGAACAGTGCGGACAGAGACTGACAGGGTGGATGGAGACTGACAGTGCAGAAAGGGACTGACATTGCGGACATCGACTGATAGTCCGGACAGTGACTGACAGTCCGGACAGAGACTGACAGTGCGGAAATAGACTGACAGTGCGGACAGATACTAACAGTGCGGACAGACACAGACAGTCCGGACATGGACTGACAGTGCGGACAGATACTAACAGTGCGGACAGACACAGACAGTCCGGACATGGACTGACAGTGCGGACAGATACTAACAGTGCGGACAGAGTCTGACCACACGGACAGAGACTGACAGTGCAGACAGAGACTAACAGTGCGGACAGACACAGACAGTCCGGACATAGACTGACAGTGCGGACAGAGACTGACAGTGCGGACACAGTCTGACAATGCGGACAGAGATTAACAGTACAGACAGAGATTGACAGTGTGGAAAGAGACTGGCAGTGGGGAAAGAAAATGACAGTGCAGACAGTGACTGACTGTGGAAACGGACAGAGAATGCGGACATAGAGTGACAGTGTGGACATAGACTGACAGTGCGGACATAGTCTGATACTCCGGACAGAGACTGACAGTGCGGACAGAGATTGGCAGTGTGGAAATAGACTGACAGTGCGGACAGAGACTAACAGTGTGGAAAGAGCATGACTGTGGAAACGGACAGAGAGTGCGGACAAAGAGTGACAGTGCGGACATAGACTGATAGTCCGGACAGAGACTGACAGTGCGGACAGAGACTGACAGTGCGGAAATAGACTAACAGTGTGGAAATAGACTGACCACGCGGACAGAGACTGACAGTGCAGACAGAGACTAACAGTGCGGACAGACACAGACAGTCCGGACATAGACAGACAGTGCGGACAAAGACTAACAGTGCGGACTGAGACTCACCACGCGGAAAGAGACTGACAGTGCGCACAGAGACTAACAGTGCGGACAAAGACTGACAGGGCGCACAGAGACTAACAGTGAGAACATAGTCTGACAATGCGGACATAGACTGACAGTGCGGACATAGACTGACAGTGCGGACATAGACTCAGAGTGTGGACATAGACAGACAGTGCGGGCAGAGACTAACAGTGCGGACAGAGACTCACCACGCGGACAGTGACAGACAGTGCGGACAGAGACTGATTGTCCGGACAGAGACTGACAGTGCGGACAGAGACTAACAGTGTGGAAATTGACTGACCACGCGGACAGAGACTGACAGTCCGGACAGAGACTATCAGTGCGGACAGAGACTGGCAGTCCAGACATTGACTGAAAGTGCGGACAGAGACAGACAGTGCGGACATAGACTGACAATGCGGACATAGACTGATAGTGCGGATGGAGACTGACAGTGTGGACATAGACTGACAGTGCGGACATAGACTGACAGTGTGGATAGAGACTAACAGTGCGGCCAGAGACTGACAGGGTGGATGGAGACTGACAGTGCAGAAAGGGACTGACATTGCGGACATAGACTGATAGTCCGGACAGTGACTGACAGTCCGGACAGAAACTGACAGTGCGGAAATAGACTGACAGTGCGGACAGAGTCTGACCACACGGACAGAGACTGACAGTGCAGACAGAGACTAACAGTGCGGACAGAAAAAGAGAGTCCGGACATAGACTGATAGTCCGGACAGAGACTGACAGTGCGGACATAGAATCAGAGTGTGGACATAGACAGACAGTGCGGACATAGACTGACAGTGCGGACATAGAATCAGAGTGTGGACATAGACAGACAGTGCGGACAGAGACTAACAGAGCGAACAGAGACTCACCACGCGGACAGAGACTGACAGTGCGGACAGAGACTGAAAGTCCGGACAGTGACTGACAGTGCGGACATTGACATACAGTGCGACCAGAGGCTAACAGTACGGACAGAGTCTGACCACGCGTACAGAGATGGACAGTGTTGACAGAGACTAACAGTGCGGACAGACACTGAAAGTCCGGACATGGACTGACAGTGCGGACATAGACTGACAGTGCGGACATAGACTGACAGTGCGGACATGGACTGACAGTGCGGACAGAGACTGACAGTACAGACATAGACTGACAGTGCGGACGTAGACTGACAGTGCGGACGTAGACTGACAGTGTGGGCATAGACTGACAGTGTGGGCATAGACTGACAGTGCGGACATAGACTGACAGTGCGGACATAGACTGACAGTGCGGACATAGACTGACAGTGCGGACATGGACTGACAGTGCGGACAGAGACTGACAGTACAGACATAGACTGACAGTGCGGACGTAGACTGACAGTGCGGACGTAGACTGACAGTGTGGGCATAGACTGACAGTGTGGGCATAGACTGACATTGCGGACATAGACTGATAGTCCGGACAGTGACTGACAGTCCGGACAGAGACTGACAGTGCGGGAATAGACTGACAGTGCGGACAGATACTAACAGTGCGGACAGACACAGACAGTCCGGACATAGACTGACAGTGCGGACAGAGACTGACTGTGCGGACATAGACTGACAGTGTGGACAGAGACTAACAGTGCGGACAGAGACTGACAGGGTGGATGGAGACTGACAGTGCAGAAAGGGACTGACATTGCGGACATAGACTGATAGTCCGGACAGTGACTGACAGTCCGGACAGAGACTGACAGTGCGGAAATAGACTGACAGTGCGGACAGATACTAACAGTGCGGACAGAGTCTGACCACACGGACAGAGACTAACAGTGCGGACAGACACAGACAGTCCGGACATCGACTGACGGTGCAGACAGAGACTGACAGTGTGGACATAGACTGACAGTGCGGACAGAGACTAACAGTGTGGAAAGCGCATGACTGTGGAAACGGACAGAGAGTGCGGACAAAGAGTGACAGTGCGGACATAGACTGATAGTCCGGACAGAGACTGACAGTGCGGACAGAGACTGACAGTGCAGAAATAGACTGACAGTGCGGACAGAGACTAACAGTGTGGAAATAGACTGACCACGCGGACAGAGACTGACAGTGCGGACAGAGAATATCAGTGCGGACAGAGACTGGCAGTCCAGACATAGACTGAAAGTGCGGACAGAGAATGACAGTGCGGACAAAGTCTGACAATGCGGACATAGTCTGACAGTGCGGACATAGACTGACAGTGCGGACATGACTCAGAGTGTGGACATAGACAGACAGTGCGGACCGAGAATAACAGTGCGGACAGAGACTCACCACGCGGACAGAGACTGACAGTGCGGACAAAGACTGCCAGGGCGGACGGAGACTGACAGTGTGGACATAGTCTGACAATGTGGACATAGACTGACAGTGCGGACATATACTTACAGTGGGGAGAGAGACTGACAATGTGGAAACCAACTGACATTGCGGACACAGACTGACAATGCGGACAGAGATTATGACAGTGCGGACAGAGACTGACAGTGCGGACATAGACTGACAGTGCGGACATAGACTCAGAGTGTGGACATAGACAGACAGTGCGGGCAGAGACTAACAGTGCGGACAGAGACTCACCACGCGGACAGAGACTGACAGTGCGGACACAGACTGACAGTGCGGACAGTGACTGACAGTGTGGACATAGACTGACAGTGCGGACATAGACTGACAGTGTGGATAGAGACTAACAGTGCGGCCAGAGACTGACAGGATGGATGGAGACTGACAGTGCAGAAAGGGACTGACATTGCGGACATAGACTGATAGTCCGGACAGTGACTGACAGTCCGGACAGAAACTGACAGTGCGGAAATAGACTGACAGTGCGGACAGAGTCTGACCACACGGACAGAGACTGACAGTGCAGACAGAGACTAACAGTGCGGACAGAAACAGAGAGTCCGGACACAGACTGATAGTCCGGACAGAGACTGACAGTGCGGACAAAGACTGACAGTGCGGACATAGAATCAGAGTGTGGACATAGACAGACAGTGCGGACAGAGACTAACAGAGCGAACAGAGACACACCACGCGGACAGAGACTGACAGTGCGGACAGAGACTAACAGTGCGGACAAAGACTGACAGGGCGGACAGAGACTGACAGTGCAGAAAGGGACTGACATTGCGGACATTGACTGACAGTGCGGACATAGACTGAAAGTCCGGACAGTGACTGACAGTGCGGACATAGACTGACATTGCGGACATGGACTGACAGTGCGGACAGAGACTGACAGTGCAGACATAGACTGACAGTGCGGACATAGACTGACAGTGCGGACGTAGACTGACAGTGTGGACATAGACTGACAGTGTGGACAGAGACGAACAGTGCGGACAGGGACTGACAGGGTGGATGGAGACTGACAGTGCAGAAAGGGACTGACATTGCGGACATAGACTGATAGTCCGGACAGTGACTGACAGTCCGGACAGAGACTGACAGTCCGGACAGAGAATGACAGTGCGGGAATAGACTGACAGTGCGGACAGATACTAACAGTGCGGACAGACACAGACAGTCCGGACATAGACTGACAGTGCGGACAGAGACTGACAGTGCGGAAATAGACTGACAGTGCGGACAGAGTCTGACCACACGGACAGAGACTGACAGTGCAGACAGAGACTAACAGTGCGGACAGTCACAGACAGTCCGGACATAGACTGATGGTGCAGACAGAGACTGACAGTGTGGACATAGACTGACAGTGCGGACAGAGACTGACAGTGCGGACAGAGATTAACAGTACAGACAGAGATTGACAGTGTGGAAAGAGACTGGCAGTGGGGAAAGAAAATGACAGTGCAGACAGAGACTGACTGTGCAGAAAGAGAATGACTGTGGAAACGGACAGAGAGTGCGGACATAGAGTGACAGTGTGGACATAGACTGATACTCCGGACAGAGACTGACAGTGCGGACAGAGATTGGCAGTGTGGAAATAGACTGACAGTGCAGACAGAGACTAACAGTGTGGAAAGAGACTGACCACGCGGACAGAGACTGACAGTGCGGACAGAGACTGACTGTGCAGAAAGAGAATGACTGTGGAAACGGACAGAGAGTGCGGACAAAGAGTGACAGTGCGGACATAGACTGATAGTCCAGACAGAGACTGACAGTGCGGACAGAGACTGACAGTGCGGAAATAGACTGACAGTGCAGACAGTGACTGACTGTGCAGAAAGTGAATGACTGTGGAAACGGACAGAGAGTGCGGACATAGAGTGACAGTGTGGACATAGACTGATATTCCGGACAGAGACTGACAGTGCGGACAGAGATTGACAGTGTGCAAATAGACTGACAGTGCGGACAGAGACTAACAGTGTGGAAAGAGACTGGCAGTCCAGACATAGACTGACAGTGCGGACAGAGAATGACAGTGCGGACAAAGAGTGACAATGCGGACATAGTTTGACAATGCGGACATAGACTGACAGTGCGGACATAGACTCAGAGTGTGGACATAGACAGACAGTGCGGACAGAGACTAACAGTGCGGACTGAGACTCACCACGCAGACAGAGACTGACAGTGCGCACAGAGACTAACAGTGCGGACAAAGACTGACAGGCCGGACGGAGACTGACAGTGCAGAAAGGGACTGACATTGCGGACATTGACTGACAGTGCGGACATAGACTGATAGTCCGGACAGTGACTGACAGTGCGGACATTGACTGACAGTGCAAACAGAGGCTAACAGTACGGACAGAGTCTGACCACGCGTACAGAGATGGACAGTGTTGACAGAGACTAACAGTGCAGAAAGACACTGACAGTCCGGACATGGACTGACAGTGCGGACAGAGACTGACAGTGCGGACATAGACTGACAGTGCGGACATGGACTGACAGTGCGGACATGGACTGACAGTGCGGACATAGACTGATAGTCCGGACAGTGACTGACAGTCCGGACAGAGACTGACAGTGCGGAAATAGACTGACAGTGCAGAAAGGGACTGACATTGCGGACATAGACTGATAGTCCGGACAGAGACTGACAATGCGGGAATAGACTGACAGTCCGGACATAGACTGACGGTGCGGACAGTGACTGACAGTCCGGACATAGACTGACAGTGCGGACATAGACTGACAGTGCGGACAGAGACTGACAGTGCGGACAGATACTAACAGTGCGGACAGAGTCTGACCACACGGACAGAGACTGACAGTGCAGACAGAGACTAACAGTGCGGACAGACACAGACAGTCCGGACATAGACTGACAGTGGGGAGAGAGACTAAGAGAGCGGACAGAAACTCACCACGCGGACAGAGACTGACAGTGCGGACAGAGGCTAACAGTGCCGCCAAAGACTGACAGAGCGGACGGAGACTGACAGTGCAGAAAGGGACTGACGTTGCGGACATTGACTGACAGTGCGGACATAGACTGATAGACCGGACAGTGACTGACAGTGCGGACATTGACTGACAGTGCGAACAGAGGCTAACAGTACGGACAGAGTCTGACCACGCGGACAGAGATGGACAGTGTTGACAGAGACTAACAGTGCGGACAGACACTGACAGTCCGGACATGGACTGACAGTGCGGACCGAGACTGACAGTGCGGATATAGACTGACAGTGCGGACATAGACTGACAGTGTGGACATAGACTGACAGTGCGGACAGAGACTGACAGTGCGGACAGAGACTAACAGTGCGGACAAAGACTGACAGAGCGGACGGAGACTGACAGTGCAGAAAGGGACTGACAATGCGGACATTGACTGACATTGCGGACATAGACTGATAGTCCGGACAGTGACTGACAGTGCGGACATTGACTGACAGTGCGAACAGAGGCTAACAGTACGGACAGAGTCGGACCACGCGGACAGAGATGGACAGTGTTGACAGAGACTAACAGTGCGGACAGACACTGACAGTCCGGACATGGACTGACAGTGCGGACAGAGACTGACAGTGCGGACATAGACTGAAAGTGCGGACATAGACTGACAGTGCGGACATAGACTGACAGTGCGGACATGGACTGACATTGCGGACATGGACTGACAGTGCAGACAGAGACTGACAGTGCGGACATAGACTGACAGTGCGGACATAGACTGACAGTGTGGACAGAGACGAGCAGTGCGGACAGAGACTGACAGGGTGGATGGAGACTGACAGTGCAGAAAGGGACTGACATTGCGGACATAGACTGATAGTCCGGAGAGTGACTGACCGTCCGGACAGAGTCTGACAGTGCGGTAATAGACTGACAGTGCGGACAGATACTAACAGTGCGGACAGAGTCTGACCACACGGACAGAGACTGACAGTGCAGACAGAGACTAACAGTGCGGACAGACACAGACAGTCCGGACATAGAATAAGACGGTGCATACAGAGACTGACAGTGTGGACATAGACTGTCAATGCGGACATAGACTGACAGTGCGGACATAGACTAACAGTGCGGTCATAGACTGACAGTGCGGACATAGACTGACGACGCGGGAAGAGACTGGCAGTCCGGACATAGACTGACAGGGCGGACATAGACTGACAGTGCAGACATACACTGACAGTGCGGACATAGACTGATAGTCCGGACAGTGCAGAAAGGGACTGACATTGCGGACATTGACTGACAGCGCAGACTTAGACTGATACTCCGGACAGTGACTGACAGTGCGGATATTGACTGACAGTGCGAACAGAGGCTAACAGTGCAGACAGAGTCTGACCACGCGGACAGAGACGGACAGTGTTGACAGAGACGAACAGTGTGGACAGACACTAACAGTCCGGACATGGACTGACAGTGCGGACAGAGACTGACAGTGCGGACATTGACTGACAGTGCGGACATAGACTGACAGTGCGGACCTAGACTGACAGTGTGGACATAGACTGACAGTGCGGACATAGACTGACAGTGTGGACAGAGACTAACAGTGCGGACAGAGACTGACAGGGTGGATGGAGACTGACAGTGCAGAAAGGGACTGACATTGCAGACATAGACTGATTGTCCGGACAGAGACTGACGGTGCGGAAATAGACTGACAGTGCGGACAGAGTCTGACCACACGGAAATAGACTGACAGTGCGGACAGAGACTGACAGTGCGGACATAGACTGTCAATGCGGACATAGAGTGACAGTGTGGACATAAACTGATACTCCGGACAGAGACTGACAGTGCAGACAGCGACTGACAGTGCGGACATAGACTGACAGTGCGGACGTAGACTGATAGTCCGCAACAGTGTAGAAAGGGACTGACATTGCGGACAATGATTGACATTGCGGACAGTGATTGAGAGTGCGGACTGGGATTTTCAGTGCAGAGAGGGATTGACAGTGCAGACAGGGATTGACACTGTGCACTGGGAATAACATTGCGGACAGGGATTGACAGCGTGGACATAGACTGACAGTGCGGACAGAGACTGACAGTGCGGACAGAGATTAACAGTACAGACAGAGATTGACAGTGTGGAAAGAGACTGGCAGTGGGGAAAGGAAATGACAGTGCAGACAGTGACTGACTGTGCAGACAGTGACTGACTGTGCAGAAAGTGAATGATTGTGGAAATGGACAGAGAGTGCGGACATAGAGTGACAGTCCGGACATAGACTGATACTCCGGACAGAGACTGACAGTGCGGACAGAGACTGACAGTGCGGACAGAGACTGACAGTGCGGAAATAGACTTACAGTGCGGACGGAGACTAACAGTGTGGAAAGAGACTGGCAGTCTGGAAATAGACTGACAGTGCGGACAGAGACTGACAGTGCGGACATAGACTGACAATGCGGACATAGACTGACAGTGCGGACATAGACTGACAGTGCGGACATAGACTCAGAGTGTGGACATAGACAGACAGTGCGGACAGAGACACACCACGCGGACAGAGACTGACAGTGCGGACAGAGACTAACAGTGCGGACAAAGACTGACAGGGCGGACGGAGACTGACAGTGCAGAAAGGGACTGACATTGCGGACATTGACTGACAGTGCGGACAGAGACTGACAGTCCGGACAGTGACTGACAGTGCTGACATAGACTGATAGTCCAGAACGTGACTGACAGTGCGGACATAGACTGATAGTCCGGACAGTGACTGACAGTGCGGACATTGACTGACAGTGCGAACAGAGGCTAACAGTGCGGACAGATTCTGACCACGTGGACAGAGACGGACAGTGTTGACAGAGACTAACAGTGCGGACAGACACTGACAGTCCGGACATGGACTGACAGTGCGGACTGAGACTGACAGTGCGGACAGAGACTGGCAGTCCGGACATAGACTGACAGTGCGGACAGAGACTGACAGTGCGGATGTAGACTGACAGTGTGGACATAGACTGACAGTGCGGATGTAGACTGACAGTGTGGACAGAGACTAACAGTGCGGACAGAGACTGACAGGGTGGATGGAGACTGACAGTGCAGAAAGGGACTGACATTGCGGACATAGACTGACAGTGTGGACAGAGTCTGACCACACGGATAGAGACTGACAGTGCAGACAGAGACTAACAGTGCAGACAGACACAGACAGTCCGGACGTAGACTGATCGTCCGGACAGAGACTGACAGTGCGGACAAAGACTGACAGTGTGGACATAGACTGACAGTGCGAACATAGACTGACAGTGTGGACAGAGACTGGCAGTCCGGACATAGACTGACAGTGCGGACAGAGACTGACAGTGCGGATGTAGACTGACAGTGTGGACATAGACTGACAGTGCGGACATAGACTGACAGTGTGGACAGAGACTAACAGTGCAGACAGACACAGACAGTCCGGACGTAGACTGTTCGTCCGGACAGAGACTGACAGTCCGGACAAAGACTGACAGTGTGGACATAGACTGACAGTGCGAACATAGACTGACAGTGCGGACAGAGACTAACAGTCTGGAAAAAGACTGACCACGCGGAGAGAGACTGACAGTGCGGACAAAGACTAACAGTGCAGACAGAGACTGACAGTGCGGACAGAGACTGACAGTGCGGACATAGACTGGCAGTGTGGACAGAGAGTAACAGTGCGGACAGAGACTGACAGTGCGGATGTAGACTGACAGTGTGGACATAGACTGACAGTGCGGACATAGACTGACAGTGTGGACAGAGACTAACAGTGCGGACAGAGACTGACAGTGTGGATGGAGACTGACAGTGCAGAAAGGGACTGACATTGCGGACATAGACTGACAGTGTGGACAGAGTCTGACCACACGGATAGAGACTGACAGTGCAGACAGAGACTAACAGTGCAGACAGACACAGACAGTCCGGACGTAGACTGATCGTCCGGACAGAGACTGACAGTGCGGACAGAGACTGACAGTGCGGACATAGACTGACAGTGCGGACAGAGACTAACAGTGTGGAAAAAGACTGACCACGCGGAGAGAGACTGACAGTGCGGACATAGACTGACAGTGCGGACAGAGACTGGCAGTCCGGACAGAGACTGACAATGTGGACTTAGTCTGACAGTACGGACAGAGATTAACAGTGCGGCCCAAGACTGAAAGGGCGGACGGAGACTGACAGTGTATAAAGGGACTGACATTGCGGACATTGACTGCCAGTGCGGACATAGACTGAAAGTCCGGACAGTGACTGACAGTGCAGACATTGTCCGACAGTACGGACAGAGACTCACCACGCGGACAGAGACTGACAGTGCGGACAAAGACTGACAGGGCGGACGGAGACTGACATTGCAGAAAGGGACTGACAGTGCGGACAGAGACTGATAGTGCGGACAGTGACTGACAGTGCGGACATAGACTGACAGTGCGGACATTGACTGACAGTGCGGACATAGACTGACAGTGCGGACATCGACTGATGACGCGGGAAGAGACTGACAGTGCGGACAGAGACTGGCAGTCCGGACATCGACTGACAGTGCGGACATAGACTGACAGTTCAGACATAGACTGATAGTCCGGACAGTGCAGAAAGGGACTGACATTGCGGACAATAATTGACATTGCGGAAAGAGATTGAGAGTGCGGACTGGGATTTTCAGTGCAGAGAGGGATTGACTGTGCAGACAGGGACTGACTGTGCAGAAAGTTAATGACTGTGGAAATGGACAGAGAGTGCGGACATAGAGTGACAGTGTGGACATAGACTGATACTCAGGACAGAGACTGACAGTGCGGACAGAGACTGACAATGCGGACATAGTTTGACAGTGCGGACATAGACTGTCAGTGCGGACCGAGACTCAGAGTATGGACATAGACAGACAGTACGGACAGAGACTAACAGTGCGGACAGAGACTGAACACGCGGACAGAGACGGACAGTGTTGACAGAGACTAACAGTGTGGACAGACACTGACAGTCCGGACATGGACTGACAGTGCGGACAGAGACTGACAGTGCGGACATAGACTGACAGTGCGGACATAGACTGACAGTGCGGACGTAGACTGACAGTGAGGACATAGACTGACAGTGCGGAAATAGACGGACAGTGTGGACAGAGTCTGACCACACGGACAGAGACTGAGGGTGCAGACAGAGACTGACAGTGCGGACAGACACAGACAGTCCGGACATCGACTGACAGTGCGGACAGTGACTGACAGTGCGGACATTGACTGAAAGTGCGGACGTAGACTGACAGTGCGGACGTAGACTGACAGTGCGGACGTAGACTGACAGTGTGGACATAGACTGACAGTGCGAACAGAGGCTAACAGTGCGGACAGATTCTGACCACGTGGACAGAGACGGACAGTGTTGACAGAGACTAACAGTGCGGACAGACACTGACAGTCCGGACATGGACTGACAGTGCGGACTGAGACTGACAGTGCGGACAGAGACTGACAGTGCGGACGTAGACTGACAGTGTGGACATAGACTGACAGTGCGGACATTGACTGACAGTGCGGATGTAGACTGACAGTGTGGACATAGACTAACAGTGCGGACAGAGACTGACAGGGTGGATGGAGACTGACAGTGCAGAAAGGGAATGACATTGCGGACAAAGACTGACAGTGTGGACAGAGTCTGACCACACGGACAGAGACTGACAGTGCAGACAGAGACTAACAGTGCGGACAGACACTGACAGTCCGGACATGGACTGACAGTGCGGACTGAGACTGACAGTGTGGACATAGACTGTCAATGCGGACAGAGAGTGACAGTGTGGACATAAACTGATACTCCGGACAGAGACTGACAGTGCAGACAGAGACTGACAGTGCGGAAATAGACTGACAGTGCGGACAGAGGCTAACAGTGTGGAAAGAGACTGACAGTCCGGACATAGACTGACAGTGCAGACAGAGACTGACAGTGCGGACAGAGACTGACAGTGCGGGCATAGACAGACAGTGCGGACAGAGACTAACAGTGTGGACAGAGACTGACAGTGCGGACAGAGACTCACCACGCGGACAGAGACTGACAGTGCGGACAGCGACTAACAGTGCGGACAAATACTGACAGGGCGGACGGAGACTGACAGTGCAGAAAGCGACTAACATTGCGGACATTGACTGACAGTGCGGACATAGACTGATAGTCCAGACAGTGACTGACAGTGCGAACAGAGGCTAACAGTGCGGACAGAGTCTGACCACACATACAGAGACGGACAGTGTTCACAGAGACTAACAGTGCGGACAGACACTGACAGTCCGGACATGGACTGACAGTGCGGACAGAGACTGACAGTGCGGACATAGACTGACAGTGCGGACATAGACTGACAGTGCGAACATAGACTGACAGTGTGGACAGAGACTGACAGTGCGGATGTAGACTGACAGTGTGGACATAGACTGACAGTGCGGACATAGACTGACAGTGCGGACATAGACTGACAGTGTGGACAGAGACTAACAGTGCAGACAGAGACTGGCAGTCCGGACATAGACTGACAGTGCGGACAGAGACTGACAGTGCGGATGTCGACTGACAGTGTGGACATAGACTGACAGTGCGGACATAGACTGACAGTGTGGACAGAGACTAACAGTGCGGACAGAGACTGACAGGGTGGATGGAGACTGACAGTGCAGAAAGGGACTGACATTGCGGACATAGACTGACAGTGTGGACAGAGTCTGACCACACGGATAGAGACTGACAGTGCAGACAGAGACTAACAGTGCAGACAGACACAGACAGTCCGGACGTAGACTGATCGTCCAGACAGAGACTGACAGTGCGGACAAAGACTGACAGTGCGGACATAGACTGACAGTGCGGACAGAGACTAACAGTGTGGAAAAAGACTGACCACGCGGAGAGAGACTGACAGTGCGGACAGTGACTGACTGTGCAGACAGTGACTGACTGTGCAGAAAGTGAATGATTGTGGAAATGGACAGAGAGTGCGGACATAGAGTGACAGTCCGGACATAGACTGATACTCCGGACAGAGACTGACAGTGCGGACAGAGACTGACAGTGCGGACAGAGACTGACAGTGCGGAAATAGACTTACAGTGCGGACGGAGACTAACAGTGTGGAAAGAGACTGGCAGTCTGGAAATAGACTGACAGTGCGGACAGAGACTGACAGTGCGGACATAGACTGACAATGCGGACATAGACTGACAGTGCGGACATAGACTGACAGTGCGGACATAGACTCAGAGTGTGGACATAGACAGACAGTGCGGACAGAGACACACCACGCGGACAGAGACTGACAGTGCGGACAGAGACTAACAGTGCGGACAAAGACTGACAGGGCGGACGGAGACTGACAGTGCAGAAAGGGACTGACATTGCGGACATTGACTGACAGTGCGGACAGAGACTGACAGTCCGGACAGTGACTGACAGTGCTGACATAGACTGATAGTCCAGAACGTGACTGACAGTGCGGACATAGACTGATAGTCCGGACAGTGACTGACAGTGCGGACATTGACTGACAGTGCGAACAGAGGCTAACAGTGCGGACAGATTCTGACCACGTGGACAGAGACGGACAGTGTTGACAGAGACTAACAGTGCGGACAGACACTGACAGTCCGGACATGGACTGACAGTGCGGACTGAGACTGACAGTGCGGACAGAGACTGGCAGTCCGGACATAGACTGACAGTGCGGACAGAGACTGACAGTGCGGATGTAGACTGACAGTGTGGACATAGACTGACAGTGCGGATGTAGACTGACAGTGTGGACAGAGACTAACAGTGCGGACAGAGACTGACAGGGTGGATGGAGACTGACAGTGCAGAAAGGGACTGACATTGCGGACATAGACTGACAGTGTGGACAGAGTCTGACCACACGGATAGAGACTGACAGTGCAGACAGAGACTAACAGTGCAGACAGACACAGACAGTCCGGACGTAGACTGATCGTCCGGACAGAGACTGACAGTGCGGACAAAGACTGACAGTGTGGACATAGACTGACAGTGCGAACATAGACTGACAGTGTGGACAGAGACTGGCAGTCCGGACATAGACTGACAGTGCGGACAGAGACTGACAGTGCGGATGTAGACTGACAGTGTGGACATAGACTGACAGTGCGGACATAGACTGACAGTGTGGACAGAGACTAACAGTGCAGACAGACACAGACAGTCCGGACGTAGACTGTTCGTCCGGACAGAGACTGACAGTCCGGACAAAGACTGACAGTGTGGACATAGACTGACAGTGCGAACATAGACTGACAGTGCGGACAGAGACTAACAGTCTGGAAAAAGACTGACCACGCGGAGAGAGACTGACAGTGCGGACAAAGACTAACAGTGCAGACAGAGACTGACAGTGCGGACAGAGACTGACAGTGCGGACATAGACTGGCAGTGTGGACAGAGAGTAACAGTGCGGACAGAGACTGACAGTGCGGATGTAGACTGACAGTGTGGACATAGACTGACAGTGCGGACATAGACTGACAGTGTGGACAGAGACTAACAGTGCGGACAGAGACTGACAGTGTGGATGGAGACTGACAGTGCAGAAAGGGACTGACATTGCGGACATAGACTGACAGTGTGGACAGAGTCTGACCACACGGATAGAGACTGACAGTGCAGACAGAGACTAACAGTGCAGACAGACACAGACAGTCCGGACGTAGACTGATCGTCCGGACAGAGACTGACAGTGCGGACAGAGACTGACAGTGCGGACATAGACTGACAGTGCGGACAGAGACTAACAGTGTGGAAAAAGACTGACCACGCGGAGAGAGACTGACAGTGCGGACATAGACTGACAGTGCGGACAGAGACTGGCAGTCCGGACAGAGACTGACAATGTGGACTTAGTCTGACAGTACGGACAGAGATTAACAGTGCGGCCCAAGACTGAAAGGGCGGACGGAGACTGACAGTGTATAAAGGGACTGACATTGCGGACATTGACTGCCAGTGCGGACATAGACTGAAAGTCCGGACAGTGACTGACAGTGCAGACATTGTCCGACAGTACGGACAGAGACTCACCACGCGGACAGAGACTGACAGTGCGGACAAAGACTGACAGGGCGGACGGAGACTGACATTGCAGAAAGGGACTGACAGTGCGGACAGAGACTGATAGTGCGGACAGTGACTGACAGTGCGGACATAGACTGACAGTGCGGACATTGACTGACAGTGCGGACATAGACTGACAGTGCGGACATCGACTGATGACGCGGGAAGAGACTGACAGTGCGGACAGAGACTGGCAGTCCGGACATCGACTGACAGTGCGGACATAGACTGACAGTTCAGACATAGACTGATAGTCCGGACAGTGCAGAAAGGGACTGACATTGCGGACAATAATTGACATTGCGGAAAGAGATTGAGAGTGCGGACTGGGATTTTCAGTGCAGAGAGGGATTGACTGTGCAGACAGGGACTGACTGTGCAGAAAGTTAATGACTGTGGAAATGGACAGAGAGTGCGGACATAGAGTGACAGTGTGGACATAGACTGATACTCAGGACAGAGACTGACAGTGCGGACAGAGACTGACAATGCGGACATAGTTTGACAGTGCGGACATAGACTGTCAGTGCGGACCGAGACTCAGAGTATGGACATAGACAGACAGTACGGACAGAGACTAACAGTGCGGACAGAGACTGAACACGCGGACAGAGACGGACAGTGTTGACAGAGACTAACAGTGTGGACAGACACTGACAGTCCGGACATGGACTGACAGTGCGGACAGAGACTGACAGTGCGGACATAGACTGACAGTGCGGACATAGACTGACAGTGCGGACGTAGACTGACAGTGAGGACATAGACTGACAGTGCGGAAAGAGACGGACAGTGTGGACAGAGTCTGACCACACGGACAGAGACTGAGGGTGCAGACAGAGACTGACAGTGCGGACAGACACAGACAGTCCGGACATCGACTGACAGTGCGGACAGTGACTGACAGTGCGGACATTGACTGAAAGTGCGGACGTAGACTGACAGTGCGGACGTAGACTGACAGTGCGGACGTAGACTGACAGTGTGGACATAGACTGACAGTGCGAACAGAGGCTAACAGTGCGGACAGATTCTGACCACGTGGACAGAGACGGACAGTGTTGACAGAGACTAACAGTGCGGACAGACACTGACAGTCCGGACATGGACTGACAGTGCGGACTGAGACTGACAGTGCGGACAGAGACTGACAGTGCGGACGTAGACTGACAGTGTGGACATAGACTGACAGTGCGGACATTGACTGACAGTGCGGATGTAGACTGACAGTGTGGACATAGACTAACAGTGCGGACAGAGACTGACAGGGTGGATGGAGACTGACAGTGCAGAAAGGGAATGACATTGCGGACAAAGACTGACAGTGTGGACAGAGTCTGACCACACGGACAGAGACTGACAGTGCAGACAGAGACTAACAGTGCGGACAGACACTGACAGTCCGGACATGGACTGACAGTGCGGACTGAGACTGACAGTGCGGACAGAGACTGACAGTGCGGACATAGACTGACAGTGTGGACATAGACTGTCAATGCGGACAGAGAGTGACAGTGTGGACATAAACTGATACTCCGGACAGAGACTGACAGTGCAGACAGAGACTGACAGTGCGGAAATAGACTGACAGTGCGGACAGAGGCTAACAGTGTGGAAAGAGACTGACAGTCCGGACATAGACTGACAGTGCGGACAGAGACTGACAGTGCGGACAGAGACTGACAGTGCGGGCATAGACAGACAGTGCGGACAGAGACTAACAGTGTGGACAGAGACTGACAGTGCGGACAGAGACTCACCACGCGGACAGAGACTGACAGTGCGGACAGCGACTAACAGTGCGGACAAATACTGACAGGGCGGACGGAGACTGACAGTGCAGAAAGCGACTAACATTGCGGACATTGACTGACAGTGCGGACATAGACTGATAGTCCAGACAGTGACTGACAGTGCGAACAGAGGCTAACAGTGCGGACAGAGTCTGACCACACATACAGAGACGGACAGTGTTCACAGAGACTAACAGTGCGGACAGACACTGACAGTCCGGACATGGACTGACAGTGCGGACAGAGACTGACAGTGCGGACATAGACTGACAGTGCGGACATAGACTGACAGTGCGAACATAGACTGACAGTGTGGACAGAGACTGACAGTGCGGATGTAGACTGACAGTGTGGACATAGACTGACAGTGCGGACATAGACTGACAGTGCGGACATAGACTGACAGTGTGGACAGAGACTAACAGTGCAGACAGAGACTGGCAGTCCGGACATAGACTGACAGTGCGGACAGAGACTGACAGTGCGGATGTCGACTGACAGTGTGGACATAGACTGACAGTGCGGACATAGACTGACAGTGTGGACAGAGACTAACAGTGCGGACAGAGACTGACAGGGTGGATGGAGACTGACAGTGCAGAAAGGGACTGACATTGCGGACATAGACTGACAGTGTGGACAGAGTCTGACCACACGGATAGAGACTGACAGTGCAGACAGAGACTAACAGTGCAGACAGACACAGACAGTCCGGACGTAGACTGATCGTCCAGACAGAGACTGACAGTGCGGACAAAGACTGACAGTGCGGACATAGACTGACAGTGCGGACAGAGACTAACAGTGTGGAAAAAGACTGACCACGCGGAGAGAGACTGACAGTGCGGACAAAGACTAACAGTGCAGACAGAGACTGGCAGTCCGGACATAGACTGACAGTGCGGACAGAGACTGACAGTGCGGACATAGACTGACAATGCGGACTTAGTCTGACAGTACGGACAGAGATTAACAGTGCGGCCCAAGACTGAAAGGGCGGACGGAGACTGACAGTGTATAAAGGGACTGACATTGCGGACATTGACTGACAGTGCGGACATAGACTGAAAGTCCGGACAGTGACTGACAGTGCAGACATTGTCCGACAGTGCGGACAGAGACTAACAGTGCGGACAGAGACTCACCACGCGGACAGAGACTGACAGTGCGGACAGAGACTAACAGTGCGGACAAAGACTGACAGGGCGGACGGAGACTGACATTGCAGAAAGGGACTGACAGTGCGGACAGAGACTAACAGTGCGGACATAGACTGATAGTGCGGACAGAGACTGACATTGCAGACGTAGACTGATAGCCCGGACAGTGACTGACAGTGCGGACATTGACTGACAGTGTGGACATAGACTGTCAATGCGGACATAGACTGACAGTGTGGACATAGACTGACAGTGCGGACATAGACTGACAGTGCGGACATTGACTGACAGTGCGGACATAGACTGACAGTGCGGACATAGACTGACAGTGCGGACATCGACTGATGACGCGGGAAGAGACTGACAGTGCGGACAGAGTCTGACAGTGCGGACAGAGACTGGCAGTCCGGACATCGACTGACAGTGCGGACATAGACTGACAGTGCGGACATAGACTGATAGTCCGGACAGTGCAGAAAGGGACTGACATTGCGGACAATGATTGACATTGCGGAAAGTGATTGAGAGTGCGGACTGGGATTTTCAGTGCAGAGAGGGATTGACAGTGCAGACAGGGACTGACTGTGCAGAAAGTAGATGGCTGTGGAAATGGACAGAGAGTGCGGACATAGACTGACAGTGCGGACAGAGACTGACAGTGCGGAAATAGACTGACAGTGCGGACAGAGGCTAACAGTGTGGAAAGAGACTGGCAGTCCGGACATAGACTGACAGTGCGGACAGAGACTGACAGTGCGGGCATAGACTGACAATGCGGACATAGTTTGACAGTGCGGAAATAGACTGATAGTGAGGACATAGACTGACAGTGAGGACATAGACTGACAGTGCGGAAATAGACGGACAGTGCGGACAGAGTCTGACCACACGGACAGAGACTGAGGGTGCAGACAGAGACTAACAGTGCGGACAGACACAGACAGTCCGGACATAGACTGACAGTGCGGACAGTGACTGACAGTGCGGACATTGACTGAAAGTGCGAACAGAGGCTAACAGTGCGGACAGAGACAGACCACAAGGACAGAGACGGACAGTGTTGACAGGGACTAACAGTGCGGACAGACACTGACAGTCCGGACATGGACTGACAGTGCGGACAGAGACTGGCAGTCCAGACAAAGACTGACAGTGCGGACAGAGACAGACAGTGCGGACATAGACTGACAATGCGGACATAGACTGACAGTGCGGACGTAGACTGACAGTGTGGACTTAGACTGACAGTGCGGACATAGACTGACAGTGTGGACAGAGACTAACAGTGCGGACAGAGACTGACAGGGTGGATGGAGACTGACAGTGCAGAAAGGGACTGACATTGCGGACATAGACTGACAGTCCGGACAGAGACTGACAGTGCGGACAGAGACTGACAGTGCGGAAATAGACTGACAGTGCGGACATAGACTGACAGTGCGGACATAGACTGACAGTGCGGACATACATTCAGAGTGTGAACATAGTCAGACAGTGTGGACAGAGACTAACAGTGCGGCCAGAGACTCACCACGCGGACAGAGACTCACAGTGCGGACAGCGACTAACAGTGCGGACAAAGACTGACAGGGCGGACGGAGACTGACAGTGCAGAAAGGGACTGACATTGCGGACATTGACTGATTGTCCGGACAGTGACTGAAAGTGCGGACATTGACTGACAGTGCGGACAGAGGCTAACAGTGCGGACAGAGTCAGACCACACGGACAGAGACTGACAGTGTTGACAGAGACTAACAGTGCGGACAGACACTGACAGTCCGGACATGGACTGACAGTGCGGACAGAGACTGGCAGTCCAGACAAAGACTGACAGTGCGGACAGAGACAGACAGTGCGGACATAGACTGACAATGCAGACATAGGCTGACAGTGCGGACGTAGACTGACAGTGTGGACATAGACTGACAGTGCGGACATAGACTGACAGTGTGGACAGAGACTAACAGTGCGGACAGAGTCTGACAGGGTGGATGGAGACTGACAGTGCAGAAAGGGACTGACATTGCGGACATAGACTGACAGTGCGGACAGAGTCTGACCACACGGACAGAGACTGACAGTGCAGACAGAGACTGACAGTGCGGACAGACACAGACAGTCCGGACATAGACTGATAGTCCGGACAGAGACTGACAGTGCGGACATAGACTGACAGTGCGGACAGAGACTAACAGTGTGGAAAAAGACTGACCACGCGGACAGAGACTGACAGTGCGGACAAAGACTAACAGTGCGGACAGAGACTGGCAGTCCGGACATAGACTGACAGTGCGGACAGAGACTGACAGTGTGGACATAGACTGACAGTGCGGACAGAGACTGACAGTGCGGACATTGTCTGACAGTGTGGACAGAGACTAACAGTGCGGACAGAGACTGACAGGGTGGATGGAGACTGACAGTGCAGAAAGGGACTGACATTGCAGACGTAGACTGATAGTCCGGACAGTGACTGACAGTCCGGACAGAGACTGACAGTGCGGGAATAGAATGACAGTGCGGACAGAGACTAACAGTGCGGACAGAGTCTGACCACACGGACAGAGACTGACAGTGCAGACAGAGACTAACAGTGCGGACAGACACAGACAGTCCAGACATAGACTGACAGTGCGGACAGAGACTGACAGTGCGGACATAGACTGACAGTGCGGACATTGTCTGACAGTGTGGACATAGATTGACAGTGCGGACATAGACTGACAGTGCGGACATAGACTGATGACGCGGGAAGAGACTGACAGTGCGGACAGAGACTGACAGTGCGGACAGAGACTAACAGTGCGGACAAAGACTGGCAGTCCGGACATAGACTGACAGTGCGGACATAGACTGACAGTGCGGACATAGACTGATAGCCCGACAGTGCAGAAAGGGACTGACATTGCGGACAATGATTGACATTGCGGACAGTGATTGAGAGTGCGGACTGGGATTTTCAGTGCAGAGAGGAATTGACAGTGCAGACAGGGATTGACAGCGTGGACATAGACTGACAGTGCGGACAGAGACTGACAGGGCGGACAGAGATTAACAGTACAGACAGAGATTGACAGTGTGGAAAGAGACTGGCAGTGGGGAAAGAAAATGACAGTGCAGACAGAGACTGACAGTGCAGAAAGTGAATGACTGTGGAAATGGACAGAGAGTGCGGACATAGAGTGACAGTGTGGACATAGACTGATACTCCGGACAGAGACTGACAGTCCGAACATAGACTGACAGTGCGGACATAGACTGACAGTGCGGACATAGACTCAGAGTGTGGACATAGACAGACAGTGCGGACAGAGACTAACAGTGCGGACAGAGACTCACCACGCGGACAGAGACTGACAGTGCGGACAGAGACTAACAGTGCGGACAAAGACTGACAGGGCGGACGGAGACTGACAGTGCAGAAAGGGACTGACATTGCGGACATTGACTGACAGTGCATACATAGACTGATAGTCCGGACAGTGACTGACAGTGCGGATATTGACTGACAGTGCGAACAGAGGCTAACAGTGCGGACAGAGTCTGACCATGCGGGCAGAGACGGACAGTGTTGACAGAGACTAACAGTGTGGAAAGACACTGACAGTCCGGACATGGACTGACAGTGCGGACATAGACTGACAGTGCGGACATAGACTGACAGTGCGGACGTAGACTGACAGTGTGGACATAGACTGACACTGCGGACATAGATTGACAGTGCGGACATAGATTGACAGTGTGGACAGAGACTAACAGTTCGGACAGAGACTGAGAGGGTGGATGGAGACTGACAGTGCAGAAAGGGACTGACATTGCAGACATAGACTGATAGTCCGGAGAGAGACTGACAGTGCGGAAATAGACTGACAGTGCGGACAGAGACTAACAGTGCGGACAGAGTCTGACCACACGGACAGAGACTGACAGTGCAGACAGAGACTAACATTGCGGACAGACACAGACAGTCCGGACATAGACTGACAGTGCGACAGAGACTGACAGTGCGGACAGAGACTGACAGTGTGGACATAGACTGTCAATGCGGACATAGACTGTCAATGCGGACATAGAGTGACAGTGTGGACATAGACTGATACTCCGGTCAGAGACTGACAGTGCAGACAGAGACTGACAGTGCGGAAATAGACTGACAGTGCGGACAGAGACTGGCAATCCGGACATAGACTGACAGTGCGGACAGAGACAGACAGTGCGGACATAGACTGACAATGCGGACATAGACTGACAGTGCGGACGTAGACTGACAGTGTGGACTTAGACTGACAGTGCGGACATAGACTGACAGTGTGGACAGAGACTAACAGTGCGGACAGAGACTGACAGGGTGGATGGAGACTGACAGTGCAGAAAGGGACTGACATTGCGGACATAGACTGACAGTCCGGACAGAGACTGACAGTGCGGAAATAGACTGACAGTGCGGACAGAGACTGACAGTGCAGACAGAAAGTAACAGTGCGGACAGACACAGACAGTCCGGACATCGACTGACAGTGCGGACATTGTCCGACAGTGCGGACAGAGACTAACAGTGCGGACAGAGACTGACAGTGCGGACATAGACTGACAGTGCGGACATAGACTGACAGTGCAGACATAGACTGACAGTGCGGACATAGACTGCTGACGCGGGAAGAGACTGACAGTGCGGACAGAGACTGGCAGTCCGGACATAGACTGACAGTGCGGACATAGACTGACAGTGCAGACATAGACTGACAGTGCAGACATAGACTGACAGTGCGGACATAGACTGATAGTCCGGACAGTGCAGAAAGGGACTGACATTGCGGACAATGATTGACATTGCGGACAGTGATTGAGAATGCGGACTGGGATTTTAAGTGCAGAGAGGAATTGACAGTGCAGACAGGGATTGACACTGTGCACTGGGATTAACATTGCGGACAGGGATTGACAGCGTGGACATAGACTGACAGTGCGGACACAGACTGACAATGCGGACAGAGATTAACAGTACAGACAGAGATTGACAGTGTGGAAAGAGACTGGCAGTGGGGAAAGAAAATGACAGTGCAGACAGAGATTGACAGTGCAGAAAGAGAATGACTGTGCAGAAAGTGAATGACTGTGGAAACGGAGAGAGAGTGCGGACATAGAGTGACAGTGTGGACATAGACTGATACTCCGGACAGAGACGGACAGTGCGGACATAGACTGACAATACGGACAGAGACTGACAGTGCGGACATAGACTCAGAGTGTGGACATAGACAGACAGTGCGGACAGAGACTGACAGTGCGGACAGAGACTAACAGTGCGGACAGAGTGTGACCACTCGGACAGAGACGGACAGTGTTGACAGAGACTAACAGTGCGGACAGACACAGACAGTCCGGACATAGACTGACAGTGCGGACAGACACAGACAGTCCGGACATAGACTGACCGTGCGGACAGAGATTGACAGTGTGGACATAGACTGTCAATGCGGACATCGACTGACAGTGCGGACATAGACTGACAGTGCGGACATTGACTGACAGTGCGGACATAGACTGACAGTGCGGACATAGACTGACAGTGCGGACATAGACTGACAGTGCGGACATAGACTGACGACGCGGGAAGAGACTGACAGTGCGGACAGAGACGAACAGTGCGGACAGAGACGAACAGTGCGGACAGAGACTGGCAGTCCGGACATTGACTGACAGTGCAGACATAGACTGACAGTGCAGACATAGACTGATAGTCCGGACAGTGCAGAAAGGGACTGACATTGCGGACAATGATTGACATTGCGGACAGTGATTGAGAGTGCGGACTGGGATTTTAAGTGCAGACAGGGATTGACACTGCGCACTGGGATTAACATTGCGGACAGGGATTGACAGCGTGCACATAGACTGACAGTGCGGACACAGTCTGACAATGCGGACAGAGATTAACAGTACAGACAGAGATTGACAGTGTGGAAAGAGACTGGCAGTGGGGAAAGAAAATGACAGTGCAGACAGTGACTGACTGTGCAGAAAGTGAATGACTGTGGAAACGGACAGAGAGTGCGGACATAGACTGATACTCCGGACAGAGACTGACAGTCCGAACATAGACTGACAGTGCGGACAGAGACTGACAGTGCGGACATAGACTGATGACGCGGGAAGAGACTGACAGTGCGGACAGAGACTGACAGTGCGGACAGAGACTAACAGTGCGGACAAAGACTGGCAGTCCGGACATAGACTGACAGTGCGGACATAGACTGACAGTGCGGACATAGACTGATAGCCCGACAGTGCAGAAAGGGACTGACATTGCGGACAATGATTGACATTGCGGACAGTGATTGAGAGTGCGGACTGGGATTTTCAGTGCAGAGAGGAATTGACAGTGCAGACAGGGATTGACAGCGTGGAAATAGACTGACAGTGCGGACAGAGACTGACAGGGCGGACAGAGATTAACAGTACAGACAGAGATTGACAGTGTGGAAAGAGACTGGCAGTGGGGAAAGAAAATGACAGTGCAGACAGAGACTGACAGTGCAGAAAGTGAATGACTGTGGAAATGGACAGAGAGTGCGGACATAGAGTGACAGTGTGGACATAGACTGATACTCCGGACAGAGACTGACAGTCCGAACATAGACTGACAGTGCGGACAGAGACTGACAGTGCGGACATAGACTGACAGTGCGGACATAGACTCAGAGTGTGGACATAGACAGACAGTGCGGACAGAGACTAACAGTGCGGACAGAGACTCACCACGCGGACAGAGACTGACAGTGCGGACAGAGACTAACAGTGCGGACAAAGACTGACAGGGCGGACGGAGACTGACAGTGCAGAAAGGGAGTGACATTGCGGACATTGACTGACAGTGCATACATAGACTGATAGTCCGGACAGTGACTGACAGTGCGGATATTGACTGACAGTGCGAACAGAGGCTAACAGTGCGGACAGAGTCTGACCATGCGGGCAGAGACGGACAGTGTTGACAGAGACTAACAGTGTGGAAAGACACTGACAGTCCGGACATGGACTGACAGTGCGGACATAGACTGACAGTGCGGACATAGACTGACAGTGCGGACATAGACTGACAGTGCGGACGTAGACTGACAGTGTGGACATAGACTGACACTGCGGACATAGATTGACAGTGCGGACATAGATTGACAGTGTGGACAGAGACTAACAGTTCGGACAGAGACTGAGAGGGTGGATGGAGACTGACAGTGCAGAAAGGGACTGACATTGCAGACATAGACTGATAGTCCGGAGAGAGACTGACAGTGCGGAAATAGACTGACAGTGCGGACAGAGACTAACAGTGCGGACAGAGTCTGACCACACGGACAGAGACTGACAGTGCAGACAGAGACTAACATTGCGGACAGACACAGACAGTCCGGACATAGACTGACAGTGCGACAGAGACTGACAGTGCGGACAGAGACTGACAGTGTGGACATAGACTGTCAATGCGGACATAGACTGTCAATGCGGACATAGAGTGACAGTGTGGACATAGACTGATACTCCGATCAGAGACTGACAGTGCAGACAGAGACTGACAGTGCGGAAATAGACTGACAGTGCGGACAGAGACTGGCAATCCGGACATAGACTGACAGTGCGGACAGAGACAGACAGTGCGGACATAGACTGACAATGCGGACATAGACTGACAGTGCGGACGTAGACTGACAGTGTGGACTTAGACTGACAGTGCGGACATAGACTGACAGTGTGGACAGAGACTAACAGTGCGGACAGAGACTGACAGGGTGGATGGAGACTGACAGTGCAGAAAGGGACTGACATTGCGGACATAGACTGACAGTCCGGACAGAGACTGACAGTGCGGAAATAGACTGACAGTGCGGACAGAGACTGACAGTGCAGACAGAAAGTAACAGTGCGGACAGACACAGACAGTCCGGACATCGACTGACAGTGCGGACATTGTCCGACAGTGCGGACAGAGACTAACAGTGCGGACAGAGACTGACAGTGCGGACATAGACTGACAGTGCGGACATAGACTGACAGTGCAGACATAGACTGACAGTGCGGACATAGACTGCTGACGCGGGAAGAGACTGACAGTGCGGACAGAGACTGGCAGTCCGGACATAGACTGACAGTGCGGACATAGACTGACAGTGCAGACATAGACTGACAGTGCAGACATAGACTGACAGTGCGGACATAGACTGATAGTCCGGACAGTGCAGAAAGGGACTGACATTGCGGACAATGATTGACATTGCGGACAGTGATTGAGAATGCGGACTGGGATTTTAAGTGCAGAGAGGAATTGACAGTGCAGACAGGGATTGACACTGTGCACTGGGATTAACATTGCGGACAGGGATTGACAGCGTGGACATAGACTGACAGTGCGGACACAGACTGACAATGCGGACAGAGATTAACAGTACAGACAGAGATTGACAGTGTGGAAAGAGACTGGCAGTGGGGAAAGAAAATGACAGTGCAGACAGTGACTGACTGTGCAGACAGTGACTGACTGTGGAAACGGACAGAGAGTGCGGACATAGAGTGACAGTGCGGATATAGACTGACAGTGCGGACATAGACTGATAGTGCGGACAGAGACTGACAGTGTGGACAGAGACTGATACTCCGGACAGAGACGGACAGTGCGGACATAGACTGACAATACGGACAGAGACTGACAGTGCGGACATAGACTCAGAGTGTGGACATAGACAGACAGTGCGGACAGAGACTGACAGTGCGGACAGAGACTAACAGTGCGGACAGAGTGTGACCACTCGGACAGAGACGGACAGTGTTGACAGAGACTAACAGTGCGGACAGACACAGACAGTCCGGACATAGACTGACAGTGCGGACAGACACAGACAGTCCGGACATAGACTGACCGTGCGGACAGAGATTGACAGTGTGGACATAGACTGTCAATGCGGACATCGACTGACAGTGCGGACATAGACTGACAGTGCGGACATTGACTGACAGTGCGGACATAGACTGACAGTGCGGACATAGACTGACAGTGCGGACATAGACTGACAGTGCGGACATAGACTGACGACGCGGGAAGAGACTGACAGTGCAGACAGAGTCTGACAGTGCGGACAGAGACGAACAGTGCGGACAGAGACTGGCAGTCCGGACATTGACTGACAGTGCAGACATAGACTGACAGTGCAGACATAGACTGATAGTCCGGACAGTGCAGAAAGGGACTGACATTGCGGACAATGATTGACATTGCGGACAGTGATTGAGAGTGCGGACTGGGATTTTAAGTGCAGACAGGGATTGACACTGCGCACTGGGATTAACATTGCGGACAGGGATTGACAGCGTGCACATAGACTGACAGTGCGGACACAGTCTGACAATGCGGACAGAGATTAACAGTACAGACAGAGATTGACAGTGTGGAAAGAGACTGGCAGTGGGGAAAGAAAATGACAGTGCAGACAGTGACTGACAGTGCAGAAAGTGAATGACTGTGGAAACGGACAGAGAGTGCGGACATAGAGTGGCAGTGCGGATATAGACTGATACTCCGGACATATACTGACAGTGCGGACAGAGACTGACAGTGCGGACAGAGACTGACAGTGCGGACATAGACTGACAGTGTGGAAAGAGACAGACAGTGCGGACAGAGACTAACAGTGCGGACAGAGACTCACCACGCGGACAGAGACTGACAGTGCGGACAGAGACTAACAGTGCGGACAAAGACTGACAGGGCGGACGGAGAATGATAGTCCGGACAGTGACTGACAGTGCGGACATAGACTAACAGTGTGGAAAGAGACTGGCAGTCCGGACATAGACTGACAATGCGGACATAGACTGACAGTGTGGACAGAGACTAACAGTGCGGACAGAGACTAACAGTGCGGACAGAGACTGACAGTGCGGAAATAGACTGGCAGTCCAGACATAGACTGAAAGTGCGGACAGAGACAGACAGTGCGGACACAGACTGACAGTGCGGACATAGAATGACAGTGTGGACAGAGACAGACAGTGCGGACAGAGACTAACAGTGCGGACAGAGACTCACCACGCAGACAGAGACTGGCAGTGCGGACATAGACTGACAGTGCGGACATAGAGTGATAGTCCGGACAGTGCAGAAAGGGACTGACGTTGCGGACAATGATTGACATTGCGGACAGTGATTGAGAGTGCGGACTGGGATTTTCAGTGCAGAGAGGGATTGACAGTGCAGACAGGTATTGACAGCGTGCACTGGGATTAACAGTGCGGACAGAAACTGACAGTGCGGACATGGAATGACAGTGCGGACAGAGACTGACAGTGCGGACATAGACTGACATTGCGGACAGAGACTAACAGTGTGGAAAGAGACTGACCACGCGGACAGAGACTGACAGTGCGGACAAAGACTAACAGTGCGGACAGAGATTGGCAGTCCGGACATAGACTGACAGTGCAGACAGAGACTGACAGTGCGGACATAGACTGACAATGCGGACATAGTCTGACAGTGCGGACATAGACTGACAGTGCGGACAGAGACTGGCAGTCCGGACATAGACTGACAGTGCAGACAGAGACTGACAGTGCGGACATAGACTGACAATGCGGACATAGTCTGACAGTGCGGACATAGACTGACAGTGCAGAAAAAGACTGACAGTGCGGACAGAGACTAACAGTGCGGACAGAGTCTGGTCACACGGACAGAGACTGACAGTGCAGACAGAGAGTAACAGTGCGGACAGACACAGACAGTCCGGACATAGACTGACAGTGCAGACAGAGACTGACAGTGTGGACATAGACTGTCAATTTGGACATAGACTGACAGTGCGGACATTGACTGACCACGCGGACAGAGACTGACAGTGCGGACAGAGACTAACAGTGCGGACAGAGACTGACAGTGCGGACAGAGACTAACAGTGCGGACATAGACTGACAGTGCGGACAGAGACTAACAGTGTGGAAAGAGACTGACCACGCGGACAGAGACTGACAGTGCGGACAAAGACTAACAGTGCGGACAGAGACTGGCAGTCCGGACATAGACTGACAGTGCAGACAGAGACTGACAGTGCGGACATAGACTGACAATGCGGACATAGTCTGACAGTGCGGACATAGACTGACAGTGCAGAAATAGACTGGCAGTGCGGACATAGACTGACAGTGCGGACATAGAGTGATAGTCCGGACAGTGCAGAAAGGGACTGACGTTGCGGACAATGATTGACATTGCGGACAGTGATTGAGAGTGCGGACTGGGATTTTCAGTGCAGAGAGGGATTGAGAGTGCAGAAAGGGATTGACAGCGTGCACTGGGATTAACAGTGCGGACAGGGATTGACAGTGTGGACATAGACTGACAGTGCGGACAGAGACTGACAAAGCGGACACAGACTGACAGTGCAGACAGTGACAGTCAGTGCGGACAGAGAGTAACAGTACAGACAGAGACTGACAGTGCGGACATAGTCTGACAGTGCGGTCATAGTCTGACAGTGTGGACATAGACAGACAGTGCGGACAGAGACTAACAGTGCGGACAGAGACTCACCACGCGGACGGAGACTGACAGTGCGGACAGAGACTAACAGTGCGGACAAAGACTGACAGGGTGGACGGAGACTGACAGTGCAGAAAGGGACTGACATTGCGGACATTGACAGACAGTGCGGACATAGACTGATAGTCCGGACAGTGACTGACAGTGCGGACATTGACTGACAGTGCGAACAGAGGCTAACAGTGCGGACAGAGTCTGACCACGCAGACAGAGATGGACAGTGTTGACAGAGACTAACAGTGCGGACAGAAACTGACAGTCCGGACATGGAATGACAGTGCGGACAGAGACTGACAGTGCGGACATAGACTGACATTGCGGACAGAGACTAACAGTGTGGAAAGAGACTGACCACGCGGACAGAGACTGACAGTGCGGACAAAGACTAACAGTGCGGACAGAGACTGGCAGTCCGGACATAGACTGACAGTGCGGACAGAGACTAACAGTGCGGACAGAGTCTGGCCACACGGACAGAGACTGACAGTGCAGACAGAGAGTAACAGTGCGGACAGACACAGACAGTCCGGACATAGACTGACAGTGCGGACAGACACAGACAGTCCGGACATAGACTGACAGTGCAGACAGAGACTGACAGTGTGGACATAGACTGTCAATTTGGACATAGACTGACAGTGCGGACATTGACTGACAGTGCGGACATAGACTGACAGTGCAGACAGAGACTGACAGTGTGGACATAGACTGTCAATTTGGACATAGACTGACAGTGCGGACATCGACTGACAGTGCGGACATAGACTGACGACGCGGGAAGAGACTGACGACGCGGGACGAGACTGACAGTGCGGACAGAGACTAACAGTGCGGACAGAGACTGGCATTCCGGACATAGACTGACAGTGCGGACATCGACTGACAGTGCGGACATAGAGTGATAGTCCGGACAGTGCAGAAAGGGACGGACATTGCGGACAATGATTGACATTGCGGACAGTGATTGAGAGTGCGGACTGGGATTTTCAGTGAAGAGAGGGATTGACAGTGCAGACAGGGATTGATACTGCGCACTGGGATTAACATTGCGGACAGGTATTGACAGCGTGCACATAGACTGACAGTGCGGACACAGTCTGACAATGCGGACAGAGACTAACAGTGTGGAAAGAGACTGGCAGTCCGGACATAGACTGACAATGACGACATAGTCTGACAGTGCGGACATAGACTGACAGTGCGGACATAGACTGACAGTGTGGACAGAGACTGACAGTGTGGACAGAGACAGAAAGTGCGGACAGAGACTGACAGTGCGGACATAGTCTGACAGTGCGGACATAGACTGACAGTGCGTACAGAGACTGACAGTGTGGACAGAGACAGAAAATGCGGACAGAGACTAACAGTGCGGACAGAGACTCACCACGCGGACAGAGACTAACAGTGCGGACAAAGACTGACAGGGCGGACGGAGACTGACAGTGCGGACATAGACTGACAGTATGGACAGAGACGAACAGTGCGGACAGAGACTGACAGGGTGGATGGAGACCGGCAGTGCAGAAAGGGACAGACATTGCGGACATAGACTGATAGTCCGGACAAAGACTGACAGTGCGGAAATAGACTGACAGTGCGGACAGAGTCTGACCACACGGACAGAGACTGACAGTGCAGACAGAGACTAACAGTGCGGACAGACACAGACAGTCCGGACATAGACTGATACTCCGGACAGAGACTGACAGTGCAGAAATAGACTGACAGTGCGGACATAGACTGACAGTGCGGACAGAGACTAACAGTGTGGAAAGAGACTGACCACGCGGACAGAGACTGACAGTGCGGACAAAGACTAACAGTGCGGACAGAGACTGGCAGTCCGGACATAGACTGACAATGGGGACATAGTCTGACAGTGCGGACATAGACTGACAGTGCAGAAATAGACTGGCAGTGCGGACATAGAGTGATAGTCCGGACAGTGCAGAAAGGGACTGACGTTGCGGACAATGATTGACATTGCGTACAGTGATTGAGAGTGCGGACTGGGATTTTCAGTGCAGAGAGGGATTGAAAGTGCAGACAGGGATTGACAGCGTGCACTGGGATTAACAGTGCGGATAGGGATTGACAGTGTGGACATAGACTGACAGCGTGGACAGAGACAGACAAAGCGGACACAGACTGACAGTGCAGACAGTGACAGACAGTGCGGACAGAGACTAACAGTACAGACAGAGATTGACAGTGTGGAAAGAGACTGGCAGTGGGGACTGAAAATGACAGTGCAGACAGAGACTGACAGTGCAGAAAGCGAATGACTGTGGAAACGGACAGAGAGTGCGGACATAGACTGACAGTGCGGATATAGACTGACAGTGCGGACAGAGACTAACAGTGTCTAAAGAGACTGACCACGCAGACAGAGACTGACAGTGCGGACAAAGACAAACAGTGCAGACAGAGACTGGCAGTCCGGACATAGACTGACAGTGCGGACTGAGATAGACAGTGCGGACATAGACTGACAATGCGGACATAGACTGACAGTGCGGACATAGAATGACAGTGCGGACATAGACTGACAATGCGGACATAGACTGACAGTGTGGACATAGACTGACAGTGCGGACATAGAATGACAGTGTGGACACAGACTGACAGTGCGGGCATAGACTGACAGTGTGAACAGAGACGAACAGTGCGGACAGAGACTGACAGGGTGGATGGAGACTGACAGTGCAGAACGGGACTGACATTGCAGACATCGACTGATAGTCCGGACAGTGACTGACAGTCCGGACAGAGACTGACAGTGCGGAAATAGACTGGCAGTCCAGACATAGACTGAAAGTGCGAACAGAGACTGATAGTCCGGACATTGATTGACATTGCGGAAATTGATTGAGAATGCGGACTGGGATTTTCAGTGAAGAGAGGGATTGACAGTGCAGACAGGGATTGATACTGCGCACTGGGATTAACATTGCGGACAGGGATTGACAGCGTGCACATAGACTGACAGTGCGGACAGAGACTGACAGTGCGGACACAGTCTGACAATGCGGACGGAGATTCACAGTACAGACAGAGATTGACAGTGTGGAAAGAGACTGGCAGTGGGGAAAGAAAATGACATTGCAGACAGTGACTGACTGTGCAGAAAGTGAATGACTGTGGAAACGGACAGAGAGTGCGGACATAGAGTGACAGTGTGGACATAGACTGATACTCCGGACAGAGACGGACAGTGCGGACAGAGACTGACAGTGCGGAAATAGACTGACAGTGCGGACAGAGACTGACAGTGTGGACATAGACTGACAGTGCGGACATAGACTGACAATGCGGACATAGACTGACAGTGTGGACAGAGACTAACAGTGCGGACAGAGACTAACAGTGCGGACAGAGACTGACAGTGTGGATGGAGACTGACAGTGCAGAACGGGACTGACATTGCAGACATAGACTGATAGTCCGGACAGTGACTGACAGTCCGGACAGAGACTGAGAGTGCGGAAATAGACTGGTAGTCCAGACATAGACTGAAAGTGCGGACAGAGACAGACAGTGCGGACAGAGACTGACAATGCGGACATAGACTGATAGTCCGGACAGAGACTGACAGTGCGGAAATAGACTGACAGTGTGGACAGAGTCTGACCACACGGACAGAGACTGACAGTGCGGACAGACACAGACAGTCCGGACATAGACTGATACTCCGGACAGAGACTGACAACGCGGACACAGACTGACAGTGCGGACAGTGACTGACAGTGCAGACAGAGACTAACAGTACAGACAGAGATTGACAGTGTGGAAAGAGACTGGCAGTGGGGACTGAAAATGACAGTGCAGACAGAGACTGACAGTGCAGAAAGAGAATGACTGTGGAAACGGACAGAGAGTGCGGACATAGAGTGACAGTACGGACATAGACTGATAGTCCGGACAGAGACTGACAGTGCGGACAAAGAGTGACAGTGCGGACATAGACTGACAGTGCACACAGAGACTAACAGTGCGGAAATAGACTGACAGTGTGGACAGAGTCTGACCACACGGACAGAGACTAACTGTGCGGACAGACACAGACAGTCCGGACATAGACTGATACTCCGGACAGAGACTGACAACGCGGATCAGACTGACAGTGCGGACAGAGACTAACAGTGTGGAAAGAGACTGGCAGTGGGGACTGAAAATGACAGTGCAGACAGAGACTGACAGTGCAGAAAGAGAATGACTGTGGAAACGGACAGAGAGTGCGGACATAGAGTGACAGTACGGACATAGACTGATAGTCTGGACAGAGACTGACAGTGCGGACAAAGAGTGACAGTGCGGACATAGACTGACAGTGCGGACAGAGACTAACAGTGTGGACAGAGACTGACCACGCGGACAGAGACTGACAGTGCGGACAAAGAATAACAGTGCGAACAGAGACTGGCAGTCAGGACATAGACTGACAGTGCGGACAGAGACTGACAGTGTGGATAGAGACTAACAGTGCGGACAGAGACTGACCACGCGGACAGAGATTAACAGTACAGACAGAGATTGACAGTGTGGAAAGAGACTGGCAGTGGGGAAAGAAAATGACAGTGCAGACAGTGACTGACTGTGCAGAAAGTGAATGACTGTGCAGAAAGTGAATGACTGTGGAAACGGAGAGAGAGTGCGGACATAGAGTGACAGTGTGGACATAGACTGATACTCCGGACAGAGACGGACAGTGCGGACATAGACTGACAATACGGACAGAGACTGACAGTGCGGACATAGACTCAGAGTGTGGACATAGACAGACAGTGCGGACAGAGACTGACAGTGCGGACAGAGACTAACAGTGCGGACAGAGTGTGACCACTCGGACAGAGACGGACAGTGTTGACAGAGACTAACAGTGCGGACAGACACAGACAGTCCGGACATAGACTGACAGTGCGGACAGACACAGACAGTCCGGACATAGACTGACCGTGCGGACAGAGATTGACAGTGTGGTCATAGACTGTCAATGCGGACATCGACTGACAGTGCGGACATAGACTGACAGTGCGGTCATAGTCTGACAGTGTGGACATAGACAGACAGTGCGGACAGAGACTAACAGTGCGGACAGAGACTCACCACGCGGACGGAGACTGACAGTGCGGACGGAGACTGACAGGGCGGACGGAGACTGACAGTGCAGAAAGGGACTGACATTGCGGACATTGACAGACAGTGCGGACATAGACTGATAGTCCGGACAGTGCAGAAAGGGACTGACGTTGCGGACAATGATTCACATTGCGGACAGTGATTGAGAGTGCGGACTGGGATTTTCAGTGCAGAGAGGGATTGACAGTGCAGACAGGGATTGACAGCGTGCACTGGGATTAACAGTGCGGACAGAGACTGACAGTGCGGACATAGACTGACATTGCGGACAGAGACTAACAGTGTGGAAAGAGACTGACCACGCGGACAGAGACTGACAGTGCGGACAAAGACTAACAGTGCGGACAGAGACTGGCAGTCCGGACATCGACTGACAGTGCAGACAGAGACTGACAGTGCGGACAGAGACTCACCACGCGGACGGAGACTGACAGTGCGGACGGAGACTGACAGGGCGGACGGAGACTGACAGTGCAGAAAGGGACTGACATTGCGGACATTGACAGACAGTGCGGACATAGACTGATAGTCCGGACAGTGCAGAAAGGGACTGACGTTGCGGACAATGATTGACATTGCGGACAGTGATTGAGAGTGCGGACTGGGATTTTCAGTGCAGAGAGGGATTGACAGTGCAGACAGGGATTGACAGCGTGCACTGGGATTAACAGTGCGGACAGAGACTGACAGTGCGGACATAGACTGACATTGCGGACAGAGACTAACAGTGTGGAAAGAGACTGACCACGCGGACAGAGACTGACAGTGCGGACAAAGACTAACAGTGCGGACAGAGACTGGCAGTCCGGACATCGACTGACAGTGCAGACAGAGACTGACAGTGCGGACATAGACTGACAATGCGGACATAGTCTGACAGTGCGGACATAGACTGACAGTGCAGAAAAAGACTGACAGTGTGGACAGAGACTAACAGTGCGGACAGAGTCTGGCCACACGGACAGAGACTGACAGTGCAGACAGAGAGTAACAGTGCGGACAGACACAGACAGTCCGGACATAGACTGACAGTGCGGACAGACACAGACAGTCCGGACATAGACTGACAGTGCAGACAGAGACTGACAGTGTGGACATAGACTGTCAATTTGGACATAGACTGACAGTGCGGACTTTGACTGACAGTGCGGACATAGACTGACAGTGCGGTCATCGACTAACAGTGCGGACATAGACTGACAGTGCGGACAGAGACTAACAGTGTGGAAAGAGACTGACCACGCGGACAGAGACTGACAGTGCGGACAAAGACTAACAGTGCGGACAGAGACTGGCAGTCCGGACATAGACTGACAGTGCAGACAGAGACTGGCAGTCCGGACATAGACTGACAGTGCAGACAGAGACTGACAGTGCGGACAAAGACTAACAGTGCGGACAGAGACTGGCAGTCCGGACAGAGACTGACAGTGTGGACAGAGACTGATACTCCGGACAGAGACGGACAGTGCGGACATAGACTGACAATACGGACAGAGACTGACAGTGCGGACATAGACTCAGAGTGTGGACATAGACAGACAGTGCGGACAGAGACTGACAGTGCGGACAGAGACTAACAGTGCGGACAGAGTGTGACCACTCGGACAGAGACGGACAGTGTTGACAGAGACTAACAGTGCGGACAGACACAGACAGTCCGGACATAGACTGACAGTGCGGACAGACACAGACAGTCCGGACATAGACTGACCGTGCGGACAGAGATTGACAGTGTGGACATAGACTGTCAATGCGGACATCGACTGACAGTGCGGACATAGACTGACAGTGCGGACATTGACTGACAGTGCGGACATAGACTGACAGTGCGGACATAGACTGACAGTGCGGACATAGACTGACAGTGCGGACATAGACTGACGACGCGGGAAGAGACTGACAGTGCAGACAGAGTCTGACAGTGCGGACAGAGACGAACAGTGCGGACAGAGACTGGCAGTCCGGACATTGACTGACAGTGCAGACATAGACTGACAGTGCAGACATAGACTGATAGTCCGGACAGTGCAGAAAGGGACTGACATTGCGGACAATGATTGACATTGCGGACAGTGATTGAGAGTGCGGACTGGGATTTTAAGTGCAGACAGGGATTGACACTGCGCACTGGGATTAACATTGCGGACAGGGATTGACAGCGTGCACATAGACTGACAGTGCGGACACAGTCTGACAATGCGGACAGAGATTAACAGTACAGACAGAGATTGACAGTGTGGAAAGAGACTGGCAGTGGGGAAAGAAAATGACAGTGCAGACAGTGACTGACAGTGCAGAAAGTGAATGACTGTGGAAACGGACAGAGAGTGCGGACATAGAGTGGCAGTGCGGATATAGACTGATACTCCGGACATATACTGACAGTGCGGACAGAGACTGACAGTGCGGACAGAGACTGACAGTGCGGACATAGACTGACAGTGTGGAAAGAGACAGACAGTGCGGACAGAGACTAACAGTGCGGACAGAGACTCACCACGCGGACAGAGACTGACAGTGCGGACAGAGACTAACAGTGCGGACAAAGACTGACAGGGCGGACGGAGAATGATAGTCCGGACAGTGACTGACAGTGCGGACATAGACTAACAGTGTGGAAAGAGACTGGCAGTCCGGACATAGACTGACAATGCGGACATAGACTGACAGTGTGGACAGAGACTAACAGTGCGGACAGAGACTAACAGTGCGGACAGAGACTGACAGTGCGGAAATAGACTGGCAGTCCAGACATAGACTGAAAGTGCGGACAGAGACAGACAGTGCGGACACAGACTGACAGTGCGGACATAGAATGACAGTGTGGACAGAGACAGACAGTGCGGACAGAGACTAACAGTGCGGACAGAGACTCACCACGCAGACAGAGACTGGCAGTGCGGACATAGACTGACAGTGCGGACATAGAGTGATAGTCCGGACAGTGCAGAAAGGGACTGACGTTGCGGACAATGATTGACATTGCGGACAGTGATTGAGAGTGCGGACTGGGATTTTCAGTGCAGAGAGGGATTGACAGTGCAGACAGGTATTGACAGCGTGCACTGGGATTAACAGTGCGGACAGAAACTGACAGTGCGGACATGGAATGACAGTGCGGACAGAGACTGACAGTGCGGACATAGACTGACATTGCGGACAGAGACTAACAGTGTGGAAAGAGACTGACCACGCGGACAGAGACTGACAGTGCGGACAAAGACTAACAGTGCGGACAGAGATTGGCAGTCCGGACATAGACTGACAGTGCAGACAGAGACTGACAGTGCGGACATAGACTGACAATGCGGACATAGTCTGACAGTGCGGACATAGACTGACAGTGCGGACAGAGACTGGCAGTCCGGACATAGACTGACAGTGCAGACAGAGACTGACAGTGCGGACATAGACTGACAATGCGGACATAGTCTGACAGTGCGGACATAGACTGACAGTGCAGAAAAAGACTGACAGTGCGGACAGAGACTAACAGTGCGGACAGAGTCTGGTCACACGGACAGAGACTGACAGTGCAGACAGAGAGTAACAGTGCGGACAGACACAGACAGTCCGGACATAGACTGACAGTGCAGACAGAGACTGACAGTGTGGACATAGACTGTCAATTTGGACATAGACTGACAGTGCGGACATTGACTGACCACGCGGACAGAGACTGACAGTGCGGACAGAGACTAACAGTGCGGACAGAGACTGACAGTGCGGACAGAGACTAACAGTGCGGACATAGACTGACAGTGCGGACAGAGACTAACAGTGTGGAAAGAGACTGACCACGCGGACAGAGACTGACAGTGCGGACAAAGACTAACAGTGCGGACAGAGACTGGCAGTCCGGACATAGACTGACAGTGCAGACAGAGACTGACAGTGCGGACATAGACTGACAATGCGGACATAGTCTGACAGTGCGGACATAGACTGACAGTGCAGAAATAGACTGGCAGTGCGGACATAGACTGACAGTGCGGACATAGAGTGATAGTCCGGACAGTGCAGAAAGGGACTGACGTTGCGGACAATGATTGACATTGCGGACAGTGATTGAGAGTGCGGACTGGGATTTTCAGTGCAGAGAGGGATTGAGAGTGCAGAAAGGGATTGACAGCGTGCACTGGGATTAACAGTGCGGACAGGGATTGACAGTGTGGACATAGACTGACAGTGCGGACAGAGACTGACAAAGCGGACACAGACTGACAGTGCAGACAGTGACAGTCAGTGCGGACAGAGAGTAACAGTACAGACAGAGACTGACAGTGCGGACATAGTCTGACAGTGCGGTCATAGTCTGACAGTGTGGACATAGACAGACAGTGCGGACAGAGACTAACAGTGCGGACAGAGACTCACCACGCGGACGGAGACTGACAGTGCGGACAGAGACTAACAGTGCGGACAAAGACTGACAGGGTGGACGGAGACTGACAGTGCAGAAAGGGACTGACATTGCGGACATTGACAGACAGTGCGGACATAGACTGATAGTCCGGACAGTGACTGACAGTGCGGACATTGACTGACAGTGCGAACAGAGGCTAACAGTGCGGACAGAGTCTGACCACGCAGACAGAGATGGACAGTGTTGACAGAGACTAACAGTGCGGACAGAAACTGACAGTCCGGACATGGAATGACAGTGCGGACAGAGACTGACAGTGCGGACATAGACTGACATTGCGGACAGAGACTAACAGTGTGGAAAGAGACTGACCACGCGGACAGAGACTGACAGTGCGGACAAAGACTAACAGTGCGGACAGAGACTGGCAGTCCGGACATAGACTGACAGTGCGGACAGAGACTAACAGTGCGGACAGAGTCTGGCCACACGGACAGAGACTGACAGTGCAGACAGAGAGTAACAGTGCGGACAGACACAGACAGTCCGGACATAGACTGACAGTGCGGACAGACACAGACAGTCCGGACATAGACTGACAGTGCAGACAGAGACTGACAGTGTGGACATAGACTGTCAATTTGGACATAGACTGACAGTGCGGACATTGACTGACAGTGCGGACATAGACTGACAGTGCAGACAGAGACTGACAGTGTGGACATAGACTGTCAATTTGGACATAGACTGACAGTGCGGACATCGACTGACAGTGCGGACATAGACTGACGACGCGGGAAGAGACTGACGACGCGGGACGAGACTGACAGTGCGGACAGAGACTAACAGTGCGGACAGAGACTGGCATTCCGGACATAGACTGACAGTGCGGACATCGACTGACAGTGCGGACATAGAGTGATAGTCCGGACAGTGCAGAAAGGGACGGACATTGCGGACAATGATTGACATTGCGGACAGTGATTGAGAGTGCGGACTGGGATTTTCAGTGAAGAGAGGGATTGACAGTGCAGACAGGGATTGATACTGCGCACTGGGATTAACATTGCGGACAGGTATTGACAGCGTGCACATAGACTGACAGTGCGGACACAGTCTGACAATGCGGACAGAGACTAACAGTGTGGAAAGAGACTGGCAGTCCGGACATAGACTGACAATGACGACATAGTCTGACAGTGCGGACATAGACTGACAGTGCGGACATAGACTGACAGTGTGGACAGAGACTGACAGTGTGGACAGAGACAGAAAGTGCGGACAGAGACTGACAGTGCGGACATAGTCTGACAGTGCGGACATAGACTGACAGTGCGTACAGAGACTGACAGTGTGGACAGAGACAGAAAATGCGGACAGAGACTAACAGTGCGGACAGAGACTCACCACGCGGACAGAGACTAACAGTGCGGACAAAGACTGACAGGGCGGACGGAGACTGACAGTGCGGACATAGACTGACAGTATGGACAGAGACGAACAGTGCGGACAGAGACTGACAGGGTGGATGGAGACCGGCAGTGCAGAAAGGGACAGACATTGCGGACATAGACTGATAGTCCGGACAAAGACTGACAGTGCGGAAATAGACTGACAGTGCGGACAGAGTCTGACCACACGGACAGAGACTGACAGTGCAGACAGAGACTAACAGTGCGGACAGACACAGACAGTCCGGACATAGACTGATACTCCGGACAGAGACTGACAGTGCAGAAATAGACTGACAGTGCGGACATAGACTGACAGTGCGGACAGAGACTAACAGTGTGGAAAGAGACTGACCACGCGGACAGAGACTGACAGTGCGGACAAAGACTAACAGTGCGGACAGAGACTGGCAGTCCGGACATAGACTGACAATGGGGACATAGTCTGACAGTGCGGACATAGACTGACAGTGCAGAAATAGACTGGCAGTGCGGACATAGAGTGATAGTCCGGACAGTGCAGAAAGGGACTGACGTTGCGGACAATGATTGACATTGCGTACAGTGATTGAGAGTGCGGACTGGGATTTTCAGTGCAGAGAGGGATTGAAAGTGCAGACAGGGATTGACAGCGTGCACTGGGATTAACAGTGCGGATAGGGATTGACAGTGTGGACATAGACTGACAGCGTGGACAGAGACAGACAAAGCGGACACAGACTGACAGTGCAGACAGTGACAGACAGTGCGGACAGAGACTAACAGTACAGACAGAGATTGACAGTGTGGAAAGAGACTGGCAGTGGGGACTGAAAATGACAGTGCAGACAGAGACTGACAGTGCAGAAAGCGAATGACTGTGGAAACGGACAGAGAGTGCGGACATAGACTGACAGTGCGGATATAGACTGACAGTGCGGACAGAGACTAACAGTGTCTAAAGAGACTGACCACGCAGACAGAGACTGACAGTGCGGACAAAGACAAACAGTGCAGACAGAGACTGGCAGTCCGGACATAGACTGACAGTGCGGACTGAGATAGACAGTGCGGACATAGACTGACAATGCGGACATAGACTGACAGTGCGGACATAGAATGACAGTGCGGACATAGACTGACAATGCGGACATAGACTGACAGTGTGGACATAGACTGACAGTGCGGACATAGAATGACAGTGTGGACACAGACTGACAGTGCGGGCATAGACTGACAGTGTGAACAGAGACGAACAGTGCGGACAGAGACTGACAGGGTGGATGGAGACTGACAGTGCAGAACGGGACTGACATTGCAGACATCGACTGATAGTCCGGACAGTGACTGACAGTCCGGACAGAGACTGACAGTGCGGAAATAGACTGGCAGTCCAGACATAGACTGAAAGTGCGAACAGAGACTGATAGTCCGGACATTGATTGACATTGCGGAAATTGATTGAGAATGCGGACTGGGATTTTCAGTGAAGAGAGGGATTGACAGTGCAGACAGGGATTGATACTGCGCACTGGGATTAACATTGCGGACAGGGATTGACAGCGTGCACATAGACTGACAGTGCGGACAGAGACTGACAGTGCGGACACAGTCTGACAATGCGGACGGAGATTCACAGTACAGACAGAGATTGACAGTGTGGAAAGAGACTGGCAGTGGGGAAAGAAAATGACATTGCAGACAGTGACTGACTGTGCAGAAAGTGAATGACTGTGGAAACGGACAGAGAGTGCGGACATAGAGTGACAGTGTGGACATAGACTGATACTCCGGACAGAGACGGACAGTGCGGACAGAGACTGACAGTGCGGAAATAGACTGACAGTGCGGACAGAGACTGACAGTGTGGACATAGACTGACAGTGCGGACATAGACTGACAATGCGGACATAGACTGACAGTGTGGACAGAGACTAACAGTGCGGACAGAGACTAACAGTGCGGACAGAGACTGACAGTGTGGATGGAGACTGACAGTGCAGAACGGGACTGACATTGCAGACATAGACTGATAGTCCGGACAGTGACTGACAGTCCGGACAGAGACTGAGAGTGCGGAAATAGACTGGTAGTCCAGACATAGACTGAAAGTGCGGACAGAGACAGACAGTGCGGACAGAGACTGACAATGCGGACATAGACTGATAGTCCGGACAGAGACTGACAGTGCGGAAATAGACTGACAGTGTGGACAGAGTCTGACCACACGGACAGAGACTGACAGTGCGGACAGACACAGACAGTCCGGACATAGACTGATACTCCGGACAGAGACTGACAACGCGGACACAGACTGACAGTGCGGACAGTGACTGACAGTGCAGACAGAGACTAACAGTACAGACAGAGATTGACAGTGTGGAAAGAGACTGGCAGTGGGGACTGAAAATGACAGTGCAGACAGAGACTGACAGTGCAGAAAGAGAATGACTGTGGAAACGGACAGAGAGTGCGGACATAGAGTGACAGTACGGACATAGACTGATAGTCCGGACAGAGACTGACAGTGCGGACAAAGAGTGACAGTGCGGACATAGACTGACAGTGCACACAGAGACTAACAGTGCGGAAATAGACTGACAGTGTGGACAGAGTCTGACCACACGGACAGAGACTAACTGTGCGGACAGACACAGACAGTCCGGACATAGACTGATACTCCGGACAGAGACTGACAACGCGGATCAGACTGACAGTGCGGACAGAGACTAACAGTGTGGAAAGAGACTGGCAGTGGGGACTGAAAATGACAGTGCAGACAGAGACTGACAGTGCAGAAAGAGAATGACTGTGGAAACGGACAGAGAGTGCGGACATAGAGTGACAGTACGGACATAGACTGATAGTCTGGACAGAGACTGACAGTGCGGACAAAGAGTGACAGTGCGGACATAGACTGACAGTGCGGACAGAGACTAACAGTGTGGACAGAGACTGACCACGCGGACAGAGACTGACAGTGCGGACAAAGAATAACAGTGCGAACAGAGACTGGCAGTCAGGACATAGACTGACAGTGCGGACAGAGACTGACAGTGTGGATAGAGACTAACAGTGCGGACAGAGACTGACCACGCGGACAGAGATTAACAGTACAGACAGAGATTGACAGTGTGGAAAGAGACTGGCAGTGGGGAAAGAAAATGACAGTGCAGACAGTGACTGACTGTGCAGAAAGTGAATGACTGTGCAGAAAGTGAATGACTGTGGAAACGGAGAGAGAGTGCGGACATAGAGTGACAGTGTGGACATAGACTGATACTCCGGACAGAGACGGACAGTGCGGACATAGACTGACAATACGGACAGAGACTGACAGTGCGGACATAGACTCAGAGTGTGGACATAGACAGACAGTGCGGACAGAGACTGACAGTGCGGACAGAGACTAACAGTGCGGACAGAGTGTGACCACTCGGACAGAGACGGACAGTGTTGACAGAGACTAACAGTGCGGACAGACACAGACAGTCCGGACATAGACTGACAGTGCGGACAGACACAGACAGTCCGGACATAGACTGACCGTGCGGACAGAGATTGACAGTGTGGTCATAGACTGTCAATGCGGACATCGACTGACAGTGCGGACATAGACTGACAGTGCGGTCATAGTCTGACAGTGTGGACATAGACAGACAGTGCGGACAGAGACTAACAGTGCGGACAGAGACTAACAGTGCGGACAGAGACTCACCACGCGGACGGAGACTGACAGTGCGGACGGAGACTGACAGGGCGGACGGAGACTGACAGTGCAGAAAGGGACTGACATTGCGGACATTGACAGACAGTGCGGACATAGACTGATAGTCCGGACAGTGCAGAAAGGGACTGACGTTGCGGACAATGATTCACATTGCGGACAGTGATTGAGAGTGCGGACTGGGATTTTCAGTGCAGAGAGGGATTGACAGTGCAGACAGGGATTGACAGCGTGCACTGGGATTAACAGTGCGGACAGAGACTGACAGTGCGGACATAGACTGACATTGCGGACAGAGACTAACAGTGTGGAAAGAGACTGACCACGCGGACAGAGACTGACAGTGCGGACAAAGACTAACAGTGCGGACAGAGACTGGCAGTCCGGACATCGACTGACAGTGCAGACAGAGACTGACAGTGCGGACAGAGACTCACCACGCGGACGGAGACTGACAGTGCGGACGGAGACTGACAGGGCGGACGGAGACTGACAGTGCAGAAAGGGACTGACATTGCGGACATTGACAGACAGTGCGGACATAGACTGATAGTCCGGACAGTGCAGAAAGGGACTGACGTTGCGGACAATGATTGACATTGCGGACAGTGATTGAGAGTGCGGACTGGGATTTTCAGTGCAGAGAGGGATTGACAGTGCAGACAGGGATTGACAGCGTGCACTGGGATTAACAGTGCGGACAGAGACTGACAGTGCGGACATAGACTGACATTGCGGACAGAGACTAACAGTGTGGAAAGAGACTGACCACGCGGACAGAGACTGACAGTGCGGACAAAGACTAACAGTGCGGACAGAGACTGGCAGTCCGGACATCGACTGACAGTGCAGACAGAGACTGACAGTGCGGACATAGACTGACAATGCGGACATAGTCTGACAGTGCGGACATAGACTGACAGTGCAGAAAAAGACTGACAGTGTGGACAGAGACTAACAGTGCGGACAGAGTCTGGCCACACGGACAGAGACTGACAGTGCAGACAGAGAGTAACAGTGCGGACAGACACAGACAGTCCGGACATAGACTGACAGTGCGGACAGACACAGACAGTCCGGACATAGACTGACAGTGCAGACAGAGACTGACAGTGTGGACATAGACTGTCAATTTGGACATAGACTGACAGTGCGGACTTTGACTGACAGTGCGGACATAGACTGACAGTGCGGTCATCGACTAACAGTGCGGACATAGACTGACAGTGCGGACAGAGACTAACAGTGTGGAAAGAGACTGACCACGCGGACAGAGACTGACAGTGCGGACAAAGACTAACAGTGCGGACAGAGACTGGCAGTCCGGACATAGACTGACAGTGCAGACAGAGACTGGCAGTCCGGACATAGACTGACAGTGCAGACAGAGACTGACAGTGCGGACAAAGACTAACAGTGCGGACAGAGACTGGCAGTCCGGACAGAGACTGACAGTGCACACAGAGACTAACAGTGCGGAAATAGACTGACAGTGTGGACAGAGTCTGACCACACGGACAGAGACTAACAGTGCGGACAGACACAGACAGTCCGGACATAGACTGATACTCCGGACAGAGACTGACAACGCGGATACAGACTGACAGTGCGGACAGAGACTAACAGTGTGGAAAGAGACTGGCAGTGGGGACTGAAAATGACAGTGCAGACAGAGACTGACAGTGCAGAAAGAGAATGACTGTGGAAACGGACAGAGAGTGCGGACATAGAGTGACAGTACGGACATAGACTGATAGTCTGGACAGAGACTGACAGTGCGGACAAAGAGTGACAGTGCGGACATAGACTGACAGTGCGGACAGAGACTAACAGTGTGGACAGAGACTGACCACGCGGACAGAGACTGACAGTGCGGACAAAGAATAACAGTGCGAACAGAGACTGGCAGTCAGGACATAGACTGACAGTGCGGACATAGACTGACAGTGTGGATAGAGACTAACAGTGCGGACAGAGACTGACCACGCGGACAGAGATTAACAGTACAGACAGAGATTGACAGTGTGGAAAGAGACTGGCAGTGGGGAAAGAAAATGACAGTGCAGACAGTGACTGACTGTGCAGAAAGAGAATGACTGTGGAAACGGAGAGAGAGTGCGGACATAGAGTGACAGTGTGGACATAGACTGATACTCCGGACAGAGACGGACAGTGCGGACATAGACTGACAATACGGACAGAGACTGACAGTGCGGACACAGACTCAGAGTGTGGACAGAGACAGACAGTGCGGACAGAGACTGACAGTGCGGACAGAGACTAACAGTGCGGACAGAGTGTGACCACTCGGACAGAGACGGACAGTGTTGACAGAGACTAACAGTGCGGACAGACACAGACAGTCCGGACATAGACTGACCGTGCGGACAGAGATTGACAGTGTGGACATAGACTGTCAATGCGGACATAGACTGACAGTGCGGACATAGACTGACAGTGCGGACATAGACTGACGACGCGGGAAGAGACTGACAGTGCGGACAGAGTCTGACAGTGCGGACAGAGACGAACAGTGCGGACAGAGACTGGCAGTCCGGACATTGACTGACAGTGCGGACATAGACTGACAGTGCAGACATAGACTGACAGTGCAGACATAGACTGATAGTCCGGACAGTGCAGAAAGGGACTGACATTGCGGACAATGATTGACATTGCAGACAGTGATTGAGAGTGCGGACTGGGATTTGAAGTGCAGACAGGGATTGACACTGCGCACTGGGATTAACATTGCGGACAGGGATTGACAGCGTGCACATAGACTGACAGTGCGGACACAGTCTGACAATGCGGACAGAGATTAACAGTACAGACAGAGATTGACAGTGTGGAAAGAGACTGGCAGTGGGGAAAGAAAATGACAGTGCAGACAGAGACTGACAGTGCAGAAAGCGAATGACTGTGGAAACGGACAGAGAGTGCGGACATAGAGTGACAGTCCGGACATATACGGACAGTGCGGACAGAGACTGACAGTGCGGACATAGACTGACAGTGCGGACATAGACTGACAGTGTGGAAAGAGACAGACAGTGCGGACAGAGACTAACAGTGCGGACAGAGACTCACCACGCGGACAGAGACTGACAGTGCGGACAGAGACTAACAGTGCGGACAAAGACTGACAGGGCGGACGGAGAATGATAGTCCGGACAGTGACTGACAGTGCGGACATAGACTAACAGTGTGGAAAGAGACTGGCAGTCCGGACATAGACTGACAATGCGGACATAGACTGACAGTGTGGACAGAGACTAACAGTGCGGACAGAGACTAACAGTGCGGACAGAGACTGACAGTGCGGAAATAGACTGGCAGTCCAGACATAGACTGAAAGTGCGGACAGAGACAGACAGTGCGGACATAGACTGACAGTGCGGACATAGAATGACAGTGTGGACAGAGACAGACAGTGCGGACAGAGACTAACAGTGCGGACAGAGACTCACCACGCAGACAGAGACTGGCAGTGCGGACATAGACTGACAGTGCGGACATAGAGTGATAGTCCGGACAGTGCAGAAAGGGACTGACGTTGCGGACAATGATTGACATTGCGGACAGTGATTGAGAGTGCGGACTGGGATTTTCAGTGCAGAGAGGGAATGACAGTGCAGACAGGGATTGACAGCGTGCACTGGGATTAACAGTGCGGACAGAAACTGACAGTGCGGACATGGAATGACAGTGCGGACAGAGACTGACAGTGCGGACATAGACTGACATTGCGGACAGAGACTAACAGTGTGGAAAGAGACTGACCACGCGGACAGAGACTGACAGTGCGGACAAAGACGAACAGTGCGGACAGAGATTGGCAGTCCGGACATAGACTGACAGTGCAGACAGAGACTGACAGTGCGGACATAGACTGACAATGCGGACATAGTCTGACAGTGCGGACATAGACTGACAGTGCGGACAGAGACTGGCAGTCCGGACATAGACTGACAGTGCAGACAGAGACTGACAGTGCGGACATAGACTGACAATGCGGACATAGTCTGACAGTGCGGACATAGACTGACAGTGCAGAAAAAGACTGACAGTGCGGACAGAGACTAACAGTGCGGACAGAGTCTGGCCACACGGACAGAGACTGACAGTGCAGACAGAGAGTAACAGTGCGGACAGACACAGACAGTCCGGACATAGACTGACAGTGCGGACAGACACAGACAGTCCGGACATAGACTGACAGTGCAGACAGAGACTGACAGTGTGGACATAGACTGTCAATTTGGACATAGACTGACAGTGCGGACATTGACTGACCACGCGGACAGAGACTGACAGTGCGGACAAAGACTGACAGTGCGGACAGACACAGACAGTCCGGACATAGACTGACAGTGCAGACAGAGACTGACAGTGCGGACATAGACTGACAATGCGGACATAGTCTGACAGTGCGGACATAGACTGACAGTGCAGAAATAGACTGGCAGTGCGGACATAGACTGACAGTGTGGACATAGAGTGATAGTCCGGACAGTGCAGAAAAGGACTGACGTTGCGGACAATGATTGACATTGCGGACAGTGATTGAGAGTGCGGACTGGGATTTTCAGTGCAGAGAGGGATTGACAGTGCAGACAGGGATTGACAGCGTGCACTGGGATTAACAGTGCGGACAGGGATTGACAGTGTGGACATAGACTGACAGTGCGGACAGAGACTGACAAAGCGGACACAGACTGACAGTGCAGACAGTGACAGTCAGTGCGGACAGAGAGTAACAGTACAGACAGAAATTGACAGTGCGGACATAGTCTGACAGTGCGGTCATAGACTGACAGTGCGGACATAGTCTGACAGTGCGGTCATAGTCTGACAGTGTGGACATAGACAGACAGTGCGGACAGAGACTAACAGTGCGGACAGAGACTCACCACGCGGACGGAGACTGGCAGTGCGGACATAGACTGACAGTGCGGACATAGAGTGATAGTCCGGACAGTGCAGAAAGGGACTGACGTTGCGGACAATGATTGACATTGCGGACAGTGATTGAGAGTGCGGACTGGGATTTTCAGTGCAGAGAGGGAATGACAGTGCAGACAGGGATTGACAGCGTGCACTGGGATTAACAGTGCGGACAGAAACTGACAGTGCGGACATGGAATGACAGTGCGGACAGAGACTGACAGTGCGGACATAGACTGACATTGCGGACAGAGACTAACAGTGTGGAAAGAGACTGACCACGCGGACAGAGACTGACAGTGCGGACAAAGACGAACAGTGCGGACAGAGATTGGCAGTCCGGACATAGACTGACAGTGCAGACAGAGACTGACAGTGCGGACATAGACTGACAATGCGGACATAGTCTGACAGTGCGGACATAGACTGACAGTGCGGACAGAGACTGGCAGTCCGGACATAGACTGACAGTGCAGACAGAGACTGACAGTGCGGACATAGACTGACAATGCGGACATAGTCTGACAGTGCGGACATAGACTGACAGTGCAGAAAAAGACTGACAGTGCGGACAGAGACTAACAGTGCGGACAGAGTCTGGCCACACGGACAGAGACTGACAGTGCAGACAGAGAGTAACAGTGCGGACAGACACAGACAGTCCGGACATAGACTGACAGTGCGGACAGACACAGACAGTCCGGACATAGACTGACAGTGCAGACAGAGACTGACAGTGTGGACATAGACTGTCAATTTGGACATAGACTGACAGTGCGGACATTGACTGACCACGCGGACAGAGACTGACAGTGCGGACAAAGACTGACAGTGCGGACAGACACAGACAGTCCGGACATAGACTGACAGTGCAGACAGAGACTGACAGTGCGGACATAGACTGACAATGCGGACATAGTCTGACAGTGCGGACATAGACTGACAGTGCAGAAATAGACTGGCAGTGCGGACATAGACTGACAGTGTGGACATAGAGTGATAGTCCGGACAGTGCAGAAAAGGACTGACGTTGCGGACAATGATTGACATTGCGGACAGTGATTGAGAGTGCGGACTGGGATTTTCAGTGCAGAGAGGGATTGACAGTGCAGACAGGGATTGACAGCGTGCACTGGGATTAACAGTGCGGACAGGGATTGACAGTGTGGACATAGACTGACAGTGCGGACAGAGACTGACAAAGCGGACACAGACTGACAGTGCAGACAGTGACAGTCAGTGCGGACAGAGAGTAACAGTACAGACAGAAATTGACAGTGCGGACATAGTCTGACAGTGCGGTCATAGACTGACAGTGCGGACATAGTCTGACAGTGCGGTCATAGTCTGACAGTGTGGACATAGACAGACAGTGCGGACAGAGACTAACAGTGCGGACAGAGACTCACCACGCGGACGGAGACTGACAGTGCGGACGGAGACTGACAGGGCGGACGGAGACTGACAGTGCAGAAAGGGACTGACATTGCGGACATTGACAGACAGTGCGGACATAGACTGATAGTCCGGACAGTGCAGAAAGGGACTGACGTTGCGGACAATGATTGACATTGCGGACAGTGATTGAGAGTGCGGACTGGGATTTTCAGTGCAGAGAGGGATTGACAGTGCAGACAGGGATTGACAGCGTGCACTGGGATTAACAGTGCGGACAGAGACTGACAGTGCGGACATAGACTGACATTGCGGACAGAGACTAACAGTGTGGAAAGAGACTGACCACGCGGACAGAGACTGACAGTGCGGACAAAGACTAACAGTGCGGACAGAGACTGGCAGTCCGGACATCGACTGACAGTGCAGACAGAGACTGACAGTGCGGACATAGACTGACAATGCGGACATAGTCTGACAGTGCGGACATAGACTGACAGTGCAGAAAAAGACTGACAGTGCGGACATAGACTGACAATGCGGACATAGTCTGACAGTGCGGACATAGACTGACAGTGCAGAAAAAGACTGACAGTGCGGACAGAGACTAACAGTGCGGACAGAGTCTGGCCACACGGACAGAGACTGACAGTGCAGACAGAGAGTAACAGTGCGGACAGACACAGACAGTCCGGACATAGACTGACAGTGCAGACAGAGACTGACAGTGTGGACATAGACTGTCAATTTGGACATAGACTGACAGTGCGGACATTGACTGACAGTGTGGACATAGACTGACAGTGCGGACAGAGACTGACAAAGCGGACACAGACTGACAGTGCAGACAGTGACAGTCAGTGCGGACAGAGAGTAACAGTACAGACAGAGATTGACAGTGCGGACATAGTCTGACAGTGCGGTCACAGACTGACAGTGCGGACATAGTCTGACAGTGCGGTCATAGTCTGACAGTGTGGACATAGACAGACAGTGCGGACAGAGACTAACAGTGCGGACAGAGACTCACCACGCGGACGGAGACTGACAGTGCGGACAGAGACTAACAGTGCGGACAAAGACTGACAGGGTGGACGGAGACTGACAGTGCAGAAAGGGACTGACATTGCGGACATTGACAGACAGTGCGGACATAGACTGATAGTCCGGACAGTGACTGACAGTGCGGACATTGACTGACAGTGCGAACAGAGGCTAACAGTGCGGACAGAGTCTGACCACGCAGACAGAGATGGACAGTGTTGACAGAGACTAACAGTGCGGACAGAAACTGACAGTCCGGACATGGAATGACAGTGCGGACAGAGACTGACAGTGCGGACATAGACTGACATTGCGGACAGAGACTAACAGTGTGGAAAGAGACTGACCACGCGGACAGAGACTGACAGTGCGGACAAAGACTAACAGTGCGGACAGAGACTGGCAGTCCGGACATAGACTGACAGTGCGGACAGAGACTAACAGTGCGGACAGAGTCTGGCCACACGGACAGAGACTGACAGTGCAGACAGAGAGTAACAGTGCGGACAGACACAGACAGTCCGGACATAGACTGACAGTGCGGACAGACACAGACAGTCCGGACATAGACTGACAGTGCAGACAGAGACTGACAGTGTGGACATAGACTGTCAATTTGGACATAGACTGACAGTGCGGACATTGACTGACAGTGCGGACATAGACTGACAGTGCAGACAGAGACTGACAGTGTGGACATAGACTGTCAATTTGGACATAGACTGACAGTGCGGACATCGACTGACAGTGCGGACATAGACTGATGACACGGGAAGAGACTGACGATGCGGGACGAGACTGACAGTGCGGACAGAGACTAACAGTGCGGACAGAGACGGGCAGTCCGGACATAGACTGACAGTGCGGACATCGACTGACAGTGCGGACATAGAGTGATAGTCCGGACAGTGCAGAAAGGGACGGACATTGCGGACAATGATTGACATTGCGGACAGTGATTGAGAGTGCGGACTGGGATTTTCAGTGAAGAGAGGGATTGACAGTGCAGACAGGGATTGATACTGCGCACTGGGATTAACATTGCGGACAGGGATTGACAGCGTGCACATAGACTGACAGTGCGGACACAGTCTGACAATGCGGACAGAGACTAACAGTGTGGAAAGAGACTGGCAGTCCGGACATAGACTGACAATGCGGACATAGTCTGACAGTGCGGACATAGACTGACAGTGCGGACATAGACTGACAGTGTGGACAGAGACTGACAGTGTGGACAGAGACAGAAAGTGCGGACCGAGACTGACAGTGCGGACATAGTCTGACAGTGCGGACATAGACTGACAGTGCGTACATAGACTGACAGTGTGGACAGAGACAGAAAGTGCGGACAGAGACTAACAGTGCGGACAGAGACTCACCACGCGGACAGAGACTGACAGTGCGGACAGAGACTAACAGTGCGGACAAAGACTGACAGGGCGGACGGAGACTGACAGTGCGGACATAGACTGACAGTATGGACAGAGACGAACAGTGCGGACAGAGACTGACAGGGTGGATGGAGACCGGCAGTGCAGAAAGGGACAGACATTGCGGACATAGACTGATAGTCCGGACAAAGACTGACAGTGCGGAAATAGACTGACAGTGCGGACAGAGTCTGACCACACGGACAGAGACTGACAGTGCAGACAGAGACTAACAGTGCGGACAGACACAGACAGTCCGGACATAGACTGATACTCCGGACAGAGACAGACAGTGCGGAAATAGACTGACAGTGCGGACATAGACTGACAGTGCGGACAGAGACTAACAGTGTGGAAAGAGACTGACCACGCGGACAGAGACTGACAGTGCGGACAAAGACTAACAGTGCGGACAGAGACTGGCAGTCCGGACATAGACTGACAATGCGGACATAGTCTGACAGTGCGGACATAGACTGACAGTGCAGAAATAGACTGGCAGTGCGGACATAGAGTGATAGTCCGGACAGTGCAGAAAGGGACTGACGTTGCGGACAATGATTGACATTGCGTACAGTGATTGAGAGTGCGGACTGGGATTTTCAGTGCAGAGAGGGATTGACAGTGCAGACAGGGATTGACAGCGTGCACTGGGATTAACAGTGCGGATAGGGATTGACAGTGTGGACATAGACTGACAGCGTGGACAGAGACAGACAAAGCGGACACAGACTGACAGTGCAGACAGTGACAGACAGTGCGGACAGAGAGTAACAGTACAGACAGAGATTGACAGTGTGGAAAGAGACTGGCAGTGGGGAAAGAAAATGACAGTGCAGACAGAGACTGACAGTGCAGAAAGCGAATGACTGTGGAAACGGACAGAGAGTGCGGACATAGACTGACAGTGCGGATATAGACTGACAGTGCGGACAGAGACTAACAGTGTCTAAAGAGACTGACCACGCAGACAGAGACTGACAGTGCGGACAAAGACAAACAGTGCAGACAGAGACTGGCAGTCCGGACATAGACTGACAGTGCGGACTGAGATTGACAGTGCGGACATAGACTGACAATGCGGACATAAACTGACAGTGCGGACATAGACTGACAGTGCGGACATAGACTGACAGTGCGGACAGAGATAGACAGTGCGGACATAGACTGACAATGCGGACATAGACTGACAGTGCAGACATAGAATGACAGTGTGGACACAGACTGACAGTGCGGGCATAGACTGACAGTGTGAACAGAGACGAACAGTGCGGACAGAGACTGACAGGGTGGATGGAGACTGACAGTGCGGACAGAGACTGACAGGGTGGATGGAGACTGACAGTGCAGAACGGGACTGACATTGCAGACATCGACTGATAGTCCAGACAGTGACTGACAGTCCGGACAGAGACTGACAGTGCGGAAATAGACTGGCAGTCCAGACATAGACTGAAAGTGCGAACAGAGACTGATAGTCCGGACATTGATTGACATTGCGGAAATTGATTGAGAATGCGGACTGGGATTTTCAGTGAAGAGAGGGATTGACAGTGCAGACAGGGATTGATACTGCGCACTGGGATTAACATTGCGGACAGGGATTGACAGCGTGCACATAGACTGACAGTGCGGACAGAGACTGACAGTGCAGACAGGGATTGATACTGCGCACTGGGATTAACATTGCGGACAGGGATTGACAGCGTGCACATAGACTGACAACGCGGACACAGTCTGACAATGCGGACGGAGATTCACAGTACAGACAGAGATTGACAGTGTGGAAAGAGACTGGCAGTGGGGAAAGAAAATGACATTGCAGACAGTGACTGACTGTGCAGAAAGTGAATGACTGTGGAAACGGACAGAGAGTGCGGACATAGAGTGACAGTGTGGACATAGACTGATACTCCGGACAGAGACGGACAGTGCGGACAGAGACTGACAGTGCGGAAATAGACTGACAGTGCGGACAGAGACTGATAGTGTGGACATAGACTGACAGTGCGGACATAGACTGACAATGCGGACATAGACTGACAGTGTGGACAGAGACTAACAGTGCGGACAGAGACTAACAGTGCGGACAGAGACTGACAGTGTGGATGGAGACTGACAGTGCAGAACGGGACTGACATTGCAGACATAGACTGATAGTCCGGACAGTGACTGACAGTCCGGACAGAGACTGAGAGTGCGGAAATAGACTGGTAGTCCAGACATAGACTGAAAGTGCGGACAGAGACAGACAGTGCGGACATAGACTGACAATGCGGACATAGACTGATAGTCCGGACAGAGACTGACAGTGCGGAAATAGACTGACAGTGTGGACAGAGTCTGACCACACGGACAGAGACTGACAGTGCGGACAGACACAGACAGTCCGGACATAGACTGATACTCCGGACAGAGACTGACAACGCGGATACAGACTAACAGTGTGGAAAGAGACTGGCAGTGGGGACTGAAAATGACAGTGCAGACAGAGACTGACAGTGCAGAAAGAGAATGACTGTGGAAACGGACAGAGAGTGCGGACATAGAGTGACAGTACGGACATAGACTGATAGTCCGGACAGAGACTGACAGTGCGGACAAAGAGTGACAGTGCGGACATAGACTGACAGTGCGGACAGAGACTAACAGTGTGGACAGAGACTGACCACGCGGACAGAGACTGACAGTGCGGACAAAGAATAACAGTGCGAACAGAGACTGGCAGTCAGGACATAGACTGACAGTGCGGACAGAGACTGACAGTGTGGATAGAGACTAACAGTGCGGACAGAGACTGACCACGCGGACAGTGACTGACAGTGCGGACATAGACTGATAGTCCGGACAGTGAGTGACAGTGCGGACATTGACTGACAGTGCGAACAGAGGCTAACAGTGCGGACATAGACTGACAGTGCGGACATAGAATGACAGTGTGGACACAGACTGACAGTGCAGAAATAGACTGGCAGTGCGGACATAGACTGACAGTGTGGACATAGAGTGATAGTCCGGACAGTGCAGAAAGGGACTGACGTTGCGGACAATGATTGACATTGCGGACAGTGATTGAGAGTGCGGACTGGGATTTTCAGTGCAGAGAGGGATTGACAGTGCAGACAGGGATTGACAGCGTGCACTGGGATTAACAGTGCGGACAGGGATTGACAGTGTGGACATAGACTGACAGTGCGGACAGAGACTGACAAAGCGGACACAGACTGACAGTGCAGACAGTGACAGTCAGTGCGGACAGAGAGTAACAGTACAGACAGAAATTGACAGTGCGGACATAGTCTGACAGTGCGGTCATAGACTGACAGTGCGGACATAGTCTGACAGTGCGGTCATAGTCTGACAGTGTGGACATAGACAGACAGTGCGGACAGAGACTAACAGTGCGGACAGAGACTCACCACGCGGACGGAGACTGACAGTGCGGACGGAGACTGACAGGGCGGACGGAGACTGACAGTGCAGAAAGGGACTGACATTGCGGACATTGACAGACAGTGCGGACATAGACTGATAGTCCGGACAGTGCAGAAAGGGACTGACGTTGCGGACAATGATTGACATTGCGGACAGTGATTGAGAGTGCGGACTGGGATTTTCAGTGCAGAGAGGGATTGACAGTGCAGACAGGGATTGACAGCGTGCACTGGGATTAACAGTGCGGACAGAGACTGACAGTGCGGACATAGACTGACATTGCGGACAGAGACTAACAGTGTGGAAAGAGACTGACCACGCGGACAGAGACTGACAGTGCGGACAAAGACTAACAGTGCGGACAGAGACTGGCAGTCCGGACATCGACTGACAGTGCAGACAGAGACTGACAGTGCGGACATAGACTGACAATGCGGACATAGTCTGACAGTGCGGACATAGACTGACAGTGCAGAAAAAGACTGACAGTGCGGACAGAGACTAACAGTGCGGACAGAGTCTGGCCACACGGACAGAGACTGACAGTGCAGACAGAGAGTAACAGTGCGGACAGACACAGACAGTCCGGACATAGACTGACAGTGCGGACAGACACAGACAGTCCGGACATAGACTGACAGTGCAGACAGAGACTGACAGTGTGGACATAGACTGTCAATTTGGACATAGACTGACAGTGCGGACATCGACTGACAGTGCGGACATAGACTGATGACGCGGGAAGAGACTGACGACGCGGGACGAGACTGACAGTGCGGACAGAGACTAACAGTGCGGACAGAGACTGGCAGTCCGGACATAGACTGACAGTGCGGACATCGACTGACAGTGCGGACATAGAGTGATAGTCCGGACAGTGCAGAAAGGGACGGACATTGCGGACAATGATTGACATTGCGGACAGTGATTGAGAGTGCGGACTGGGATTTTCAGTGAAGAGAGGGATTGACAGTGCAGACAGGGATTGATACTGCGCACTGGGATTAACATTGCGGACAGGGATTGACAGCGTGCACATAGACTGACAGTGCGGACACAGTCTGACAATGCGGACAGAGACTAACAGTGTGGAAAGAGACTGGCAGTCCGGACATAGACTGACAATGCGGACATAGTCTGACAGTGCGGACATAGACTGACAGTGCGGACATAGACTGACAGTGTGGACAGAGACTGACAGTGTGGACAGAGACAGAAAGTGCGGACCGAGACTGACAGTGCGGACATAGTCTGACAGTGCGGACATAGACTGACAGTGCGTACATAGACTGACAGTGTGGACAGAGACAGAAAGTGCGGACAGAGACTAACAGTGCGGACAGAGACTCACCACGCGGACAGAGACTGACAGTGCGGACAGAGACTAACAGTGCGGACAAAGACTGACAGGGCGGACGGAGACTGACAGTGCGGACATAGACTGACAGTATGGACAGAGACGAACAGTGCGGACAGAGACTGACAGGGTGGATGGAGACCGGCAGTGCAGAAAGGGACAGACATTGCGGACATAGACTGATAGTCCGGACAAAGACTGACAGTGCGGAAATAGACTGACAGTGCGGACAGAGTCTGACCACACGGACAGAGACTGACAGTGCAGACAGAGACTAACAGTGCGGACAGACACAGACAGTCCGGACATAGACTGATACTCCGGACAGAGACAGACAGTGCGGAAATAGACTGACAGTGCGGACATAGACTGACAGTGCGGACAGAGACTAACAGTGTGGAAAGAGACTGACCACGCGGACAGAGACTGACAGTGCGGACAAAGACTAACAGTGCGGACAGAGACTGGCAGTCCGGACATAGACTGACAATGCGGACATAGTCTGACAGTGCGGACATAGACTGACAGTGCAGAAATAGACTGGCAGTGCGGACATAGAGTGATAGTCCGGACAGTGCAGAAAGGGACTGACGTTGCGGACAATGATTGACATTGCGTACAGTGATTGAGAGTGCGGACTGGGATTTTCAGTGCAGAGAGGGATTGACAGTGCAGACAGGGATTGACAGCGTGCACTGGGATTAACAGTGCGGATAGGGATTGACAGTGTGGACATAGACTGACAGCGTGGACAGAGACAGACAAAGCGGACACAGACTGACAGTGCAGACAGTGACAGACAGTGCGGACAGAGAGTAACAGTACAGACAGAGATTGACAGTGTGGAAAGAGACTGGCAGTGGGGAAAGAAAATGACAGTGCAGACAGAGACTGACAGTGCAGAAAGCGAATGACTGTGGAAACGGACAGAGAGTGCGGACATAGACTGACAGTGCGGATATAGACTGACAGTGCGGACAGAGACTAACAGTGTCTAAAGAGACTGACCACGCAGACAGAGACTGACAGTGCGGACAAAGACAAACAGTGCAGACAGAGACTGGCAGTCCGGACATAGACTGACAGTGCGGACTGAGATTGACAGTGCGGACATAGACTGACAATGCGGACATAAACTGACAGTGCGGACATAGACTGACAGTGCGGACATAGACTGACAGTGCGGACAGAGATAGACAGTGCGGACATAGACTGACAATGCGGACATAGACTGACAGTGCAGACATAGAATGACAGTGTGGACACAGACTGACAGTGCGGGCATAGACTGACAGTGTGAACAGAGACGAACAGTGCGGACAGAGACTGACAGGGTGGATGGAGACTGACAGTGCGGACAGAGACTGACAGGGTGGATGGAGACTGACAGTGCAGAACGGGACTGACATTGCAGACATCGACTGATAGTCCAGACAGTGACTGACAGTCCGGACAGAGACTGACAGTGCGGAAATAGACTGGCAGTCCAGACATAGACTGAAAGTGCGAACAGAGACTGATAGTCCGGACATTGATTGACATTGCGGAAATTGATTGAGAATGCGGACTGGGATTTTCAGTGAAGAGAGGGATTGACAGTGCAGACAGGGATTGATACTGCGCACTGGGATTAACATTGCGGACAGGGATTGACAGCGTGCACATAGACTGACAGTGCGGACAGAGACTGACAGTGCAGACAGGGATTGATACTGCGCACTGGGATTAACATTGCGGACAGGGATTGACAGCGTGCACATAGACTGACAACGCGGACACAGTCTGACAATGCGGACGGAGATTCACAGTACAGACAGAGATTGACAGTGTGGAAAGAGACTGGCAGTGGGGAAAGAAAATGACATTGCAGACAGTGACTGACTGTGCAGAAAGTGAATGACTGTGGAAACGGACAGAGAGTGCGGACATAGAGTGACAGTGTGGACATAGACTGATACTCCGGACAGAGACGGACAGTGCGGACAGAGACTGACAGTGCGGAAATAGACTGACAGTGCGGACAGAGACTGACAGTGTGGACATAGACTGACAGTGCGGACATAGACTGACAATGCGGACATAGACTGACAGTGTGGACAGAGACTAACAGTGCGGACAGAGACTAACAGTGCGGACAGAGACTGACAGTGTGGATGGAGACTGACAGTGCAGAACGGGACTGACATTGCAGACATAGACTGATAGTCCGGACAGTGACTGACAGTCCGGACAGAGACTGAGAGTGCGGAAATAGACTGGTAGTCCAGACATAGACTGAAAGTGCGGACAGAGACAGACAGTGCGGACATAGACTGACAATGCGGACATAGACTGATAGTCCGGACAGAGACTGACAGTGCGGAAATAGACTGACAGTGTGGACAGAGTCTGACCACACGGACAGAGACTGACAGTGCGGACAGACACAGACAGTCCGGACATAGACTGATACTCCGGACAGAGACTGACAACGCGGATACAGACTAACAGTGTGGAAAGAGACTGGCAGTGGGGACTGAAAATGACAGTGCAGACAGAGACTGACAGTGCAGAAAGAGAATGACTGTGGAAACGGACAGAGAGTGCGGACATAGAGTGACAGTACGGACATAGACTGATAGTCCGGACAGAGACTGACAGTGCGGACAAAGAGTGACAGTGCGGACATAGACTGACAGTGCGGACAGAGACTAACAGTGTGGACAGAGACTGACCACGCGGACAGAGACTGACAGTGCGGACAAAGAATAACAGTGCGAACAGAGACTGGCAGTCAGGACATAGACTGACAGTGCGGACAGAGACTGACAGTGTGGATAGAGACTAACAGTGCGGACAGAGACTGACCACGCGGACAGTGACTGACAGTGCGGACATAGACTGATAGTCCGGACAGTGAGTGACAGTGCGGACATTGACTGACAGTGCGAACAGAGGCTAACAGTGCGGACATAGACTGACAGTGCGGACATAGAATGACAGTGTGGACACAGACTGACAGTGCAGAAATAGACTGGCAGTGCGGACATAGACTGACAGTGTGGACATAGAGTGATAGTCCGGACAGTGCAGAAAGGGACTGACGTTGCGGACAATGATTGACATTGCGGACAGTGATTGAGAGTGCGGACTGGGATTTTCAGTGCAGAGAGGGATTGACAGTGCAGACAGGGATTGACAGCGTGCACTGGGATTAACAGTGCGGACAGGGATTGACAGTGTGGACATAGACTGACAGTGCGGACAGAGACTGACAAAGCGGACACAGACTGACAGTGCAGACAGTGACAGTCAGTGCGGACAGAGAGTAACAGTACAGACAGAAATTGACAGTGCGGACATAGTCTGACAGTGCGGTCATAGACTGACAGTGCGGACATAGTCTGACAGTGCGGTCATAGTCTGACAGTGTGGACATAGACAGACAGTGCGGACAGAGACTAACAGTGCGGACAGAGACTCACCACGCGGACGGAGACTGACAGTGCGGACGGAGACTGACAGGGCGGACGGAGACTGACAGTGCAGAAAGGGACTGACATTGCGGACATTGACAGACAGTGCGGACATAGACTGATAGTCCGGACAGTGCAGAAAGGGACTGACGTTGCGGACAATGATTGACATTGCGGACAGTGATTGAGAGTGCGGACTGGGATTTTCAGTGCAGAGAGGGATTGACAGTGCAGACAGGGATTGACAGCGTGCACTGGGATTAACAGTGCGGACAGAGACTGACAGTGCGGACATAGACTGACATTGCGGACAGAGACTAACAGTGTGGAAAGAGACTGACCACGCGGACAGAGACTGACAGTGCGGACAAAGACTAACAGTGCGGACAGAGACTGGCAGTCCGGACATCGACTGACAGTGCAGACAGAGACTGACAGTGCGGACATAGACTGACAATGCGGACATAGTCTGACAGTGCGGACATAGACTGACAGTGCAGAAAAAGACTGACAGTGCGGACAGAGACTAACAGTGCGGACAGAGTCTGGCCACACGGACAGAGACTGACAGTGCAGACAGAGAGTAACAGTGCGGACAGACACAGACAGTCCGGACATAGACTGACAGTGCGGACAGACACAGACAGTCCGGACATAGACTGACAGTGCAGACAGAGACTGACAGTGTGGACATAGACTGTCAATTTGGACATAGACTGACAGTGCGGACATCGACTGACAGTGCGGACATAGACTGATGACGCGGGAAGAGACTGACGACGCGGGACGAGACTGACAGTGCGGACAGAGACTAACAGTGCGGACAGAGACTGGCAGTCCGGACATAGACTGACAGTGCGGACATCGACTGACAGTGCGGACATAGAGTGATAGTCCGGACAGTGCAGAAAGGGACGGACATTGCGGACAATGATTGACATTGCGGACAGTGATTGAGAGTGCGGACTGGGATTTTCAGTGAAGAGAGGGATTGACAGTGCAGACAGGGATTGATACTGCGCACTGGGATTAACATTGCGGACAGGGATTGACAGCGTGCACATAGACTGACAGTGCGGACACAGTCTGACAATGCGGACAGAGACTAACAGTGTGGAAAGAGACTGGCAGTCCGGACATAGACTGACAATGCGGACATAGTCTGACAGTGCGGACATAGACTGACAGTGCGGACATAGACTGACAGTGTGGACAGAGACTGACAGTGTGGACAGAGACAGAAAGTGCGGACCGAGACTGACAGTGCGGACATAGTCTGACAGTGCGGACATAGACTGACAGTGCGTACATAGACTGACAGTGTGGACAGAGACAGAAAGTGCGGACAGAGACTAACAGTGCGGACAGAGACTCACCACGCGGACAGAGACTGACAGTGCGGACAGAGACTAACAGTGCGGACAAAGACTGACAGGGCGGACGGAGACTGACAGTGCGGACATAGACTGACAGTATGGACAGAGACGAACAGTGCGGACAGAGACTGACAGGGTGGATGGAGACCGGCAGTGCAGAAAGGGACAGACATTGCGGACATAGACTGATAGTCCGGACAAAGACTGACAGTGCGGAAATAGACTGACAGTGCGGACAGAGTCTGACCACACGGACAGAGACTGACAGTGCAGACAGAGACTAACAGTGCGGACAGACACAGACAGTCCGGACATAGACTGATACTCCGGACAGAGACAGACAGTGCGGAAATAGACTGACAGTGCGGACATAGACTGACAGTGCGGACAGAGACTAACAGTGTGGAAAGAGACTGACCACGCGGACAGAGACTGACAGTGCGGACAAAGACTAACAGTGCGGACAGAGACTGGCAGTCCGGACATAGACTGACAATGCGGACATAGTCTGACAGTGCGGACATAGACTGACAGTGCAGAAATAGACTGGCAGTGCGGACATAGAGTGATAGTCCGGACAGTGCAGAAAGGGACTGACGTTGCGGACAATGATTGACATTGCGTACAGTGATTGAGAGTGCGGACTGGGATTTTCAGTGCAGAGAGGGATTGACAGTGCAGACAGGGATTGACAGCGTGCACTGGGATTAACAGTGCGGATAGGGATTGACAGTGTGGACATAGACTGACAGCGTGGACAGAGACAGACAAAGCGGACACAGACTGACAGTGCAGACAGTGACAGACAGTGCGGACAGAGAGTAACAGTACAGACAGAGATTGACAGTGTGGAAAGAGACTGGCAGTGGGGAAAGAAAATGACAGTGCAGACAGAGACTGACAGTGCAGAAAGCGAATGACTGTGGAAACGGACAGAGAGTGCGGACATAGACTGACAGTGCGGATATAGACTGACAGTGCGGACAGAGACTAACAGTGTCTAAAGAGACTGACCACGCAGACAGAGACTGACAGTGCGGACAAAGACAAACAGTGCAGACAGAGACTGGCAGTCCGGACATAGACTGACAGTGCGGACTGAGATTGACAGTGCGGACATAGACTGACAATGCGGACATAAACTGACAGTGCGGACATAGACTGACAGTGCGGACATAGACTGACAGTGCGGACAGAGATAGACAGTGCGGACATAGACTGACAATGCGGACATAGACTGACAGTGCAGACATAGAATGACAGTGTGGACACAGACTGACAGTGCGGGCATAGACTGACAGTGTGAACAGAGACGAACAGTGCGGACAGAGACTGACAGGGTGGATGGAGACTGACAGTGCGGACAGAGACTGACAGGGTGGATGGAGACTGACAGTGCAGAACGGGACTGACATTGCAGACATCGACTGATAGTCCAGACAGTGACTGACAGTCCGGACAGAGACTGACAGTGCGGAAATAGACTGGCAGTCCAGACATAGACTGAAAGTGCGAACAGAGACTGATAGTCCGGACATTGATTGACATTGCGGAAATTGATTGAGAATGCGGACTGGGATTTTCAGTGAAGAGAGGGATTGACAGTGCAGACAGGGATTGATACTGCGCACTGGGATTAACATTGCGGACAGGGATTGACAGCGTGCACATAGACTGACAGTGCGGACAGAGACTGACAGTGCAGACAGGGATTGATACTGCGCACTGGGATTAACATTGCGGACAGGGATTGACAGCGTGCACATAGACTGACAACGCGGACACAGTCTGACAATGCGGACGGAGATTCACAGTACAGACAGAGATTGACAGTGTGGAAAGAGACTGGCAGTGGGGAAAGAAAATGACATTGCAGACAGTGACTGACTGTGCAGAAAGTGAATGACTGTGGAAACGGACAGAGAGTGCGGACATAGAGTGACAGTGTGGACATAGACTGATACTCCGGACAGAGACGGACAGTGCGGACAGAGACTGACAGTGCGGAAATAGACTGACAGTGCGGACAGAGACTGACAGTGTGGACATAGACTGACAGTGCGGACATAGACTGACAATGCGGACATAGACTGACAGTGTGGACAGAGACTAACAGTGCGGACAGAGACTAACAGTGCGGACAGAGACTGACAGTGTGGATGGAGACTGACAGTGCAGAACGGGACTGACATTGCAGACATAGACTGATAGTCCGGACAGTGACTGACAGTCCGGACAGAGACTGAGAGTGCGGAAATAGACTGGTAGTCCAGACATAGACTGAAAGTGCGGACAGAGACAGACAGTGCGGACATAGACTGACAATGCGGACATAGACTGATAGTCCGGACAGAGACTGACAGTGCGGAAATAGACTGACAGTGTGGACAGAGTCTGACCACACGGACAGAGACTGACAGTGCGGACAGACACAGACAGTCCGGACATAGACTGATACTCCGGACAGAGACTGACAACGCGGATACAGACTAACAGTGTGGAAAGAGACTGGCAGTGGGGACTGAAAATGACAGTGCAGACAGAGACTGACAGTGCAGAAAGAGAATGACTGTGGAAACGGACAGAGAGTGCGGACATAGAGTGACAGTACGGACATAGACTGATAGTCCGGACAGAGACTGACAGTGCGGACAAAGAGTGACAGTGCGGACATAGACTGACAGTGCGGACAGAGACTAACAGTGTGGACAGAGACTGACCACGCGGACAGAGACTGACAGTGCGGACAAAGAATAACAGTGCGAACAGAGACTGGCAGTCAGGACATAGACTGACAGTGCGGACAGAGACTGACAGTGTGGATAGAGACTAACAGTGCGGACAGAGACTGACCACGCGGACAGTGACTGACAGTGCGGACATAGACTGATAGTCCGGACAGTGAGTGACAGTGCGGACATTGACTGACAGTGCGAACAGAGGCTAACAGTGCGGACATAGACTGACAGTGCGGACATAGAATGACAGTGTGGACACAGACTGACAGTGCAGAAATAGACTGGCAGTGCGGACATAGACTGACAGTGTGGACATAGAGTGATAGTCCGGACAGTGCAGAAAGGGACTGACGTTGCGGACAATGATTGACATTGCGGACAGTGATTGAGAGTGCGGACTGGGATTTTCAGTGCAGAGAGGGATTGACAGTGCAGACAGGGATTGACAGCGTGCACTGGGATTAACAGTGCGGACAGGGATTGACAGTGTGGACATAGACTGACAGTGCGGACAGAGACTGACAAAGCGGACACAGACTGACAGTGCAGACAGTGACAGTCAGTGCGGACAGAGAGTAACAGTACAGACAGAAATTGACAGTGCGGACATAGTCTGACAGTGCGGTCATAGACTGACAGTGCGGACATAGTCTGACAGTGCGGTCATAGTCTGACAGTGTGGACATAGACAGACAGTGCGGACAGAGACTCACAGTGCGGACAGAGACTCACCACGCGGACGGAGACTGACAGTGCGGACGGAGACTGACAGGGCGGACGGAGACTGACAGTGCAGAAAGGGACTGACATTGCGGACATTGACAGACAGTGCGGACATAGACTGATAGTCCGGACAGTGCAGAAAGGGACTGACGTTGCGGACAATGATTGACATTGCGGACAGTGATTGAGAGTGCGGACTGGGATTTTCAGTGCAGAGAGGGATTGACAGTGCAGACAGGGATTGACAGCGTGCACTGGGATTAACAGTGCGGACAGAGACTGACAGTGCGGACATAGACTGACATTGCGGACAGAGACTAACAGTGTGGAAAGAGACTGACCACGCGGACAGAGACTGACAGTGCGGACAAAGACTAACAGTGCGGACAGAGACTGGCAGTCCGGACATCGACTGACAGTGCAGACAGAGACTGACAGTGCGGACATAGACTGACAATGCGGACATAGTCTGACAGTGCGGACATAGACTGACAGTGCAGAAAAAGACTGACAGTGCGGACAGAGACTAACAGTGCGGACAGAGTCTGGCCACACGGACAGAGACTGACAGTGCAGACAGAGAGTAACAGTGCGGACAGACACAGACAGTCCGGACATAGACTGACAGTGCGGACAGACACAGACAGTCCGGACATAGACTGACAGTGCAGACAGAGACTGACAGTGTGGACATAGACTGTCAATTTGGACATAGACTGACAGTGCGGACATTGACTGACAGTGCGGACATAGACTGACAGTGCGGTCATCGACTGACAGTGCGGACATAGACTGACCACGCGGGAAGAGAATGACGACGCGGGACGAGACTGACAGTGCGGACAGAGACTAACAGTGCGGACATAGACTGACAGTGCGGACAGAGACTAACAGTGTGGAAAGAGACTGACCACGCGGACAGAGACTGACAGTGCGGACAAAGACTAACAGTGCGGACAGAGACTGGCAGTCCGGACATAGACTGACAGTGCAGACAGAGACTGACAGTGCGGACATAGACTGACAATGCGGACATAGTCTGACAGTGCGGAAATAGACTGACAGTGCAGAAATAGACTGGCAGTGCGGACATAGACTGACAGTGCGGACATAGAGTGATAGTCCGGACAGTGCAGAAAGGGACTGACGTTGCGGACAATGATTGACATTGCGGACAGTGATTGAGAGTGCGGACTGGGATTTTCAGTGCAGAGAGGGATTGAGAGTGCAGACAGGGATTGACAGCGTGCACTGGGATTAACAGTGCGGACAGGGATTGACAGTGTGGACATAGACTGACAGTGCGGACAGAGACTGACAAAGCGGACACAGACTGACAGTGCAGACAGTGACAGTCAGTGCGGACAGAGAGTAACAGTACAGACAGAGATTGACAGTGGGGACATAGTCTGACAGTGCGGTCACAGACTGACAGTGCGGACATAGTCTGGCAGTGCGGTCATAGTCTGACAGTGTGGACATAGACAGACAGTGCGGACAGAGACTAACAGTGCGGACAGAGACTCACCACGCGGACGGAGACTGACAGTGCGGACAGAGACTAACAGTGCGGACATAGACTGACAGTGCGGACAGAGACTAACAGTGTGGAAAGAGACTGACCACGCGGACAGAGACTGACAGTGCGGACAAAGACTAACAGTGCGGACAGAGACTGGCAGTCCGGACATAGACTGACAGTGCAGACAGAGACTGACAGTGCGGACATAGACTGACAATGCGGACATAGTCTGACAGTGCGGAAATAGACTGACAGTGCAGAAATAGACTGGCAGTGCGGACATAGACTGACAGTGCGGACATAGAGTGATAGTCCGGACAGTGCAGAAAGGGACTGACGTTGCGGACAATGATTGACATTGCGGACAGTGATTGAGAGTGCGGACTGGGATTTTCAGTGCAGAGAGGGATTGAGAGTGCAGACAGGGATTGACAGCGTGCACTGGGATTAACAGTGCGGACAGGGATTGACAGTGTGGACATAGACTGACAGTGCGGACAGAGACTGACAAAGCGGACACAGACTGACAGTGCAGACAGTGACAGTCAGTGCGGACAGAGAGTAACAGTACAGACAGAGATTGACAGTGGGGACATAGTCTGACAGTGCGGTCACAGACTGACAGTGCGGACATAGTCTGGCAGTGCGGTCATAGTCTGACAGTGTGGACATAGACAGACAGTGCGGACAGAGACTAACAGTGCGGACAGAGACTCACCACGCGGACGGAGACTGACAGTGCGGACAGAGACTAACAGTGCGGACAAAGACTGACAGGGTGGATGGAGACTGACAGTGCAGAAAGGGACTGACATTGCGGACATTGACAGACAGTGCGGACATAGACTGATAGTCCGGACAGTGACTGACAGTGCGGACATTGACTGACAGTACGAACAGAGGCTAACAGTGCGGACAGAGTCTGACCACGCAGACAGAGATGGACAGTGTTGACAGAGACTAACAGTGCGGACAGAAACTGACAGTCCGGACATGGAATGACAGTGCGGACAGAGACTGACAGTGCGGACATAGACTGACATTGCGGACAGAGACTAACAGTGTGGAAAGAGACTGACCACGCGGACAGAGACTGACAGTGCGGACAAAGACTAACAGTGCGGACAGAGACTGGCAGTCCGGACATAGACTGACAGTGCGGACAGAGACTAACAGTGCGGACAGAGTCTGGCCACACGGACAGAGACTGACAGTGCAGACAGAGAGTAACAGTGCGGACAGACACAGACAGTCCGGACATAGACTGACAGTGCGGACAGACACAGACAGTCCGGACATAGACTGACAGTGCAGACAGAGACTGACAGTGTGGACATAGACTGTCAATTTGGACATAGACTGACAGTGCGGACATTGACTGACAGTGCGGACATAGACTGACAGTGCAGACAGAGACTGACAGTGTGGACATAGACTGTCAATTTGAACATAGACTGACAGTGCGGACATCGACTGACAGTGCGGACATAGACTGATGACGCGGGAAGAGACTGACGACGCGGGACGAGACTGACAGTGCGGACAGAGACTAACAGTGCGGACAGAGACTGGCAGTCCGGACATAGACTGACAGTGCGGACATCGACTGACAGTGCGGACATAGAGTGATAGTCCGGACAGTGCAGAAAGGGACGGACATTGCGGACAATGATTGACATTGCGGACAGTGATTGAGAGTGCGGACTGGGATTTTCAGTGAAGAGAGGGATTGACAGTGCAGACAGGGATTGATACTGCGCACTGGGATTAACATTGCGGACAGGGATTGACAGCGTGCACATAGACTGACAGTGCGGACACAGTCTGACAATGCGGACAGAGACTAACAGTGTGGAAAGAGACTGGCAGTCCGGACATAGACTGACAATGCGGACATAGTCTGACAGTGCGGACATAGACTGACAGTGCGGACATAGACTGACAGTGTGGACAGAGACTGACAGTGTGGACAGAGACAGAAAGTGCGGACAGAGACTGACAGTGCGGACATAGTCTGACAGTGCGGACATAGACTGACAGTGCGTACATAGACTGACAGTGTGGACAGAGACAGAAAGTGCGGACAGAGACTAACAGTGCGGACAGAGACTCACCACGCGGACAGAGACTGACAGTGCAGACAGAGACTAACAGTGCGGACAAAGACTGACAGGGCGGACGGAGACTGACAGTGCGGACATAGACTGACAGTATGGACAGAGACGAACAGTGCGGACAGAGACTGACAGGGTGGATGGAGACCGGCAGTGCAGAAAGGGACAGACATTGCGGACATAGACTGATAGTCCGGACAAAGACTGACAGTGCGGAAATAGACTGACAGTGCGGACAGAGTCTGACCACACGGACAGAGACTGACAGTGCAGACAGAGACTAACAGTGCGGACAGACACAGACAGTCCGGACATAGACTGATACTCCGGACAGAGACTGACAGTGCGGAAATAGACTGACAGTGCGGACATAGACTGACAGTGCGGACAGAGACTAACAGTGTGGAAAGAGACTGACCACGCGGACAGAGACTGACAGTGCGGACAAAGACTAACAGTGCGGACTGAGACTGGCAGTCCGGACATAGACTGACAATGCGGACATAGTCTGACAGTGCGGACATAGACTGACAGTGCAGAAATAGACTGGCAGTGCGGACATAGAGTGATAGTCCGGACAGTGCAGAAAGGGACTGACGTTGCGGACAATGATTGACATTGCGTACAGTGATTGAGAGTGCGGACTGGGATTTTCAGTGCAGAGAGGGATTGACAGTGCAGACAGGGATTGACAGCGTGCACTGGGATTAACAGTGCGGATAGGGATTGACAGTGTGGACATAGACTGACAGCGTTGACAGAGACAGACAAAGCGGACACAGACTGACAGTGCAGACAGTGACAGACAGTGCGGACAGAGAGTAACAGTACAGACAGAGATTGACAGTGTGGAAAGAGACTGGCAGTGGGGAAAGAAAATGACAGTGCAGACAGAGACTGACAGTGCAGAAAGCGAATGACTGTGGAAACGGACAGAGAGTGCGGACATAGACTGACAGTGCGGATATAGACTGACAGTGCGGACAGAGACTAACAGTGTCTAAAGAGACTGACCACGCAGACAGAGACTGACAGTGCGGACAAAGACAAACAGTGCAGACAGAGACTGGCAGTCCGGACATAGACTGACAGTGCGGACTGAGATTGACAGTGCGGACATAGACTGACAATGCGGACATAAACTGACAGTGCGGACATAGACTGACAGTGCGGACATAGACTGACAGTGCGGACAGAGATAGACAGTGCGGACATAGACTGACAATGCGGACATAGACTGACAGTGCGGACATAGAATGACAGTGTGGACACAGACTGACAGTGCGGGCATAGACTGACAGTGTGAACAGAGACGAACAGTGCGGACAGAGACTGACAGGGTGGATGGAGACTGACAGTGCGGACAGAGACTGACAGGGTGGATGGAGACTGACAGTGCAGAACGGGACTGACATTGCAGACATCGACTGATAGTCCGGACAGTGACTGACAGTCCGGACAGAGACTGACAGTGCGGAAATAGACTGGCAGTCCAGACATAGACTGAAAGTGCGAACAGAGACTGATAGTCCGGACATTGATTGACATTGCGGAAATTGATTGAGAATGCGGACTGGGATTTTCAGTGAAGAGAGGGATTGACAGTGCAGACAGGGATTGATACTGCGCACTGGGATTAACATTGCGGACAGGGATTGACAGCGTGCACATAGACTGACAGTGCGGACAGAGACTGACAGTGCGGACACAGTCTGACAATGCGGACGGAGATTCACAGTACAGACAGAGATTGACAGTGTGGAAAGAGACTGGCAGTGGGGAAAGAAAATGACATTGCAGACAGTGACTGACTGTGCAGAAAGTGAATGACTGTGGAAACGGACAGAGAGTGCGGACATAGAGTGACAGTGTGGACATAGACTGATACTCCGGACAGAGACGGACAGTGCGGACAGAGACTGACAGTGCGGAAATAGACTGACAGTGCGGACAGAGACTGACAGTGTGGACATAGACTGACAGTGCGGACATAGACTGACAATGCGGACATAGACTGACAGTGTGGACAGAGACTAACAGTGCGGACAGAGACTAACAGTGCGGACAGAGACTGACAGTGTGGATGGAGACTGACAGTGCAGAACGGGACTGACATTGCAGACATAGACTGATAGTCCGGACAGTGACTGACAGTCCGGACAGAGACTGAGAGTGCGGAAATAGACTGGTAGTCCAGACATAGACTGAAAGTGCGGACAGAGACAGACAGTGCGGACATAGACTGACAATGCGGACATAGACTGATAGTCCGGACAGAGACTGACAGTGCGGAAATAGACTGACAGTGTGGACAGAGTCTGACCACACGGACAGAGACTGACAGTGCGGACAGACACAGACAGTCCGGACATAGACTGATACTCCGGACAGAGACTGACAACGCGGATACAGACTAACAGTGTGGAAAGAGACTGGCAGTGGGGACTGAAAATGACAGTGCAGACAGAGACTGACAGTGCAGAAAGAGAATGACTGTGGAAACGGACAGAGAGTGCGGACATAGAGTGACAGTACGGACATAGACTGATAGTCCGGACAGAGACTGACAGTGCGGACAAAGAGTGACAGTGCGGACATAGACTGACAGTGCGGACAGAGACTAACAGTGTGGACAGAGACTGACCACGCGGACAGAGACTGACAGTGCGGACAAAGACTAACAGTGCGGACAGAGACTGGCAGTCCGGACATAGACTGACAGTGCAGACAGAGACTGACAGTGCGGACATAGACTGACAATGCGGACATAGTCTGACAGTGCGGAAATAGACTGACAGTGCAGAAATAGACTGGCAGTGCGGACATAGACTGACAGTGCGGACATAGAGTGATAGTCCGGACAGTGCAGAAAGGGACTGACGTTGCGGACAATGATTGACATTGCGGACAGTGATTGAGAGTGCGGACTGGGATTTTCAGTGCAGAGAGGGATTGAGAGTGCAGACAGGGATTGACAGCGTGCACTGGGATTAACAGTGCGGACAGGGATTGACAGTGTGGACATAGACTGACAGTGCGGACAGAGACTGACAAAGCGGACACAGACTGACAGTGCAGACAGTGACAGTCAGTGCGGACAGAGAGTAACAGTACAGACAGAGATTGACAGTGGGGACATAGTCTGACAGTGCGGTCACAGACTGACAGTGCGGACATAGTCTGGCAGTGCGGTCATAGTCTGACAGTGTGGACATAGACAGACAGTGCGGACAGAGACTAACAGTGCGGACAGAGACTCACCACGCGGACGGAGACTGACAGTGCGGACAGAGACTAACAGTGCGGACATAGACTGACAGTGCGGACAGAGACTAACAGTGTGGAAAGAGACTGACCACGCGGACAGAGACTGACAGTGCGGACAAAGACTAACAGTGCGGACAGAGACTGGCAGTCCGGACATAGACTGACAGTGCAGACAGAGACTGACAGTGCGGACATAGACTGACAATGCGGACATAGTCTGACAGTGCGGAAATAGACTGACAGTGCAGAAATAGACTGGCAGTGCGGACATAGACTGACAGTGCGGACATAGAGTGATAGTCCGGACAGTGCAGAAAGGGACTGACGTTGCGGACAATGATTGACATTGCGGACAGTGATTGAGAGTGCGGACTGGGATTTTCAGTGCAGAGAGGGATTGAGAGTGCAGACAGGGATTGACAGCGTGCACTGGGATTAACAGTGCGGACAGGGATTGACAGTGTGGACATAGACTGACAGTGCGGACAGAGACTGACAAAGCGGACACAGACTGACAGTGCAGACAGTGACAGTCAGTGCGGACAGAGAGTAACAGTACAGACAGAGATTGACAGTGGGGACATAGTCTGACAGTGCGGTCACAGACTGACAGTGCGGACATAGTCTGGCAGTGCGGTCATAGTCTGACAGTGTGGACATAGACAGACAGTGCGGACAGAGACTAACAGTGCGGACAGAGACTCACCACGCGGACGGAGACTGACAGTGCGGACAGAGACTAACAGTGCGGACAAAGACTGACAGGGTGGATGGAGACTGACAGTGCAGAAAGGGACTGACATTGCGGACATTGACAGACAGTGCGGACATAGACTGATAGTCCGGACAGTGACTGACAGTGCGGACATTGACTGACAGTACGAACAGAGGCTAACAGTGCGGACAGAGTCTGACCACGCAGACAGAGATGGACAGTGTTGACAGAGACTAACAGTGCGGACAGAAACTGACAGTCCGGACATGGAATGACAGTGCGGACAGAGACTGACAGTGCGGACATAGACTGACATTGCGGACAGAGACTAACAGTGTGGAAAGAGACTGACCACGCGGACAGAGACTGACAGTGCGGACAAAGACTAACAGTGCGGACAGAGACTGGCAGTCCGGACATAGACTGACAGTGCGGACAGAGACTAACAGTGCGGACAGAGTCTGGCCACACGGACAGAGACTGACAGTGCAGACAGAGAGTAACAGTGCGGACAGACACAGACAGTCCGGACATAGACTGACAGTGCGGACAGACACAGACAGTCCGGACATAGACTGACAGTGCAGACAGAGACTGACAGTGTGGACATAGACTGTCAATTTGGACATAGACTGACAGTGCGGACATTGACTGACAGTGCGGACATAGACTGACAGTGCAGACAGAGACTGACAGTGTGGACATAGACTGTCAATTTGAACATAGACTGACAGTGCGGACATCGACTGACAGTGCGGACATAGACTGATGACGCGGGAAGAGACTGACGACGCGGGACGAGACTGACAGTGCGGACAGAGACTAACAGTGCGGACAGAGACTGGCAGTCCGGACATAGACTGACAGTGCGGACATCGACTGACAGTGCGGACATAGAGTGATAGTCCGGACAGTGCAGAAAGGGACGGACATTGCGGACAATGATTGACATTGCGGACAGTGATTGAGAGTGCGGACTGGGATTTTCAGTGAAGAGAGGGATTGACAGTGCAGACAGGGATTGATACTGCGCACTGGGATTAACATTGCGGACAGGGATTGACAGCGTGCACATAGACTGACAGTGCGGACACAGTCTGACAATGCGGACAGAGACTAACAGTGTGGAAAGAGACTGGCAGTCCGGACATAGACTGACAATGCGGACATAGTCTGACAGTGCGGACATAGACTGACAGTGCGGACATAGACTGACAGTGTGGACAGAGACTGACAGTGTGGACAGAGACAGAAAGTGCGGACAGAGACTGACAGTGCGGACATAGTCTGACAGTGCGGACATAGACTGACAGTGCGTACATAGACTGACAGTGTGGACAGAGACAGAAAGTGCGGACAGAGACTAACAGTGCGGACAGAGACTCACCACGCGGACAGAGACTGACAGTGCAGACAGAGACTAACAGTGCGGACAAAGACTGACAGGGCGGACGGAGACTGACAGTGCGGACATAGACTGACAGTATGGACAGAGACGAACAGTGCGGACAGAGACTGACAGGGTGGATGGAGACCGGCAGTGCAGAAAGGGACAGACATTGCGGACATAGACTGATAGTCCGGACAAAGACTGACAGTGCGGAAATAGACTGACAGTGCGGACAGAGTCTGACCACACGGACAGAGACTGACAGTGCAGACAGAGACTAACAGTGCGGACAGACACAGACAGTCCGGACATAGACTGATACTCCGGACAGAGACTGACAGTGCGGAAATAGACTGACAGTGCGGACATAGACTGACAGTGCGGACAGAGACTAACAGTGTGGAAAGAGACTGACCACGCGGACAGAGACTGACAGTGCGGACAAAGACTAACAGTGCGGACTGAGACTGGCAGTCCGGACATAGACTGACAATGCGGACATAGTCTGACAGTGCGGACATAGACTGACAGTGCAGAAATAGACTGGCAGTGCGGACATAGAGTGATAGTCCGGACAGTGCAGAAAGGGACTGACGTTGCGGACAATGATTGACATTGCGTACAGTGATTGAGAGTGCGGACTGGGATTTTCAGTGCAGAGAGGGATTGACAGTGCAGACAGGGATTGACAGCGTGCACTGGGATTAACAGTGCGGATAGGGATTGACAGTGTGGACATAGACTGACAGCGTTGACAGAGACAGACAAAGCGGACACAGACTGACAGTGCAGACAGTGACAGACAGTGCGGACAGAGAGTAACAGTACAGACAGAGATTGACAGTGTGGAAAGAGACTGGCAGTGGGGAAAGAAAATGACAGTGCAGACAGAGACTGACAGTGCAGAAAGCGAATGACTGTGGAAACGGACAGAGAGTGCGGACATAGACTGACAGTGCGGATATAGACTGACAGTGCGGACAGAGACTAACAGTGTCTAAAGAGACTGACCACGCAGACAGAGACTGACAGTGCGGACAAAGACAAACAGTGCAGACAGAGACTGGCAGTCCGGACATAGACTGACAGTGCGGACTGAGATTGACAGTGCGGACATAGACTGACAATGCGGACATAAACTGACAGTGCGGACATAGACTGACAGTGCGGACATAGACTGACAGTGCGGACAGAGATAGACAGTGCGGACATAGACTGACAATGCGGACATAGACTGACAGTGCGGACATAGAATGACAGTGTGGACACAGACTGACAGTGCGGGCATAGACTGACAGTGTGAACAGAGACGAACAGTGCGGACAGAGACTGACAGGGTGGATGGAGACTGACAGTGCGGACAGAGACTGACAGGGTGGATGGAGACTGACAGTGCAGAACGGGACTGACATTGCAGACATCGACTGATAGTCCGGACAGTGACTGACAGTCCGGACAGAGACTGACAGTGCGGAAATAGACTGGCAGTCCAGACATAGACTGAAAGTGCGAACAGAGACTGATAGTCCGGACATTGATTGACATTGCGGAAATTGATTGAGAATGCGGACTGGGATTTTCAGTGAAGAGAGGGATTGACAGTGCAGACAGGGATTGATACTGCGCACTGGGATTAACATTGCGGACAGGGATTGACAGCGTGCACATAGACTGACAGTGCGGACAGAGACTGACAGTGCGGACACAGTCTGACAATGCGGACGGAGATTCACAGTACAGACAGAGATTGACAGTGTGGAAAGAGACTGGCAGTGGGGAAAGAAAATGACATTGCAGACAGTGACTGACTGTGCAGAAAGTGAATGACTGTGGAAACGGACAGAGAGTGCGGACATAGAGTGACAGTGTGGACATAGACTGATACTCCGGACAGAGACGGACAGTGCGGACAGAGACTGACAGTGCGGAAATAGACTGACAGTGCGGACAGAGACTGACAGTGTGGACATAGACTGACAGTGCGGACATAGACTGACAATGCGGACATAGACTGACAGTGTGGACAGAGACTAACAGTGCGGACAGAGACTAACAGTGCGGACAGAGACTGACAGTGTGGATGGAGACTGACAGTGCAGAACGGGACTGACATTGCAGACATAGACTGATAGTCCGGACAGTGACTGACAGTCCGGACAGAGACTGAGAGTGCGGAAATAGACTGGTAGTCCAGACATAGACTGAAAGTGCGGACAGAGACAGACAGTGCGGACATAGACTGACAATGCGGACATAGACTGATAGTCCGGACAGAGACTGACAGTGCGGAAATAGACTGACAGTGTGGACAGAGTCTGACCACACGGACAGAGACTGACAGTGCGGACAGACACAGACAGTCCGGACATAGACTGATACTCCGGACAGAGACTGACAACGCGGATACAGACTAACAGTGTGGAAAGAGACTGGCAGTGGGGACTGAAAATGACAGTGCAGACAGAGACTGACAGTGCAGAAAGAGAATGACTGTGGAAACGGACAGAGAGTGCGGACATAGAGTGACAGTACGGACATAGACTGATAGTCCGGACAGAGACTGACAGTGCGGACAAAGAGTGACAGTGCGGACATAGACTGACAGTGCGGACAGAGACTAACAGTGTGGACAGAGACTGACCACGCGGACAGAGACTGACAGTGCGGACAAAGAATAACAGTGCGAACAGAGACTGGCAGTCAGGACATAGACTGACAGTGCGGACAGAGACTGACAGTGTGGATAGAGACTAACAGTGCGGACAGAGACTGACCACGCGGACAGTGACTGACAGTGCGGACATAGACTGATAGTCCGGACAGTGACTGACAGTGCGGACATTGACTGACAGTGCGAACAGAGGCTAACAGTGCGGACAGAGTCTGACCACGCGGACAGAGACGGACAGTGTTGACAGAGACTAACAGTGCGGACAGACACTGACAGTCCGGACATGGACTGAAAGTGCGGACATAGACTGACAATGCGGACATAGACTGAAAGTGTGGACATAGACTGACAGTCCGGACAGAGACTGAGAGTGCGGAAATAGACTGGTAGTCCAGACATAGACTGACAGTGCGGACACAGACTGACAGTGTGGACAGAGACTAACAGTGCGGACAGAGACTGACAGGGTGGATGGAGACTGACAGTGCAGAAAGGGACTGACATTGCGGACATAGACTGATTGTCCGGACAGTGACTGACAGTCCGGAAATAGACTGACAGTGTGGACAGAGTCTGACCACACGGACAGAGACTGACAGTGCAGAACGGGGCTGACATTGCGGACATAGACTGATAGTCCGGACAGTGACTGACAGTCCGGACAGAGACTGAGAGTGCGGAAATAGACTCGTAGTCCAGACATAGACTGAAAGTGCGGACAGAGACAGACAGTGCGGACATAGACTGACAATGCGGACATAGACTGACATTGCGGACATAGACTGATAGTCCGGACAGAGACTGACAGTGCACACAGAGACTAACAGTGCGGAAATAGACTGACAGTGTGGACAGAGTCTGACCACACGGACAGAGACTAACAGTGCGGACAGACACAGACAGTCCGGACATAGACTGATACTCCGGACAGAGACTGACAACGCGGATACAGACTGACAGTGCGGACAGAGACTAACAGTGTGGAAAGAGACTGGCAGTGGGGACTGAAAATGACAGTGCAGACAGAGACTGACAGTGCAGAAAGAGAATGACTGTGGAAACGGACAGAGAGTGCGGACATAGAGTGACAGTGCGGACATAGACTGATAGTCTGGACAGAGACTGACAGTGCGGACAAAGAGTGACAGTGCGGACATAGACTGACAGTGCGGACAGAGACTAACAGTGTGGACAGAGACTGACCACGCGGACAGAGACTGACAGTGCGGACAAAGAATAACAGTGCGAACAGAGACTGGCAGTCAGGACATAGACTGACAGTGCGGACAGAGACTGACAGTGTGGATAGAGACTAACAGTGCGGACAGAGACTGACCACGCGGACAGAGATTAACAGTACAGACAGAGATTGACAGTGTGGAAAGAGACTGGCAGTGGGGAAAGAAAATGACAGTGCAGACAGTGACTGACTGTGCAGAAAGTGAATGACTGTGGAAACGGAGAGAGAGTGCGGACATAGAGTGACAGTGTGGACATAGACTGATACTCCGGACAGAGACGGACAGTGCGGACATAGACTGACAATACGGACAGAGACTGACAGTGCGGACATAGACTCAGAGTGTGGACATAGACAGACAGTGCGGACAGAGACTGACAGTGCGGACAGAGACTAACAGTGCGGACAGAGTGTGACCACTCGGACAGAGACGGACAGTGTTGACAGAGACTAACAGTGCGGACAGACACAGACAGTCCGGACATAGACTGACAGTGCGGACAGACACAGACAGTCCGGACATAGACTGACCGTGCGGACAGAGATTGACAGTGTGGACATAGACTGTCAATGCGGACATCGACTGACAGTGCGGACATAGACTGACAGTGCGGTCATAGTCTGACAGTGTGGACAGAGACAGACAGTGCGGACAGAGACTAACAGTGCGGACAGAGACTCACCACGCGGACGGAGACTGACAGTGCGGACGGAGACTGACAGGGCGGACGGAGACTGACAGTGCAGAAAGGGACTGACATTGCGGACATTGACAGACAGTGCGGACATAGACTGATAGTCCGGACAGTGCAGAAAGGGACTGACGTTGCGGACAATGATTGACATTGCGGACAGTGATTGAGAGTGCGGACTGGGATTTTCAGTGCAGAGAGGGATTGACAGTGCAGACAGGGATTGACAGCGTGCACTGGGATTAACAGTGCGGACAGAGACTGACAGTGCGGACATAGACTGACATTGCGGACAGAGACTAACAGTGTGGAAAGAGACTGACCACGCGGACAGAGACTGACAGTGCGGACAAAGACTAACAGTGCGGACAGAGACTGGCAGTCCGGACATCGACTGACAGTGCAGACAGAGACTGACAGTGCGGACATAGACTGACAATGCGGACATAGTCTGACAGTGCGGACATAGACTGACAGTGCAGAAAAAGACTGACAGTGCGGACAGAGACTAACAGTGCGGACAGAGTCTGGCCACACGGACAGAGACTGACAGTGCAGACAGAGAGTAACAGTGCGGACAGACACAGACAGTCCGGACATAGACTGACAGTGCGGACAGACACAGACAGTCCGGACATAGACTGACAGTGCAGACAGAGACTGACAGTGTGGACATAGACTGTCAATTTGGACATAGACTGACAGTGCGGACATTGACTGACAGTGCGGACATAGACTGACAGTGCGGTCATCGACTGACAGTGCGGACATAGACTGACGACGCGGGAAGAGAATGACGACGCGGGACGAGACTGACAGTGCGGACAGAGACTAACAGTGCGGACATAGACTGACAGTGCGGACAGAGACTAACAGTGTGGAAAGAGACTGACCACGCGGACAGAGACTGACAGTGCGGACAAAGACTAACAGTGCGGACAGAGACTGGCAGTCCGGACATAGACTGACAGTGCAGACAGAGACTGACAGTGCGGACATAGACTGACAATGCGGACATAGTCTGACAGTGCGGACATAGACTGACAGTGCAGAAATAGACTGGCAGTGCGGACATAGACTGACAGTGCGGACATAGAGTGATAGTCCGGACAGTGCAGAAAGGGACTGACGTTGCGGACAATGATTGACATTGCGGACAGTGATTGAGAGTGCGGACTGGGATTTTCAGTGCAGAGAGGGATTGACAGTGCAGACAGGGATTGACAGCGTGCACTGGGATTAACAGTGCGGACAGGGATTGACAGTGTGGACATAGACTGACATTGCGGACAGAGACTGGTAGTCCGGACATAGACTGACAGTGCAGACAGAGACTGACAGTGCGGACATAGACTGACAATGCGGACATAGTCTGACAGTGCGGACATAGACTGACAGTGCAGAAATAGACTGGCAGTGCGGACATAGACTGACAGTGCGGACATAGAGTGATAGTCCGGACAGTGCAGAAAGGGACTGACGTTGCGGACAATGATTGACATTGCGGACAGTGATTGAGAGTGCGGACTGGGATTTTCAGTGCAGAGAGGGATTGACAGTGCAGACAGGGATTGACAGCGTGCACTGGGATTAACAGTGCGGACAGGGATTGACAGTGTGGACATAGACTGACAGTGCGGACAGAGACTGACAAAGCAGACACAGACTGACAGTGCAGACAGTGACAGTCAGTGCGGACAGAGAGTAACAGTACAGACAGAGATTGACAGTGCGGACATAGTCTGACAGTGCGGTCACAGACTGACAGTGCGGACATAGTCTGACAGTGCGGTCATAGTCTGACAGTGTGGACATAGACAGACAGTGCGGACAGAGACTAACAGTGCGGACAGAGACTCACCACGCGGACGGAGACTGACAGTGCGGACAGAGACTAACAGTGCGGACAAAGACTGACAGGGTGGACGGAGAATGACAGTGCAGAAAGGGACTGACATTGCGGACATTGACAGACAGTGCGGACATAGACTGATAGTCCGGACAGTGACTGACAGTGCGGACATTGACTGACAGTGCGAACAGAGGCTAACAGTGCGGACAGAGTCTGACCACGCAGACAGAGATGGACAGTGTTGACAGAGACTAACAGTGCGGACAGAAACTGACAGTCCGGACATGGAATGACAGTGCGGACAGAGACTGACAGTGCGGACATAGACTGACATTGCGGACAGAGACTAACAGTGTGGAAAGAGACTGACCACGCGGACAGAGACTGACAGTGCGGACAAAGACTAACAGTGCGGACAGAGACTGGCAGTCCGGACATAGACTGACAGTGCGGACAGAGACTAACAGTGCGGACAGAGTCTGGCCACACGGACAGAGACTGACAGTGCAGACAGAGAGTAACAGTGCGGACAGACACAGACAGTCCGGACATAGACTGACAGTGCGGACAGACACAGACAGTCCGGACATAGACTGACAGTGCAGACAGAGACTGACAGTGTGGACATAGACTGTCAATTTGGACATAGACTGACAGTGCGGACATTGACTGACAGTGCGGACATAGACTGACAGTGCAGACAGAGACTGACAGTGTGGACATAGACTGTCAATTTGGACATAGACTGACAGTGCGGACATCGACTGACAGTGCGGACATAGACTGATGACGCGGGAAGAGACTGACGACGCGGGACGAGACTGACAGTGCGGACAGAGACTAACAGTGCGGACAGAGACTGGCAGTCCGGACATAGACTGACAGTGCGGACATCGACTGACAGTGCGGACATAGAGTGATAGTCCGGACAGTGCAGAAAGGGACGGACATTGCGGACAATGATTGACATTGCGGACAGTGATTGAGAGTGCGGACTGGGATTTTCAGTGAAGAGAGGGATTGACAGTGCAGACAGGGATTGATACTGCGCACTGGGATTAACATTGCGGACAGGGATTGACAGCGTGCACATAGACTGACAGTGCGGACACAGTCTGACAATGCGGACAGAGACTAACAGTGTGGAAAGAGACTGGCAGTCCGGACATAGACTGACAATGCGGACATAGTCTGACAGTGCGGACATAGACTGACAGTGCGGACATAGACTGACAGTGTGGACAGAGACTGACAGTGTGGACAGAGACAGAAAGTGCGGACAGAGACTGACAGTGCGGACATAGTCTGACAGTGCGGACATAGACTGACAGTGCGTACATAGACTGACAGTGTGGACAGAGACAGAAAGTGCGGACAGAGACGAACAGTGCGGACAGAGACTCACCACGCGGACAGAGACTGACAGTGCGGACAGAGACTAACAGTGCGGACAAAGACTGACAGGGCGGACGGAGACTGACAGTGCGGACATAGACTGACAGTATGGACAGAGACGAACAGTGCGGACAGAGACTGACAGGGTGGATGGAGACCGGCAGTGCAGAAAGGGACAGACATTGCGGACATAGACTGATAGTCCGGACAAAGACTGACAGTGCGGAAATAGACTGACAGTGCGGACAGAGTCTGACCACACGGACAGAGACTGACAGTGCAGACAGAGACTAACAGTGCGGACAGACACAGACAGTCCGGACATAGACTGATACTCCGGACAGAGACTGACAGTGCGGAAATAGACTGACAGTGCGGACATAGACTGACAGTGCGGACAGAGACTAACAGTGTGGAAAGAGACTGACCACGCGGACAGAGACTGACAGTGCGGACAAAGACTAACAGTGCGGACAGAGACTAACAGTGCGGACAGAGTGTGACCACTCGGACAGAGACGGACAGTGTTGACAGAGACTGGCAGTCCGGACATAGACTGACAATGCGGACATAGTCTGACAGTGCGGACATAGACTGACAGTGCAGAAATAGACTGGCAGTGCGGACATAGAGTGATAGTCCGGACAGTGCAGAAAGGGACTGACGTTGCGGACAATGATTGACATTGCGTACAGTGATTGAGAGTGCGGACTGGGATTTTCAGTGCAGAGAGGGATTGACAGTGCAGACAGGGATTGACAGCGTGCACTGGGATTAACAGTGCGGACAGAGACTGACAGTGCGGACATAGACTGACATTGCGGACAGAGACTAACAGTGTGGAAAGAGACTGACCACGCGGACAGAGACTGACAGTGCGGACAAAGACTAACAGTGCGGACAGAGACTGGCAGTCCGGACATCGACTGACAGTGCAGACAGAGACTGACAGTGCGGACATAGACTGACAATGCGGACATAGTCTGACAGTGCGGACATAGACTGACAGTGCAGAAAAAGACTGACAGTGCGGACAGAGACTAACAGTGCGGACAGAGTCTGGCCACACGGACAGAGACTGACAGTGCAGACAGAGAGTAACAGTGCGGACAGACACAGACAGTCCGGACATAGACTGACAGTGCGGACAGACACAGACAGTCCGGACATAGACTGACAGTGCAGACAGAGACTGACAGTGTGGACATAGACTGTCAATTTGGACATAGACTGACAGTGCGGACATTGACTGACAATGCGGACATAGACTGACAGTGCGGTCATCGACTGACAGTGCGGACATAGACTGACGACGCGGGAAGAGAATGACGACGCGGGACGAGACTGACAGTGCGGACAGAGACTAACAGTGCGGACATAGACTGACAGTGCGGACAGAGACTAACAGTGTGGAAAGAGACTGACCACGCGGACAGAGACTGACAGTGCGGACAAAGACTAACAGTGCGGACAGAGACTGGCAGTCCGGACATAGACTGACAGTGCAGACAGAGACTGACAGTGCGGACATAGACTGACAATGCGGACATAGTCTGACAGTGCGGACATAGACTGACAGTGCAGAAATAGACTGGCAGTGCGGATATAGACTGACAGTGTGGACATAGACTGTCAATTTGGACATAGACTGACAGTGCGGACATTGACTGACAGTGCGGACATAGACTGACAGTGCAGACAGAGACTGACAGTGTGGACATAGACTGTCAATTTGGACATAGACTGACAGTGCGGACATCGACTGACAGTGCGGACATAGACTGATGACGCGGGAAGAGACTGACGACGCGGGACGAGACTGACAGTGCGGACAGAGACTAACAGTGCGGACAGAGACTGGCAGTCCGGACATAGACTGACAGTGCGGACATCGACTGACAGTGCGGACATAGAGTGATAGTCCGGACAGTGCAGAAAGGGACGGACATTGCGGACAATGATTGACATTGCGGACAGTGATTGAGAGTGCGGACTGGGATTTTCAGTGAAGAGAGGGATTGACAGTGCAGACAGGGATTGATACTGCGCACTGGGATTAACATTGCGGACAGGGATTGACAGCGTGCACATAGACTGACAGTGCGGACACAGTCTGACAATGCGGACAGAGACTAACAGTGTGGAAAGAGACTGGCAGTCCGGACATAGACTGACAATGCGGACATAGTCTGACAGTGCGGACATAGACTGACAGTGCGGACATAGACTGACAGTGTGGACAGAGACTGACAGTGTGGACAGAGACAGAAAGTGCGGACAGAGACTGACAGTGCGGACATAGTCTGACAGTGCGGACATAGACTGACAGTGCGTACATAGACTGACAGTGTGGACAGAGACAGAAAGTGCGGACAGAGACGAACAGTGCGGACAGAGACTCACCACGCGGACAGAGACTGACAGTGCGGACAGAGACTAACAGTGCGGACAAAGACTGACAGGGCGGACGGAGACTGACAGTGCGGACATAGACTGACAGTATGGACAGAGACGAACAGTGCGGACAGAGACTGACAGGGTGGATGGAGACCGGCAGTGCAGAAAGGGACAGACATTGCGGACATAGACTGATAGTCCGGACAAAGACTGACAGTGCGGAAATAGACTGACAGTGCGGACAGAGTCTGACCACACGGACAGAGACTGACAGTGCAGACAGAGACTAACAGTGCGGACAGACACAGACAGTCCGGACATAGACTGATACTCCGGACAGAGACTGACAGTGCGGAAATAGACTGACAGTGCGGACATAGACTGACAGTGCGGACAGAGACTAACAGTGTGGAAAGAGACTGACCACGCGGACAGAGACTGACAGTGCGGACAAAGACTAACAGTGCGGACAGAGACTAACAGTGCGGACAGAGTGTGACCACTCGGACAGAGACGGACAGTGTTGACAGAGACTGGCAGTCCGGACATAGACTGACAATGCGGACATAGTCTGACAGTGCGGACATAGACTGACAGTGCAGAAATAGACTGGCAGTGCGGACATAGAGTGATAGTCCGGACAGTGCAGAAAGGGACTGACGTTGCGGACAATGATTGACATTGCGTACAGTGATTGAGAGTGCGGACTGGGATTTTCAGTGCAGAGAGGGATTGACAGTGCAGACAGGGATTGACAGCGTGCACTGGGATTAACAGTGCGGACAGAGACTGACAGTGCGGACATAGACTGACATTGCGGACAGAGACTAACAGTGTGGAAAGAGACTGACCACGCGGACAGAGACTGACAGTGCGGACAAAGACTAACAGTGCGGACAGAGACTGGCAGTCCGGACATCGACTGACAGTGCAGACAGAGACTGACAGTGCGGACATAGACTGACAATGCGGACATAGTCTGACAGTGCGGACATAGACTGACAGTGCAGAAAAAGACTGACAGTGCGGACAGAGACTAACAGTGCGGACAGAGTCTGGCCACACGGACAGAGACTGACAGTGCAGACAGAGAGTAACAGTGCGGACAGACACAGACAGTCCGGACATAGACTGACAGTGCGGACAGACACAGACAGTCCGGACATAGACTGACAGTGCAGACAGAGACTGACAGTGTGGACATAGACTGTCAATTTGGACATAGACTGACAGTGCGGACATTGACTGACAATGCGGACATAGACTGACAGTGCGGTCATCGACTGACAGTGCGGACATAGACTGACGACGCGGGAAGAGAATGACGACGCGGGACGAGACTGACAGTGCGGACAGAGACTAACAGTGCGGACATAGACTGACAGTGCGGACAGAGACTAACAGTGTGGAAAGAGACTGACCACGCGGACAGAGACTGACAGTGCGGACAAAGACTAACAGTGCGGACAGAGACTGGCAGTCCGGACATAGACTGACAGTGCAGACAGAGACTGACAGTGCGGACATAGACTGACAATGCGGACATAGTCTGACAGTGCGGACATAGACTGACAGTGCAGAAATAGACTGGCAGTGCGGATATAGACTGACAGTGCGGACTTAGAGTGATAGTCCGGACAGTGCAGAAAGGGACTGACGTTGCGGACAATGATTGACATTGCGGACAGTGATTGAGAGTGCGGACTGGGATTTTCAGTGCAGAGAGGGATTGAGAGTGCAGACAGGGATTGACAGCGTGCACTGGGATTAACAGTGCGGACAGGGATTGACAGTGTGGACATAGACTGACAGTGCGGACAGAGACTGACAAAGCGGACACAGACTGACAGTGCAGACAGTGACAGTCAGTGCGGACAGAGAGTAACAGTACAGACAGAGATTGACAGTGCGGACATAGTCTGACAGTGCGGTCACAGACTGACAGTGCGGACATAGTCTGACAGTGCGGTCATAGTCTGACAGTGTGGACATAGACAGACAGTGCGGACAGAGACTAACAGTGCGGACAGAGACTCACCACGCGGACGGAGACTGACAGTGCGGACAGAGACTAACAGTGCGGACAAAGACTGACAGGGTGGACGGAGACTGACAGTGCAGAAAGGGACTGACATTGCGGACATTGACAGACAGTGCGGACATAGACTGATAGTCCGGACAGTGACTGACAGTGCGGACATTGACTGACAGTGCGAACAGAGGCTAACAGTGCGGACAGAGTCTGACCACGCAGACAGAGATGGACAGTGTTGACAGAGACTAACAGTGCGGACAGAAACTGACAGTCCGGACATGGAATGACAGTGCGGACAGAGACTGACAGTGCGGACATAGACTGACATTGCGGACAGAGACTAACAGTGTGGAAAGAGACTGACCACGCGGACAGAGACTGACAGTGCGGACAAAGACTAACAGTGCGGACAGAGACTGGCAGTCCGGACATAGACTGACAGTGCGGACAGAGACTAACAGTGCGGACAGAGTCTGGCCACACGGACAGAGAATGACAGTGCAGACAGAGAGTAACAGTGCGGACAGACACAGACAGTCCGGACATAGACTGACAGTGCGGACAGACACAGACAGTCCGGACATAGACTGACAGTGCAGACAGAGACTGACAGTGTGGAAATAGACTGTCAATTTGGACATGGACTGACAGTGCGGACATTGACTGACAGTGCGGACATAGACTAACAGTGCAGACAGCGACTGACAGTGTGGACATAGACTGTCAATTTGGACATAGACTGACAGTGCGGACATCGACTGACAGTGCGGACATAGACTGACGACGCGGGAAGAGACTGACGACGCGGGACGAGACTGACAGTCCGGACAGTGACTAACAGTGCGGACAGAGACTGACAGTGCGGACATCGACTGACAGTGCGGACATAGAGTGATAGTCCGGACAGTGCAGAAAGGGACGGACATTGCGGACAATGATTGACATTGCGGACAGTGATTGAGAGTGCGGACTGGGATTTTCAGTGAAGAGAGGGATTGACAGTGCAGACAGGGATTGATACTGCGCACTGGGATTAACATTGCGGACAGGGATTGACAGCGTGCACATAGACTGACAGTGCGGACACAGTCTGACAATGCGGACAGAGACTAACAGTGTGGAAAGAGACTGGCAGTCCGGACATAGACTGACAATGCGGACATAGTCTGACAGTGCGGACATAGACTGACAGTGCGGACATAGACTGACAGTGTGGACAGAGACTGACAGTGTGGACAGAGACAGAAAGTGCGGACAGAGACTGACAGTGCGGACATAGTCTGACAGTGCGGACATAGACTGACAGTGCGTACATAGACTGACAGTGTGGACAGAGACAGAAAGTGCGGACAGAGACGAACAGTGCGGACAGAGACTCACCACGCGGACAGAGACTGACAGTGCGGACAGAGACTAACAGTGCGGACAAAGACTGACAGGGCGGACGGAGACTGACAGTGCGGACATAGACTGACAGTATGGACAGAGACGAACAGTGCGGACAGAGACTGACAGGGTGGATGGAGACCGGCAGTGCAGAAAGGGACAGACATTGCGGACATAGACTGATAGTCCGGACAAAGACTGACAGTGCGGAAATAGACTGACAGTGCGGACAGAGTCTGACCACACGGACAGAGACTGACAGTGCAGACAGAGACTAACAGTGCGGACAGACACAGACAGTCCGGACATAGACTGATACTCCGGACAGAGACTGACAGTGCGGAAATAGACTGACAGTGCGGACATAGACTGACAGTGCGGACAGAGACTAACAGTGTGGAAAGAGACTGACCACGCGGACAGAGACTGACAGTGCGGACAAAGACTAACAGTGCGGACAGAGACTAACAGTGCGGACAGAGTGTGACCACTCGGACAGAGACGGACAGTGTTGACAGAGACTGGCAGTCCGGACATAGACTGACAATGCGGACATAGTCTGACAGTGCGGACATAGACTGACAGTGCAGAAATAGACTGGCAGTGCGGACATAGAGTGATAGTCCGGACAGTGCAGAAAGGGACTGACGTTGCGGACAATGATTGACATTGCGTACAGTGATTGAGAGTGCGGACTGGGATTTTCAGTGCAGAGAGGGATTGACAGTGCAGACAGGGATTGACAGCGTGCACTGGGATTAACAGTGCGGATAGGGATTGACAGTGTGGACATAGACTGACAGCGTGGACAGAGACAGACAAAGCGGACACAGACTGACAGTGCAGACAGTGACAGACAGTGCGGACAGAGACTAACAGTACAGACAGAGATTGACAGTGTGGAAAGAGACTGGCAGTGGGGAAAGAAAATGACAGTGCAGACAGAGACTGACAGTGCAGAAAGCGAATGACTGTGGAAACGGACAGAGAGTGCGGACATAGACTGACAGTGCGGATATAGACTGACAGTGCGGACAGAGACTAACAGTGTCTAAAGAGACTGACCACGCAGACAGAGACTGACAGTGCGGACAAAGACAAACAGTGCAGACAGAGACTGGCAGTCCGGACATAGACTGACAGTGCGGACTGAGATTGACAGTGCGGACATAGACTGACAATGCGGACATAAACTGACAGTGCGGACATAGACTGACAGTGCGGACATAGACTGACAGTGCGGACAGAGATAGACAGTGCGGACATAGACTGACAATGCGGACATAGACTGACAGTGCGGACATAGAATGACAGTGTGGACACAGACTGACAGTGCGGGCATAGACTGACAGTGTGAACAGAGACGAACAGTGCGGACAGAGACTGACAGGGTGGATGGAGACTGACAGTGCGGACAGAGACTGACAGGGTGGATGGAGACTGACAGTGCAGAACGGGACTGACATTGCAGACATCGACTGATAGTCCGGACAGTGACTGACAGTCCGGACAGAGACTGACAGTGCGGAAATAGACTGGCAGTCCAGACATAGACTGAAAGTGCGAACAGAGACTGATAGTCCGGACATTGATTGACATTGCGGAAATTGATTGAGAATGCGGACTGGGATTTTCAGTGAAGAGAGGGATTGACAGTGCAGACAGGGATTGATACTGCGCACTGGGATTAACATTGCGGACAGGGATTGACAGCGTGCACATAGACTGACAGTGCGGACAGAGACTGACAGTGCAGACAGGGATTGATACTGCGCACTGGGATTAACATTGCGGACAGGGATTGACAGCGTGCACATAGACTGACAACGCGGACACAGTCTGACAATGCGGACGGAGATTCACAGTACAGACAGAGATTGACAGTGTGGAAAGAGACTGGCAGTGGGGAAAGAAAATGACATTGCAGACAGTGACTGACTGTGCAGAAAGTGAATGACTGTGGAAACGGACAGAGAGTGCGGACATAGAGTGACAGTGTGGACATAGACTGATACTCCGGACAGAGACGGACAGTGCGGACAGAAACTGACAGTCCGGACATGGAATGACAGTGCGGACAGAGACTGACAGTGCGGACATAGACTGACATTGCGGACAGAGACTAACAGTGTGGAAAGAGACTGACCACGCGGACAGAGACTGACAGTGCGGACAAAGACTAACAGTGCGGACAGAGACTGGCAGTCCGGACATAGACTGACAGTGCGGACAGAGACTAACAGTGCGGACAGAGTCTGGCCACACGGACAGAGACTGACAGTGCAGAAATAGACTGGCAGTGCGGACATAGAGTGATAGTCCGGACAGTGCAGAAAGGGACTGACGTTGCGGACAATGATTGACATTGCGTACAGTGATTGAGAGTGCGGACTGGGATTTTCAGTGCAGAGAGGGATTGACAGTGCAGACAGGGATTGACAGCGTGCACTGGGATTAACAGTGCGGACAGAGACTGACAGTGCGGACATAGACTGACATTGCGGACAGAGACTAACAGTGTGGAAAGAGACTGACCACGCGGACAGAGACTGACAGTGCGGACAAAGACTAACAGTGCGGACAGAGACTGGCAGTCCGGACATCGACTGACAGTGCAGACAGAGACTGACAGTGCGGACATAGACTGACAATGCGGACATAGTCTGACAGTGCGGACATAGACTGACAGTGCAGAAAAAGACTGACAGTGCGGACAGAGACTAACAGTGCGGACAGAGTCTGGCCACACGGACAGAGACTGACAGTGCAGACAGAGAGTAACAGTGCGGACAGACACAGACAGTCCGGACATAGACTGACAGTGCGGACAGACACAGACAGTCCGGACATAGACTGACAGTGCAGACAGAGACTGACAGTGTGGACATAGACTGTCAATTTGGACATAGACTGACAGTGCGGACATTGACTGACAATGCGGACATAGACTGACAGTGCGGTCATCGACTGACAGTGCGGACATAGACTGACGACGCGGGAAGAGAATGACGACGCGGGACGAGACTGACAGTGCGGACAGAGACTAACAGTGCGGACATAGACTGACAGTGCGGACAGAGACTAACAGTGTGGAAAGAGACTGACCACGCGGACAGAGACTGACAGTGCGGACAAAGACTAACAGTGCGGACAGAGACTGGCAGTCCGGACATAGACTGACAGTGCAGACAGAGACTGACAGTGCGGACATAGACTGACAATGCGGACATAGTCTGACAGTGCGGACATAGACTGACAGTGCAGAAATAGACTGGCAGTGCGGATATAGACTGACAGTGCGGACTTAGAGTGATAGTCCGGACAGTGCAGAAAGGGACTGACGTTGCGGACAATGATTGACATTGCGGACAGTGATTGAGAGTGCGGACTGGGATTTTCAGTGCAGAGAGGGATTGAGAGTGCAGACAGGGATTGACAGCGTGCACTGGGATTAACAGTGCGGACAGGGATTGACAGTGTGGACATAGACTGACAGTGCGGACAGAGACTGACAAAGCGGACACAGACTGACAGTGCAGACAGTGACAGTCAGTGCGGACAGAGAGTAACAGTACAGACAGAGATTGACAGTGCGGACATAGTCTGACAGTGCGGTCACAGACTGACAGTGCGGACATAGTCTGACAGTGCGGTCATAGTCTGACAGTGTGGACATAGACAGACAGTGCGGACAGAGACTAACAGTGCGGACAGAGACTCACCACGCGGACGGAGACTGACAGTGCGGACAGAGACTAACAGTGCGGACAAAGACTGACAGGGTGGACGGAGACTGACAGTGCAGAAAGGGACTGACATTGCGGACATTGACAGACAGTGCGGACATAGACTGATAGTCCGGACAGTGACTGACAGTGCGGACATTGACTGACAGTGCGAACAGAGGCTAACAGTGCGGACAGAGTCTGACCACGCAGACAGAGATGGACAGTGTTGACAGAGACTAACAGTGCGGACAGAAACTGACAGTCCGGACAAGGAATGACAGTGCGGACAGAGACTGACAGTGCGGACATAGACTGACATTGCGGACAGAGACTAACAGTGTGGAAAGAGACTGACCACGCGGACAGAGACTGACAGTGCGGACAAAGACTAACAGTGCGGACAGAGACTGGCAGTCCGGACATAGACTGACAGTGCGGACAGAGACTAACAGTGCGGACAGAGTCTGGCCACACGGACAGAGAATGACAGTGCAGACAGAGAGTAACAGTGCGGACAGACACAGACAGTCCGGACATAGACTGACAGTGCGGACAGACACAGACAGTCCGGACATAGACTGACAGTGCAGACAGAGACTGACAGTGTGGAAATAGACTGTCAATTTGGACATGGACTGACAGTGCGGACATTGACTGACAGTGCGGACATAGACTAACAGTGCAGACAGAGACTGACAGTGTGGACATAGACTGTCAATTTGGACATAGACTGACAGTGCGGACATCGACTGACAGTGCGGACATAGACTGACGACGCGGGAAGAGACTGACGACGCGGGACGAGACTGACAGTCCGGACAGTGACTAACAGTGCGGACAGAGACTGACAGTGCGGACATCGACTGACAGTGCGGACATAGAGTGATAGTCCGGACAGTGCAGAAAGGGACGGACATTGCGGACAATGATTGACATTGCGGACAGTGATTGAGAGTGCGGACTGGGATTTTCAGTGAAGAGAGGGATTGACAGTGCAGACAGGGATTGATACTGCGCACTGGGATTAACATTGCGGACAGGGATTGACAGCGTGCACATAGACTGACAGTGCGGACACAGTCTGACAATGCGGACAGAGACTAACAGTGTGGAAAGAGACTGGCAGTCCGGACATAGACTGACAATGCGGACATAGTCTGACAGTGCGGACATAGACTGACAGTGCGGACATAGACTGACAGTGTGGACAGAGACTGACAGTGTGGACAGAGACAGAAAGTGCGGACAGAGACTGACAGTGCGGACATAGTCTGACAGTGCGGACATAGACTGACAGTGCGTACATAGACTGACAGTGTGGACAGAGACAGAAAGTGCGGACAGAGACGAACAGTGCGGACAGAGACTCACCACGCGGACAGAGACTGACAGTGCGGACAGAGACTAACAGTGCGGACAAAGACTGACAGGGCGGACGGAGACTGACAGTGCGGACATAGACTGACAGTATGGACAGAGACGAACAGTGCGGACAGAGACTGACAGGGTGGATGGAGACCGGCAGTGCAGAAAGGGACAGACATTGCGGACATAGACTGATAGTCCGGACAAAGACTGACAGTGCGGAAATAGACTGACAGTGCGGACAGAGTCTGACCACACGGACAGAGACTGACAGTGCAGACAGAGACTAACAGTGCGGACAGACACAGACAGTCCGGACATAGACTGATACTCCGGACAGAGACTGACAGTGCGGAAATAGACTGACAGTGCGGACATAGACTGACAGTGCGGACAGAGACTAACAGTGTGGAAAGAGACTGACCACGCGGACAGAGACTGACAGTGCGGACAAAGACTAACAGTGCGGACAGAGACTAACAGTGCGGACAGAGTGTGACCACTCGGACAGAGACGGACAGTGTTGACAGAGACTGGCAGTCCGGACATAGACTGACAATGCGGACATAGTCTGACAGTGCGGACATAGACTGACAGTGCAGAAATAGACTGGCAGTGCGGACATAGAGTGATAGTCCGGACAGTGCAGAAAGGGACTGACGTTGCGGACAATGATTGACATTGCGTACAGTGATTGAGAGTGCGGACTGGGATTTTCAGTGCAGAGAGGGATTGACAGTGCAGACAGGGATTGACAGCGTGCACTGGGATTAACAGTGCGGATAGGGATTGACAGTGTGGACATAGACTGACAGCGTGGACAGAGACAGACAAAGCGGACACAGACTGACAGTGCAGACAGTGACAGACAGTGCGGACAGAGACTAACAGTACAGACAGAGATTGACAGTGTGGAAAGAGACTGGCAGTGGGGAAAGAAAATGACAGTGCAGACAGAGACTGACAGTGCAGAAAGCGAATGACTGTGGAAACGGACAGAGAGTGCGGACATAGACTGACAGTGCGGATATAGACTGACAGTGCGGACAGAGACTAACAGTGTCTAAAGAGACTGACCACGCAGACAGAGACTGACAGTGCGGACAAAGACAAACAGTGCAGACAGAGACTGGCAGTCCGGACATAGACTGACAGTGCGGACTGAGATTGACAGTGCGGACATAGACTGACAATGCGGACATAAACTGACAGTGCGGACATAGACTGACAGTGCGGACATAGACTGACAGTGCGGACAGAGATAGACAGTGCGGACATAGACTGACAATGCGGACATAGACTGACAGTGCGGACATAGAATGACAGTGTGGACACAGACTGACAGTGCGGGCATAGACTGACAGTGTGAACAGAGACGAACAGTGCGGACAGAGACTGACAGGGTGGATGGAGACTGACAGTGCGGACAGAGACTGACAGGGTGGATGGAGACTGACAGTGCAGAACGGGACTGACATTGCAGACATCGACTGATAGTCCGGACAGTGACTGACAGTCCGGACAGAGACTGACAGTGCGGAAATAGACTGGCAGTCCAGACATAGACTGAAAGTGCGAACAGAGACTGATAGTCCGGACATTGATTGACATTGCGGAAATTGATTGAGAATGCGGACTGGGATTTTCAGTGAAGAGAGGGATTGACAGTGCAGACAGGGATTGATACTGCGCACTGGGATTAACATTGCGGACAGGGATTGACAGCGTGCACATAGACTGACAGTGCGGACAGAGACTGACAGTGCAGACAGGGATTGATACTGCGCACTGGGATTAACATTGCGGACAGGGATTGACAGCGTGCACATAGACTGACAACGCGGACACAGTCTGACAATGCGGACGGAGATTCACAGTACAGACAGAGATTGACAGTGTGGAAAGAGACTGGCAGTGGGGAAAGAAAATGACATTGCAGACAGTGACTGACTGTGCAGAAAGTGAATGACTGTGGAAACGGACAGAGAGTGCGGACATAGAGTGACAGTGTGGACATAGACTGATACTCCGGACAGAGACGGACAGTGCAGACAGAAACTGACAGTCCGGACATGGAATGACAGTGCGGACAGAGACTGACAGTGCGGACATAGACTGACATTGCGGACAGAGACTAACAGTGTGGAAAGAGACTGACCACGCGGACAGAGACTGACAGTGCGGACAAAGACTAACAGTGCGGACAGAGACTGGCAGTCCGGACATAGACTGACAGTGCGGACAGAGACTAACAGTGCGGACAGAGTCTGGCCACACGGACAGAGACTGACAGTGCAGACAGAGAGTAACAGTGCGGACAGACACAGACAGTCCGGATATAGACTGACAGTGCGGACAGACACAGACAGTCCGGACATAGACTGACAGTGCAGACAGAGACTGACAGTGTGGACATCGACTGTCAATTTGGACATAGACTGACAGTGCGGACATTGACTGACAGTGCGGACATAGACTGACAGTGCAGACAGAGACTGACAGTGTGGACATAGACTGTCAATTTGGACATAGACTGACAGTGCGGACATCGACTGACAGTGCGGACATAGACTGACGACGCGGGAAGAGACTGACGACGCGGGACGAGACTGACAGTCCGGACAGAGACTAACAGTGCGGACAGAGACTGACAGTGCGGACATCGACTGACAGTGCGGACATAGAGTGATAGTCCGGACAGTGCAGAAAGGGACGGACATTGCGGACAATGATTGACATTGCGGACAGTGATTGAGAGTGCGGACTGGGATTTTCAGTGAAGAGAGGGATTGACAGTGCAGACAGGGATTGATACTGCGCACTGGGATTAACATTGCGGACAGGGATTGACAGCGTGCACATAGACTGACAGTGCGGACACAGTCTGACAATGCGGACAGAGACTAACAGTGTGGAAAGAGACTGGCAGTCCGGACATAGACTGACAATGCGGACATAGTCTGACAGTGCGGACATAGACTGACAGTGCGGACATAGACTGACAGTGTGGACAGAGACTGACAGTGTGGACAGAGACAGAAAGTGCGGACAGAGACTGACAGTGCGGACATAGTCTGACAGTGCGGACATAGACTGACAGTGCGTACATAGACTGACAGTGTGGACAGTGACAGAAAGTGCGGACAGAGACGAACAGTGCGGACAGAGACTCACCACGCGGACAGAGACTGACAGTGCGGACATAGACTGACAGTATGGACAGAGACGAACAGTGCGGACAGAGACTGACAGGGTGGATGGAGACTGGCAGTGCAGAAAGGGACTGACATTGCGGACATAGACTGATAGTCCGGACAAAGACTGACAGTGCGGAAATAGACTGACAGTGCGGACAGAGTCTGACCACACGGACAGAGACTGACAGTGCAGACAGAGACTAACAGTGCGGACAGACACAGACAGTCCGGACATAGACTGATACTCCGGACAGAGACTGACAGTGCGGAAATAGACTGACAGTGCGGACATAGACTGACAGTGCGGACAGAGACTAACAGTGTGGAAAGAGACTGACCACGCGGACAGAGACTGACAGTGCGGACAAAGACTAACAGTGCGGACAGAGACTAACAGTGCGGACAGAGTGTGACCACTCGGACAGAGACGGACAGTGTTGACAGAGACTGGCAGTCCGGACATAGACTGACAATGCGGACATAGTCTGACAGTGCGGACATAGACTGACAGTGCAGAAATAGACTGGCAGTGCGGACATAGAGTGATAGTCCGGACAGTGCAGAAAGGGACTGACGTTGCGGACAATGATTGACATTGCGTACAGTGATTGAGAGTGCGGACTGGGATTTTCAGTGCAGAGAGGGATTGACAGTGCAGACAGGGATTGACAGCGTGCACTGGGATTAACAGTGCGGATAGGGATTGACAGTGTGGACATAGACTGACAGCGTGGACAGAGACAGACAAAGCGGACACAGACTGACAGTGCAGACAGTGACAGACAGTGCGGACAGAGAGTAACAGTACAGACAGAGATTGACAGTGTGGAAAGAGACTGGCAGTGGGGAAAGAAAATGACAGTGCAGACAGAGACTGACAGTGCAGAAAGCGAATGACTGTGGAAACGGACAGAGAGTGCGGACATAGACTGACAGTGCGGATATAGACTGACAGTGCGGACAGAGACTAACAGTGTCTAAAGAGACTGACCACGCAGACAGAGACTGACAGTGCGGACAAAGACAAACAGTGCAGACAGAGACTGGCAGTCCGGACATAGACTGACAGTGCGGACTGAGATTGACAGTGCGGACATAGACTGACAATGCGGACATAAACTGACAGTGCGGACATAGACTGACAGTGCGGACATAGACTGACAGTGCGGACAGAGATAGACAGTGCGGACATAGACTGACAATGCGGACATAGACTGACAGTGCGGACATAGAATGACAGTGTGGACACAGACTGACAGTGCGGGCATAGACTGACAGTGTGAACAGAGACGAACAGTGCGGACAGAGACTGACAGGGTGGATGGAGACTGACAGTGCGGACAGAGACTGACAGGGTGGATGGAGACTGACAGTGCAGAACGGGACTGACATTGCAGACATCGACTGATAGTCCGGACAGTGACTGACAGTCCGGACAGAGACTGACAGTGCGGAAATAGACTGGCAGTCCAGACATAGACTGAAAGTGCGAACAGAGACTGATAGTCCGGACATTGATTGACATTGCGGAAATTGATTGAGAATGCGGACTGGGATTTCCAGTGAAGAGAGGGATTGACAGTGCAGACAGGGATTGATACTGCGCACTGGGATTAACATTGCGGACAGGGATTGACAGCGTGCACATAGACTGACAGTGCGGACAGAGACTGACAGTGCAGACAGGGATTGATACTGCGCACTGGGATTAACATTGCGGACAGGGATTGACAGCGTGCACATAGACTGACAACGCGGACACAGTCTGACAATGCGGACGGAGATTCACAGTACAGACAGAGATTGACAGTGTGGAAAGAGACTGGCAGTGGGGAAAGAAAATGACATTGCAGACAGTGACTGACTGTGCAGAAAGTGAATGACTGTGGAAACGGACAGAGAGTGCGGACATAGAGTGACAGTGTGGACATAGACTGATACTCCGGACAGAGACGGACAGTGCGGACAGAGACTGACAGTGCGGAAATAGACTGACAGTGCGGACAGAGACTGACAGTGCGGACATAGACTGACAGTGCGGACATAGACTGACAATGCGGACATAGACTGACAGTGTGGACAGAGACTAACAGTGCGGACAGAGACTAACAGTGCGGACAGAGACTGACAGTGTGGATGGAGACTGACAGTGCAGAACGGGACTGACATTGCAGACATAGACTGATAGTCCGGACAGTGACTGACAGTCCGGACAGAGACTGAGAGTGCGGAAATAGACTGGTAGTCCAGACATAGACTGAAAGTGCGGACAGAGACAGACAGTGCGGACATAGACTGACAATGCGGACATAGACTGATAGTCCGGACAGAGACTGACAGTGCGGAAATAGACTGACAGTGTGGACAGAGTCTGACCACACGGACAGAGACTGACAGTGCGGACAGACACAGACAGTCCGGACATAGACTGATACTCCGGACAGAAACTGACAACGCGGATACAGACTAACAGTGTGGAAAGAGACTGGCAGTGGGGACTGAAAATGACAGTGCAGACAGAGACTGACAGTGCAGAAAGAGAATGACTGTGGAAACGGACAGAGAGTGCGGACATAGAGTGACAGTACGGACATAGACTGATAGTCCGGACAGAGACTGACAGTGCGGACAAAGAGTGACAGTGCGGACATAGACTGACAGTGCGGACAGAGACTAACAGTGTGGACAGAGACTGACCACGCGGACAGAGACTGACAGTGCGGACAAAGAATAACAGTGCGAACAGAGACTGGCAGTCAGGACATAGACTGACAGTGCGGACAGAGACTGACAGTGTGGATAGAGACTAACAGTGCGGACAGAGACTGACCACGCGGACAGTGACTGACAGTGCGGACATAGACTGATAGTCCGGACAGTGACTGACAGTGCGGACATTGACTGACAGTGCGAACAGAGGCTAACAGTGCGGACAGAGTCTGACCACGCGGACAGAGACGGACAGTGTTGACAGAGACTAACAGTGCGGACAGACACTGACAGTCCGGACATGGACTGAAAGTGCGGACATAGACTGACAATGCGGACATAGACTGAAAGTGTGGACATAGACTGACAGTCCGGACAGAGACTGAGAGTGCGGAAATAGACTGGTAGTCCAGACATAGACTGACAGTGCGGACACAGACTGACAGTGTGGACAGAGACTAACAGTGCGGACAGAGACTGACAGGTTGGATGGAGACTGACAGTGCAGAAAGGGACTGACATTGCGGACATAGACTGATAGTCCGGACAGTGACTGACAGTGCGGAAATAGACTGACAGTGTGGTCAGAGTCTGACCACACGGACAGAGACTGACAGTGCAGAACGGGGCTGACATTGCGGACATAGACTGATAGTCCGGACAGTGACTGACAGTCCGGACAGAGACTGAGAGTGCGGAAATAGACTGGTAGTCCAGACATAGACTGAAAGTGCGGACAGAGACAGACAGTGCGGACATAGACTGACAATGCGGACATAGACTGACATTGCGGACATAGACTGATAGTCCGGACAGAGACTGACAGTGCACACAGAGACTAACAGTGCGGAAATAGACTGACAGTGTGGACAGAGTCTGACCACACGGACAGAGACTAACAGTGCGGACAGACACAGACAGTCCGGACATAGACTGATACTCCGGACAGAGACTGACAACGCGGATACAGACTGACAGTGCGGACAGAGACTAACAGTGTGGAAAGAGACTGGCAGTGGGGACAGAAAATGACAGTGCAGACAGAGACTGACAGTGCAGAAAGAGAATGACTGTGGAAACGGACAGAGAGTGCGGACATAGAGTGACAGTACGGACATAGACTGATAGTCTGGACAGAGACTGACAGTGCGGACAAAGAGTGACAGTGCGGACATAGACTGACAGTGCGGACAGAGACTAACAGTGTGGACAGAGACTGACCACGCGGACAGAGACTGACAGTGCGGACAAAGAATAACAGTGCGAACAGAGACTGGCAGTCAGGACATAGACTGACAGTGCGGACAGAGACTGACAGTGTGGATAGAGACTAACAGTGCGGACAGAGACTGACCACGCGGACAGAGATTAACAGTACAGACAGAGATTGACAGTGTGGAAAGAGACTGGCAGTGGGGAAAGAAAATGACAGTGCAGAAAGTGACTGACTGTGCAGAAAGTGAATGACTGTGGAAACGGAGAGAGAGTGCGGACATAGAGTGACAGTGTGGACATAGACTGATACTCCGGACAGAGACGGACAGTGCGGACATAGACTGACAATACGGACAGAGACTGACAGTGCGGACATAGACTCAGAGTGTGGACATAGACAGACAGTGCGGACAGAGACTGACAGTGCGGACAGAGACTAACAGTGCGGACAGAGTGTGACCACTCGGACAGAGACGGACAGTGTTGACAGAGACTAACAGTGCGGACAGACACAGACAGTCCGGACATAGACTGACAGTGCGGACAGACACAGACAGTCCGGACATAGACTGACCGTGCGGACAGAGACTAACAGTGTGGAAAGAGACTGACCACGCGGACAGAGACTGACAGTGCGGACAAAGACTAACAGTGCGGACAGAGACTGGCAGTCCGGACATAGACTGACAGTGCAGACAGAGACTGACAGTGCGGACATAGACTGACAATGCGGACATAGTCTGACAGTGCGGACATAGACTGACAGTGCAGAAATAGACTGGCAGTGCGGACATAGACTGACAGTGCGGACATAGAGTGATAGTCCGGACAGTGCAGAAAGGGACTGACGTTGCGGACAATGATTGACATTGCGGACAGTGATTGAGAGTGCGGACTGGGATTTTCAGTGCAGAGAGGGATTGACAGTGCAGACAGGGATTGACAACGTGCACTGGGATTAACAGTGCGGACAGGGATTGACAGTGTGGACATAGACTGACAGTGCGGACAGAGACTGACAAAGCGGACACAGACTGACAGTGCAGACAGTGACAGTCAGTGCGGACAGAGAGTAACAGTACAGACAGAGATTGACAGTGCGGACATAGTCTGACAGTGCGGTCACAGACTGACAGTGCGGACATAGTCTGACAGTGCGGTCATAGTCTGACAGTGTGGACATAGACAGACAGTGCGGACAGAGACTAACAGTGCGGACAGAGACTCACCACGCGGACGGAGACTGACAGTGCGGACAGAGACTAACAGTGCGGACAAAGACTGACAGGGTGGACGGAGACTGACAGTGCAGAAAGGGACTGACATTGCGGACATTGACAGACAGTGCGGACATAGACTGATAGTCCGGACAGTGACTGACAGTGCGGACATTGACTGACAGTGCGAACAGAGGCTAACAGTGCGGACAGAGTCTGACCACGCAGACAGAGATGGACAGTGTTGACAGAGACTAACAGTGCGGACAGAAACTGACAGTCCGGACATGGAATGACAGTGCGGACAGAGACTGACAGTGCGGACATAGACTGACATTGCGGACAGAGACTAACAGTGTGGAAAGAGACTGACCACGCGGACAGAGACTGACAGTGCGGACAAAGACTAACAGTGCGGACAGAGACTGGCAGTCCGGACATAGACTGACAGTGCGGACAGAGACTAACAGTGCGGACAGAGACTAACAGTGCGGACAGAGACTGACAGTGTGGATGGAGACTGACAGTGCAGAACGGGACTGACATTGCAGACATAGACTGATAGTCCGGACAGTGACTGACAGTCCGGACAGAGACTGAGAGTGCGGAAATAGACTGGTAGTCCAGACATAGACTGAAAGTGCGGACAGAGACAGACAGTGCGGACATAGACTGACAATGCGGACATAGACTGATAGTCCGGACAGAGACTGACAGTGCGGAAATAGACTGACAGTGTGGACAGAGTCTGACCACACGGACAGAGACTGACAGTGCGGACAGACACAGACAGTCCGGACGTAGACTGATACTCCGGACAGAAACTGACAACGCGGATACAGACTAACAGTGTGGAAAGAGACTGGCAGTGGGGACTGAAAATGACAGTGCAGACAGAGACTGACAGTGCAGAAAGAGAATGACTGTGGAAACGGACAGAGAGTGCGGACATAGAGTGACAGTACGGACATAGACTGATAGTCCGGACAGAGACTGACAGTGCGGACAAAGAGTGACAGTGCGGACATAGACTGACAGTGCGGACAGAGACTAACAGTGTGGACAGAGACTGACCACGCGGACAGAGACTGACAGTGCGGACAAAGAATAACAGTGCGAACAGAGACTGGCAGTCAGGACATAGACTGACAGTGCGGACAGAGACTGACAGTGTGGATAGAGACTAACAGTGCGGACAGAGACTGACCACGCGGACAGTGACTGACAGTGCGGACATAGACTGATAGTCCGGACAGTGACTGACAGTGCGGACATTGACTGACAGTGCGAACAGAGGCTAACAGTGCGGACAGAGTCTGACCACGCGGACAGAGACGGACAGTGTTGACAGAGACTAACAGTGCGGACAGACACTGACAGTCCGGACATGGACTGAAAGTGCGGACATAGACTGACAATGCGGACATAGACTGAAAGTGTGGACATAGACTGACAGTCCGGACAGAGACTGAGAGTGCGGAAATAGACTGGTAGTCCAGACATAGACTGACAGTGCGGACACAGACTGACAGTGTGGACAGAGACTAACAGTGCGGACAGAGACTGACAGGTTGGATGGAGACTGACAGTGCAGAAAGGGACTGACATTGCGGACATAGACTGATAGTCCGGACAGTGACTGACAGTGCGGAAATAGACTGACAGTGTGGTCAGAGTCTGACCACACGGACAGAGACTGACAGTGCAGAACGGGGCTGACATTGCGGACATAGACTGATAGTCCGGACAGTGACTGACAGTCCGGACAGAGACTGAGAGTGCGGAAATAGACTGGTAGTCCAGACATAGACTGAAAGTGCGGACAGAGACAGACAGTGCGGACATAGACTGACAATGCGGACATAGACTGACATTGCGGACATAGACTGATAGTCCGGACAGAGACTGACAGTGCACACAGAGACTAACAGTGCGGAAATAGACTGACAGTGTGGACAGAGTCTGACCACACGGACAGAGACTAACAGTGCGGACAGACACAGACAGTCCGGACATAGACTGATACTCCGGACAGAGACTGACAACGCGGATACAGACTGACAGTGCGGACAGAGACTAACAGTGTGGAAAGAGACTGGCAGTGGGGACAGAAAATGACAGTGCAGACAGAGACTGACAGTGCAGAAAGAGAATGACTGTGGAAACGGACAGAGAGTGCGGACATAGAGTGACAGTACGGACATAGACTGATAGTCTGGACAGAGACTGACAGTGCGGACAAAGAGTGACAGTGCGGACATAGACTGACAGTGCGGACAGAGACTAACAGTGTGGACAGAGACTGACCACGCGGACAGAGACTGACAGTGCGGACAAAGAATAACAGTGCGAACAGAGACTGGCAGTCAGGACATAGACTGACAGTGCGGACAGAGACTGACAGTGTGGATAGAGACTAACAGTGCGGACAGAGACTGACCACGCGGACAGAGATTAACAGTACAGACAGAGATTGACAGTGTGGAAAGAGACTGGCAGTGGGGAAAGAAAATGACAGTGCAGGCAGTGACTGACTGTGCAGAAAGTGAATGACTGTGGAAACGGAGAGAGAGTGCGGACATAGAGTGACAGTGTGGACATAGACTGATACTCCGGACAGAGACGGACAGTGCGGACATAGACTGACAATACGGACAGAGACTGACAGTGCGGACATAGACTCAGAGTGTGGACATAGACAGACAGTGCGGACAGAGACTGACAGTGCGGACAGAGACTAACAGTGCGGACAGAGTGTGACCACTCGGACAGAGACGGACAGTGTTGACAGAGACTAACAGTGCGGACAGACACAGACAGTCCGGACATAGACTGACAGTGCGGACAGACACAGACAGTCCGGACATAGACTGACCGTGCGGACAGAGACTAACAGTGTGGAAAGAGACTGACCACGCGGACAGAGACTGACAGTGCGGACAAAGACTAACAGTGCGGACAGAGACTGGCAGTCCGGACATAGACTGACAGTGCAGACAGAGACTGACAGTGCGGACATAGACTGACAATGCGGACATAGGCTGACAGTGCGGACATAGACTGACAGTGCAGAAATAGACTGGCAGTGCGGACATAGACTGACAGTGCGGACATAGAGTGATAGTCCGGACAGTGCAGAAAGGGACTGACGTTGCGGACAATGATTGACATTGCGGACAGTGATTGAGAGTGCGGACTGGGATTTTCAGTGCAGAGAGGGATTGACAGTGCAGACAGGGATTGACAACGTGCACTGGGATTAACAGTGCGGACAGGGATTGACAGTGTGGACATAGACTGACAGTGCGGACAGAGACTGACAAAGCGGACACAGACTGACAGTGCAGACAGTGACAGTCAGTGCGGACAGAGAGTAACAGTACAGACAGAGATTGACAGTGCGGACATAGTCTGACAGTGCGGTCACAGACTGACAGTGCGGACATAGTCTGACAGTGCGGTCATAGTCTGACAGTGTGGACATAGACAGACAGTGCGGACAGAGACTAACAGTGCGGACAGAGACTCACCACGCGGACGGAGACTGACAGTGCGGACAGAGACTAACAGTGCGGACAAAGACTGACAGGGTGGACGGAGACTGACAGTGCAGAAAGGGACTGACATTGCGGACATTGACAGACAGTGCGGACATAGACTGATAGTCCGGACAGTGACTGACAGTGCGGACATTGACTGACAGTGCGAACAGAGGCTAACAGTGCGGACAGAGTCTGACCACGCAGACAGAGATGGACAGTGTTGACAGAGACTAACAGTGCGGACAGAAACTGACAGTCCGGACATGGAATGACAGTGCGGACAGAGACTGACAGTGCGGACATAGACTGACATTGCGGACAGAGACTAACAGTGTGGAAAGAGACTGACCACGCGGACAGAGACTGACAGTGCGGACAAAGACTAACAGTGCGGACAGAGACTGGCAGTCCGGACATAGACTGACAGTGCGGACAGAGACTAACAGTGCGGACAGAGACTAACAGTGCGGACAGAGACTGACAGTGTGGATGGAGACTGACAGTGCAGAACGGGACTGACATTGCAGACATAGACTGATAGTCCGGACAGTGACTGACAGTCCGGACAGAGACTGAGAGTGCGGAAATAGACTGGTAGTCCAGACATAGACTGAAAGTGCGGACAGAGACAGACAGTGCGGACATAGACTGACAATGCGGACATAGACTGATAGTCCGGACAGAGACTGACAGTGCGGAAATAGACTGACAGTGTGGACAGAGTCTGACCACACGGACAGAGACTGACAGTGCGGACAGACACAGACAGTCCGGACGTAGACTGATACTCCGGACAGAAACTGACAACGCGGATACAGACTAACAGTGTGGAAAGAGACTGGCAGTGGGGACTGAAAATGACAGTGCAGACAGAGACTGACAGTGCAGAAAGAGAATGACTGTGGAAACGGACAGAGAGTGCGGACATAGAGTGACAGTACGGACATAGACTGATAGTCCGGACAGAGACTGACAGTGCGGACAAAGAGTGACAGTGCGGACATAGACTGACAGTGCGGACAGAGACTAACAGTGTGGACAGAGACTGACCACGCGGACAGAGACTGACAGTGCGGACAAAGAATAACAGTGCGAACAGAGACTGGCAGTCAGGACATAGACTGACAGTGCGGACAGAGACTGACAGTGTGGATAGAGACTAACAGTGCGGACAGAGACTGACCACGCGGACAGTGACTGACAGTGCGGACATAGACTGATAGTCCGGACAGTGACTGACAGTGCGGACATTGACTGACAGTGCGAACAGAGGCTAACAGTGCGGACAGAGTCTGACCACGCGGACAGAGACGGACAGTGTTGACAGAGACTAACAGTGCGGACAGACACTGACAGTCCGGACATGGACTGAAAGTGCGGACATAGACTGACAATGCGGACATAGACTGAAAGTGTGGACATAGACTGACAGTCCGGACAGAGACTGAGAGTGCGGAAATAGACTGGTAGTCCAGACATAGACTGACAGTGCGGACACAGACTGACAGTGTGGACAGAGACTAACAGTGCGGACAGAGACTGACAGGTTGGATGGAGACTGACAGTGCAGAAAGGGACTGACATTGCGGACATAGACTGATAGTCCGGACAGTGACTGACAGTGCGGAAATAGACTGACAGTGTGGTCAGAGTCTGACCACACGGACAGAGACTGACAGTGCAGAACGGGGCTGACATTGCGGACATAGACTGATAGTCCGGACAGTGACTGACAGTCCGGACAGAGACTGAGAGTGCGGAAATAGACTGGTAGTCCAGACATAGACTGAAAGTGCGGACAGAGACAGACAGTGCGGACATAGACTGACAATGCGGACATAGACTGACATTGCGGACATAGACTGATAGTCCGGACAGAGACTGACAGTGCACACAGAGACTAACAGTGCGGAAATAGACTGACAGTGTGGACAGAGTCTGACCACACGGACAGAGACTAACAGTGCGGACAGACACAGACAGTCCGGACATAGACTGATACTCCGGACAGAGACTGACAACGCGGATACAGACTGACAGTGCGGACAGAGACTAACAGTGTGGAAAGAGACTGGCAGTGGGGACAGAAAATGACAGTGCAGACAGAGACTGACAGTGCAGAAAGAGAATGACTGTGGAAACGGACAGAGAGTGCGGACATAGAGTGACAGTACGGACATAGACTGATAGTCTGGACAGAGACTGACAGTGCGGACAAAGAGTGACAGTGCGGACATAGACTGACAGTGCGGACAGAGACTAACAGTGTGGACAGAGACTGACCACGCGGACAGAGACTGACAGTGCGGACAAAGAATAACAGTGCGAACAGAGACTGGCAGTCAGGACATAGACTGACAGTGCGGACAGAGACTGACAGTGTGGATAGAGACTAACAGTGCGGACAGAGACTGACCACGCGGACAGAGATTAACAGTACAGACAGAGATTGACAGTGTGGAAAGAGACTGGCAGTGGGGAAAGAAAATGACAGTGCAGGCAGTGACTGACTGTGCAGAAAGTGAATGACTGTGGAAACGGAGAGAGAGTGCGGACATAGAGTGACAGTGTGGACATAGACTGATACTCCGGACAGAGACGGACAGTGCGGACATAGACTGACAATACGGACAGAGACTGACAGTGCGGACATAGACTCAGAGTGTGGACATAGACAGACAGTGCGGACAGAGACTGACAGTGCGGACAGAGACTAACAGTGCGGACAGAGTGTGACCACTCGGACAGAGACGGACAGTGTTGACAGAGACTAACAGTGCGGACAGACACAGACAGTCCGGACATAGACTGACAGTGCGGACAGACACAGACAGTCCGGACATAGACTGACCGTGCGGACAGAGACTAACAGTGTGGAAAGAGACTGACCACGCGGACAGAGACTGACAGTGCGGACAAAGACTAACAGTGCGGACAGAGACTGGCAGTCCGGACATAGACTGACAGTGCAGACAGAGACTGACAGTGCGGACATAGACTGACAATGCGGACATAGGCTGACAGTGCGGACATAGACTGACAGTGCAGAAATAGACTGGCAGTGCGGACATAGACTGACAGTGCGGACATAGAGTGATAGTCCGGACAGTGCAGAAAGGGACTGACGTTGCGGACAATGATTGACATTGCGGACAGTGATTGAGAGTGCGGACTGGGATTTTCAGTGCAGAGAGGGATTGACAGTGCAGACAGGGATTGACAACGTGCACTGGGATTAACAGTGCGGACAGGGATTGACAGTGTGGACATAGACTGACAGTGCGGACAGAGACTGACAAAGCGGACACAGACTGACAGTGCAGACAGTGACAGTCAGTGCGGACAGAGAGTAACAGTACAGACAGAGATTGACAGTGCGGACATAGTCTGACAGTGCGGTCACAGACTGACAGTGCGGACATAGTCTGACAGTGCGGTCATAGTCTGACAGTGTGGACATAGACAGACAGTGCGGACAGAGACTAACAGTGCGGACAGAGACTCACCACGCGGACGGAGACTGACAGTGCGGACAGAGACTAACAGTGCGGACAAAGACTGACAGGGTGGACGGAGACTGACAGTGCAGAAAGGGACTGACATTGCGGACATTGACAGACAGTGCGGACATAGACTGATAGTCCGGACAGTGACTGACAGTGCGGACATTGACTGACAGTGCGAACAGAGGCTAACAGTGCGGACAGAGTCTGACCACGCAGACAGAGATGGACAGTGTTGACAGAGACTAACAGTGCGGACAGAAACTGACAGTCCGGACATGGAATGACAGTGCGGACAGAGACTGACAGTGCGGACATAGACTGACATTGCGGACAGAGACTAACAGTGTGGAAAGAGACTGACCACGCGGACAGAGACTGACAGTGCGGACAAAGACTAACAGTGCGGACAGAGACTGGCAGTCCGGACATAGACTGACAGTGCGGACAGAGACTAACAGTGCGGACAGAGTCTGGCCACACGGACAGAGACTGACAGTGCAGACAGAGAGTAACAGTGCGGACAGACACAGACCGTCCGGACATAGACTGACAGTGCGGACAGACACAGACAGTCCGGACATAGACTGACAGTGCAGACAGAGACTGACAGTGTGGACATAGACTGTCAATTTGGACATAGACTGACAGTGCGGACATTGACTGACAGTGCGGACATAGACTGACAGTGCAGACAGAGACTGACAGTGTGGACATAGACTGTCAATTTGGACATAGACTGACAGTGCGGACATCGACTGACAGTGCGGACATAGACTGATGACGCGGGAAGAGACTGACGACGCGGGACGAGACTGACAGTGCGGACAGAGACTAACAGTGCGGACAGAGACTGGCAGTCCGGACATAGACTGACAGTGCGGACATCGACTGACAGTGCGGACATAGAGTGATAGTCCGGACAGTGCAGAAAGGGACGGACATTGCGGACAATGATTGACATTGCGGACAGTGATTGAGAGTGCGGACTGGGATTTTCAGTGAAGAGAGGGATTGACAGTGCAGACAGGGATTGATACTGCGCACTGGGATTAACATTGCGGACAGGGATTGACAGCGTGCACATAGACTGACAGTGCGGACACAGTCTGACAATGCGGACAGAGACTAACAGTGTGGAAAGAGACTGGCAGTCCGGACATAGACTGACAATGCGGACATAGTCTGACAGTGCGGACATAGACTGACAGTGCGGACATAGACTGACAGTGTGGACAGAGACTGACAGTGTGGACAGAGACAGAAAGTGCGGACAGAGACTGACAGTGCGGACAGAGACTCACCACGCGGACAGAGACTGACAGTGCGGACAGAGACTAACAGTGCGGACAAAGACTGACAGGGCGGACGGAGACTGACAGTGCGGACATAGACTGACAGTATGGACAGAGACGAACAGTGCGGACAGAGACTGACAGGGTGGATGGAGACCGGCAGTGCAGAAAGGGACAGACATTGCGGACATAGACTGATAGTCCGGACAAAGACTGACAGTGCGGAAATAGACTGACAGTGCGGACAGAGTCTGACCACACGGACAGAGACTGACAGTGCAGACAGAGACTAACAGTGCGGACAGACACAGACAGTCCGGACATAGACTGATACTCCGGACAGAGACTGACAGTGCGGAAATAGACTGACAGTGCGGACATAGACTGACAGTGCGGACAGAGACTAACAGTGTGGAAAGAGACTGACCACGCGGACAGAGACTGACAGTGCGGACAAAGACTAACAGTGCGGACAGAGACTGGCAGTCCGGACATAGACTGACAATGCGGACATAGTCTGACAGTGCGGACATAGACTGACAGTGCAGAAATAGACTGGCAGTGCGGACATAGAGTGATAGTCCGGACAGTGCAGAAAGGGACTGACGTTGCGGACAATGATTGACATTGCGTACAGTGATTGAGAGTGCGGACTGGGATTTTCAGTGCAGAGAGGGATTGACAGTGCAGACAGGGATTGACAGCGTGCACTGGGATTAACAGTGCGGATAGGGATTGACAGTGTGGACATAGACTGACAGCGTGGACAGAGACAGACAAAGCGGACACAGACTGACAGTGCAGACAGTGACAGACAGTGCGGACAGAGAGTAACAGTACAGACAGAGATTGACAGTGTGGAAAGAGACTGGCAGTGGGGAAAGAAAATGACAGTGCAGACAGAGACTGACAGTGCAGAAAGCGAATGACTGTGGAAACGGACAGAGAGTGCGGACATAGACTGACAGTGCGGATATAGACTGACAGTGCGGACAGAGACTAACAGTGTCTAAAGAGACTGACCACGCAGACAGAGACTGACAGTGCGGACAAAGACAAACAGTGCAGACAGAGACTGGCAGTCCGGACATAGACTGACAGTGCGGACTGAGATTGACAGTGCGGACATAGACTGACAATGCGGACATCGACTGACAGTGCGGACATAGACTGACAGTGCGGACAGAGATAGACAGTGCGGACATAGACTGACAATGCGGACATAGACTGACAGTGCGGACATAGAATGACAGTGTGGACACAGACTGACAGTGCGGGCATAGACTGACAGTGTGAACAGAGACGAACAGTGCGGACAGAGACTGACAGGGTGGATGGAGACTGACAGTGCGGACAGAGACTGACAGGGTGGATGGAGACTGACAGTGCAGAACGGGACTGACATTGCAGACATCGACTGATAGTCCGGATAGTGACTGACAGTCCGGACAGAGACTGACAGTGCGGAAATAGACTGGCAGTCCAGACATAGGCTGAAAGTGCGAACAGAGACTGATAGTCCGGACATTGATTGACATTGCGGAAATTGATTGAGAATGCGGACTGGGATTTTCAGTGAAGAGAGGGATTGACAGTGCAGACAGGGATTGATACTGCGCACTGGGATTAACATTGCGGACAGGGATTGACAGCGTGCACATAGACTGACAGTGCGGACAGAGACTGACAGTGCAGACAGGGATTGATACTGCGCACTGGGATTAACATTGCGGACAGGGATTGACAGCGTGCACATAGACTGACAACGCGGACACAGTCTGACAATGCGGACGGAGATTCACAGTACAGACAGAGATTGACAGTGTGGAAAGAGACTGGCAGTGGGGAAAGAAAATGACATTGCAGACAGTGACTGACTGTGCAGAAAGTGAATGACTGTGGAAACGGACAGAGAGTGCGGACATAGAGTGACAGTGTGGACATAGACTGATAGTCCGGACAGAGACTGACAGTGCGGACAGAGACTGACATTGCGGAAATAGACTGACAGTGTGGAAAGAGACTGGCAGTCCGGACATATACTGACAGTGCGGACATAGACTGACAATGCGGACATAGACTGACAGTGCGGACAGAGACTGACAGTGCGGACAGAGACTGACAGTGCGGACAGAGACTGACAGTGCGGACAGAGACTGACAGTGCGGACAGAGACTGACAGTGCGGACAGAGACTGACGACGTGGAGAGAGACTGACGACGTGGACAGAGACTGACAGTGCGGACAGAGACTGACAGTGCGGACAGAGACTGACAGTGCGGACAGAGACTAACAGTGCGGACAGAGACTGACAGTGCGGACAGAGACTAACAGTGCGGACAGTGACTAACAGTGCGGACATAGACTGACAGTGCAGACATAGAATGATAGTCCGGACAGTGCAGAAAGGGACTGACATTGCGGACAATGATTGACATTGCGGACAATGATTGACATTGCGGACAGTGATTGAGAGTGCGGACTGGGATTTTCAGTGCAGAGAGGGATTGACAGTGCAGATAGGGATTGACAGTGCGCACTGGGATTAACAGCGTGCACATAGACTGACAGTGCGGACACAGACTAACAGCGTGGACAGAGATTAACAGTACAGACAGAGATTGACAGTGTGGAAAGAGACTGGCAGTGGGGAAAGAAAATGACAGTGCAGACAGAGACTGACAGTGCAGAAAGTGAATGACTGTGGAAACGGACAGAGAGTGCGGACATAGAGTGACAGTGTGGACATAGACTGATACTCCGGACAGAGACGGACAGTGCGGACAGAGACTGACAGTGCGGAAATAGACTGACAGTGCGGACAGAGACTAACAGTGTGGAAAGAGACAGGCAGTCCGGACATATACTGACAGTGCGGACAGAGACTGACAGTGCGGACATAGACTGACAATGCGGACATACTCTGACAGTGCGGACATAGACTGACAGTGCGGACATAGACTGACAGTGTGGACATAGACAGACAGTGCGGACAGAGACTAACAGTGCGGACAGAGACTCACCACGCGGACAGAGACTGACATTGCGGACAGAGACTAACAGTGCGGACAAAGACTAACAGGGCGGACGGAGACTGATAGTCCGGACAGTGACTGACAGTGCGGACAGAGACGAACATTGCGGACAGAGACTGACAGGGTGGATGGAGACTGACAGTGCAGAAAGGGACAGACATTGCGGACATAGACTGATAGTCCGGACAGAGACTGACAGTGCGGAAATAGACTGACAGTGTGGACAGAGTCTGACCACACGGACAGAGACTGACAGTGTGGACAGAGACTAACAGTGCGGACAGAGACTCAGAGTGTGGACATAGACTGACAGTCCGGACAGAGACTGACAGAGCGGAAATAGACTGACAGTGCGGACAGAGTCTGATCACACGGACAGAGACTAACAGTGCGTACAGACACAGACAGTCCGGACATAGACTGATAGTCCGGACAGAGATTGACATTGCGGAAAGAGACTGACCACGCGGACAGAGACTGACAGTGCAGACAAAGACGAACAGTGCAGACAGAGTCTGGCAGTCCGGACATAGACTGACAGTGCGGGCAGAGTCTGACAGTGTGGAAAGAGACTGACCACGCGGACAGAGACTGACAGTGCAGACAAAGACGAACAGTGCAGACAGAGTCTGGCAGTCCGGACATAGACTGACAATTCGGACATAGACTGACAGTGCGGACATAGACTGACAGTGCGGACATAGACTGACAGTGCGGACATAGACTGACAGTGTGGATAGAGACTAACAGTGCGGACAGAGACTGACCACGCGGACAGAGACTGACAGTGCGGACAGAGACTGACACTGTTGACAGAGACTAACAGTGCGGACAGACACTGACAGTCCGGACATAGACTGACAGTGCGGACATAGACTGACAGTGCGGACATAGACTGACAGTCCGGACATAGACTGACAGTGCGGACAGAGACTGACAGAGCGGACATAGACAGACAGTGCAGATAGAGACTAACAGTGCGGACAGAGACTCACCACGCGGACATTGACTGACAGTGCGGACAGTGACTGACAGTCTGGACAGAGACTGAGAATGCGGACATAGACTGACAGTGTGGACAGAGGCTAACAGTGCGGACAGAGTCTGACCACGCGGACAGAGACTGACAGTGTTGACAGAGACTAACAGTGCGGACAGAGACTGGCAGTCCGGACATGGACTGACAGTGTGGACATAGACTGACAGTGTGGACATAGACTGACAGTGCGGACATAGACTGACAGTGCGGACATAGAGTGACAGTGCGGATATAGACTGATAGTCCGGACAGAGACTGACAGTGCGGACAGAGACTGACATTGCGGAAATAGACTGACAGTGTGGAAAGAGACTGGCAGTCCGGACATATACTGACAATGCGGACATAGACTGACAGTGCGGAGAGAGACTGACGACGTGGACAGAGACTGACAGTGCGGACAGAGACTAACAGTGCGGACAGAGACTGACAGTGCGGACAGAGACTGACAGTGCGGACAGAGACTAACAGTGCGGACAGAGACTGACAGTGCGGACAGAGACTAACAGTGCGGACAGTGACTGGCAGTCCGGACATAGACTGACAGTGCAGACATAGAGTGATAGTCCGGACAGTGCAGAAAGGGACTGACATTGCGGACAATGATTGACATTGCGGACAGTGATTGAGAGTGCGGACTGGGATTTTCAGTGCAGAGAGGGATTGACAGTGCAGATAGGGATTGACAGTGCGCACTGGGATTAACATTGCGGACAGGGATTGACAGCGTGCACATAGACTGACAGTGCGGACACAGACTAACAGCGTGGACAGAGATTAACAGTACAGACAGAGATTGACAGTGTGGATAGAGACTGGCAGTGGGGAAAGAAAATGACAGTGCAGACAGAGACTGACAGTGCAGAAAGTGAATGACTGTGGAAACGGACAGAGAGTGCGGACATAGAGTGACAGTGTGGACATAGACTGATACTCCGGACAGAGACGGACAGTGCGGACAGAGACTGACAGTGCGGAAATAGACTGACAGTGCGGACAGAGACTAACAGTGTGGAAAGAGACTGGCAGTCCGGACATATACTGACAGTGCGGACAGAGACTGACAGTGCGGACATAGACTGACAATGCGGACATACTCTGACAGTGCGGACATAGACTGACAGTGGGGACATAGACTGACAGTGTGGACATAGACAGACAGTGCGGACAGAGACTAACAGTGCGGACAGAGACTCACCACGCGGACAGAGACTGACATTGCGGACAGAGACTAACAGTGCGGACAAAGACTAACAGGGCGGACGGAGACTGATAGTCCGGACAGTGACTGACAGTGCGGACAGAGACGAACAGTGCGGACAGAGACTGACAGGGTGGATGGAGACTGACAGTGCAGAAAGGGACAGACATTGCGGACATAGACTGATAGTCCGGACAGAGACTGACAGTGCGGAAATAGACTGACAGTGTGGACAGAGTCTGACCACACGGACAGAGACTGACAGTGCAGACAGAGACTAACAGTGCGGACAGACACAGACAGTCCGGACATAGACTGATACTCCGGACAGAGACTGACAGTGCGGAAATAGACTGACAGTGCGGACATAGACTGACAGTGCGGACAGAGACTGACCACGCGGACAGAGACTGACAGTGCGGACAAAGACTAACAGTGCGGACAGAGACTGGCAGTCCGGACATAGACTGACAGTGCAGACAGAGACTGACAGTGCGGACATAGACTGACAATGCGGACATAGTCTGACAGTGCGGACATAGACTGACAGTGCAGAAATAGACTGGCAGTGCGGACATAGACTGACAGTGCGGACACAGAGTGATAGTCCGGACAGTGCAGAAAGGGACTGACGTTGCGGACAATGATTGACATTGCGGACAGTGATTGAGAGTGCGGACTGGGATTTTCAGTGCAGAGAGGGATTGACAGTGCAGACAGGGATTGACAGCGTGCACTGGGATTAACAGTGCGGACAGGGATTTACAGTGTGGACATAGACTGACAGTGCGGACAGAGATGACAGTGCGGACATAGATTGACAGTGTGGACAGAGACTGACAGCGTGGACAGAGACTGACAACGCGGACACAGAGTGACAGTGCAGACAGTGACAGACAGTGCGTACAGAGAGTAACAGTACAGACAGAGATTGACAGTGTGGAAAGAGACTGGCAGTGGGGAAAGAAAATGACAGTGCAGACAGAGACTGACAGTGCAGAAAGCGAATGACTGTGGAAACGGACAGAGAGTGCGGACATAGACTGACAGTGCGGACAGAGACAGACAGTGCGGACATAGACTGACAATGCGGACATAGACTGACAGTGCGGACATAGAATGACAGTGTGGACACAGACTGACAGTGCGGGCAGAGACGAACAGTGCGGACAGAGACTGACAGGGTGGATGGAGACTGACAGTGCGGACATAGACTGACAGTGTGGACAGAGACTCACAGTGCGGACAGAGACGAACAGTGCGGACAGAGACTGACAGGGTGGATGGAGACTGACAGTGCAGAACGGGACTGACATTGCAGACATAGACTGATAGTCCAGGCAGTGACTGACAGTCCGGACAGAGACTGACAGTGCGGAAATAGACTGGCAGTCCAGACAGAGACTGAAAGTGCGGACAGAGACAGACAGTGCGGACATAGACTGACAATGCAGACATAGACTTACAGTCCGGACAGAGACTGAGAGTGCGGAAATAGACTGGCAGTCCAGACATAGACTGAAAGTGCGGACAGAGACAGACAGTGCGGACATAGACTGACAATGCGGACATAGACTGACAGTGCGGACAGAGACTGACAGTGCGGACAGAGTCTGACCACACGGACAGAGACTGACAGTGCAGACAGAGACTAACAGTGCGGACAGACACAGATAGTCCGGACAGAGACTGACAGTGTGGAGAGAGACTAACAGTGCGGACAGAGACTAACAGTGTGGAAAGAGACTGACAGTGCAGACATAGACTGACAGTGCGGACAAAGACTAACAGTGCGGACAGAGGCTGACAGTGCGGACATAGACTGACAGTGCGGACATAGACTTAGAGTGTGGACATAGACAGACAGTGCGGACAGAGACTAACAGTGGGGACATGGACTGACAGGGTGGACGGAGACTGACAGTGCAGAAAGGGACTGACATTGCGGACATTGACTGACAGTGCGGACATAGACTGATAGACCGGACAGTGACTGACAGTGCGGACATTGACTGACAGTGCGAACAGAGGCTAACAGTGCGGACAGAGTCTGACCACGCGGAGAGAGACGGACAGTGTTGACAGAGACTAACAGTGCGGACAGAAACTGACAGTCCGGACATGGAATGACAGTGCGGACATAGACTGACAGTGCGGACATAGACTGACAGTGCGGACAAAGACTAACAGTGTGGAAAGAGACTGGCAGTCCGGACATATACTGACAGTGCGGACAGAGACTGACAGTGCGGACATAGACTGACAATGCGGACATAGACTGACAGTGTGGACATAGACAGACAGTGCGGACAGAGACTAACAGTGCGGACAGAGGCTAACAGTGCGGACAGAGTCTGACCACGCGGAGAGAGACGGACAGTGTTGACAGAGACTAACAATGCGGACAGAAACTGACAGTCCGGACATGGAATGACAGTGCGGACATAGACTGACAGTGCGGACATAGACTGACAGTGCGGACAGAGACTGACAGTGTGGAAAGAGACTGACCACGCGGACAGAGACTGACAGTGCGGACAAAGACTAACAGTGCGGACAGAGACTGGCAGTCCGGACATAGACTGACAGTGCAGACAGAGAGTGACAGTGCGGACATAGACTGACAATGCGGACATAGTCTGACAGTGCGGACAGAGACTGACAGTGCGGACTGAGACTAACAGTGCGGACAGAGTCTGGCCACACGGACAGAGACTGACAGTGCAGACAGAGACTAACAGTGCGGACAGACACAGACAGTCCGGACATAGACTGACAGTGCGGACAGACAAAGACAGTCCGGACATAGACTGACAGTGCAGACAGAGACTGACAGTGTGGACATAGACTGTCAATGCGGACATAGACTGACAGTGCGGACATTGACTGACAGTGCGGACATAGACTAACAGTGCGGACATCGACTGACAGTGCGGACAGAGACTGACAGTGCGGACAGAGACTTACAGTGCAGACATAGACTGACAGTGCGGACATAGACTGACAGTGCAGACATAGACTGACAGTGCGGACATAGACTGATAGTCCGGACAGTGCAGAAAGGGACTGACAATGCGGACAATGATTGACATTGCGGACAGTGATTGAGAATGCGGACTGGGATTTTCAGTGAAGAGAGGGATTGACAGTGCAGACAGGGATTGATACTGCGCACTGGGATTAACAGTGCGGACAGGGATTGACAGCGTGCACCTAGACTGACAGTGCGGAGACAGTCTGACAATGCGGACAGAGATTCACAGTACAGACAGAGATTGACAGTGTGGAAAGAGACTGGCAGTGGGGAAAGAAAATGACAGTGCAGACAGTGACTGACAGTGCAGAAAGTGAATGACTGTGGAAACGGACAGAGAGTGCGGACATAGAGTGACAGTGTGGACATAGACTGATACTCCGGACAGAGACGGACAGTGCGGACAGAGACTGACAGTGCGGAAATAGACTGACAGTGCGGACAGAGACTAACGGTGTGGAAAGAGACTGGCAGTCCGGACATAGACTGACAATGAGGACATAGTCTGACAGTGCGGACATAGACTGACAGTGCGGACAGAGACTGACAGTGTGGACAGAGATTGACAGTGTGAACAGAGTTTGTCAGTGAGGACAGAGACTGACAGTGCGGACAGAGACTGACAGTGCGGACAAAGAATAACAGTGCGAACAGAGACTGGCAGTCAGGACATAGACTGACAGTGCGGACAGAGACTGACAGTGTGGATAGAGACTAACAGTGCGGACAGAGACTGACCACGCGGACAGAGATTAACAGTACAGACAGAGATTGACAGTGTGGAAAGAGACTGGCAGTGGGGAAAGAAAATGACAGTGCAGAAAGTGACTGACTGTGCAGAAAGTGAATGACTGTGGAAACGGAGAGAGAGTGCGGACATAGAGTGACAGTGTGGACATAGACTGATACTCCGGACAGAGACGGACAGTGCGGACATAGACTGACAATACGGACAGAGACTGACAGTGCGGACATAGACTCAGAGTGTGGACATAGACAGACAGTGCGGACAGAGACTGACAGTGCGGACAGAGACTAACAGTGCGGACAGAGTGTGACCACTCGGACAGAGACGGACAGTGTTGACAGAGACTAACAGTGCGGACAGACACAGACAGTCCGGACATAGACTGACAGTGCGGACAGACACAGACAGTCCGGACATAGACTGACCGTGCGGACAGAGACTAACAGTGTGGAAAGAGACTGACCACGCGGACAGAGACTGACAGTGCGGACAAAGACTAACAGTGCGGACAGAGACTGGCAGTCCGGACATAGACTGACAGTGCAGACAGAGACTGACAGTGCGGACATAGACTGACAATGCGGACATAGTCTGACAGTGCGGACATAGACTGACAGTGCAGAAATAGACTGGCAGTGCGGACATAGACTGACAGTGCGGACATAGAGTGATAGTCCGGACAGTGCAGAAAGGGACTGACGTTGCGGACAATGATTGACATTGCGGACAGTGATTGAGAGTGCGGACTGGGATTTTCAGTGCAGAGAGGGATTGACAGTGCAGACAGGGATTGACAACGTGCACTGGGATTAACAGTGCGGACAGGGATTGACAGTGTGGACATAGACTGACAGTGCGGACAGAGACTGACAAAGCGGACACAGACTGACAGTGCAGACAGTGACAGTCAGTGCGGACAGAGAGTAACAGTACAGACAGAGATTGACAGTGCGGACATAGTCTGACAGTGCGGTCACAGACTGACAGTGCGGACATAGTCTGACAGTGCGGTCATAGTCTGACAGTGTGGACATAGACAGACAGTGCGGACAGAGACTAACAGTGCGGACAGAGACTCACCACGCGGACGGAGACTGACAGTGCGGACAGAGACTAACAGTGCGGACAAAGACTGACAGGGTGGACGGAGACTGACAGTGCAGAAAGGGACTGACATTGCGGACATTGACAGACAGTGCGGACATAGACTGATAGTCCGGACAGTGACTGACAGTGCGGACATTGACTGACAGTGCGAACAGAGGCTAACAGTGCGGACAGAGTCTGACCACGCAGACAGAGATGGACAGTGTTGACAGAGACTAACAGTGCGGACAGAAACTGACAGTCCGGACATGGAATGACAGTGCGGACAGAGACTGACAGTGCGGACATAGACTGACATTGCGGACAGAGACTAACAGTGTGGAAAGAGACTGACCACGCGGACAGAGACTGACAGTGCGGACAAAGACTAACAGTGCGGACAGAGACTGGCAGTCCGGACATAGACTGACAGTGCGGACAGAGACTAACAGTGCGGACAGAGACTAACAGTGCGGACAGAGACTGACAGTGTGGATGGAGACTGACAGTGCAGAACGGGACTGACATTGCAGACATAGACTGATAGTCCGGACAGTGACTGACAGTCCGGACAGAGACTGAGAGTGCGGAAATAGACTGGTAGTCCAGACATAGACTGAAAGTGCGGACAGAGACAGACAGTGCGGACATAGACTGACAATGCGGACATAGACTGATAGTCCGGACAGAGACTGACAGTGCGGAAATAGACTGACAGTGTGGACAGAGTCTGACCACACGGACAGAGACTGACAGTGCGGACAGACACAGACAGTCCGGACGTAGACTGATACTCCGGACAGAAACTGACAACGCGGATACAGACTAACAGTGTGGAAAGAGACTGGCAGTGGGGACTGAAAATGACAGTGCAGACAGAGACTGACAGTGCAGAAAGAGAATGACTGTGGAAACGGACAGAGAGTGCGGACATAGAGTGACAGTACGGACATAGACTGATAGTCCGGACAGAGACTGACAGTGCGGACAAAGAGTGACAGTGCGGACATAGACTGACAGTGCGGACAGAGACTAACAGTGTGGACAGAGACTGACCACGCGGACAGAGACTGACAGTGCGGACAAAGAATAACAGTGCGAACAGAGACTGGCAGTCAGGACATAGACTGACAGTGCGGACAGAGACTGACAGTGTGGATAGAGACTAACAGTGCGGACAGAGACTGACCACGCGGACAGTGACTGACAGTGCGGACATAGACTGATAGTCCGGACAGTGACTGACAGTGCGGACATTGACTGACAGTGCGAACAGAGGCTAACAGTGCGGACAGAGTCTGACCACGCGGACAGAGACGGACAGTGTTGACAGAGACTAACAGTGCGGACAGACACTGACAGTCCGGACATGGACTGAAAGTGCGGACATAGACTGACAATGCGGACATAGACTGAAAGTGTGGACATAGACTGACAGTCCGGACAGAGACTGAGAGTGCGGAAATAGACTGGTAGTCCAGACATAGACTGACAGTGCGGACACAGACTGACAGTGTGGACAGAGACTAACAGTGCGGACAGAGACTGACAGGTTGGATGGAGACTGACAGTGCAGAAAGGGACTGACATTGCGGACATAGACTGATAGTCCGGACAGTGACTGACAGTGCGGAAATAGACTGACAGTGTGGTCAGAGTCTGACCACACGGACAGAGACTGACAGTGCAGAACGGGGCTGACATTGCGGACATAGACTGATAGTCCGGACAGTGACTGACAGTCCGGACAGAGACTGAGAGTGCGGAAATAGACTGGTAGTCCAGACATAGACTGAAAGTGCGGACAGAGACAGACAGTGCGGACATAGACTGACAATGCGGACATAGACTGACATTGCGGACATAGACTGATAGTCCGGACAGAGACTGACAGTGCACACAGAGACTAACAGTGCGGAAATAGACTGACAGTGTGGACAGAGTCTGACCACACGGACAGAGACTAACAGTGCGGACAGACACAGACAGTCCGGACATAGACTGATACTCCGGACAGAGACTGACAACGCGGATACAGACTGACAGTGCGGACAGAGACTAACAGTGTGGAAAGAGACTGGCAGTGGGGACAGAAAATGACAGTGCAGACAGAGACTGACAGTGCAGAAAGAGAATGACTGTGGAAACGGACAGAGAGTGCGGACATAGAGTGACAGTACGGACATAGACTGATAGTCTGGACAGAGACTGACAGTGCGGACAAAGAGTGACAGTGCGGACATAGACTGACAGTGCGGACAGAGACTAACAGTGTGGACAGAGACTGACCACGCGGACAGAGACTGACAGTGCGGACAAAGAATAACAGTGCGAACAGAGACTGGCAGTCAGGACATAGACTGACAGTGCGGACAGAGACTGACAGTGTGGATAGAGACTAACAGTGCGGACAGAGACTGACCACGCGGACAGAGATTAACAGTACAGACAGAGATTGACAGTGTGGAAAGAGACTGGCAGTGGGGAAAGAAAATGACAGTGCAGGCAGTGACTGACTGTGCAGAAAGTGAATGACTGTGGAAACGGAGAGAGAGTGCGGACATAGAGTGACAGTGTGGACATAGACTGATACTCCGGACAGAGACGGACAGTGCGGACATAGACTGACAATACGGACAGAGACTGACAGTGCGGACATAGACTCAGAGTGTGGACATAGACAGACAGTGCGGACAGAGACTGACAGTGCGGACAGAGACTAACAGTGCGGACAGAGTGTGACCACTCGGACAGAGACGGACAGTGTTGACAGAGACTAACAGTGCGGACAGACACAGACAGTCCGGACATAGACTGACAGTGCGGACAGACACAGACAGTCCGGACATAGACTGACCGTGCGGACAGAGACTAACAGTGTGGAAAGAGACTGACCACGCGGACAGAGACTGACAGTGCGGACAAAGACTAACAGTGCGGACAGAGACTGGCAGTCCGGACATAGACTGACAGTGCAGACAGAGACTGACAGTGCGGACATAGACTGACAATGCGGACATAGGCTGACAGTGCGGACATAGACTGACAGTGCAGAAATAGACTGGCAGTGCGGACATAGACTGACAGTGCGGACATAGAGTGATAGTCCGGACAGTGCAGAAAGGGACTGACGTTGCGGACAATGATTGACATTGCGGACAGTGATTGAGAGTGCGGACTGGGATTTTCAGTGCAGAGAGGGATTGACAGTGCAGACAGGGATTGACAACGTGCACTGGGATTAACAGTGCGGACAGGGATTGACAGTGTGGACATAGACTGACAGTGCGGACAGAGACTGACAAAGCGGACACAGACTGACAGTGCAGACAGTGACAGTCAGTGCGGACAGAGAGTAACAGTACAGACAGAGATTGACAGTGCGGACATAGTCTGACAGTGCGGTCACAGACTGACAGTGCGGACATAGTCTGACAGTGCGGTCATAGTCTGACAGTGTGGACATAGACAGACAGTGCGGACAGAGACTAACAGTGCGGACAGAGACTCACCACGCGGACGGAGACTGACAGTGCGGACAGAGACTAACAGTGCGGACAAAGACTGACAGGGTGGACGGAGACTGACAGTGCAGAAAGGGACTGACATTGCGGACATTGACAGACAGTGCGGACATAGACTGATAGTCCGGACAGTGACTGACAGTGCGGACATTGACTGACAGTGCGAACAGAGGCTAACAGTGCGGACATAGACTGACATTGCGGACAGAGACTAACAGTGTGGAAAGAGACTGACCACGCGGACAGAGACTGACAGTGCGGACAAAGACTAACAGTGCGGACAGAGACTGGCAGTCCGGACATAGACTGACAGTGCGGACAGAGACTAACAGTGCGGACAGAGACTAACAGTGCGGACAGAGACTGACAGTGTGGATGGAGACTGACAGTGCAGAACGGGACTGACATTGCAGACATAGACTGATAGTCCGGACAGTGACTGACAGTCCGGACAGAGACTGAGAGTGCGGAAATAGACTGGTAGTCCAGACATAGACTGAAAGTGCGGACAGAGACAGACAGTGCGGACATAGACTGACAATGCGGACATAGACTGATAGTCCGGACAGAGACTGACAGTGCGGAAATAGACTGACAGTGTGGACAGAGTCTGACCACACGGACAGAGACTGACAGTGCGGACAGACACAGACAGTCCGGACGTAGACTGATACTCCGGACAGAAACTGACAACGCGGATACAGACTAACAGTGTGGAAAGAGACTGGCAGTGGGGACTGAAAATGACAGTGCAGACAGAGACTGACAGTGCAGAAAGAGAATGACTGTGGAAACGGACAGAGAGTGCGGACATAGAGTGACAGTACGGACATAGACTGATAGTCCGGACAGAGACTGACAGTGCGGACAAAGAGTGACAGTGCGGACATAGACTGACAGTGCGGACAGAGACTAACAGTGTGGACAGAGACTGACCACGCGGACAGAGACTGACAGTGCGGACAAAGAATAACAGTGCGAACAGAGACTGGCAGTCAGGACATAGACTGACAGTGCGGACAGAGACTGACAGTGTGGATAGAGACTAACAGTGCGGACAGAGACTGACCACGCGGACAGTGACTGACAGTGCGGACATAGACTGATAGTCCGGACAGTGACTGACAGTGCGGACATTGACTGACAGTGCGAACAGAGGCTAACAGTGCGGACAGAGTCTGACCACGCGGACAGAGACGGACAGTGTTGACAGAGACTAACAGTGCGGACAGACACTGACAGTCCGGACATGGACTGAAAGTGCGGACATAGACTGACAATGCGGACATAGACTGAAAGTGTGGACATAGACTGACAGTCCGGACAGAGACTGAGAGTGCGGAAATAGACTGGTAGTCCAGACATAGACTGACAGTGCGGACACAGACTGACAGTGTGGACAGAGACTAACAGTGCGGACAGAGACTGACAGGTTGGATGGAGACTGACAGTGCAGAAAGGGACTGACATTGCGGACATAGACTGATAGTCCGGACAGTGACTGACAGTGCGGAAATAGACTGACAGTGTGGTCAGAGTCTGACCACACGGACAGAGACTGACAGTGCAGAACGGGGCTGACATTGCGGACATAGACTGATAGTCCGGACAGTGACTGACAGTCCGGACAGAGACTGAGAGTGCGGAAATAGACTGGTAGTCCAGACATAGACTGAAAGTGCGGACAGAGACAGACAGTGCACACAGAGACTAACAGTGCGGAAATAGACTGACAGTGTGGACAGAGTCTGACCACACGGACAGAGACTAACAGTGCGGACAGACACAGACAGTCCGGACATAGACTGATACTCCGGACAGAGACTGACAACGCGGATACAGACTGACAGTGCGGACAGAGACTAACAGTGTGGAAAGAGACTGGCAGTGGGGACAGAAAATGACAGTGCAGACAGAGACTGACAGTGCAGAAAGAGAATGACTGTGGAAACGGACAGAGAGTGCGGACATAGAGTGACAGTACGGACATAGACTGATAGTCTGGACAGAGACTGACAGTGCGGACAAAGAGTGACAGTGCGGACATAGACTGACAGTGCGGACAGAGACTAACAGTGTGGACAGAGACTGACCACGCGGACAGAGACTGACAGTGCGGACAAAGAATAACAGTGCGAACAGAGACTGGCAGTCAGGACATAGACTGACAGTGCGGACAGAGACTGACAGTGTGGATAGAGACTAACAGTGCGGACAGAGACTGACCACGCGGACAGAGATTAACAGTACAGACAGAGATTGACAGTGTGGAAAGAGACTGGCAGTGGGGAAAGAAAATGACAGTGCAGGCAGTGACTGACTGTGCAGAAAGTGAATGACTGTGGAAACGGAGAGAGAGTGCGGACATAGAGTGACAGTGTGGACATAGACTGATACTCCGGACAGAGACGGACAGTGCGGACATAGACTGACAATACGGACAGAGACTGACAGTGCGGACATAGACTCAGAGTGTGGACATAGACAGACAGTGCGGACAGAGACTGACAGTGCGGACAGAGACTAACAGTGCGGACAGAGTGTGACCACTCGGACAGAGACGGACAGTGTTGACAGAGACTAACAGTGCGGACAGACACAGACAGTCCGGACATAGACTGACAGTGCGGACAGACACAGACAGTCCGGACATAGACTGACCGTGCGGACAGAGACTAACAGTGTGGAAAGAGACTGACCACGCGGACAGAGACTGACAGTGCGGACAAAGACTAACAGTGCGGACAGAGACTGGCAGTCCGGACATAGACTGACAGTGCAGACAGAGACTGACAGTGCGGACATAGACTGACAATGCGGACATAGGCTGACAGTGCGGACATAGACTGACAGTGCAGAAATAGACTGGCAGTGCGGACATAGACTGACAGTGCGGACATAGAGTGATAGTCCGGACAGTGCAGAAAGGGACTGACGTTGCGGACAATGATTGACATTGCGGACAGTGATTGAGAGTGCGGACTGGGATTTTCAGTGCAGAGAGGGATTGACAGTGCAGACAGGGATTGACAACGTGCACTGGGATTAACAGTGCGGACAGGGATTGACAGTGTGGACATAGACTGACAGTGCGGACAGAGACTGACAAAGCGGACACAGACTGACAGTGCAGACAGTGACAGTCAGTGCGGACAGAGAGTAACAGTACAGACAGAGATTGACAGTGCGGACATAGTCTGACAGTGCGGTCACAGACTGACAGTGCGGACATAGTCTGACAGTGCGGTCATAGTCTGACAGTGTGGACATAGACAGACAGTGCGGACAGAGACTAACAGTGCGGACAGAGACTCACCACGCGGACGGAGACTGACAGTGCGGACAGAGACTAACAGTGCGGACAAAGACTGACAGGGTGGACGGAGACTGACAGTGCAGAAAGGGACTGACATTGCGGACATTGACAGACAGTGCGGACATAGACTGATAGTCCGGACAGTGACTGACAGTGCGGACATTGACTGACAGTGCGAACAGAGGCTAACAGTGCGGACAGAGTCTGACCACGCAGACAGAGATGGACAGTGTTGACAGAGACTAACAGTGCGGACAGAAACTGACAGTCCGGACATGGAATGACAGTGCGGACAGAGACTGACAGTGCGGACATAGACTGACATTGCGGACAGAGACTAACAGTGTGGAAAGAGACTGACCACGCGGACAGAGACTGACAGTGCGGACAAAGACTAACAGTGCGGACAGAGACTGGCAGTCCGGACATAGACTGACAGTGCGGACAGAGACTAACAGTGCGGACAGAGTCTGGCCACACGGACAGAGACTGACAGTGCAGACAGAGAGTAACAGTGCGGACAGACACAGACCGTCCGGACATAGACTGACAGTGCGGACAGACACAGACAGTCCGGACATAGACTGACAGTGCAGACAGAGACTGACAGTGTGGACATAGACTGTCAATTTGGACATAGACTGACAGTGCGGACATTGACTGACAGTGCGGACATAGACTGACAGTGCAGACAGAGACTGACAGTGTGGACATAGACTGTCAATTTGGACATAGACTGACAGTGCGGACATCGACTGACAGTGCGGACATAGACTGATGACGCGGGAAGAGACTGACGACGCGGGACGAGACTGACAGTGCGGACAGAGACTAACAGTGCGGACAGAGACTGGCAGTCCGGACATAGACTGACAGTGCGGACATCGACTGACAGTGCGGACATAGAGTGATAGTCCGGACAGTGCAGAAAGGGACGGACATTGCGGACAATGATTGACATTGCGGACAGTGATTGAGAGTGCGGACTGGGATTTTCAGTGAAGAGAGGGATTGACAGTGCAGACAGGGATTGATACTGCGCACTGGGATTAACATTGCGGACAGGGATTGACAGCGTGCACATAGACTGACAGTGCGGACACAGTCTGACAATGCGGACAGAGACTAACAGTGTGGAAAGAGACTGGCAGTCCGGACATAGACTGACAATGCGGACATAGTCTGACAGTGCGGACATAGACTGACAGTGCGGACATAGACTGACAGTGTGGACAGAGACTGACAGTGTGGACAGAGACAGAAAGTGCGGACAGAGACTGACAGTGCGGACATAGTCTGACAGTGCGGACATAGACTGACAGTGCGTACATAGACTGACAGTGTGGACAGAGACAGAAAGTGCGGACAGAGACTAACAGTGCGGACAGAGACTCACCACGCGGACAGAGACTGACAGTGCGGACAGAGACTAACAGTGCGGACAAAGACTGACAGGGCGGACGGAGACTGACAGTGCGGACATAGACTGACAGTATGGACAGAGACGAACAGTGCGGACAGAGACTGACAGGGTGGATGGAGACCGGCAGTGCAGAAAGGGACAGACATTGCGGACATAGACTGATAGTCCGGACAAAGACTGACAGTGCGGAAATAGACTGACAGTGCGGACAGAGTCTGACCACACGGACAGAGACTGACAGTGCAGACAGAGACTAACAGTGCGGACAGACACAGACAGTCCGGACATAGACTGATACTCCGGACAGAGACTGACAGTGCGGAAATAGACTGACAGTGCGGACATAGACTGACAGTGCGGACAGAGACTAACAGTGTGGAAAGAGACTGACCACGCGGACAGAGACTGACAGTGCGGACAAAGACTAACAGTGCGGACAGAGACTGGCAGTCCGGACATAGACTGACAATGCGGACATAGTCTGACAGTGCGGACATAGACTGACAGTGCAGAAATAGACTGGCAGTGCGGACATAGAGTGATAGTCCGGACAGTGCAGAAAGGGACTGACGTTGCGGACAATGATTGACATTGCGTACAGTGATTGAGAGTGCGGACTGGGATTTTCAGTGCAGAGAGGGATTGACAGTGCAGACAGGGATTGACAGCGTGCACTGGGATTAACAGTGCGGATAGGGATTGACAGTGTGGACATAGACTGACAGCGTGGACAGAGACAGACAAAGCGGACACAGACTGACAGTGCAGACAGTGACAGACAGTGCGGACAGAGAGTAACAGTACAGACAGAGATTGACAGTGTGGAAAGAGACTGGCAGTGGGGAAAGAAAATGACAGTGCAGACAGAGACTGACAGTGCAGAAAGCGAATGACTGTGGAAACGGACAGAGAGTGCGGACATAGACTGACAGTGCGGATATAGACTGACAGTGCGGACAGAGACTAACAGTGTCTAAAGAGACTGACCACGCAGACAGAGACTGACAGTGCGGACAAAGACAAACAGTGCAGACAGAGACTGGCAGTCCGGACATAGACTGACAGTGCGGACTGAGATTGACAGTGCGGACATAGACTGACAATGCGGACATCGACTGACAGTGCGGACATAGACTGACAGTGCGGACAGAGATAGACAGTGCGGACATAGACTGACAATGCGGACATAGACTGACAGTGCGGACATAGAATGACAGTGTGGACACAGACTGACAGTGCGGGCATAGACTGACAGTGTGAACAGAGACGAACAGTGCGGACAGAGACTGACAGGGTGGATGGAGACTGACAGTGCGGACAGAGACTGACAGGGTGGATGGAGACTGACAGTGCAGAACGGGACTGACATTGCAGACATCGACTGATAGTCCGGATAGTGACTGACAGTCCGGACAGAGACTGACAGTGCGGAAATAGACTGGCAGTCCAGACATAGGCTGAAAGTGCGAACAGAGACTGATAGTCCGGACATTGATTGACATTGCGGAAATTGATTGAGAATGCGGACTGGGATTTTCAGTGAAGAGAGGGATTGACAGTGCAGACAGGGATTGATACTGCGCACTGGGATTAACATTGCGGACAGGGATTGACAGCGTGCACATAGACTGACAGTGCGGACAGAGACTGACAGTGCAGACAGGGATTGATACTGCGCACTGGGATTAACATTGCGGACAGGGATTGACAGCGTGCACATAGACTGACAACGCGGACACAGTCTGACAATGCGGACGGAGATTCACAGTACAGACAGAGATTGACAGTGTGGAAAGAGACTGGCAGTGGGGAAAGAAAATGACATTGCAGACAGTGACTGACTGTGCAGAAAGTGAATGACTGTGGAAACGGACAGAGAGTGCGGACATAGAGTGACAGTGTGGACATAGACTGATAGTCCGGACAGAGACTGACAGTGCGGACAGAGACTGACATTGCGGAAATAGACTGACAGTGTGGAAAGAGACTGGCAGTCCGGACATATACTGACAGTGCGGACATAGACTGACAATGCGGACATAGACTGACAGTGCGGACAGAGACTGACAGTGCGGACAGAGACTGACAGTGCGGACAGAGACTGACAGTGCGGACAGAGACTGACAGTGCGGACAGAGACTGACAGTGCGGACAGAGACTGACGACGTGGAGAGAGACTGACGACGTGGACAGAGACTGACAGTGCGGACAGAGACTGACAGTGCGGACAGAGACTGACAGTGCGGACAGAGACTAACAGTGCGGACAGAGACTGACAGTGCGGACAGAGACTAACAGTGCGGACAGTGACTAACAGTGCGGACATAGACTGACAGTGCAGACATAGAATGATAGTCCGGACAGTGCAGAAAGGGACTGACATTGCGGACAATGATTGACATTGCGGACAATGATTGACATTGCGGACAGTGATTGAGAGTGCGGACTGGGATTTTCAGTGCAGAGAGGGATTGACAGTGCAGATAGGGATTGACAGTGCGCACTGGGATTAACAGCGTGCACATAGACTGACAGTGCGGACACAGACTAACAGCGTGGACAGAGATTAACAGTACAGACAGAGATTGACAGTGTGGAAAGAGACTGGCAGTGGGGAAAGAAAATGACAGTGCAGACAGAGACTGACAGTGCAGAAAGTGAATGACTGTGGAAACGGACAGAGAGTGCGGACATAGAGTGACAGTGTGGACATAGACTGATACTCCGGACAGAGACGGACAGTGCGGACAGAGACTGACAGTGCGGAAATAGACTGACAGTGCGGACAGAGACTAACAGTGTGGAAAGAGACTGGCAGTCCGGACATATACTGACAGTGCGGACAGAGACTGACAGTGCGGACATAGACTGACAATGCGGACATACTCTGACAGTGCGGACATAGACTGACAGTGCGGACATAGACTGACAGTGTGGACATAGACAGACAGTGCGGACAGAGACTAACAGTGCGGACAGAGACTCACCACGCGGACAGAGACTGACATTGCGGACAGAGACTAACAGTGCGGACAAAGACTAACAGGGCGGACGGAGACTGATAGTCCGGACAGTGACTGACAGTGCGGACAGAGACGAACATTGCGGACAGAGACTGACAGGGTGGATGGAGACTGACAGTGCAGAAAGGGACAGACATTGCGGACATAGACTGATAGTCCGGACAGAGACTGACAGTGCGGAAATAGACTGACAGTGTGGACAGAGTCTGACCACACGGACAGAGACTGACAGTGTGGACAGAGACTAACAGTGCGGACAGAGACTCAGAGTGTGGACATAGACTGACAGTCCGGACAGAGACTGACAGAGCGGAAATAGACTGACAGTGCGGACAGAGTCTGATCACACGGACAGAGACTAACAGTGCGTACAGACACAGACAGTCCGGACATAGACTGATAGTCCGGACAGAGATTGACATTGCGGAAAGAGACTGACCACGCGGACAGAGACTGACAGTGCAGACAAAGACGAACAGTGCAGACAGAGTCTGGCAGTCCGGACATAGACTGACAGTGCGGGCAGAGTCTGACAGTGTGGAAAGAGACTGACCACGCGGACAGAGACTGACAGTGCAGACAAAGACGAACAGTGCAGACAGAGTCTGGCAGTCCGGACATAGACTGACAATTCGGACATAGACTGACAGTGCGGACATAGACTGACAGTGCGGACATAGACTGACAGTGCGGACATAGACTGACAGTGTGGATAGAGACTAACAGTGCGGACAGAGACTGACCACGCGGACAGAGACTGACAGTGCGGACAGAGACTGACACTGTTGACAGAGACTAACAGTGCGGACAGACACTGACAGTCCGGACATAGACTGACAGTGCGGACATAGACTGACAGTGCGGACATAGACTGACAGTCCGGACATAGACTGACAGTGCGGACAGAGACTGACAGAGCGGACATAGACAGACAGTGCAGATAGAGACTAACAGTGCGGACAGAGACTCACCACGCGGACATTGACTGACAGTGCGGACAGTGACTGACAGTCTGGACAGAGACTGAGAATGCGGACATAGACTGACAGTGTGGACAGAGGCTAACAGTGCGGACAGAGTCTGACCACGCGGACAGAGACTGACAGTGTTGACAGAGACTAACAGTGCGGACAGAGACTGGCAGTCCGGACATGGACTGACAGTGTGGACATAGACTGACAGTGTGGACATAGACTGACAGTGCGGACATAGACTGACAGTGCGGACATAGAGTGACAGTGCGGATATAGACTGATAGTCCGGACAGAGACTGACAGTGCGGACAGAGACTGACATTGCGGAAATAGACTGACAGTGTGGAAAGAGACTGGCAGTCCGGACATATACTGACAATGCGGACATAGACTGACAGTGCGGAGAGAGACTGACGACGTGGACAGAGACTGACAGTGCGGACAGAGACTAACAGTGCGGACAGAGACTGACAGTGCGGACAGAGACTGACAGTGCGGACAGAGACTAACAGTGCGGACAGAGACTGACAGTGCGGACAGAGACTAACAGTGCGGACAGTGACTGGCAGTCCGGACATAGACTGACAGTGCAGACATAGAGTGATAGTCCGGACAGTGCAGAAAGGGACTGACATTGCGGACAATGATTGACATTGCGGACAGTGATTGAGAGTGCGGACTGGGATTTTCAGTGCAGAGAGGGATTGACAGTGCAGATAGGGATTGACAGTGCGCACTGGGATTAACATTGCGGACAGGGATTGACAGCGTGCACATAGACTGACAGTGCGGACACAGACTAACAGCGTGGACAGAGATTAACAGTACAGACAGAGATTGACAGTGTGGATAGAGACTGGCAGTGGGGAAAGAAAATGACAGTGCAGACAGAGACTGACAGTGCAGAAAGTGAATGACTGTGGAAACGGACAGAGAGTGCGGACATAGAGTGACAGTGTGGACATAGACTGATACTCCGGACAGAGACGGACAGTGCGGACAGAGACTGACAGTGCGGAAATAGACTGACAGTGCGGACAGAGACTAACAGTGTGGAAAGAGACTGGCAGTCCGGACATATACTGACAGTGCGGACAGAGACTGACAGTGCGGACATAGACTGACAATGCGGACATACTCTGACAGTGCGGACATAGACTGACAGTGGGGACATAGACTGACAGTGTGGACATAGACAGACAGTGCGGACAGAGACTAACAGTGCGGACAGAGACTCACCACGCGGACAGAGACTGACATTGCGGACAGAGACTAACAGTGCGGACAAAGACTAACAGGGCGGACGGAGACTGATAGTCCGGACAGTGACTGACAGTGCGGACAGAGACGAACAGTGCGGACAGAGACTGACAGGGTGGATGGAGACTGACAGTGCAGAAAGGGACAGACATTGCGGACATAGACTGATAGTCCGGACAGAGACTGACAGTGCGGAAATAGACTGACAGTGTGGACAGAGTCTGACCACACGGACAGAGACTGACAGTGCAGACAGAGACTAACAGTGCGGACAGACACAGACAGTCCGGACATAGACTGATACTCCGGACAGAGACTGACAGTGCGGAAATAGACTGACAGTGCGGACATAGACTGACAGTGCGGACAGAGACTGACCACGCGGACAGAGACTGACAGTGCGGACAAAGACTAACAGTGCGGACAGAGACTGGCAGTCCGGACATAGACTGACAGTGCAGACAGAGACTGACAGTGCGGACATAGACTGACAATGCGGACATAGTCTGACAGTGCGGACATAGACTGACAGTGCAGAAATAGACTGGCAGTGCGGACATAGACTGACAGTGCGGACACAGAGTGATAGTCCGGACAGTGCAGAAAGGGACTGACGTTGCGGACAATGATTGACATTGCGGACAGTGATTGAGAGTGCGGACTGGGATTTTCAGTGCAGAGAGGGATTGACAGTGCAGACAGGGATTGACAGCGTGCACTGGGATTAACAGTGCGGACAGGGATTTACAGTGTGGACATAGACTGACAGTGCGGACAGAGATGACAGTGCGGACATAGATTGACAGTGTGGACAGAGACTGACAGCGTGGACAGAGACTGACAACGCGGACACAGAGTGACAGTGCAGACAGTGACAGACAGTGCGTACAGAGAGTAACAGTACAGACAGAGATTGACAGTGTGGAAAGAGACTGGCAGTGGGGAAAGAAAATGACAGTGCAGACAGAGACTGACAGTGCAGAAAGCGAATGACTGTGGAAACGGACAGAGAGTGCGGACATAGACTGACAGTGCGGACAGAGACAGACAGTGCGGACATAGACTGACAATGCGGACATAGACTGACAGTGCGGACATAGAATGACAGTGTGGACACAGACTGACAGTGCGGGCAGAGACGAACAGTGCGGACAGAGACTGACAGGGTGGATGGAGACTGACAGTGCGGACATAGACTGACAGTGTGGACAGAGACTCACAGTGCGGACAGAGACGAACAGTGCGGACAGAGACTGACAGGGTGGATGGAGACTGACAGTGCAGAACGGGACTGACATTGCAGACATAGACTGATAGTCCAGGCAGTGACTGACAGTCCGGACAGAGACTGACAGTGCGGAAATAGACTGGCAGTCCAGACAGAGACTGAAAGTGCGGACAGAGACAGACAGTGCGGACATAGACTGACAATGCAGACATAGACTTACAGTCCGGACAGAGACTGAGAGTGCGGAAATAGACTGGCAGTCCAGACATAGACTGAAAGTGCGGACAGAGACAGACAGTGCGGACATAGACTGACAATGCGGACATAGACTGACAGTGCGGACAGAGACTGACAGTGCGGACAGAGTCTGACCACACGGACAGAGACTGACAGTGCAGACAGAGACTAACAGTGCGGACAGACACAGATAGTCCGGACAGAGACTGACAGTGTGGAGAGAGACTAACAGTGCGGACAGAGACTAACAGTGTGGAAAGAGACTGACAGTGCAGACATAGACTGACAGTGCGGACAAAGACTAACAGTGCGGACAGAGGCTGACAGTGCGGACATAGACTGACAGTGCGGACATAGACTTAGAGTGTGGACATAGACAGACAGTGCGGACAGAGACTAACAGTGGGGACATGGACTGACAGGGTGGACGGAGACTGACAGTGCAGAAAGGGACTGACATTGCGGACATTGACTGACAGTGCGGACATAGACTGATAGACCGGACAGTGACTGACAGTGCGGACATTGACTGACAGTGCGAACAGAGGCTAACAGTGCGGACAGAGTCTGACCACGCGGAGAGAGACGGACAGTGTTGACAGAGACTAACAGTGCGGACAGAAACTGACAGTCCGGACATGGAATGACAGTGCGGACATAGACTGACAGTGCGGACATAGACTGACAGTGCGGACAGAGACTGACAGTGTGGAAAGAGACTGACCACGCGGACAGAGACTGACAGTGCGGACAAAGACTAACAGTGTGGAAAGAGACTGGCAGTCCGGACATATACTGACAGTGCGGACAGAGACTGACAGTGCGGACATAGACTGACAATGCGGACATAGACTGACAGTGTGGACATAGACAGACAGTGCGGACAGAGACTAACAGTGCGGACAGAGGCTAACAGTGCGGACAGAGTCTGACCACGCGGAGAGAGACGGACAGTGTTGACAGAGACTAACAATGCGGACAGAAACTGACAGTCCGGACATGGAATGACAGTGCGGACATAGACTGACAGTGCGGACATAGACTGACAGTGCGGACAGAGACTGACAGTGTGGAAAGAGACTGACCACGCGGACAGAGACTGACAGTGCGGACAAAGACTAACAGTGCGGACAGAGACTGGCAGTCCGGACATAGACTGACAGTGCAGACAGAGAGTGACAGTGCGGACATAGACTGACAATGCGGACATAGTCTGACAGTGCGGACAGAGACTGACAGTGCGGACTGAGACTAACAGTGCGGACAGAGTCTGGCCACACGGACAGAGACTGACAGTGCAGACAGAGACTAACAGTGCGGACAGACACAGACAGTCCGGACATAGACTGACAGTGCGGACAGACAAAGACAGTCCGGACATAGACTGACAGTGCAGACAGAGACTGACAGTGTGGACATAGACTGTCAATGCGGACATAGACTGACAGTGCGGACATTGACTGACAGTGCGGACATAGACTAACAGTGCGGACATCGACTGACAGTGCGGACAGAGACTGACAGTGCGGACAGAGACTTACAGTGCAGACATAGACTGACAGTGCGGACATAGACTGACAGTGCAGACATAGACTGACAGTGCGGACATAGACTGATAGTCCGGACAGTGCAGAAAGGGACTGACAATGCGGACAATGATTGACATTGCGGACAGTGATTGAGAATGCGGACTGGGATTTTCAGTGAAGAGAGGGATTGACAGTGCAGACAGGGATTGATACTGCGCACTGGGATTAACAGTGCGGACAGGGATTGACAGCGTGCACCTAGACTGACAGTGCGGAGACAGTCTGACAATGCGGACAGAGATTCACAGTACAGACAGAGATTGACAGTGTGGAAAGAGACTGGCAGTGGGGAAAGAAAATGACAGTGCAGACAGTGACTGACAGTGCAGAAAGTGAATGACTGTGGAAACGGACAGAGAGTGCGGACATAGAGTGACAGTGTGGACATAGACTGATACTCCGGACAGAGACGGACAGTGCGGACAGAGACTGACAGTGCGGAAATAGACTGACAGTGCGGACAGAGACTAACGGTGTGGAAAGAGACTGGCAGTCCGGACATAGACTGACAATGAGGACATAGTCTGACAGTGCGGACATAGACTGACAGTGCGGACAGAGACTGACAGTGTGGACAGAGATTGACAGTGTGAACAGAGTTTGTCAGTGAGGACAGAGACTGACAGTGCGGACAGGGACTGACAGTGCGGACAGAGACTGACAGTGCGGACATAGACTGACAATGCGGACATAGTCTGACAGTGCGGACATAGACTGACAGTGCGGACAGAGACTAACAGTGCGGAGAGAGACTGACAGTGTGGATGGAGCCTGACAGTGCAGAACGGGACTGACATTGCAGACATAGACTGACAGTCCGGACAGTGACTGAGAGTGCGGAAATAGACTGGCAGTCCAGACATAGACTGAAAGTGCGGACAGAGACAGACAGTGCGGACATAGACTGACAATGCGGACATAGACGGACATTGCGGACATAGACTGACAGTGTGGACAGAGTCTGACCACATGGACAGAGACTGACAGTGCAGATAGAGTCTAACAGTGCGGACAGAAACAGAGAGTCCGGACATAGACTGATACTCCGGACAGAGACTGACAACGCGGATACAGACTGACAGTGCGGACAGTGACAGACAGTGCGGACAGAGAGTAACAGTACAGACAGAGATTGACAGTGTGGAAAGAGACTGGCAGTGGGGACTGAAAATGACAGTGCAGACAGAGACTGACAGTGCAGAAAGAGAATGACTGTGGAAACGGACAGAGAGTGCGGACATAGAGTGACAGTACGGACATAGACTGATAGTCCGGACAGAGACTGACAGTGCGGACAAAGAGTGACAGTGCGGACATAGACTGACAGTGCGGACAGAGACTAACAGTGTGGTAAGAGACTGACCACGCGGACAGAGACTGACAGTGCGGACAAAGAATAACAGTGTGAACAGTGACTGGCAGTCAGGACATAGACTGACAGTGCGGACAGAGACTGACAGTGCGGACATAGACTGACAGTGTGGACAGAGACTAACAGTGCTGACAGAGACTGACCACGCGGACAGTGACAGACAGTGCGGACAGAGACTAACAGGGCGGACGGAGACCGACAGTGGGGAAAGGGACTGAAATTGTGGAAATAGAATGAGAGTCCGGATAGTGACTGACAGTGCGGACATAGACTGACAGTGCGTACAGAGACTAACAGTGTGGACAGAGTCTGACCACGCGGACAGAGACTAACAGTGTGGACAGAGACTAACAGTGCGGAGAGTGACTAACAGTGCGGACAGACACTGACAGTCCGGATATGGACTGACAGTGCGGACATAGACTGACAGTGCGGACATAGACTGATAGTCCGGACAGAGACTGACAGTGCGGACAGAGACTGGCAGTCCGGACATAGGCTGATAGTGTGGACAGAGACTGACAATGCGGACATAGACTCAGAGTGTGGACATAGACAGACAGTGCGGACAGAGACTCACCACGCGGACAGAGACTGACAGTGCGGACAGAGACTAACAGTGCGGACAAAGAACGACAGGGCGGACGAAAACTGACAGTGCAGAAAGGGACTGACATTGCGGACATCGACTGACAGTGCGGACATAGACTGATAGTCCGGACAGTGACTGACAGTGCGGACATAGACTGACAGTGTGGACAACGGCTAACAGTGCGGACAGAGTCTGACCACGTGGACAGAGACTGACAGTGTTGACAGAGACTAACAGTGCGGACAGACACTGACAGTCCGGACATGGACTGACGTGCGGACAGAGACTGACAGTGTGGACATAGACTGACAATGCGGACATAGACTGACAGTGCGGACATTGACTGACAGAGCGGACAGAGACTGACAGTGCAGAGAGGGACAGACAGTGCGGACAGAGAGCGTCAGTACGGACAGAGACTAACAGTGCAGACAGAGACTGACCACGCGGACAGAGACTGAGAGAGCGGACAGAGACTGACATTGCGGACAGAGACTGGCAGTCCGGACATAGATTAACAGTGCGGACATAGACTGGTAGTGCGGACATAGACTGACAGTGCGGCCATAGAGTGATAGTCCGGACAGTGCAGTAAGGGACTGACATTGCGGACAATGATTGACATTGCGGACAGTGATTGAGAGTGCGGACTGGGATTTTCAGTGCAGAGAGGGACTGACAGTGCAGACAGGGATTGGATGTGCGCACTGGGATTAACACTGCCGACAGTGATTGACAGTGCGGACATAGAGTGACAGTGCGGACATAGATTGATAGTCCGGACAGAGACTGACAGTGCGGACAAAAAATAACAGTGTGAACAGAGACTGACAGTGCGGACAGAGACTGACAGTCAGGACATAGACTGACAGTGCGGACGTAGACTGACAGTGCGGACATAGACTGACAGTGCGGACGTAGACTGACAGTGCGGACTGAGACTAACTGTGCGGACAGAGACTGACCACGCGGACAGTGACTGACAGGGCGGACGTAGACCGACAGTGCAGAAAGGGACTGACATTGTGGAAATAGAATGATAGTCCGGATAGTGACTGACAGTGCGGACATAGACTGACAGTGCGTACAGAGACTAACAGTGCGGGCAGAGTCTGACCACGCGGACAGAGACTAACAGTGTGGACAGAGACTAACAGTGCGGACAGACACTGACAGTCCGGATATGGACTGACAGTGCGGACATAGACTGACAGTGCGGACATAGACTGACAGTGCGGAGAGAGACTGACAAAGTGGACACCGACTGACATTGCGGACAGGGACTGACAGTGCGGACAGAGACTAACAGTACAGACAGAGATTGACAGTGTGGAAAGAGACTGGCAGTGGGGAAAGAAAATGACAGTGCAGGCAGAGACTGACAGTGCAGAAAGAGAATGAATGTGGAAACGGACTGAAAGTGCGGACATAGAATGACAGTGCGGACAGAGACTGACAGTGCGGAAATAGACTGATAGTGCGGACAGAGACTGACAGTGTGGACAGAGACTGACAGTGTGGACAGAGACTGACAGTGCGGAAATAGACTGACAGTGCGGACAGAGACTAACAGTGTGGAAATAGACTGACCACGCGGACAGAGACTGACAGTGCGGACAGAGACTGACAGTGCGGACATAGACTCAGAGTGTGGACATAGACAGACAGTGCGGACAGAGACTAACAGTGCGGACAGAGACTCACCACGCGGACAGAGACTGACAGTGCGGACAGAGATTAACAGTGCGGACAAAGACTGACAGGGCGGACGGAGACTGACAGTGCAGAAAGGGACTGAAATTGCGGACACTGACTGACAGTGCGGACATAGACTGATAGTCCGGACAGTGACTGACAGTGCTGACACAGACTGACAGTGCGGACATAGACTGACAGTGCGGACATAGACTGACAGTGCGGACATAGACTGACAGAGCGGACAGAGAGCGACAGTGCAGAGAGGGACAGACAGTGCGGACAGAGAGCGACAGTACGGACATAGACTGACAGTGCGGACAGAGACTAACAGTGCAGACAGAGACTGACCACGCAGACAGAGACTGACGGTGCGGACAGAGACTGACAGTGCGGACAGAGACTGGCAGTCCGGACATAGATTAACAGTGCGGACATAGACTGGCAGTGCGGACATAGACTGACAGTGCGGCCATAGAGTGATAGTCCGGACAGTGCAGTAAGGGACTGACATTGCGGACAATGATTGACATTGCGGACAGTGATTGAGAGTGTGGACTGGGATTTTCAGTGCAGAGAGGGATTGACAGTGCAGACAGGGATTGGCAGTGCGCACTGGGATTAACAGTGCGGACAGGGATTGACAGTGCGGACAGAGACTGACAGTGCGGACAGAGACTGACAGTGCAGAAAGAGACTGACAGTGCGGACAGAGACTGACAGTGCGGACAGAGACTGACAGTGCGGACATCGATTGACAGTGCGGACAGAGACTGACAGCGTGGACAGAGACTGACAACGCGGACACAGACTGACAGTGCGGACAGTGACAGACAGTGCGGACAGAGAGTAACAGTACAGACAGAGATTGACATTGTGGAAAGAGACTGGCAGTGGGGACTGAAAATGACAGTGCAGACAGAGACTGACAGTGCAGACAGAGACTGACAGTGCAGAAAGAGAATGACTGTGGAAACGGACAGAGAGTGCGGACCTAGAGTGACAGTGCGGACATAGACTGATAGTCCGGACAGAGACTGACAGTGCGGACAAAGAGTGACAGTGCGGTCATAGACTTACAGTGCGGACAGAGACTAACAGTGTGGAAAGAGACTGACCACGCGGACAGAGACTGACAGTGCGGAAAAAGAATAACAGTGCGAACAGAGACTGACAGTGCGGACATAGACTGACAGTGCGGACATAGACTGACAGTGTGGACAGAGAATAACAGTGCGGACAGAGACTGACCACGCGGACAGTGACTGACAGTGCGGACAGAGACTAACAGTGTGGACAGAGACTGACAGGGCGGACGGAGACCGACAGTGCAGAAAGGGACTGACATTGTGGAAATAGAATGATTGTCCGGATAGTGACTGACAGTGCGGACATAGACTGACAGTGCCTACAGAGACGAACAGTGTGGACAGAGTCTGACCACGCGGACAGAGACTAACAGTGTAGACAGAGACTAACAGTGCGGACAGACACTGACAGTCCGGATAGGGACTGACAGTGCGGACATAGACTGACAGTGCGGACATAGACTGACAGTGCGGACAGGGACTGACAGTGCGGACAGAGACTAACAGTACAGACAGAGATTGAAAGTGTGGAAAGAGACTGGCAGTGGGGAAAGAAAATGACAGTGCAGGCAGAGACTGACAGTGCAGAAAGAGAATGAATGTGGAAATGGACTGAAAGTGCGGACATAGACTGACAGTGCGGACAGAGACTGGCAGTGCGGACAGAGACTGACAGGGCGGACAGAGACTCACCACGCGGACAGAGACTGGCAGTGCGGACAGAGACTAACAGTGCGGACAAAGAACGACAGGGTGGATGGAAACTGACAGTGCAGAAAGGGACTGACATTGCGGACATAGACTGACAGTGCGGACATAGACTGATAGTCCGGACAGTGACTGACAGTGCCGGCATAGATTGACAGTGCGGACAGAGACTGACAGCGTGGACAGAGACTGACAACGCGGACACAGACAGACAGGGCGGACAGAGAGTAACAGTACAGACAGAGATTGACAGTGTGGAAAGAGACTGGCAGTGGGGACTGAAAATGACAGTGCAGACAGAGACTGACAGTGCAGAAAGAGAATGACTGTGGAAACGGACAGAGAGTGCGGACATAGACTGACAGTGTGGACATAGACTGATAATCCGGACAGAGACTGACAGTGCGGACAAAGACTGACAGTGCGGACAGAGACTAACAGTGTGGAAAGGGACTGACCACGCGGACAGAGACTGACAGTGCGGACAAAGACGAACAGTGCGGACAGAGACTGGCAGTTCGGACATAGACTGACAGTGCGGACAGAGACTGACAGTGCGGACATAGACGGACAGTGCGGACATAGACTGACAGTCCGGACAGAGACTGAGAGTGCGGAAATAGACTGGCAGTCCAGACATAGACTGAAAGTGCCGACAGAGACAGACAGTGCGGACATAGACTGACAATGCGGACATAGACTGACATTGCGGACATAGACTGATAGTCCGGACAGAGACTGACAGTGCGGAAATAGACTGACAGTGTGGACAGAGTCTGACCACATGGACAGAGACTGACAGTGCAGACAGAGTCTAACAGTGCGGACAGAGACTGACAGTGCAGACATAGACTGACAATGCGGACATAGACTCAGAGTGTGGACATAGACAGACAGTGCGGACAGAGAGTAACAGTACAGACAGAGATTGACAGTGTGGAAAGAGACTGGCAGTGGGGACTGAAAATGACAGTGCAGACAGAGACTGACAGTGCAGAAAGAGAATGACTGTGGAAACGGACAGAGAGTGCGGACATAGAGTGACAGTACGGACATAGACTGATAGTCCGGACAGAGACTGACAGTGCGGACAAAGAGTGACAGTGCGGACATAGACTGACAGTGCGGACAGAGACTAACAGTGTGGTAAGAGACTGACCACGTGGACAGAGACTGACAGTGCGGACAAAGAATAACAGTGCGAACAGTGACTGGCAGTCAGGACATAGACTGACAGTGCGGACAGAGACTGTCAGTGCGGACATAGACTGACAGTGCGGACATAGACTGACAGTGCGGACATAGACTGACAGTGTGGACAGAGACTAACAGTGCTGACAGAGACTGACCACGCGGACAGTGACTGACAGTGCGGACAGAGACTAACAGTGTGGACAGAGACTGACAGGGCGGACGGAGACCGACAGTGGAGAAAGGGACTGAAATTGTGGAAATAGAATGAGAGTCCGGATAGTGACTGACAGTGCGGACATAGACTGACAGTGCGTACAGAGACTAACAGTGTGGACAGAGTCTGACCACGCGGACAGAGACTAACAGTGTGGACAGAGACTAACAGTGCGGAGAGTGACTAACAGTGCGGACAGACACTGACAGTCCGGATATGGACTGACAGTGCGGACATAGACTGACAGTGCGGACATAGACTGATAGTCCGGACAGAGACTGACAGTGCGGACAGAGACTGACAGTGCGGACATAGACTGACAGTGCGGACAGAGACTGGCAGTCCGGACATAGACTGATAGTGTGGACAGAGACTGACAGTGCAGACATAGACTGACAATGCGGACATAGACTCAGAGTGTGGACATAGACAGACAGTGCGGACAGAGACTCACCACGCGGACAGACTGACAGTGCGGACAGAGACTAACAGTGCTGACAAAGAAAGACAGGGCGGACGGAAACTGACAGTGCAGAAAGGAACTGACATTGCGGACATAGACTGACAGTGCGGACATAGACTGATAGTCCGGACAGTGACTGACAGTGCGGACATAGACTGACAGTGTGGACAACGGCTAACAGTGCGGACAGAGTCTGACCACGTGGACAGAGACTGACAGTGTTGACAGAGACTAACAGTGCGGACAGACACTGACAGTCTGGACATGGACTGACGTGCGGACAGAGACTGACAGTGTGGACATAGACTGACAATGCGGACATAGACTGACAGTGCGGACATAGACTGACAGAGCGGACAGAGACTGACAGTGCAGAAAGGGACTGAAATTGCGGACACTGACTGACAGTGCGGACATAGACTGATAGTCCGGACAGTGACTGACAGTGCTGACATAGACTGACAGTGCGGACATAGACTGACAGTGCGGACATAGACTAACAGTGCGGACATAGACTGACAGAGCGGACAGAGAGCGACAGTGCAGAGAGGGACAGACAGTGCGGACAGAGAGCGACAGTACGGACATAGACTGACAGTGCGGACAGAGACTAACAGTGCAGACAGAGACTGACCACGCGGACAGAGACTGACGGTGCGGACAGAGACTGACAGTGCGGACAGAGACTGGCAGTCCGGACATAGATTAACAGTGCGGACATAGACTGGCAGTGCGGACAGAGACTGACAGTGCGGCCATAGAGTGATAGTCCGGACAGTGCAGTAAGGGACTGACATTGCGGACAATGATTGACATTGCGGACAGTGATTGAGAGTGTGGACTGGGATTTTCAGTGCAGAGTGGGGTTGACAGTGCAGACAGGGATTGGCAGTGCGCACTGGGATTAACAGTGCGGACAGGGATTGACAGTGCGGACAGAGACTGACAGTGCGGACAGAGACTGACAGTGCAGAAAGAGACTGACAGTGCGGACAGAGACTGACAGTGCGGACAGAGACTGACAGTGCGGACATCGATTGACAGTGCGGACAGAGACTGACAGCGTGGACAGAGACTGACAACGCGGACACAGACTGACAGTGCGGACAGTGACAGACAGTGCGGACAGAGAGTAACAGTACAGACAGAGATTGACATTGTGGAAAGAGACTGGCAGTGGGGACTGAAAATGACAGTGCAGACAGAGACTGACAGTGCAGACAGAGACTGACAGTGCAGAAAGAGAATGACTGTGGAAACGGACAGAGAGTGCGGACCTAGAGTGACAGTGCGGACATAGACTGATAGTCCGGACAGAGACTGACAGTGCGGACAAAGAGTGACAGTGCGGTCATAGACTTACAGTGCGGACAGAGACTAACAGTGTGGAAAGAGACTGACCACGTGGACAGAGACTGACAGTGCGGAAAAAGAATAACAGTGCGAACAGAGACTGACAGTGCGGACATAGACTGACAGTGCGGACATAGACTGACAGTGTGGACAGAGAATAACAGTGCGGACAGAGACTGACCACGCGGACAGTGACTGACAGTGCGGACAGAGACTAACAGTGTGGACAGAGACTGACAGGGCGGACGGAGACCGACAGTGCAGAAAGGGACTGACATTGTGGAAATAGAATGATAGTCCGGATAGTGACTGACAGTGCGGACGTAGACTGACAGTGCCTACAGAGACGAACAGTGTGGACAGAGTCTGACCACGCGGACAGAGACTAACAGTGTAGACAGAGACTAACAGTGCGGACAGACACTGACAGTCCGGATATGGACTGACAGTGCGGACATAGACTGACAGTGCGGACATAGACTGACAGTGCGGACAGGGACTGACAGTGCGGACAGAGACTAACAGTGCAGACAGAGATTGACAGTGTGGAAAGAGACTGGCAGTGGGGAAAGAAAATGACAGTGCAGGCAGAGACTGACAGTGCAGAAAGAGAATGAATGTGGAAACGGACTGAAAGTGCGGACATAGAGTGACAGTGCGGACATAGACTGACAGTGAGGACAGAGACTGGCAGTGCGGACAGAGACTGACAGGGCGGACAGAGACTCACCACGCGGACAGAGACTGGCAGTGCGGACAGAGACTAACAGTGCGGACAAAGAACGACAGGGTGGATGGAAACTGACAGTGCAGAAAGGGACTGACATTGCGGACATAGACTGACATTGCGGACATAGACTGACAGTGCGGACATAGACTGATAGTCCGGACAGTGACTGACAGTGCCGGCATAGATTGACAGTGCGGACAGAGACTGACAGCGTGGACAGAGACTGACAACGCGGACACAGACAGACAGGGCGGACAGAGAGTAACAGTACAGACAGAGATTGACAGTGTGGAAAGAGACTGGCAGTGGGGACTGAAAATGACAGTGCAGACAGAGACTGACAGTGCAGAAAGAGAATGACTGTGGAAACGGACAGAGAGTGCGGACATAGACTGACAGTGTGGACATAGAATGATAATCCGGACAGAGACTGACAGTGCGGACAAAGACTGACAGTGCGGACAGAGACTAACAGTGTGGAAAGGGACTGACCACGCGGACAGAGACTGACAGTGCGGACAAAGACGAACAGTGCGGACAGAGACTGGCAGTTCGGACATAGACTGACAGTGCGGACAGAGACTGACAGTGCGGACATAGACTGACAGTGCGGACATAGACTGACAGTCCGGACAGAGACTGAGAGTGCGGAAATAGACTGGCAGTCCAGACATAGACTGAAAGTGCCGACAGAGACAGACAGTGCGGACATAGACTGACAATGCGGACATAGACTGACATTGCGGACATAGACTGATAGTCCGGACAGAGACTGACAGTGCGGAAATAGACTGACAGTGTGGACAGAGTCTGACCACATGGACAGAGACTGACAGTGCAGACAGAGTCTAACAGTGCGGACAGAGACTGACAGTGCAGACATAGACTGACAATGCGGACATAGACTCAGAGTGTGGACATAGACAGACAGTGCGGACAGAGACTCACCACGCGGACAGACTAACAGTGCGGACAAAGAACGACACGGCGGACGGAAACTGACAGTGCAGAAAGGGACTGACATTGCGGACATAGACTGACAGTGCGGACATAGACTGATAGTCCGGACAGTGACTGACAGTGCGGACATAGACTGACAGTGTGGACAACGGCTAACAGTGCGGACAGAGTCTGACCACGTGGACAGAGACTGACAGTGTTGACAGAGACTAACAGTGCGGACAGACACTGACAGTCCGGACATGGACTGACGTGCGGACAGAGACTGACAGTGTGGACATAGACTGACAATGCGGACATAGACTGACAGTGCGGACATAGACTGACAGAGCGGACAGAGACTGACAGTGCAGAGAGGGACAGACAGTGCGGACAGAGAGCGTCAGTACGGACAGAGACTAACAGTGCAGACAGAGACTGACCACGCGGACAGAGACTGAGAGAGCGGACAGAGACTGACATTTCGGACAGAGACTGGCAGTCCGGACATAGATTAACAGTGCGGACATAGACTGGTAGTGCGGACATAGACTGACAGTGCGACCATAGAGTGATAGTCCGGACAGTGCAGTAAGGGACTGACATTGCGGACAATGATTGACATTGCGGACAGTGATTGAGAGTGCGGACTGGGATTTTCAGTGCAGAGAGGGACTGACAGTGCAGACAGGGATTGGCAGTGCGCACTGGGATTAACAGTGCTGACAGTGATTGACAGTGTGGACATAGACTGGCAGTGCGGACAGAGACTGACTGTGGAAACGGACAGAGAGTGCGGACATAGAGTGACAGTGCGGACATAGATTGATAGTCCGGACAGAGACTGACAGTGCGGACAAAAAATAACAGTGTGAACAGAGACTGACAGTGCGGACAGAGACTGACAGTCAGGACATAGACTGACAGTGCGGACGTAGACTGACAGTGCGGACATAGACTGACAGTGCGGACGTAGACTGACAGTGCGGACGTAGACTGACAGTACGGACTGAGACTAACTGTGCGGACAGAGACTGACCACGCGGACAGTGACTGACAGTGCGGACAGAGACTGACAGGGCGGACGTAGACCGACAGTGCAGAAAGGGACTGACATTGTGGAAATAGAATGATAGTCCGGATCGTGACTGACAGTGCGGACATAGACTGACAGTGCGTACAGAGACTAACAGTGCGGACAGAGTCTGACCACGCGGACAGAGACTAACAGTGTGGACAGAGACTAACAGTGCGGACAGACACTGACAGTCCGGATATGGACTGACAGTGCGGACATAGACTGACAGTGCGGACATAGACTGACAGTGCGGAGAGAGACTGACAAAGTGGACACCGACTGACATTGCGGACAGGGACTGACAGTGCGGACAGAGACTAACAGTACAGACAGAGATTGACAGTGTGGAAAGAGACTGGCAGTGGGGAAAGAAAATGACAGTGCAGGCAGAGACTGACAGTGCAGAAAGAGAATGAATGTGGAAACGGACTGAAAGTGCGGACATAGAATGACAGTGCGGACAGAGACTGACAGTGCGGAAATAGACTGACAGTGCGGACAGAGACTAACAGTGTGGAAATAGGCTGACCACGCGGACAGAGACTGACAGTGCGGACATAGACTGACAGTGCGGACAGAGACTCACCACGCGGACAGAGACTGACAGTGCGGACAGAGATTAACAGTGCGGACAAAGACTGACAGGGCGGACGGAGACTGACAGTGCAGAAAGGGACTGAAATTGCGGACACTGACTGACAGTGCGGACATAGACTGATAGTGCGGACAGTGACTGACAGTGCTGACATAGACTGACAGTGCGGACATAGACTGACAGTGCGGACATAGACTGACAGTGCGGACATAGACTGACAGAGCGGACAGAGAGCGACAGTGCAGAGAGGGACAGACAGTGCGGACAGAGAGCGACAGTACGGACATAGACTGACAGTGCGGACAGAGACTAACAGTGCAGACAGAGACTGACCACGCGGACAGAGACTGACGGTGCGGACAGAGACTGACAGTGCGGACAGAGACTGGCAGTCCGCACATAGATTAACAGTGCGGACATAGACTGGCAGTGCGGACATAGACTGACAGTGCGGCCATAGAGTGATAGTCCGGACAGTGCAGTAAGGGACTGACATTGTGGACAATGATTGACATTGCGGACAGTGATTGAGAGTGTGGACTGGGATTTTCAGTGAAGAGAGGGATTGACAGTGCAGACAGGGATTGGCAGTGCGCACTGGGATTAACAGTGCCGACAGGGATTGACAGTGCGGACAGAGACTGACAGTGCAGAAAGAGACTGACAGTGCGGACAGAGACTGACAGAGCGGACATCGATTGACAGTGCGGACAGAGACTGACCGCGTGGACAGAGACTGACAACGCGGACACAGACTGACAGTGCGGACAGTGACAGACAGTGCGGACAGAGAGTAACAGTACAGACAGAGATTGACATTGTGGAAAGAGACTGGCAGTGGGGACTGAAAATGACAGTGCAGACAGAGACTGACAGTGCAGAAAGAGAATGACTGTGGAAACGGACAGAGAGTGCGGACCTAGAGTGACAGTGCGGACATAGACTGATAGTCCGGACAGAGACTGACAGTGCGGACAAAGAGTGACAGTGCGGTCATAGACTGACAGTGCGGACAGAGACTAACAGTGTGGAAAGAGACTGACCACGCGGACAGAGACTGACAGTGCGGACAAAGAATAACAGTGCAAACAGAGACTGACAGTGCGGACATAGACTGACAGTGCAGACATAGACTGACAGTGTGGACAGAGAATAACAGTGCGGACAGAGACTGACCACGCGGACAGTGACTGACAGTGCGGACAGAGACTAACAGTGTGGACAGAGACTGACAGGGCGGACGGAGACCGACAGTGCAGAAAGGGACTGACATTGTGGAAATAGAATGATAGTCCGGATAGTGACTGACAGTGCGGACATAGACTGACAGTGCCTACAGAGACGAACAGTGTGGACAGAGTCTGACCACGCGGACAGAGACTAACAGTGTAGACAGAGACTAACAGTGCGGACAGACACTGACAGTCCGGATATGGACTGACAGTGCGGACATAGACTGACAGTGCGGACATAGACTGACAGTGCGGACATAGACTGACAGTGCGGACAGGGACTGACAGCGTGGACAGAGACTGACAACGCGGACACAGACAGACAGGGCGGACAGAGAGTAACAGTACAGACAGAGATTGACAGTGTGGAAAGAGACTGGCAGTGGGGACTGAAAATGACAGTGCAGACAGAGACTGACAGTGCAGAAAGAGAATGACTGTGGAAACGGACAGAGAGTGCGGACAAAGACTGACAGTGTGGACATAGAATGATAATCCGGACAGAGACTGACAGTGCGGACAAAGACTGACAGTGCGGACAGAGACTAACAGTGTGGAAAGGGACTGACCACGCGGACAGAGACTGACAGTGCGGACAAAGACGAACAGTGCGGACAGAGACTGGCAGTTCGGACATAGACTGACAGTGCGGACAGAGACTGACAGTGCGGACATAGACTGACAGTGCGGACATAGACTGACAGTCCGGACAGAGACTGAGAGTGCGGAAATAGACTGGCAGTCCAGACATAGACTGAAAGTGCCGACAGAGACAGACAGTGCGGACATAGACTGACAATGCGGACATAGACTGACATTGCGGACATAGACTGATAGTCCGGACAGAGACTGACAGTGCGGAAATAGACTGACAGTGTGGACAGAGTCTGACCACATGGACAGAGACTGACAGTGCAGACAGAGTCTAACAGTGCGGACAGAGACTGACAGTGCAGACATAGACTGACAATGCGGACATAGACTCAGAGTGTGGACATAGACAGACAGTGCGGACAGAGACTCACCACGCGGACAGACTAACAGTGCGGACAAAGAACGACACGGCGGACGGAAACTGACAGTGCAGAAAGGGACTGACATTGCGGACATAGACTGACAGTGCGGACATAGACTGATAGTCCGGACAGTGACTGACAGTGCGGACATAGACTGACAGTGTGGACAACGGCTAACAGTGCGGACAGAGTCTGACCACGTGGACAGAGACTGACAGTGTTGACAGAGACTAACAGTGCGGACAGACACTGACAGTCCGGACATGGACTGACGTGCGGACAGAGACTGACAGTGTGGACATAGACTGACAATGCGGACATAGACTGACAGTGCGGACATAGACTGACAGAGCGGACAGAGACTGACAGTGCAGAGAGGGACAGACAGTGCGGACAGAGAGCGTCAGTACGGACAGAGACTAACAGTGCAGACAGAGACTGACCACGCGGACAGAGACTGAGAGAGCGGACAGAGACTGACATTGCGGACAGAGACTGGCAGTCCGGACATAGATTAACAGTGCGGACATAGACTGGTAGTGCGGACATAGACTGACAGTGCGGCCATAGAGTGATAGTCCGGACAGTGCAGTAAGGGACTGACATTGCGGACAATGATTGACATTGCGGACAGTGATTGAGAGTGCGGACTGGGATTTTCAGTGCAGAGAGGGACTGACAGTGCAGACAGGGATTGGCAGTGCGCACTGGGATTAACAGTGCTGACAGTGATTGACAGTGTGGACATAGACTGGCAGTGCGGACAGAGACTGACTGTGGAAACGGACAGAGAGTGCGGACATAGAGTGACAGTGCGGACATAGATTGATAGTCCGGACAGAGACTGACAGTGCGGACAAAAAATAACAGTGTGAACAGAGACTGACAGTGCGGACAGAGACTGACAGTCAGGACATAGACTGACAGTGCGGACGTAGACTGACAGTGCGGACATAGACTGACAGTGCGGACGTAGACTGACAGTGCGGACGTAGACTGACAGTACGGACTGAGACTAACTGTGCGGACAGAGACTGACCACGCGGACAGTGACTGACAGTGCGGACAGAGACTGACAGGGCGGACGTAGACCGACAGTGCAGAAAGGGACTGACATTGTGGAAATAGAATGATAGTCCGGATCGTGACTGACAGTGCGGACATAGACTGACAGTGCGTACAGAGACTAACAGTGCGGACAGAGTCTGACCACGCGGACAGAGACTAACAGTGTGGACAGAGACTAACAGTGCGGACAGACACTGACAGTCCGGATATGGACTGACAGTGCGGACATAGACTGACAGTGCGGACATAGACTGACAGTGCGGAGAGAGACTGACAAAGTGGACACCGACTGACATTGCGGACAGGGACTGACAGTGCGGACAGAGACTAACAGTACAGACAGAGATTGACAGTGTGGAAAGAGACTGGCAGTGGGGAAAGAAAATGACAGTGCAGGCAGAGACTGACAGTGCAGAAAGAGAATGAATGTGGAAACGGACTGAAAGTGCGGACATAGAATGACAGTGCGGACAGAGACTGACAGTGCGGAAATAGACTGACAGTGCGGACAGAGACTAACAGTGTGGAAATAGGCTGACCACGCGGACAGAGACTGACAGTGCGGACATAGACTGACAGTGCGGACAGAGACTCACCACGCGGACAGAGACTGACAGTGCGGACAGAGATTAACAGTGCGGACAAAGACTGACAGGGCGGACGGAGACTGACAGTGCAGAAAGGGACTGAAATTGCGGACACTGACTGACAGTGCGGACATAGACTGATAGTGCGGACAGTGACTGACAGTGCTGACATAGACTGACAGTGCGGACATAGACTGACAGTGCGGACATAGACTGACAGTGCGGACATAGACTGACAGAGCGGACAGAGAGCGACAGTGCAGAGAGGGACAGACAGTGCGGACAGAGAGCGACAGTACGGACATAGACTGACAGTGCGGACAGAGACTAACAGTGCAGACAGAGACTGACCACGCGGACAGAGACTGACGGTGCGGACAGAGACTGACAGTGCGGACAGAGACTGGCAGTCCGCACATAGATTAACAGTGCGGACATAGACTGGCAGTGCGGACATAGACTGACAGTGCGGCCATAGAGTGATAGTCCGGACAGTGCAGTAAGGGACTGACATTGTGGACAATGATTGACATTGCGGACAGTGATTGAGAGTGTGGACTGGGATTTTCAGTGAAGAGAGGGATTGACAGTGCAGACAGGGATTGGCAGTGCGCACTGGGATTAACAGTGCGGACAGGGATTGACAGTGCGGACAGAGACTGACAGTGCAGAAAGAGACTGACAGTGCGGACAGAGACTGACAGAGCGGACATCGATTGACAGTGCGGACAGAGACTGACAGCGTGGACAGAGACTGACAACGCGGACACAGACTGACAGTGCGGACAGTGACAGACAGTGCGGACAGAGAGTAACAGTACAGACAGAGATTGACATTGTGGAAAGAGACTGGCAGTGGGGACTGAAAATGACAGTGCAGACAGAGACTGACAGTGCAGAAAGAGAATGACTGTGGAAACGGACAGAGAGTGCGGACCTAGAGTGACAGTGCGGACATAGACTGATAGTCCGGACAGAGACTGACAGTGCGGACAAAGAGTGACAGTGCGGTCATAGACTTACAGTGCGGACAGAGACTAACAGTGTGGAAAGAGACTGACCACGCGGACAGAGACTGACAGTGCGGACAAAGAATAACAGTGCAAACAGAGACTGACAGTGCGGACATAGACTGACAGTGCAGACATAGACTGACAGTGTGGACAGAGAATAACAGTGCGGACAGAGACTGACCACGCGGACAGTGACTGACAGTGCGGACAGAGACTAACAGTGTGGACAGAGACTGACAGGGCGGACGGAGACCGACAGTGCAGAAAGGGACTGACATTGTGGAAATAGAATGATAGTCCGGATAGTGACTGACAGTGCGGACATAGACTGACAGTGCCTACAGAGACGAACAGTGTGGACAGAGTCTGACCACGCGGACAGAGACTAACAGTGTAGACAGAGACTAACAGTGCGGACAGACACTGACAGTCCGGATATGGACTGACAGTGCGGACATAGACTGACAGTGCGGACATAGACTGACAGTGCGGACAGGGACTGACAGCGTGGACAGAGACTGACAACGCGGACACAGACAGACAGGGCGGACAGAGAGTAACAGTACAGACAGAGATTGACAGTGTGGAAAGAGACTGGCAGTGGGGACTGAAAATGACAGTGCAGACAGAGACTGACAGTGCAGAAAGAGAATGACTGTGGAAACGGACAGAGAGTGCGGACATAGACTGACAGTGTGGACATAGAATGATAATCCGGACAGAGACTGACAGTGCGGACAAAGACTGACAGTGCGGACAGAGACTAACAGTGTGGAAAGGGACTGACCACGCGGACAGAGACTGACAGTGCGGACAAAGACGAACAGTGCGGACAGAGACTGGCAGTTCGGACATAGACTGACAGTGCGGACAGAGACTGACAGTGCGGACATAGACTGACAGTGCGGACATAGACTGACAGTCCGGACAGAGACTGAGAGTGCGGAAATAGACTGGCAGTCCAGACATAGACTGAAAGTGCCGACAGAGACAGACAGTGCGGACATAGACTGACAATGCGGACATAGACTGACATTGCGGACATAGACTGATAGTCCGGACAGAGACTGACAGTGCGGAAATAGACTGACAGTGTGGACAGAGTCTGACCACATGGACAGAGACTGACAGTGCAGACAGAGTCTAACAGTGCGGACAGAGACTGACAGTGCAGACATAGACTGACAATGCGGACATAGACTCAGAGTGTGGACATAGACAGACAGTGCGGACAGAGACTCACCACGCGGACAGACTAACAGTGCGGACAAAGAACGACACGGCGGACGGAAACTGACAGTGCAGAAAGGGACTGACATTGCGGACATAGACTGACAGTGCGGACATAGACTGATAGTCCGGACAGTGACTGACAGTGCGGACATAGACTGACAGTGTGGACAACGGCTAACAGTGCGGACAGAGTCTGACCACGTGGACAGAGACTGACAGTGTTGACAGAGACTAACAGTGCGGACAGACACTGACAGTCCGGACATGGACTGACGTGCGGACAGAGACTGACAGTGTGGACATAGACTGACAATGCGGACATAGACTGACAGTGCGGACATAGACTGACAGAGCGGACAGAGACTGACAGTGCAGAGAGGGACAGACAGTGCGGACAGAGAGCGTCAGTACGGACAGAGACTAACAGTGCAGACAGAGACTGACCACGCGGACAGAGACTGAGAGAGCGGACAGAGACTGACATTGCGGACAGAGACTGGCAGTCCGGACATAGATTAACAGTGCGGACATAGACTGGTAGTGCGGACATAGACTGACAGTGCGGCCATAGAGTGATAGTCCGGACAGTGCAGTAAGGGACTGACATTGCGGACAATGATTGACATTGCGGACAGTGATTGAGAGTGCGGACTGGGATTTTCAGTGCAGAGAGGGACTGACAGTGCAGACAGGGATTGGCAGTGCGCACTGGGATTAACAGTGCTGACAGTGATTGACAGTGTGGACATAGACTGGCAGTGCGGACAGAGACTGACTGTGGAAACGGACAGAGAGTGCGGACATAGAGTGACAGTGCGGACATAGATTGATAGTCCGGACAGAGACTGACAGTGCGGACAAAAAATAACAGTGTGAACAGAGACTGACAGTGCGGACAGAGACTGACAGTCAGGACATAGACTGACAGTGCGGACGTAGACTGACAGTGCGGACATAGACTGACAGTGCGGACGTAGACTGACAGTGCGGACGTAGACTGACAGTACGGACTGAGACTAACTGTGCGGACAGAGACTGACCACGCGGACAGTGACTGACAGTGCGGACAGAGACTGACAGGGCGGACGTAGACCGACAGTGCAGAAAGGGACTGACATTGTGGAAATAGAATGATAGTCCGGATCGTGACTGACAGTGCGGACATAGACTGACAGTGCGTACAGAGACTAACAGTGCGGACAGAGTCTGACCACGCGGACAGAGACTAACAGTGTGGACAGAGACTAACAGTGCGGACAGACACTGACAGTCCGGATATGGACTGACAGTGCGGACATAGACTGACAGTGCGGACATAGACTGACAGTGCGGAGAGAGACTGACAAAGTGGACACCGACTGACATTGCGGACAGGGACTGACAGTGCGGACAGAGACTAACAGTACAGACAGAGATTGACAGTGTGGAAAGAGACTGGCAGTGGGGAAAGAAAATGACAGTGCAGGCAGAGACTGACAGTGCAGAAAGAGAATGAATGTGGAAACGGACTGAAAGTGCGGACATAGAATGACAGTGCGGACAGAGACTGACAGTGCGGAAATAGACTGACAGTGCGGACAGAGACTAACAGTGTGGAAATAGGCTGACCACGCGGACAGAGACTGACAGTGCGGACATAGACTGACAGTGCGGACAGAGACTCACCACGCGGACAGAGACTGACAGTGCGGACAGAGATTAACAGTGCGGACAAAGACTGACAGGGCGGACGGAGACTGACAGTGCAGAAAGGGACTGAAATTGCGGACACTGACTGACAGTGCGGACATAGACTGATAGTGCGGACAGTGACTGACAGTGCTGACATAGACTGACAGTGCGGACATAGACTGACAGTGCGGACATAGACTGACAGTGCGGACATAGACTGACAGAGCGGACAGAGAGCGACAGTGCAGAGAGGGACAGACAGTGCGGACAGAGAGCGACAGTACGGACATAGACTGACAGTGCGGACAGAGACTAACAGTGCAGACAGAGACTGACCACGCGGACAGAGACTGACGGTGCGGACAGAGACTGACAGTGCGGACAGAGACTGGCAGTCCGCACATAGATTAACAGTGCGGACATAGACTGGCAGTGCGGACATAGACTGACAGTGCGGCCATAGAGTGATAGTCCGGACAGTGCAGTAAGGGACTGACATTGTGGACAATGATTGACATTGCGGACAGTGATTGAGAGTGTGGACTGGGATTTTCAGTGAAGAGAGGGATTGACAGTGCAGACAGGGATTGGCAGTGCGCACTGGGATTAACAGTGCGGACAGGGATTGACAGTGCGGACAGAGACTGACAGTGCAGAAAGAGACTGACAGTGCGGACAGAGACTGACAGAGCGGACATCGATTGACAGTGCGGACAGAGACTGACCGCGTGGACAGAGACTGACAACGCGGACACAGACTGACAGTGCGGACAGTGACAGACAGTGCGGACAGAGAGTAACAGTACAGACAGAGATTGACATTGTGGAAAGAGACTGGCAGTGGGGACTGAAAATGACAGTGCAGACAGAGACTGACAGTGCAGAAAGAGAATGACTGTGGAAACGGACAGAGAGTGCGGACCTAGAGTGACAGTGCGGACATAGACTGATAGTCCGGACAGAGACTGACAGTGCGGACAAAGAGTGACAGTGCGGTCATAGACTTACAGTGCGGACAGAGACTAACAGTGTGGAAAGAGACTGACCACGCGGACAGAGACTGACAGTGCGGACAAAGAATAACAGTGCAAACAGAGACTGACAGTGCGGACATAGACTGACAGTGCAGACATAGACTGACAGTGTGGACGGAGAATAACAGTGCGGACAGAGACTGACCACGCGGACAGTGACTGACAGTGCGGACAGAGACTAACAGTGTGGACAGAGACTGACAGGGCGGACGGAGACCGACAGTGCAGAAAGGGACTGACATTGTGGAAATAGAATGATAGTCCGGATAGTGACTGACAGTGCGGACATAGACTGACAGTGCCTACAGAGACGAACAGTGTGGACAGAGTCTGACCACGCGGACAGAGACTAACAGTGTAGACAGAGACTAACAGTGCGGACAGACACTGACAGTCCGGATATGGACTGACAGTGCGGACATAGACTGACAGTGCGGACATAGACTGACAGTGCGGACATAGACTGACAGTGCGGACAGGGACTGACAGCGTGGACAGAGACTGACAACGCGGACACAGACAGACAGGGCGGACAGAGAGTAACAGTACAGACAGAGATTGACAGTGTGGAAAGAGACTGGCAGTGGGGACTGAAAATGACAGTGCAGACAGAGACTGACAGTGCAGAAAGAGAATGACTGTGGAAACGGACAGAGAGTGCGGACAAAGACTGACAGTGTGGACATAGAATGATAATCCGGACAGAGACTGACAGTGCGGACAAAGACTGACAGTGCGGACAGAGACTAACAGTGTGGAAAGGGACTGACCACGCGGACAGAGACTGACAGTGCGGACAAAGACGAACAGTGCGGACAGAGACTGGCAGTTCGGACATAGACTGACAGTGCGGACAGAGACTGACAGTGCGGACATAGACTGACAGTGCGGACATAGACTGACAGTCCGGACAGAGACTGAGAGTGCGGAAATAGACTGGCAGTCCAGACATAGACTGAAAGTGCCGACAGAGACAGACAGTGCGGACATAGACTGACAATGCGGACATAGACTGACATTGCGGACATAGACTGATAGTCCGGACAGAGACTGACAGTGCGGAAATAGACTGACAGTGTGGACAGAGTCTGACCACATGGACAGAGACTGACAGTGCAGACAGAGTCTAACAGTGCGGACAGAGACTGACAGTGCAGACATAGACTGACAATGCGGACATAGACTCAGAGTGTGGACATAGACAGACAGTGCGGACAGAGACTCACCACGCGGACAGACTAACAGTGCGGACAAAGAACGACACGGCGGACGGAAACTGACAGTGCAGAAAGGGACTGACATTGCGGACATAGACTGACAGTGCGGACATAGACTGATAGTCCGGACAGTGACTGACAGTGCGGACATAGACTGACAGTGTGGACAACGGCTAACAGTGCGGACAGAGTCTGACCACGTGGACAGAGACTGACAGTGTTGACAGAGACTAACAGTGCGGACAGACACTGACAGTCCGGACATGGACTGACGTGCGGACAGAGACTGACAGTGTGGACATAGACTGACAATGCGGACATAGACTGACAGTGCGGACATAGACTGACAGAGCGGACAGAGACTGACAGTGCAGAGAGGGACAGACAGTGCGGACAGAGAGCGTCAGTACGGACAGAGACTAACAGTGCAGACAGAGACTGACCACGCGGACAGAGACTGAGAGAGCGGACAGAGACTGACATTGCGGACAGAGACTGGCAGTCCGGACATAGATTAACAGTGCGGACATAGACTGGTAGTGCGGACATAGACTGACAGTGCGGCCATAGAGTGATAGTCCGGACAGTGCAGTAAGGGACTGACATTGCGGACAATGATTGACATTGCGGACAGTGATTGAGAGTGCGGACTGGGATTTTCAGTGCAGAGAGGGACTGACAGTGCAGACAGGGATTGGCAGTGCGCACTGGGATTAACAGTGCTGACAGTGATTGACAGTGTGGACATAGACTGGCAGTGCGGACAGAGACTGACTGTGGAAACGGACAGAGAGTGCGGACATAGAGTGACAGTGCGGACATAGATTGATAGTCCGGACAGAGACTGACAGTGCGGACAAAAAATAACAGTGTGAACAGAGACTGACAGTGCGGACAGAGACTGACAGTCAGGACATAGACTGACAGTGCAGACGTAGACTGACAGTGCGGACATAGACTGACAGTGCGGACGTAGACTGACAGTGCGGACGTAGACTGACAGTACGGACTGAGACTAACTGTGCGGACAGAGACTGACCACGCGGACAGTGACTGACAGTGCGGACAGAGACTGACAGGGCGGACGTAGACCGACAGTGCAGAAAGGGACTGACATTGTGGAAATAGAATGATAGTCCGGATCGTGACTGACAGTGCGGACATAGACTGACAGTGCGTACAGAGACTAACAGTGCGGACAGAGTCTGACCACGCGGACAGAGACTAACAGTGTGGACAGAGACTAACAGTGCGGACAGACACTGACAGTCCGGATATGGACTGACAGTGCGGACATAGACTGACAGTGCGGACATAGACTGACAGTGCGGAGAGAGACTGACAAAGTGGACACCGACTGACATTGCGGACAGGGACTGACAGTGCGGACAGAGACTAACAGTACAGACAGAGATTGACAGTGTGGAAAGAGACTGGCAGTGGGGAAAGAAAATGACAGTGCAGGCAGAGACTGACAGTGCAGAAAGAGAATGAATGTGGAAACGGACTGAAAGTGCGGACATAGAATGACAGTGCGGACAGAGACTGACAGTGCGGAAATAGACTGACAGTGCGGACAGAGACTAACAGTGTGGAAATAGGCTGACCACGCGGACAGAGACTGACAGTGCGGACATAGACTGACAGTGCGGACAGAGACTCACCACGCGGACAGAGACTGACAGTGCGGACAGAGATTAACAGTGCGGACAAAGACTGACAGGGCGGACGGAGACTGACAGTGCAGAAAGGGACTGAAATTGCGGACACTGACTGACAGTGCGGACATAGACTGATAGTGCGGACAGTGACTGACAGTGCTGACATAGACTGACAGTGCGGACATAGACTGACAGTGCGGACATAGACTGACAGTGCGGACATAGACTGACAGAGCGGACAGAGAGCGACAGTGCAGAGAGGGACAGACAGTGCGGACAGAGAGCGACAGTACGGACATAGACTGACAGTGCGGACAGAGACTAACAGTGCAGACAGAGACTGACCACGCGGACAGAGACTGACGGTGCGGACAGAGACTGACAGTGCGGACAGAGACTGGCAGTCCGCACATAGATTAACAGTGCGGACATAGACTGGCAGTGCGGACATAGACTGACAGTGCGGCCATAGAGTGATAGTCCGGACAGTGCAGTAAGGGACTGACATTGTGGACAATGATTGACATTGCGGACAGTGATTGAGAGTGTGGACTGGGATTTTCAGTGAAGAGAGGGATTGACAGTGCAGACAGGGATTGGCAGTGCGCACTGGGATTAACAGTGCCGACAGGGATTGACAGTGCGGACAGAGACTGACAGTGCAGAAAGAGACTGACAGTGCGGACAGAGACTGACAGAGCGGACATCGATTGACAGTGCGGACAGAGACTGACAGCGTGGACAGAGACTGACAACGCGGACACAGACTGACAGTGCGGACAGTGACAGACAGTGCGGACAGAGAGTAACAGTACAGACAGAGATTGACATTGTGGAAAGAGACTGGCAGTGGGGACTGAAAATGACAGTGCAGACAGAGACTGACAGTGCAGAAAGAGAATGACTGTGGAAACGGACAGAGAGTGCGGACCTAGAGTGACAGTGCGGACATAGACTGATAGTCCGGACAGAGACTGACAGTGCGGACAAAGAGTGACAGTGCGGTCATAGACTTACAGTGCGGACAGAGACTAACAGTGTGGAAAGAGACTGACCACGCGGACAGAGACTGACAGTGCGGACAAAGAATAACAGTGCAAACAGAGACTGACAGTGCGGACATAGACTGACAGTGCAGACATAGACTGACAGTGTGGACAGAGAATAACAGTGCGGACAGAGACTGACCACGCGGACAGTGACTGACAGTGCGGACAGAGACTAACAGTGTGGACAGAGACTGACAGGGCGGACGGAGACCGACAGTGCAGAAAGGGACTGACATTGTGGAAATAGAATGATAGTCCGGATAGTGACTGACAGTGCGGACATAGACTGACAGTGCCTACAGAGACGAACAGTGTGGACAGAGTCTGACCACGCGGACAGAGACTAACAGTGTAGACAGAGACTAACAGTGCGGACAGACACTGACAGTCCGGATATGGACTGACAGTGCGGACATAGACTGACAGTGCGGACATAGACTGACAGTGCGGACAGGGACTGACAGCGTGGACAGAGACTGACAACGCGGACACAGACAGACAGGGCGGACAGAGAGTAACAGTACAGACAGAGATTGACAGTGTGGAAAGAGACTGGCAGTGGGGACTGAAAATGACAGTGCAGACAGAGACTGACAGTGCAGAAAGAGAATGACTGTGGAAACGGACAGAGAGTGCGGACATAGACTGACAGTGTGGACATAGAATGATAATCCGGACAGAGACTGACAGTGCGGACAAAGACTGACAGTGCGGACAGAGACTAACAGTGTGGAAAGGGACTGACCACGCGGACAGAGACTGACAGTGCGGACAAAGACGAACAGTGCGGACAGAGACTGGCAGTTCGGACATAGACTGACAGTGCGGACAGAGACTGACAGTGCGGACATAGACTGACAGTGCGGACAGAGACTGAGAGTGCGGAAATAGACTGGCAGTCCAGACATAGACTGAAAGTGCCGACAGAGACAGACAGTGCGGACATAGACTGACAGTGCAGAAAGAGAATGACTGTTCAAACGGACAGAGAGTGCGGACATAGAGTGACAGTGCGGACATAGACTGATAGTCCGGACAGAGACTGACAGTGCGGAAATAGACTGACAGTGTGGACAGAGTCTGACCACATGGACAGAGACTGACAGTGCAGACAGAGTCTAACAGTGCGGACAGAGACTGACAGTGCAGACATAGACTGACAATGCGGACATAGACTCAGAGTGTGGACATAGACAGACAGTGCGGACAGAGACTCACCACGCGGACAGACTAACAGTGCGGACAAAGAACGACACGGCGGACGGAAACTGACAGTGCAGAAAGGGACTGACATTGCGGACATAGACTGACAGTGCGGACATAGACTGATAGTCCGGACAGTGACTGACAGTGCGGACATAGACTGACAGTGTGGACAACGGCTAACAGTGCGGACAGAGTCTGACCACGTGGACAGAGACTGACAGTGTTGACAGAGACTAACAGTGCGGACAGACACTGACAGTCCGGACATGGACTGACGTGCGGACAGAGACTGACAGTGTGGACATAGACTGACAATGCGGACATAGACTGACAGTGCGGACATAGACTGACAGAGCGGACAGAGACTGACAGTGCAGAGAGGGACAGACAGTGCGGACAGAGAGCGTCAGTACGGACAGAGACTAACAGTGCAGACAGAGACTGACCACGCGGACAGAGACTGAGAGAGCGGACAGAGACTGACATTGCGGACAGAGACTGGCAGTCCGGACATAGATTAACAGTGCGGACATAGACTGGTAGTGCGGACATAGACTGACAGTGCGGCCATAGAGTGATAGTCCGGACAGTGCAGTAAGGGACTGACATTGCGGACAATGATTGACATTGCGGACAGTGATTGAGAGTGCGGACTGGGATTTTCAGTGCAGAGAGGGACTGACAGTGCAGACAGGGATTGGCAGTGCGCACTGGGATTAACAGTGCTGACAGTGATTGACAGTGTGGACATAGACTGGCAGTGCGGACAGAGACTGACTGTGGAAACGGACAGAGAGTGCGGACATAGAGTGACAGTGCGGACATAGATTGATAGTCCGGACAGAGACTGACAGTGCGGACAAAAAATAACAGTGTGAACAGAGACTGACAGTGCGGACAGAGACTGACAGTCAGGACATAGACTGACAGTGCGGACGTAGACTGACAGTGCGGACATAGACTGACAGTGCGGACGTAGACTGACAGTGCGGACGTAGACTGACAGTACGGACTGAGACTAACTGTGCGGACAGAGACTGACCACGCGGACAGTGACTGACAGTGCGGACAGAGACTGACAGGGCGGACGTAGACCGACAGTGCAGAAAGGGACTGACATTGTGGAAATAGAATGATAGTCCGGATCGTGACTGACAGTGCGGACATAGACTGACAGTGCGTACAGAGACTAACAGTGCGGACAGAGTCTGACCACGCGGACAGAGACTAACAGTGTGGACATAGACTGACAGTGCGGACATAGACTGACAGTGCGGAGAGAGACTGACAAAGTGGACACCGACTGACATTGCGGACAGGGACTGACAGTGCGGACAGAGACTAACAGTACAGACAGAGATTGACAGTGTGGAAAGAGACTGGCAGTGGGGAAAGAAAATGACAGTGCAGGCAGAGACTGACAGTGCAGAAAGAGAATGAATGTGGAAACGGACTGAAAGTGCGGACATAGAATGACAGTGCGGACAGAGACTGACAGTGCGGAAATAGACTGACAGTGCGGACAGAGACTAACAGTGTGGAAATAGGCTGACCACGCGGACAGAGACTGACAGTGCGGACATAGACTGACAGTGCGGACAGAGACTCACCACGCGGACAGAGACTGACAGTGCGGACAGAGATTAACAGTGCGGACAAAGACTGACAGGGCGGACGGAGACTGACAGTGCAGAAAGGGACTGAAATTGCGGACACTGACTGACAGTGCGGACATAGACTGATAGTGCGGACAGTGACTGACAGTGCTGACATAGACTGACAGTGCGGACATAGACTGACAGTGCGGACATAGACTGACAGTGCGGACATAGACTGACAGAGCGGACAGAGAGCGACAGTGCAGAGAGGGACAGACAGTGCGGACAGAGAGCGACAGTACGGACATAGACTGACAGTGCGGACAGAGACTAACAGTGCAGACAGAGACTGACCACGCGGACAGAGACTGACGGTGTGGACAGAGACTGACAGTGCGGACAGAGACTGGCAGTCCGCACATAGATTAACAGTGCGGACATAGACTGGCAGTGCGGACATAGACTGACAGTGCGGCCATAGAGTGATAGTCCGGACAGTGCAGTAAGGGACTGACATTGTGGACAATGATTGACATTGCGGACAGTGATTGAGAGTGTGGACTGGGATTTTCAGTGAAGAGAGGGATTGACAGTGCAGACAGGGATTGGCAGTGCGCACTGGGATTAACAGTGCGGACAGGGATTGACAGTGCGGACAGAGACTGACAGTGCAGAAAGAGACTGACAGTGCGGACAGAGACTGACAGAGCGGACATCGATTGACAGTGCGGACAGAGACTGACAGCGTGGACAGAGACTGACAACGCGGACACAGACTGACAGTGCGGACAGTGACAGACAGTGCGGACAGAGAGTAACAGTACAGACAGAGATTGACATTGTGGAAAGAGACTGGCAGTGGGGACTGAAAATGACAGTGCAGACAGAGACTGACAGTGCAGAAAGAGAATGACTGTGGAAACGGACAGAGAGTGCGGACCTAGAGTGACAGTGCGGACATAGACTGATAGTCCGGACAGAGACTGACAGTGCGGACAAAGAGTGACAGTGCGGTCATAGACTTACAGTGCGGACAGAGACTAACAGTGTGGAAAGAGACTGACCACGCGGACAGAGACTGACAGTGCGGACAAAGAATAACAGTGCAAACAGAGACTGACAGTGCGGACATAGACTGACAGTGCAGACATAGACTGACAGTGTGGACAGAGAATAACAGTGCGGACAGAGACTGACCACGCGGACAGTGACTGACAGTGCGGACAGAGACTAACAGTGTGGACAGAGACTGACAGGGCGGACGGAGACCGACAGTGCAGAAAGGGACTGACATTGTGGAAATAGAATGATAGTCCGGATAGTGACTGACAGTGCGGACATAGACTGACAGTGCCGACAGAGACGAACAGTGTTGACAGAGTCTGACCACGCGGACAGAGACTAACAGTGTAGACAGAGACTAACAGTGCGGACAGACACTGACAGTCCGGATATGGACTGACAGTGCGGACATAGACTGACAGTGCGGACATAGACTGACAGTGCGGACAGGGACTGACAGTGCGGACAGAGACTAACAGTACAGACAGAGATTGACAGTGTGGAAAGAGACTGGCAGTGGGGAAAGAAAATGACAGTGCAGAAAGAGAATGAATGTGGAAACGGACTGAAAGTGCGGACATAGAGTGACAGTGCGGACATAGACTGACAGTGCGGACAGAGACTGGCAGTCCGGACATAGACTGATAGTGTGGACAGAGACAGACAGTGCGGACAGAGACTGACAGGGCGGACAGAGACTCACCACGCGGACAGAGACTGGCAGTGCGGACAGAGACTAACAGTGCGGACAAAGAACGACAGGGTGGATGGAAACTGACAGTGCAGAAAGGGACTGACATTGCGGACATAGACTGACAGTGCGGGCATAGACTGATAGTCCGGACAGTGACTGACAGTGACGGCATAGATTGACAGTGCGGACAGAGACTGACAGCGTGGACAGAGACTGACAACGCGGACACAGACAGACAGGGCGGACAGAGAGTAACAGTACAGACAGAGATTGACAGTGTGGAAAGAGACTGGCAGTGGGGACTGAAAATGACAGTGCAGACCGAGACTGGCAGAGCAGAAAGAGAATGACTGTGGAAACGGAAAGAGAGTGCGGACATAGAGTGACAGTGCGGACATAGACTGATAGTCCGGACAGAGACTGACAGTGCGGACAGAGACTGACAGTGCGGACATAGACTGACAGTGCGGACAGAGACTAACAGTGTGGAAAGAGACTGACCAGGCGGACAGAGACTGACAGTGCGGACAAAGAATAACAGTGCGAACAGAGACTGGCAGTCCGGACATAGACTGACAGTGCGGACAGAGACTGACAGTGCGGACATAGACTGACAGTGCAGACATAGACTGACAGTGCGGACATAGACTGACAGTGCGGACAGTGACTGACAGTGCGGACAGAGCCTGACCACGCGAACAGTGACTGATAGTGCGGACAGAGACTAACAGTGTGGACAGAGACTGACAGTGCGGACATAGACTGACAGTGCGGACAGAGAGTAACAGTACAGACAGAGATTGACAGTGTGGAAAGAGACTGGCAGTGGGGACTGAAAATGACAGTGCAGACAGAGACTGACAGTGCAGAAAGAGAATGACTGTGGAAACGGACAGAGAGGGCGGACATAGAGTGACAGTGCGGACAGAGACTCATAGTGCGGACAGAGACTGGCAGTGCGGACAGAGACTGACAGTGCGGACAAAGAGTGACAGTGCGGACAAAGACTGATAGTCCGGACAGAGACTGACAGTGCGGACAAAGAGTTACAGTGCGGACAAAGACTGACAGTGCGGACAGAGACTAACAGTGTGGAAAGAGACTGACCACGCGGACGGAGACTGACAGTGCGGACAGAGACTGACAGTGCGGACAGAGACTGACAGTGTGGACAGAGACTGACAATGCGGACAGAGACTGACAGTGCGGACATGGACTGACAGTGCGGACATAGACTGACAGTGCGGAGAGAGACTGACAAAGTGGACACCGACTGACATTGCGGACAGAGACTGACAGTGCGGACAGAGACTAACAGTACAGACAGAGATTGACAGTGTGGAAAGAGATTGGCAGTGGGGAAAGAAAATGACAGTGCAGGCAGAGACTGACAGTGCAGAAAGAGAATGAATGTGGAAACGGACTGAAAGTGCGGACATCGAGTGACAGTGCGGACATAGACTGACAGTGCGGAAATAGACTGATAGTCCGGACAGAGACTGACAGTGCGGACATAGACTGATAGACCGGACAGAGACTGACAGTGCGGACATAGACTGATAGTCCGGACAGAGACTGAAAGTGCGGACAGAGAGTGACAGTGCGGACAGAGACTGACAGTGCGGACAGAGACTGGCAGTCCGGACAGAGACTGACAGTGCGGACAGAGATTGACAGTGCGGACATAGACTGACAGTGCGGAGAGAGACTGACAAAGTGGACACTGACTGACATTGCGGACAGAGACTGACAGTGCAGAAAGAGAATGAATGTGGAAACGGACTGAAAGTGCGGACATAGAGTGGCAGTGCGGACATAGACTGATAGTCCGGACAGAGACTGACTGTGCGGTCGGAGACTGACAGTGCGGACATAGACTGACAGTGCGGACAGAGACTGGCAGTCCGGACATAGACTGACAGTGTGGGCAGAGACTGACAGTGCGGACATAGACTGACAATGCGGACATAGACTAACAGAGCGGACAGAGACTCACCACGCGGACAGAGACTGACAGTGCGGACAGAGACTAACAGTGCGGACAAAGAACGACAGGGCGGACGGAAACTGACAGTGCAGAAAGGGACTGACATTGCGGACATAGACTGAGAGTGCGGACATAGACTGACAGTCCGGACAGTGACTGACAGTGCGGAAATAGACTGACAGTGCGGACAGAGGCTAACAGTGCGGACAGAGTTTGACCACGTGGACAGAGACTGACAGTGTTGACAGAGACTAACAGTGCGGTCATAGACTGACAGTGCAGGCATAGACTGACAGTGCGGACATAGACTGACAGTGCGGACATCGACTGACAGTGCGGACAGAGACTGATAGAGCGGACAGAGACTGACAGTGCAGAGAGGGACGGACAGTGCGGACAGAGACTAACTGTGCAGACAGAGACTGACCACGCGGACAGAGACTGAGAGTGCGGACAGAGACTAACAGTGCGGACAGAGAATGACTGTGGAAACGGACAGAGAGTGCGGACATAGACTGACAGTGCGGACAGAGACTGACAGCGTGGACAGAGACTGACAACGCGGACACAGACAGACAGTGCGGACAGTGACAGACAGTGCGGACAGAGAGTAACAGTACAGACAGAGATTGACAGAGTGGAAAGAGACTGGCAGTGGGGAAAGAAAATGACAGTGCAGACAGAGACTGACAGTGCAGAAAGAGAATGACTGTGGAAACGGACAGAGAGTGCGGACATAGACTGACAGTGCGGACATAGACTGATAGTCCGGACAGAGACTGACAGTGCGGACAAAGACTGACAGTGCGGACAGAGACTAACAGTGTGGAAAGGGACTGACCACGCGGACAGAGACTGACAGTGCGGACAAAGACGAACAGTGCGGACAGAGACTGGCAGTTCGGACATAGACTGACAGTGCGGACAGAGACTGACAGTGCGGACATAGACTGACAGTGCGGACATAGACTGACAGTGCGGACATAGACTGGCAGTCCGGACATATACTGGCAGTCCGGACATAGACTGACAGTGCGGACATAGACTGACAGTGCGGACATAGGCTGACAGTGCGGACAAAGACTGACAGTGCGGACAGAGACTAACACTGTGGAAAGAGACTGACAGTGTGGACAGAGACTAACATTGTGGAAAGAGACTGACCACGCGGACAGACACTGACAGTGCGGACAGAGACTAACAGTGCAGACAGAGACTGGCAGTCCGGACATAGACTGACAATGCCGACATAGACTGACAGTGCGGACAAAGACTGACAGTGCGGACAAAGACTGACAGTGCGGACAAAGACTGACAGTGTGGACAGAGACGAATAGTGCGGACAGAGACTGACCACGCGGACAGTGACTGACAGTGCGGACGGAGACTAACAGTGCGGACAGAGTCTGACCACGCGGACAGAGACTGACAGTGTGGACAGAGAGTAACAGTGCGGACAGACACTGACAGTCCGGACATGGACTGACAGTGCGGACAGAGACTGACAGTGTGGACATAGACTGACAGTGCGGACATAGTCTGACAGTGTGGACATAGACTGACAGTGCAGAGAGAGAGTGACAAAGTGGACACCGACTGACATTGCGGACAGAGACTGACAGTGCGGACAGAGACTAACAGTACAGACAGAGATTGACAGTGTGGAAAGAGACTGGCAGTGGGGAAAGAAAATGACAGTGCAGGCAGAGACTGACAGTGCAGAAAGAGAATGAATGTGGAAACGGACTGAAAGTGCGGACAAAGAGTGACAGTGCGGACATAGACTGATAGTCCGGACAGAGACTGACTGTGCGGTCGGAGACTGACAGTGCGGACATAGACTGACAGTGCGGACAGAGACTGGCAGTCCGGACATAGACTGACAGTGTGGGCAGAGACTGACAGTGCGGACATAGACTGACAATGCGGACATAGACTAACAGAGCGGACAGAGACTCACCACGCGGACAGAGACTGACAGTGCGGACAGAGACTAACAGTGCGGACAAAGAACGACAGGGCGGACGGAAACTGACAGTGCAGAAAGGGACTGACATTGCGGACATAGACTGAGAGTGCGGACATAGACTGACAGTCCGGACAGTGACTGACAGTGCGGAAATAGACTGACAGTGCGGACAGAGGCTAACAGTGCGGACAGAGTTTGACCACGTGGACAGAGACTGACAGTGTTGACAGAGACTAACAGTGCGGTCATAGACTGACAGTGCAGGCATAGACTGACAGTGCGGACATAGACTGACAGTGCGGACATCGACTGACAGTGCGGACAGAGACTGATAGAGCGGACAGAGACTGACAGTGCAGAGAGGGACGGACAGTGCGGACAGAGACTAACTGTGCAGACAGAGACTGACCACGCGGACAGAGACTGAGAGTGCGGACAGAGACTAACAGTGCGGACAGAGAATGACTGTGGAAACGGACAGAGAGTGCGGACATAGACTGACAGTGCGGACAGAGACTGACAGCGTGGACAGAGACTGACAACGCGGACACAGACAGACAGTGCGGACAGTGACAGACAGTGCGGACAGAGAGTAACAGTACAGACAGAGATTGACAGAGTGGAAAGAGACTGGCAGTGGGGAAAGAAAATGACAGTGCAGACAGAGACTGACAGTGCAGAAAGAGAATGACTGTGGAAACGGACAGAGAGTGCGGACATAGACTGACAGTGCGGACATAGACTGATAGTCCGGACAGAGACTGACAGTGCGGACAAAGACTGACAGTGCGGACAGAGACTAACAGTGTGGAAAGGGACTGACCACGCGGACAGAGACTGACAGTGCGGACAAAGACGAACAGTGCGGACAGAGACTGGCAGTTCGGACATAGACTGACAGTGCGGACAGAGACTGACAGTGCGGACATAGACTGACAGTGCGGACATAGACTGACAGTGCGGACATAGACTGGCAGTCCGGACATATACTGGCAGTCCGGACATAGACTGACAGTGCGGACATAGACTGACAGTGCGGACATAGGCTGACAGTGCGGACAAAGACTGACAGTGCGGACAGAGACTAACACTGTGGAAAGAGACTGACAGTGTGGACAGAGACTAACATTGTGGAAAGAGACTGACCACGCGGACAGACACTGACAGTGCGGACAGAGACTAACAGTGCAGACAGAGACTGGCAGTCCGGACATAGACTGACAATGCCGACATAGACTGACAGTGCGGACAAAGACTGACAGTGCGGACAAAGACTGACAGTGCGGACAAAGACTGACAGTGTGGACAGAGACGAATAGTGCGGACAGAGACTGACCACGCGGACAGTGACTGACAGTGCGGACGGAGACTAACAGTGCGGACAGAGTCTGACCACGCTGACAGAGACTGACAGTGTGGACAGAGAGTAACAGTGCGGACAGACACTGACAGTCCGGACATGGACTGACAGTGCGGACAGAGACTGACAGTGTGGACATAGACTGACAGTGCGGACATAGTCTGACAGTGTGGACATAGACTGACAGTGCAGAGAGAGAGTGACAAAGTGGACACCGACTGACATTGCGGACAGAGACTGACAGTGCGGACAGAGACTAACAGTACAGACAGAGATTGACAGTGTGGAAAGAGACTGGCAGTGGGGAAAGAAAATGACAGTGCAGGCAGAGACTGACAGTGCAGAAAGAGAATGAATGTGGAAACGGACTGAAAGTGCGGACAAAGAGTGACAGTGCGGACACAGGCTGCTAGTCCGGACAGAGACTGAAAGTGTGGACAGAGACTGACAGTGTTGACAGAGACTAACAGTGCGGACATAGACTGACAGTGCAGACATAGACTGACAGTGCGGACATCGACTGACAGTGCGGACAGAGACTGATAGAGCGGACAGAGACTGACAGTGCAGAGAGGGAAGGACAGTGCGGACAGAGACTAACTGTGCAGACAGAGACTGACCACGCGGACAGAGACTGAGAGTGCGGACAGAGACTAACAGTGCGGACAGAGAGTAACAGTACAGACAGAGATTGACAGTGTGGAAAGAGACTGGCAGTGGGGAAAGAAAATGACAGTGCGGACATAGACTGCCAGTGCGGACATAGACTGACTGTGCGGACATCGACTGACAGTGCGGACATAGACTGACAGAGCGGACAGAGACTGACAGTGCAGAGAGGGACGGACAGTGCGGACAGAGACCGACAGTACGGACATAGACTGACAGTGCGGTCAGAGACTAACAGTGCCGACAGAGACTGACCACGCGGACAGAGACTGAGAGTGCGGACAGAGACTAACAGTGCGGACAGAGACTGGCAGTCCGGACAGAGACTGACAGTGCGGACATAGACTGGCAGTGCGGACATAGACTGACAGTGCGGACATAGAGTGATGGTCCGGACAGTGCAGAAAGGGACTGACATTGCGGACAATGATTGACATTGCGGACAGTGATTGAGAGTGCGGACTGGGATTTTCAGTGCAGAGAGGGATTGACAGTGCACACAGGGATTGGCAGTACGCACTGGGATTAACAGTGCGGACAGGGATTGACAGTGTGGAGATAGACTGACAGTGCAGACAGAGACAGACAGTGCGCACATAGATTGACAGTGCGGACATAGATTGACAGTGCGGACAGAGACTGACAGCGTGGACAGAGACTGACAACGCGGACACAGACAGACAGTGCGGACAGTGACAGACAGTGCGGACAGAGAGTAACAGTACAGACAGAGATTGACAGAGTGGAAAGAGACTGGCAGTGGGGAAAGAAAATGACAGTGTAGACAGAGACTGACAGTGCAGAAAGAGAATGACTGTGGAAACGGACAGAGAGTGCGGACATAGAGTGACAGTGCGGAGATAGACTTATAGTCCGGACTGAGACTGACAGTGTGGACAAAGAGTGACAGTGCGGACATAGACTGACAGTGCGGACAGAGACTAACAGTGTGGAAAGAGACTGACCACACGGACAGAGACTGACAGTGCGGACAGAGACTAACAGTGCAGACAGAGACTGGCAGTCCGGACATAGACTGACAGTGTGGACATAGACTGACAGTGCGGACATAAACTGACAGTGCGGACATAGACTGACAGTGCGGACAGAAACTGACAGTGTGGACAGAGACAAACAGTGCGGACTGAGACTGACCACGCGGACAGAGACTGAAAGTGCGGACGGAGACTAACAGTGCAGACAGAGACTGACAGGGTGGACAGAGACTGAGAGTGCAGAAAGGGACTGACATTGTGGACAATGATTGACATTGCGGACAGTGATTGAGAGTGCGGACTGGGATTTTCAGTGCAGAGAGGGATTGACAGTGCAGACAGGGATTGGCAGTGCGCACTGGGATTAACAGTGCGGACAGTGACAGACAGTGCGGACAGAGACTAACAGTACAGACAGAGATTGACAGTGTGGAAAGAGACTGGCAGTGGGGTTGAAAATGACAGTGCAGGCAGAGACTGACAGTGCAGAAAGAGAATGACTGTGGAAACGGACAGAGAGTGCGGACATAGAGTGACAGTGCGGACATAGACTGATAGTCCGGACAGAGACAGACAGTGCGGACAAAGACTAACAGTGTGGAAAGAGACTGACCACGCGGACAGAGACTGACAGTGCGGACAAAGACTAACAGTGTGGACAGAGACTCACCACGCGGACAGAGACTGACAGTGTGGACAGAGACTAACAGTGCGGACAAAGAACGACAGGGCGGACAGAAACTGACAGTGCAGAAAGGGACTGACATTGCGGACATAGACTGACAGTGCGGACATAGACTGACAGAGCGGACATCGACTGACAGTGCGGACATAGACTGACAGAGCGGACAGAGACTGACAGTGCAGAGAGGGACGGACAGTGCGGACAGAGACCGACAGTACGGACATAGACTGACAGTGCGGACAGAGACTAACAGTGCAGACAGAGACTGACCACGCGGACAGAGACTGACAGTGCGGACAGAGACTGACAGTGCGGACATAGACTGACAGTGCGGAAATAGACTGACAGTGCAGACAGGCACAAACGTTGTGGAAAGGGACTGACCACGCGGACAGAGACTGACAGTGCGGACATAGACTGACAGTGTGGACAGAGACGAACAGTGCGGACAGAGACTGACCACGCGGACAGTGACTGACAGTGCGGACATAGACTAACAGTGCGGACAGAGACTTACCACGCGGACAGAGACTGACAGTGTGGACAGAGACGAACAGTGCGGACATAGACTGACAGTGCGGACCGAGACTAACAGTGCGGACAGAATTTGACCACGCGGACAGAGACTGACAGTGTGGACAGAGACTGACAGTGCGGACAGACACTGACAGTCCGGACATAGTCTGACATTGCGGACAGAGACTAACAGTACAGACAGAGATTGACAGTGTGGAATGAGACTGGCAGTGGGGAAAGAAAATGACAGTGCAGGCAGAGACTGACAGTGCAGAAAGAGAATGAATGTGGAAACGGACTGAAAGTGCGGACATAGATTGACAGTGCGGACATAGATTGACAGTGCGGACAGAGACTGACAGCGTGGACAGAGACTGACAACGCGGACACAGACAGACAGTGCGGACAGTGACAGACAGTGCGGACAGAGAGTAACAGTACAGACAGAGATTGACAGAGTGGAAAGAGACTGGCAGTGGGGAAAGAAAATGACAGTGTAGACAGAGACTGACAGTGCAGAAAGAGAATGACTGTGGAAACGGACAGAGAGTGCGGACATAGAGTGACAGTGCGGAGATAGACTTATAGTCCGGACTGAGACTGACAGTGTGGACAAAGAGTGACAGTGCGGACATAGACTGACAGTGCGGACAGAGACTAACAGTGTGGAAAGAGACTGACCACACGGACAGAGACTGACAGTGCGGACAGAGACTAACAGTGCAGACAGAGACTGGCAGTCCGGACATAGACTGACAGTGTGGACATAGACTGACAGTGCGGACATAAACTGACAGTGCGGACATAGACTGACAGTGCGGACAGAAACTGACAGTGTGGACAGAGACAAACAGTGCGGACTGAGACTGACCACGCGGACAGAGACTGAAAGTGCGGACGGAGACTAACAGTGCAGACAGAGACTGACAGGGTGGACAGAGACTGAGAGTGCAGAAAGGGACTGACATTGTGGACAATGATTGACATTGCGGACAGTGATTGAGAGTGCGGACTGGGATTTTCAGTGCAGAGAGGGATTGACAGTGCAGACAGGGATTGGCAGTGCGCACTGGGATTAACAGTGCGGACAGTGACAGACAGTGCGGACAGAGACTAACAGTACAGACAGAGATTGACAGTGTGGAAAGAGACTGGCAGTGGGGTTGAAAATGACAGTGCAGGCAGAGACTGACAGTGCAGAAAGAGAATGACTGTGGAAACGGACAGAGAGTGCGGACATAGAGTGACAGTGCGGACATAGACTGATAGTCCGGACAGAGACAGACAGTGCGGACAAAGACTAACAGTGTGGAAAGAGACTGACCACGCGGACAGAGACTGACAGTGCGGACAAAGACTAACAGTGTGGACAGAGACTCACCACGCGGACAGAGACTGACAGTGTGGACAGAGACTAACAGTGCGGACAAAGAACGACAGGGCGGACAGAAACTGACAGTGCAGAAAGGGACTGACATTGCGGACATAGACTGACAGTGCGGACATAGACTGACAGAGCGGACATCGACTGACAGTGCGGACATAGACTGACAGAGCGGACAGAGACTGACAGTGCAGAGAGGGACGGACAGTGCGGACAGAGACCGACAGTACGGACATAGACTGACAGTGCGGACAGAGACTAACAGTGCAGACAGAGACTGACCACGCGGACAGAGACTGACAGTGCGGACAGAGACTGACAGTGCGGACATAGACTGACAGTGCGGAAATAGACTGACAGTGCAGACAGGCACAAACGTTGTGGAAAGGGACTGACCACGCGGACAGAGACTGACAGTGCGGACATAGACTGACAGTGTGGACAGAGACGAACAGTGCGGACAGAGACTGACCACGCGGACAGTGACTGACAGTGCGGACATAGACTAACAGTGCGGACAGAGACTTACCACGCGGACAGAGACTGACAGTGTGGACAGAGACGAACAGTGCGGACATAGACTGACAGTGCGGACCGAGACTAACAGTGCGGACAGAATTTGACCACGCGGACAGAGACTGACAGTGTGGACAGAGACTGACAGTGCGGACAGACACTGACAGTCCGGACATAGTCTGACATTGCGGACAGAGACTAACAGTACAGACAGAGATTGACAGTGTGGAATGAGACTGGCAGTGGGGAAAGAAAATGACAGTGCAGGCAGAGACTGACAGTGCAGAAAGAGAATGAATGTGGAAACGGACTGAAAGTGCGGACATAGAGTGATAGTCCGGACAGAGACTGAAAGTGCGGACAGAGAGTGACAGTGCGGGCATTGACTGACAGTGCGGACAGAGACTGGCAGTCCGGACATAGACTGACAGTGCGGACAGAGACTGACAGTGCGGACATAGACTGACAGTGCGGACATAGACTGACAGTGCGGACATAGACTGACAGTGCGGACATAGACTGACAGTGCGGACATAGACTCAGAGTGTGGACATAGACAGACAGTGCGGACAGAGACTAACAGTGCGGACAGAGACTCACCACGCGGGCAGAGACTGACAGTGCGGACAGAGACTGGCAGTCCGGACATCGACTGACAGTGCGGACAGAGACTGACAGTGCGGACATAGACTGACAGTGCGGACATAGACTGACAGTGCGGACATAGACTGACAGTGCGGACATAGACTGACAGTGCGGACATAGACTCAGAGTGTGGACATAGACAGACAGTGCGGACAGAGACTAACAGTGCGGACAGAGACTCACCACGCGGACAGAGACTAACAGTGCGGACAAAGAACGACAGGGCAGACGGAGACTGACAGTGCAGAAAGGGGCTGACATTGCGGACATAGACTGACAGTGCGGACATAGACTGAAAGTGCGGACAGTGACTGGCAATTCGAACATAGACTGACAGTGCGGACATAGACTGACAGTGCGGACAGTGACTGACAATTCGGACGGAGACTGACAGTGCGGACATAGACTGACAGTGCGGACATAGACTGACAATTCGGACATAGACTGACAGTGCGGACAGAGACTGACAGTGCGGACAGAGACTGACAGTGCGGACAGAGACTGACAGTGCGGACATAGACTGACAGTGCGGACATCGACTCAGAGTGTGGACATAGACAGACAGTGCGGACGTAGACTGACAGTGCGGACAAAGACTGACAGTGTGGACAGAGGCTAAAGGTGCGGACAGAGTCTGACCACGCGGACAGAGAGTGACAGTGTTGACAGAGACTAACAGTGCGGACAGACACTGACAGTCCGGACATGGACTGACATTGCGGTCAGAGACTGACAGTGCGGACATGGACTGACAGTGCTGACATAGACTGACAGTGCGGACATAGACTGACAGTGCGGACATAGACTGACCGAGTGGACAGAGACTGACAGTGCAGAGAGGGACGGACAGTGCGGACAGAGACCGACAGTACGGACATAGACTGACAGTGCGGACAGAAACTAGCAGTGCACACAGAGACTGACCACGCGGACAGAGACTGAGAGTGCGGACAGAGCCTAACAGTGCGGACAGAGACTGGCAGTCCGGACATAGACTGACAGTGCGGACATAGACTGGCAGTGCGGACATAGACTGACAATGCGGACATAGAGTGATAGTCCGGACTGTGCAGAAAGGGACTGACATTGCGGACAATGATTGACATTGCGGACAGTGATTGAGAGTGCGGACCGGGAGTTTTAGTGCAGAGAGGGATTGAGAGTGCAGACAGGGATTGACAGTGCGCACTGGGATTAACAGTGTGGACAGGGATTGACAGTGTGGACATGGACTGACAGTGCGGACAGAGACTGTCAGCGTGGACAGAGACTGACAACGCGGACACAGACTGACAGTGCGGACAGTGACAGACAGTGCAGACAGAGAGTAACAGTACAGACAGAGATTGACAGTGTGGAAGGAGCCTGGCAGTGGGGAAAGAAAATGACAGTGCAGACATTGACTGACAGTGCAGAAAAAGAATGACTGTGGAAACGGACAGAGAGTGCGGACATAGACTGATAGTCCGGACAGAGACTGAGTGCGGTCAAAGACTGACAGTGTGAACATAGACTGACAGTGCGGACAGAGACTAACAGTGTGGAAAGAGACTGACCACGCGGACAGAGACTGACAGTGTGGACAAAGACTAACAGTACGGACAGAGACTGGTAGTCCGGACATCGACTGACAGTGCGGACATAGACTGACAGTGCGGACAGAGACTCACCACGCAGACAGAGACTGACAGTGCGGACAGAGACTAACAGTGCGGACAAAGACTGACAGTGCGGACAAAGACTGACAGTGCGGACATTGACTGACAGTGCGGACAGAGGCTAACAGTGCGGACAGAGTCTGACCGCGCGGAAAGAGACTGACAGTGTGGACATCGAGTGACAATGCGGACATCGACTGACAGTGCGGACATAGACTGACAGAGCGGACAGAGACTGACAGTGCAGAGAGGGATGAACAGTGCGGACAGAGACCGACAGTATGGACATAGACGGACAGTGCGGACAGAGACTCACAGTGCAGACAGAGATTAACCATGCGGACAGAGACTGACAGTGCGGACAGAGACTAACATGGCGGACAGAGACTGGCAGTCCGGACATAGACTGACAGTGCGGACATAGACTGACAGTGCGGACATAGACTGACAGTGCGGACAGAGACGAACAGTGCGGACAGAGACTGACCACGAGGACAGTGACTGACAGTGCGGACAGAGACTAACAGTGCGGACAGAGACTGACCACGAGGACAGTGATGACAGTGCGGACAGAGACTAACAGTGCGGACAGAGACTGACCACGCGGACAGAGACTAACAGTGCGGACAGAGACTAACAGGGCGGACAGAGACTGACAGCGTGGAAAGAGACTGACAACGTGGACACAGACTGACAGTGCAGGCAGAGACTGACAGTGCAGAAAGAGAATGACTGTGGAAACGGACAGAGATTGCGGACATAGACTGATAGTCCGGACAGAGACTGACAGTGCGGGCAAAGACTGACAGTGCAGACATTGACTGACAGTGCGGACATAGACTGACAGTGCGGACAGAGACTAACAGTTTGGAAAGAGACTGACCACGTGGACACAGACTGACAGTGCGGACAAAGACGAACAGTGCGGACAGAGACTGGCAGTCCGGACATACTCTGACAGTGCGGACATAGACTGACAATGCGGACATAGACTCAGAGTGTGGACATAGACTGACAGTGTGGACAGAGACTCACCACGCAGACAGAGACTGACAGTGCGGACAGAGACTAACAGTGCGGACCAAGGCTGACAGTGCGGACGGAGACTGATAGTCCGGAAAATGACTGACAGTGCGGACATAGACTGATAGTCCGGACAATGACTGACAGTGCGGACATAGACTGACAGTGCGGACAGCGGCTAACAGTGCGGACAGAGTCTGACCACACGGACAGAGACTGACAGTGCGGACATTGACTGAGAGTGCGGACATAGACTGATAGTCCGGACAATGACTGACAGTGCAGAAAAAGAATGACTGTGGAAACGGACAGAGAGTGCGGACATAGACTGATAGTCCGGACAGAGACTGACAGTGCGGTCAAAGGCTGACAGTGTGAACAGAGACTGACAGTGCGGACAGAGACTAACAGTGTGGAAAGAGACTGACCACGCGGACAGAGACTGACAGTGCGGACAAATACTAACAGTACGGACAGAGACTGGTAGTCCGGACATAGACTGACAGTGCGGACAGAGACTGACAGTGCGGACAGAGACTGACAATGCGGACATAGACTGACAGTGCCGACAGAGACTGACAGTGCGGACAGAGACTAACAGTGCGGACAAAGACTGACAGTGCGGACAAAGACTGACAGGGCGGACGGAGACTGACAGTGCAGAAAGGGACTGACATTGCGGACATTGACTGACAGTGCGGACAGAGACTAACAGTGTGGAAAGAGACTGACCACGCAGACAGAGACTGACAGTGCGGACAGAGACTAACAGTGCGGACAAAGACTGACAGTGCGGACAGAGACTGACAGTGCGGACAGAGGCTAACAGTGCGGACAGAGTCTGACCGCGCGGAAAGAGACTGACAGTGTTGACAGAGACTAACAGTGTGGAGAGACACTGGCAGTCCGGACATGGACTGACAGTGCGGACAGAGACTGACAGTGTGGACATAGAGTGACAATGCGGACATAGACTGACAGTGCGGACATAGACTGACAGAGCGCACAGAGACTGACAGTGCAGAGAGGGATGGACAGTGCGGACAGAGACCGACAGTATGGACATAGACTGACAGTGCGGACAGAGACTCACAGTGCAGACAGAGATTAACCATGCGGACAGAGACTGACAGTGCGGACAGAGACTAACATTGCGGACAGAGACTGGCAGTCCGGACATAGACTGACAGTGCGGACATAGACTGACAGTACGGACAGAGACGAACAGTGCGGACAGAGACTGACCACGAGGACAGTGACTGACAGTGCGGACAGAGACTAACAGTGCGGACAGAGACTGACCACGAGGACAGTGATGACAGTGCGGACAGAGACTAACAGTGCAGACAGAGACTGACCACGCGGACAGAGACTAACAGTGCGGACAGAGACTAACAGTGCGGACAGAGACTGACAGGGCGGACAGAGACTGACAGCGTGGACACAGACTGACAGTGCGGACAGTGACAGACAGTGCGGACAGAGAGTAACAGTACAGACAGAGATTGACAGTGTGGAAAGAGACTGGCAGTAGGGAAAGGAAATGGCAGTGCAGACCGAGACTGACAGTGCAGAAAGAGAATGACTGTGGAAACGGACAGAGATTGCGGACATAGACTGATAGTCCGGACAGAGACTGACAGTGCGGGCAAAGACTGACAGTGCAGACATTGACTGACAGTGCGGACAGAGACTAACAGTTTGGAAAGAGACTGACCACGTGGACACAGACTGACAGTGCGGACAAAGACTAACAGTGCGGACAGAGACTGGCAGTCCGGACATAGTCTGACAGTGCGGACATAGACTGACAATGCGGACATAGACTCAGAGTGTGGACATAGACTGACAGTGTGGACAGAGACTAACAGTGCGGACAGAGACTCACCACGCAGACAGAGACTGACAGTGCGGACAGAGACTAACAGTGCGGACCAAGGCTGACAGTGCGGACGGAGACTGATAGTCCGGAAAATGACTGACAGTGCGGACAGAGACTGATAGTCCGGACAATGACTGACAGTGCGGACATAGACTGACAGTGCGGACAGCGGCTAACAGTGCGGACAGAGTCTGACCACACGGACAGAGACTGACAGTGCGGACATTGACTGACAGTGCGGACATAGACTGATAGTCCGGACAATGACTGACAGTGCAGAAAAAGAATGACTGTGGAAACGGACAGAGAGTGCGGACATAGACTGATAGTCCGGACAGAGACTGACAGTGCGGTCAAAGACTGACAGTGTGAACAGAGACTGACAGTGCGGACAGAGACTAACAGTGTGGAAAGAGACTGACCACGCGGACAGAGACTGACAGTGCGGACAAAGACTAACAGTACGGACAGAGACTGGTAGTCCGGACATAGACTGACAGTGCGGACAGAGACTGACAGTGCGGACAGAGACTGACAATGCGGACATAGACTGACAGTGCCGACAGAGACTGACAGTGCGGACAGAGACTAACAGTGCGGACAAAGACTGACAGTGCGGACAAAGACTGACAGGGCGGACGGAGACTGACAGTGCAGAAAGGGACTGACATTGCGGACATTGACTGACAGTGCGGACATAGACTGATAGTCCGGACAGTGACTGACAGTGCGGACATAGACTGACAGTGCGGACAGAGGCTAACAGTGCGGACAGAGTCTGACCGCGCGGAAAGAGACTGACAGTGTTGACAGAGACTAACAGTGTGGAGAGACACTGGCAGTCCGGACATGGACTGACAGTGCGGACAGAGACTGACAGTGTGGACATAGAGTGACAATGCGGACATAGACTGACAGTGCGGACATAGACTGACAGAGCGGACAGAGACTGACAGTGCAGAGAGGGATGGACAGTGCGGACAGAGACCGACAGTATGGACATAGACTGACAGTGCGGACAGAGACTCACAGTGCAGACAGAGATTAACCATGCGGACAGAGACTGACAGTGCGGACAGAGACTAACATTGCGGACAGAGACTGGCAGTCCGGACATAGACTGACAGTGCGGACATAGACTGACCACGAGGACAGTGACTGACAGTGCGGACAGAGACTAACAGTGCGGACAGAGACTGACCACGAGGACAGTGACTGACAGTGCGGACAGAGACTAACAGTGCGGACAGAGACTGACCACGCGGACAGAGACTAACAGTGCGGACAGAGACTAACAGTGCGGACAGAGACTGACAGGTCGGACAGAGACTGACAGCGTGGACAGAGACTGACAACGCGGACACAGACTGACAGTGCGGACAGTGACAGACAGTGCGGACAGAGAGTAACAGTACAGACAGAGATTGACAGTGTGGAAAGAGACTGGCAGTGGGGAAAGGAAATGGCAGTGCAGACCGAGACTGACAGTGCAGAAAGAGAATGACTGTGGAAACGGACAGAGATTGCGGACAAAAACTGATAGTCCGGACAGAGACTGACAGTGCGGGCAAAGACTGACAGTGCAGACATTGACTGACAGTGCGGACATAGACTGACAGTGCGGACAGAGACTAACTGTTTGGAAAGAGACTGACCACGTGGACACAGACCGACAGTGCGGACAAAGACTAACAGTGCGGACAGAGACTGGCAGGCCGGACATAGTCTGACAGTGCGGACATAGACTGACAATGTGGACATAGACTCAGAGTGTGGACATAGACTGACAGTGTGGACAGAGACTAACAGTGCGGACAGAGACTCACCACGCAGACAGAGACTGACAGTGCGGACAGAGACTAACAGTGCGGACCAAGGCTGACAGTGCGGACGGAGACTGATAGTCCAGAAAATGACTGACAGTGCGGACATAGACTGATAGTCCGGACAATGACTGACAGTGCGGACATAGACTGACAGTGCGGACAGCGGCTAACAATGCGGACAGAGTCTGACCACACGGACAGAGACTGACATTGCGGACATTGACTGACAGTGCGGACATAGACTGATAGTCCGGACAATGACTGACAGTGCGGACATAGACTGACAGTGCGGACAGCGGCTAACAGTGCGGACAGAGTCTGACCACACGGACAGAGACTGACAGTGCGGACATTGACTGACAGTGCGGACATAGACTGATAGTGCAGAAAAAGAATGACTGAGGAAACGGACAGAGAGTGCGGACAGAGACTGATAGTCCGGACAGAGACTAACAGTGTGGAAAGAGACTGACCATGAGGACAGTGACTGACAGTGCGGACAGAGACTAACAGTGCGGACAGAGACTGACCACGCGGACAGAGACTAACAGTGCGGACAGAGACTAACAGTGCGGACAGAGACTGACAGGGCGGACAGAGACTGACAGCGTGGACAGAGACTGACAACGCGGACACAGACTGACAGTGCGGACAGTGACAGACAGTGCGGACAGAGAGTAACAGTACAGACAGAGATTGACAGTGTGGAAAGAGACTGGCAGTGGGGAAAGGAAATGGCAGTGCAGACCGAGACTGACAGTGCAGAAAGAGAATGACTGTGGAAACGGACAGAGATTGCGGACATAGACTGATAGTCCGGACAGAGACTGACAGTGCGGGCAAAGACTGACAGTGCAGACATTGACTGACAGTGCGGACATAGACTGACAGTGCGGACAGAGACTAACAGTTTGGAAAGAGACTGACCACGTGGACACAGACCGACAGTGCGGACAAAGACTAACAGTGCGGACAGAGACTGGCAGGCCGGACATAGTCTGACAGTGCGGACATAGACTGACAATGCGGACATAGACTCAGAGTGTGGACATAGACTGACAGTGTGGACAGAGACTAACAGTGCGGACAGAGATTAACCATGCGGACAGAGACTGACAGTGCGGACAGAGACTGACAGTGCGGACAGAGACTGACCACGAGGACAGTGACTGACAGTGCGGACAGAGACTAACAGTGCGGACAGAGACTGACCACGAGGACAGTGATGACAGTGCGGACAGAGACTAACAGTGCAGACAGAGACTGACCACGCGGACAGAGACTAACAGTGCGGACAGAGACTAACAGTGCGGACAGAGACTGACAGGGCGGACAGAGACTGACAGCGTGGACACAGACTGACAGTGCGGACAGTGACAGACAGTGCGGACAGAGAGTAACAGTACAGACAGAGATTGACAGTGTGGAAAGAGACTGGCAGTAGGGAAAGGAAATGGCAGTGCAGACCGAGACTGACAGTGCAGAAAGAGAATGACTGTGGAAACGGACAGAGATTGCGGACATAGACTGATAGTCCGGACAGAGACTGACAGTGCGGGCAAAGACTGACAGTGCAGACATTGACTGACAGTGCGGACAGAGACTAACAGTTTGGAAAGAGACTGACCACGTGGACACAGACTGACAGTGCGGACAAAGACTAACAGTGCGGACAGAGACTGGCAGTCCGGACATAGTCTGACAGTGCGGACATAGACTGACAATGCGGACATAGACTCAGAGTGTGGACATAGACTGACAGTGTGGACAGAGACTAACAGTGCGGACAGAGACTCACCACGCAGACAGAGACTGACAGTGCGGACAGAGACTAACAGTGCGGACCAAGGCTGACAGTGCGGACGGAGACTGATAGTCCGGAAAATGACTGACAGTGCGGACAGAGACTGATAGTCCGGACAATGACTGACAGTGCGGACATAGACTGACAGTGCGGACAGCGGCTAACAGTGCGGACAGAGTCTGACCACACGGACAGAGACTGACAGTGCGGACATTGACTGACAGTGCGGACATAGACTGATAGTCCGGACAATGACTGACAGTGCAGAAAAAGAATGACTGTGGAAACGGACAGAGAGTGCGGACATAGACTGATAGTCCGGACAGAGACTGACAGTGCGGTCAAAGACTGACAGTGTGAACAGAGACTGACAGTGCGGACAGAGACTAACAGTGTGGAAAGAGACTGACCACGCGGACAGAGACTGACAGTGCGGACAAAGACTAACAGTACGGACAGAGACTGGTAGTCCGGACATAGACTGACAGTGCGGACAGAGACTGACAGTGCGGACAGAGACTGACAATGCGGACATAGACTGACAGTGCCGACAGAGACTGACAGTGCGGACAGAGACTAACAGTGCGGACAAAGACTGACATTGCGGACATTGACTGACAGTGCGGACATAGACTGATAGTCCGGACAGTGACTGACAGTGCGGACATAGACTGACAGTGCGGACAGAGGCTAACAGTGCGGACAGAGTCTGACCGCGCGGAAAGAGACTGACAGTGTTGACAGAGACTAACAGTGTGGAGAGACACAGGCAGTCCGGACATGGACTGACAGTGCGGACAGAGACTGACAGTGTGGACATAGAGTGACAATGCGGACATAGACTGACAGTGCGGACATAGACTGACAGAGCGGACAGAGACTGACAGTGCAGAGAGGGATGGACAGTACGGACAGAGACCGACAGTATGGACATAGACTGACAGTGCGGACAGAGACTCACAGTGCAGACAGAGATTAACCATGCGGACAGAGACTGACAGTGCGGACAGAGACTAACATTGCGGACAGAGACTGGCAGTCCGGACATAGACTGACAGTGCGGACATAGACTGACCACGAGGACAGTGACTGACAGTGCGGACAGAGACTAACAGTGCGGACAGAGACTGACCACGCGGACAGAGACTAACAGTGCGGACAGAGACTAACAGTGCGGACAGAGACTGACAGGGCGGACAGAGACTGACAGCGTGGACAGAGACTGACAACGCGGACACAGACTGACAGTGCGGACAGTGACAGACAGTGCGGACAGAGAGTAACAGTACAGACAGAGATTGACAGTGTGGAAAGAGACTGGCAGTGGGGAAAGGAAATGGCAGTGCAGACCGAGACTGACAGTGCAGAAAGAGAATGACTGTGGAAACGGACAGAGATTGCGGACAAAAACTGATAGTCCGGACAGAGACTGACAGTGCGGGCAAAGACTGACAGTGCAGACATTGACTGACAGTGCGGACATAGACTGGCAGTGCGGACAGAGACTAACTGTTTGGAAAGAGACTGACCACGTGGACACAGACCGACAGTGCGGACAAAGACTAACAGTGCGGACAGAGACTGGCAGGCCGGACATAGTCTGACAGTGCGGACATAGACTGACAATGCGGACATAGACTCAGAGTGTGGACATAGACTGACAGTGTGGACAGAGACTAACAGTGCGGACAGAGACTCACCACGCAGACAGAGACTGACAGTGCGGACAGAGACTAACAGTGCGGACCAAGGCTGACAGTGCGGACGGAGACTGATAGTCCAGAAAATGACTGACAGTGCGGACATAGACTGATAGTCCGGACAATGACTGACAGTGCGGACATAGACTGACAGTGCGGACAGCGGCTAACAATGCGGACAGAGTCTGACCACACGGACAGAGACTGACATTGCGGACATTGACTGACAGTGCGGACATAGACTGATAGTCCGGACAATGACTGACAGTGCGGACATAGACTGACAGTGCGGACAGCGGCTAACAGTGCGGACAGAGTCTGATCACACGGACAGAGACTGACAGTGCGGACATTGACTGACAGTGCGGACATAGACTGATAGTGCAGAAAAAGAATGACTGAGGAAACGGACAGAGAGTGCGGACAGAGACTGATAGTCCGGACAGAGACTAACAGTGTGGAAAGAGACTGACCACGAGGACAGTGACTGACAGTGCGGACAGAGACTAACAGTGCGGACAGAGACTGACCACGCGGACAGAGACTAACAGTGCGGACAGAGACTAACAGTGCGGACAGAGACTGACAGGGCGGACAGAGACTGACAGCGTGGACAGAGACTGACAACGCGGACACAGACTGACAGTGCGGACAGTGACAGACAGTGCGGACAGAGAGTAACAGTACAGACAGAGATTGACAGTGTGGAAAGAGACTGGCAGTGGGGAAAGGAAATGGCAGTGCAGACCGAGACTGACAGTGCAGAAAGAGAATGACTGTGGAAACGGACAGAGATTGCGGACATAGACTGATAGTCCGGACAGAGACTGACAGTGCGGGCAAAGACTGACAGTGCAGACATTGACTGCCAGTGCGGACATAGACTGACAGTGCGGACAGAGACTAACAGTTTGGAAAGAGACTGACCACGTGGACACAGACCGACAGTGCGGACAAAGACTAACAGTGCGGACAGAGACTGGCAGGCCGGACACAGTCTGACAGTGCGGACATAGACTGACAATGCGGACATAGACTCAGAGTGTGGACATAGACTGACAGTGTGGACAGAGACTAACAGTGCGGACAGAGACTCACCACGCAGACAGAGACTGACAGTGCGGACAGAGACTAACAGTGCGGACCAAGGCTGACAGTGCGGACGGAGACTGATAGTCCAGAAAATGACTGACAGTGCGGACATAGACTGATAGTCCGGACAATGACTGACAGTGCGGACATAGACTGACAGTGCGGACAGCGGCTAACAATGCGGACAGAGTCTGACCACACGGACAGAGACTGACATTGCGGACATTGACTGACAGTGCGGACATAGACTGATAGTCCGGACAATGACTGACAGTGCGGACATAGACTGACAGTGCGGACAGCGGCTAACAGTGCGGACAGAGTCTGAGCACACGGACAGAGACTGACAATGCGGACATTGACTGACAGTGCGGACATAGACTGATAGTCCGGACAGAGACTAACAGTGTGGAAAGAGACTGACCACGCGGACAGAGACTGACAGTGCGGACAAAGACTAACAGTACGGACAGAGACTGGTAGTCCGGACATAGACTGACAGTGCGGACAGAGACTGACAGTGCGGACATAGACTGACAGTGCCGACAGAGACTGACAGTGCGGACAGAGACTAACAGTGCGGACAAAGACTGACAGTGCGGACAGAGACTGACAATGCGGACATAGACTGACAGTGCCGACAGAGACTGACAGTGCGGACAGAGACTAACAGTGCGGACAAAGACTGACAGTGCGGACAAAGACTGACAGGGCGGACGGAGACTGACAGTGCAGAAAGGGACTGACATTGCGGACATTGACTGACAGTGCGGACATTGACTGAAAGTGCGGACAGTGACTGACAGTGCGGACATAGACTGACAGTGCGGACAGAGGCTAACAGTGCGGCCAGAGTCTGACCGCGCGGAAAGAGACTGACAGTGTTGACAGAGACTAACAGTGTGGAGAGACACTGGCAGTCCGGACATGGACTGACAGTGCGGACAGAGACTGACAGTGTGGACATAGAGTGACAATGCGGACATAGACTGACAGTGCGGACATAGACTGACAGAGCGGACAGAGACTGACAGAGCGGACAGAGACTGACAGTGCAGAGAGGGATGGACAGTGCGGACAGAGACCGACAGTATGGACATAGACTGACAGTGCGGACAGAGACTCACAGTGCAGACAGAGATTAACCATGCGGACAGAGACTGACAGTGCGGACAGAGACTAACATTGCGGACAGAGACTGGCAGTCCGGACATAGACTGACAGTGCGGACATAGACTGACAGTGCGGACAGAGACGAACAGTGCGGACAGAGACTGACCACGAGGACAGTGACTGACAGTGCGGACAGAGACTAACAGTGCGGACAGAGACTGACCACGAGGACAGTGACTGACAGTGCGGACAGAGACTAACAGTGCGGACAGAGACTGACCACGCGGACAGAGACTAACAGTGCGGACAGAGACTAACAGTGCGGACAGAGACTGACAGGGCGGACAGAGACTGACAGCGTGGACAGAGACTGACAACGCGGACACAGACTGACAGTGCGGACAGTGACAGACAGTGCGGACAGTGACAGACAGTGCGGACAGAGAGTAACAGTACAGACAGAGATTGACAGTGTGGAAAGAGACTGGCAGTGGGGAAAGGAAATGGCAGTGCAGACCAAGACTGACAGTGCAGAAAGAGAATGACTGTGGAAACGGACAGAGAGTGCGGACATAGAGTGACAGTGCGGACATAGACTGATAGTGCGGACAGAGACTGACAGTGCGGGCAAAGACTGACTGTGCAGACATTGACTGACAGTGCGGACATAGACTGACAGTGCGGACAGAGACTAACAGTTTGGAAAGAGACTGACCACGTGGACACAGACTGACAGTGCGGACAAAGACTAACAGTGCGGACAGAGACTGGCAGTCCGGACATAGTCTGACAGTGCGGACATAGACTGACAATGCGGACATAGACTCAGAGTGTGGACATAGACTGACAGTGTGGACATAGACTGACAGTGCAGACATAGACTGACAGTGCGGACATAGACTGACCGAGTGGACAGAGACTGACAGTGCAGAGAGGGACGGACAGTGCGGACAGAGACCGACAGTACGGACATAGACTGACAGCGCGGACAGAAACTAACAGTGCAGACAGAGACTGACCACGCGGACAGAGACTGAGAGTGCGGACACAGCCTAACAGTGTGGACAGAGACTGGCAGTCCGGACATAGACTGACAGTGCGGACATAGACTGGCAGTGCGGACAGAGACTAACAGTTTGGAAAGAGACTGACCACGTGGACACAGACCGACAGTGCGGACAAAGACTAACAGTGCGGACAGAGACTGGCAGGCCGGACACAGTCTGACAGTGCGGACATAGACTGACAATGCGGACATAGACTCAGAGTGTGGACATAGACTGACAGTGTGGACAGAGACTAACAGTGCGGACAGAGACTCACCACGCAGACAGAGACTGACAGTGCGGACAGAGACTAACAGTGCGGACCAAGGCTGACAGTGCGGACGGAGACTGATAGTCCAGAAAATGACTGACAGTGCGGACATAGACTGATAGTCCGGACAATGACTGACAGTGCGGACATAGACTGACAGTGCGGACAGCGGCTAACAATGCGGACAGAGTCTGACCACACGGACAGAGACTGACAGTGCGGACATAGACTGACAGTGCCGACAGAGACTGACAGTGCGGACAGAGACTAACAGTGCGGACAAAGACTGACAGTGCGGACAGAGACTGACAATGCGGACATAGACTGACAGTGCCGACAGAGACTGACAGTGCGGACAGAGACTAACAGTGCGGACAAAGACTGACAGTGCGGACAAAGACTGACAGGGCGGACGGAGACTGACAGTGCAGAAAGGGACTGACATTGCGGACATTGACTGACAGTGCGGACATTGACTGAAAGTGCGGACAGTGACTGACAGTGCGGACATAGACTGACAGTGCGGACAGAGGCTAACAGTGCGGCCAGAGTCTGACCGCGCGGAAAGAGACTGACAGTGTTGACAGAGACTAACAGTGTGGAGAGACACTGGCAGTCCGGACATGGACTGACAGTGCGGACAGAGACTGACAGTGTGGACATAGAGTGACAATGCGGACATAGACTGACAGTGCGGACATAGACTGACAGAGCGGACAGAGACTGACAGTGCAGAGAGGGATGGACAGTGCGGACAGAGACCGACAGTATGGACATAGACTGACAGTGCGGACAGAGACTCACAGTGCAGACAGAGATTAACCATGCGGACAGAGACTGACAGTGCGGACAGAGACTAACATTGCGGACAGAGACTGGCAGTCCGGACATAGACTGACAGTGCGGACATAGACTGACAGTGCGGACAGAGACGAACAGTGCGGACAGAGACTGACCACGAGGACAGTGACTGACAGTGCGGACAGAGACTAACAGTGCGGACAGAGACTGACCACGAGGACAGTGACTGACAGTGCGGACAGAGACTAACAGTGCGGACAGAGACTGACCACGCGGACAGAGACTAACAGTGCGGACAGAGACTAACAGTGCGGACAGAGACTGACAGGGCGGACAGAGACTGACAGCGTGGACAGAGACTGACAACGCGGACACAGACTGACAGTGCGGACAGTGACAGACAGTGCGGACAGTGACAGACAGTGCGGACAGAGAGTAACAGTACAGACAGAGATTGACAGTGTGGAAAGAGACTGGCAGTGGGGAAAGGAAATGGCAGTGCGGACAGAGACTAACAGTTTGGAAAGAGACTGACCACGTGGACACAGACTGACAGTGCGGACAAAGACTAACAGTGCGGACAGAGACTGGCAGTCCAGACATAGTCTGACAGTGCGGACATAGACTGACAATGCGGACATAGACTCAGAGTGTGGACATAGACTGACAGTGTGGACATAGACTGACAGTGCAGACATAGACTGACAGTGCGGACATAGACTGACCGAGTGGACAGAGACTGACAGTGCAGAGAGGGACGGACAGTGCGGACAGAGACCGACAGTACGGACATAGACTGACAGCGCGGACAGAAACTAACAGTGCAGACAGAGACTGACCACGCGGACAGAGACTGAGAGTGCCGACACAGCCTAACAGTGCGGACAGAGACTGGCAGTCCGGACATAGACTGACAGTGCGGACATAGACTGGCAGTGCGGACATAGACTGACAATGCGGACATAGAGTGATAGTCCGGACTGTGCAGAAAGGGACTGACATTGCGGACAATGATTGACATTGCGGACAGTGATTGAGAGTGCGGACCGGGATTTTCAGTGCAGAGAGGGATTGACAGTGCAGACAGGGATTGACAGTGCGCACTGGGATTAACAGTGCGGACAGGGATTGACAGTGTGGACATGGACTGACAGTGCGGACAGAGACTGTCAGCGTGGACAGAGACTGACAACGCGGACACAGACTGACAGTGCGGACAGTGACAGACAGTGCAGACAGAGAGTAACAGTACAGACAGAGATTGACAGTGTGGAAAGAGCCTGGCAGTGGGGAAAGAAAATGACAGTGCAGACATTGACTGACAGTGCAGAAAAAGAATGACTGTGGAAACGGACAGAGAGTCCGGACAGAGACTGACAGTGCGGTCAAAGACTGACAGTGTGAACATAGACTGACAGTGCGGACAGAGACTAACAGTGTGGAAAGAGACTGACCATGCGGACAGAGACTGACAGTGTGGACAAAGACTAACAGTACGGACAGAGACTGGTAGTCCGGACATAGACTGACAGTGCGGACATAGACTGACAGTGCGGACAGAGACTAACAGTGTGGAAAGAGACTGACCACGCGGACAGAGACTGACAGTGTGGACAAAGACTAACAGTACGGACAGAGACTGGTAGTCCGGACATAGACTGACAGTGCGGACATAGACTGACAGTGCGGACAGAGACTCACCACGCAGACAGAGACTGACAGTGCGGACAGAGACTAACAGTGCGGACAAAGACTGACAGTGCGGACAGAGACTGACAGTGCGGACATAGACTGACAGTGCGGACAGAGGCTAACAGTGCGGACAGAGTCTGACCGCGCGGAAAGAGACTGACAGTGTTGACAGAGACTAACAGTGTGGAGAGACACTGGCAGTCCGGACATGGACTGACAGTGCGGACAGAGACTGACAGTGTGGACATAGAGTGACAATGCGGACATAGACTGACAGTGCGGACATAGACTGACAGAGCGGACAGAGACTGACAGTGCAGAGAGGGATGGACAGTGCGGTCAGAGACCGACAGTATGGACATAGACTGACAGTGTGGACAGAGACTCACAGTGCAGACAGAGATTAACCATGCGGACAGAGACTGACAGTGCGGACAGAGACTAACATTGCGGACAGAGACTGGCAGTCCGGACATAGACTGACAGTGCGGACATAGACTGACAGTGCGGACATAGACTGACAGTGCGGACATAGACTGACAGTGCGGACAGAGACGAACAGTGCGGACAGAGACTGACCACGAGGACAGTGACTGACAGTGCGGACAGAGACTAACAGTGCGGACAGAGACTGACCACGAGGACAGTGATGACAGTGCGGACAGAGACTAACAGTGCAGACAGAGACTGACCACGCGGACAGAGACTAACAGTGCGGACAGAGACTAACAGTGCGGACAGAGACTGACAGGGCGGACAGAGACTGACAGCGTGGACAGAGACTGACAACGTGGACACAGACTGACAGTGCGGACAGTGACAGACAGTGCGGACAGAGAGTAACAGTACAGACAGAGATTGACAGTGTGGAAAGAGACTGGCAGTAGGGAAAGGAAATGGCAGTGCAGACCGAGACTGACAGTGCAGAAAGAGAATGACTGTGGAAACGGACAGAGATTGCGGACATAGACTGATAGTCCGGACAGAGACTGACAGTGCGGGCAAAGACTGACAGTGCAGACATTGACTGACAGTGCGGACAGAGACTAACAGTTTGGAAAGAGACTGACCACGTGGACACAGACTGACAGTGCGGACAAAGACTAACAGTGCGGACAGAGACTGGCAGTCCGGACATAGTCTGACAGTGCGGACATAGACTGACAATGCGGACATAGACTCAGAGTGTGGACATAGACTGACAGTGTGGACAGAGACTAACAGTGCGGACAGAGACTCACCACGCAGACAGAGACTGACAGTGCGGACAGAGACTAACAGTGCGGACCAAGGCTGACAGTGCGGACGGAGACTGATAGTCCGGAAAATGACTGACAGTGCGGACATAGACTGATAGTCCGGACAATGACTGACAGTGCGGACATAGACTGACAGTGCGGACAGCGGCTAACAGTGCGGACAGAGTCTGACCACATGGACAGAGACTGACAGTGCGGACATTGACTGACAGTGCGGACATAGACTGATAGTCCGGACAATGACTGACAGTGCAGAAAAAGAATGACTGTGGAAACGGACAGAGAGTGCGGACATAGACTGATAGTCCGGACAGAGACTGACAGTGCGGTCAAAGACTGACAGTGTGAACAGAGACTGACAGTGCGGACAGAGACTAACAGTGTGGAAAGAGAGTGACCACGCGGACAGAGACTGACAGTGCGGACAAAGACTAACAGTACGGACAGAGACTGGTAGTCCGGACATAGACTGACAGTGCGGACAGAGACTGACAGTGCGGACAGAGACTGACAATGCGGACATAGACTGACAGTGCCGACAGAGACTGACAGTGCGGACAGAGACTAACAGTGCGGACAAAGACTGACAGTGCGGACAAAGACTGACAGGGCGGACGGAGACTGACAGTGCAGAAAGGGACTGACATTGCGGACATTGACTGACAGTGCGGACATAGACTGATAGTCCGGACAGTGACTGACAGTGCGGACATAGACTGACAGTGCGGACAGAGGCTAACAGTGCGGACAGAGTCTGACCGCGCGGAAAGAGACTGACAGTGTTGACAGAGACTAACAGTGTGGAGAGACACTGGCAGTCCGGACATGGACTGACAGTGCGGACAGAGACTGACAGTGTGGACATAGAGTGACAATGCGGACATAGACTGACAGTGCGGACATAGACTGACAGAGCGGACAGAGACTGACAGTGCAGAGAGGGATGGACAGTGCGGACAGAGGCCGACAGTATGGACATAGACTGACAGTGCGGACAGAGACTCACAGTGCAGACAGAGATTAACCATGCGGACAGAGACTGACAGTGCGGACAGAGACTAACATTGCGGACAGAGACTGGCAGTCCGGACATAGACTGACAGTGCGGACATAGACTGACCACGAGGACAGTGACTGACAGTGCGGACAGAGACTAACAGTGCGGACAGAGACTGACCACGAGGACAGTGACTGACAGTGCGGACAGAGACTAACAGTGCGGACAGAGACTGACAGGGCGGACAGAGACTGACAGCGTGGACAGAGACTGACAACGCGGACACAGACTGACAGTGCGGACAGTGACAGACAGTGCGGACAGAGAGTAACAGTACAGACAGAGATTGACAGTGTGGAAAGAGACTGGCAGTGGGGAAAGGAAATGGCAGTGCAGACCGAGACTGACAGTGCAGAAAGAGAATGACTGTGGAAACGGACAGAGATTGCGGACATAGACTGATAGTCCGGACAGAGACTGACAGTGCGGGCAAAGACTGACAGTGCAGACATTGACTGACAGTGCGGACATAGACTGACAGTGCGGACAGAGACTAACTGTTTGGAAAGAGACTGACCACGTGGACACAGACCGACAGTGCGGACAAAGACTAACAGTGCGGACAGAGACTGGCAGGCCGGACATAGTCTGACAGTGCGGACATAGACTGACAATGCGGACATAGACTCAGAGTGTGGACATAGACTGACAGTGTGGACAGAGACTAACAGTGCGGACAGAGACTCACCACGCAGACAGAGACTGACAGTGCGGACAGAGACTAACAGTGCGGACCAAGGCTGACAGTGCGGACGGAGACTGATAGTCCAGAAAATGACTGACAGTGCGGACATAGACTGATAGTCCGGACAATGACTGACAGTGCGGACATCGACTGACAGTGCGGACAGCGGCTAACAATGCGGACAGAGTCTGACCACACGGACAGAGACTGACATTGCGGACATTGACTGACAGTGCGGACATAGACTGATAGTCCGGACAATGACTGACAGTGCGGACATAGACTGACAGTGCGGACAGCGGCTAACAGTGCGGACAGAGTCTGACCACACGGACAGAGACTGACAGTGCGGACATTGACTGACAGTGCGGACATAGACTGATAGTGCAGAAAAAGAATGACTGAGGAAACGGACAGAGAGTGCGGACATAGACTGATAGTCCGGACAGAGACTAACAGTGTGGAAAGAGACTGACCACGCGGACAGAGACTGACAGTGCGGACAAAGACTAACAGTACGGACAGAGACTGGTAGTCCGGACATCGACTGACAGTGCCGACAGAGACTGACAGTGCGGACAGAGACTAACAGTGCGGACATTGACTGAAAGTGCGGACATTGACTGATAGTCCGGACAATGACTGACAGTGCGGACATAGACTGATAGTCCGGACAATGACTGACAGTGCGGACAGAGTCTGACCACACGGACAGAGACTGACTGTGCGGACAGAGACTGACAGTGCAGAGAGGGACGGACAGTGCGGACAGAGACCGACAGTACGGACATAGACTGACAGAGCAGACAGAGACGTACAGTGCAGGCAGAGACTGACCACGCGGACAGAGACTGACAGTGCGGACAGAGACTAACAGTGCGGACAGAGACTGGCAGTCCGGACATAGACTAACAGTGCGGACATAGACTGGCAGTGCAGACATAGACTGACAGTGCGGACATAGACTGACAGTGCGGACAAAGAGTGATAGTCCGGACAGTGCAGAAAGGGACTGACATTGCGGACAATGATTGACATTCCGGACAGTGATTGAGAGTGCGGACTGGGATTATCAGTGCAGAGAGGGATTGACAGTGGAGACAGGGATTGGCAGTGCGCACTGGGATTAACATTGCGGACAGGGATTGACAGTGTGGACATAGACTGACAGTGCGGACAGAGCCTAACAGTGCGGACAGAGACACACCACGCAGAGAGAGACTGACAGTGCAGACGGAGACTGACAGTGCGGACATTGACTGATAGTCCGGACAATGACTGACAGTGCGGACATAGACTGACAGTTCCGACAGAGGCTAACAGTGCGGACAGAGTCTGACCACACGGACAGAGACTGACAGTGCGGACAGAGAATGACAGTGCAGAGAGGGACGGACAGTGCGGACAGAGACCGACAGTAGGGACATAGACTGACAGAGCAGACAGAGACGAACAGTGCAGACAGAGACTGACCACGTGGACAGAGACTGACAGTGCGGACAGAGACTAACAGTGCGGACAGAGACTGGCAGTCCGGACATAGACTGACAGTGCGGACATAAACTGGCAGTGCGGACATAGACTGACAGTGCGGAGAAAGAGTGATAGTCTGGACAGTGCAGAAAGGGACTGACATTGCGGACAATGATTGACATTGCGGACAGTGATTGAGAGTGCGGACTGCGATTTTCAGTGCAGAGAGGGATTGACAGTGCAGACAGGGATTGGCAGTGCGCACTGGGATTAACAGTGCGGACAGGGATTGACAGTGTGGACATAGACTGACAGTGCGGACAGAGACTAACAATGCGGACATAGACTGACAGTGCCGACAGAGACTGACAGTGCGGACAGAGACTAACAGTGCGGACAAAGACTGACAGTGCGGACAAAGACTGACAGGGCGGACGGAGACTGACAGTGCAGAAAGGGACTGACATTGCGGACATTGACTGACAGTGCGGACATTGACTGACAGTCCGGACAATGACTGACAGTGCGGACATAGACTGATAGTCCGGACAATGACTGACAGTGCGGACAGAGTCTGACCACACGGACAGAGACTGACTGTGCGGACAGAGACTGACAGTGCAGAGAGGGACGGACAGTGCGGACAGAGACCGACAGTACGGACATAGACTGACAGAGCAGACAGAGACGAACAGTGCAGGCAGAGACTGACCACGCGGACAGAGACTGACAGTGCGGACAGAGACTAACAGTGCGGACAGAGACTGGCAGTCCGGACATAGACTAACAGTGCGGACATAGACTGGCAGTGCAGACATAGACTGACAGCGCGGACATAGACTGACAGTGCAGAGAGGGACGGACAGTGCGGACAGAGACCGACAGTCGGGACATAGACTGACAGAGCAGACAGAGACGAACAGTGCAGACAGAGACTGACCACGCGGACAGAGACTGAGAGTGCGGACAGAGACTAACAGTGCGGACAGAGACTGGCAGTCCGGACATAGACTGACAGTGCGGACATAAACTGGCAGTGCGGACATAGACTGACAGTGCGGAGAAAGAGTGATAGTCCGGACAGTGCAGAAAGGGACTGACATTGCGGACAATTATTGACATTGCGGACAGTGATTGAGAGTGCGGACTGAGATTTTCAGTGCAGAGAGGGTTTGACAGTGCAGACAGGGATTGGCAGTGCGCACTGGGATTAACAGTGCGGACAGGGATTGACAGTGTGGACATAGACTGACAGTGCGGACGGAGACTGACAGTGCGGACATAGACTGACAGTGTGGACAGAGACTAACAGTGCGGACAGAGACTCACCACGCGGACAGAGAATGACAGTGCGGACAGAGACTAACAGTGCGGACAGAGACTAACAGTGCGGACAGAGACTAACAGTGCGGACAGAGACAGACAGCGTGGACAGAGACTGACAGTGCGGAAATAGACTGACAACGCGGACAGAGACTGACAGTGCGGACAGAGACTGACAACGCGGACAGAGACTGACAGTGCGGACAGGGACTAACAGTGCGTACAGAGACAGACAGTTCGGACATAGACTGAGAGTGCGGACATATACTGTCAATGCGGACATAGACTGACAGTGCGAATGTAGACTGACAGTGTGGACAGCGACAGACAGTGCGGACAGAGACTCACCACGCGGACAGAGACTGACGGTGCGGACAGAGACTAACAGTGTGGACAAAGACTGACAATGCGGACATAGACTGACAGTGCGGACATAGACTGACAGTGCGGACATAGACTGACAGTGCAGACATAGACTAACAGTGCGGACATAGACTTACAGTGCGGACATAGACTGACAGAGCGGACAGAGACTGACAGTGCAGAGAGGAACGGACAGTGTGGACAGAGACCGACAGTACGGACATAGACTGACAGTGCGGACAGAGACTAACAGTGCAGACAGAGACTGACCACGCGGACAGAGACTGAGAGTGCGGACAGAGACTAACAGTGCGGACAGAGACTGGCAGTCCGGACATAGACTGACAGTGCGGACATAGACTGGCAGTGCGGACATAGTCCGGACAGTGCAGAAAGGGACTGACATTGCGGACAATTATTGACATTGCGGACAGTGATTGAGAGTGCGGACTGCGATTTTCAGTGCAGAGAGGGATTGACAGTGCCGATAGGGATTGACAGTGCACACTGGGATTAACAGTGCGAACGGGGATTGACAGTGTGGACATAGATTGACAGTGCGGACAGAGACTGACAGTGCGGACATAGATTGACAGTGCGGACAGAGACTGACAGCGTGGACAGAGACTGACAGCGTGGACAGAGACTGACAGCGTGGACAGAGACTGACAACGCGGACACAGACTGACACTGCAGACAGTGACTGACAGTGCGGACAGAGACTAACAGTACAGACAGAGATTGACAGTGTGGAAAGAGATTGGCAGTGGGGAATGAAAATGACAGTGCAGACAGAGACTGACAGTTCAGAAAGAGAATGACTGTGGAAACGGACAGAGAGTGCGGACATAGAGTGACAGTGCGGACATAGACTGATAGTCCGGACAGAGACTGACAGTGCGGACAGAGACTGACAGTGCGGGAATAGACTGACAGTGCGGACAGAGACTGACAGTGCGGACAGAGACTGACAGTGCGGACAGGGACTGACAGTGCGGACATTGACTCAGAGCGCGGACAGAGACTAACAGTGCGGACAGAGACTCAACACGCGGACAGAGACTGACAGTGCGGACAGAGACTAACAGTGCGGACAGAGAATGACAGGGCGGATGGAGACTGATAGTCCGGACAGTGACTGAAAGTCAGGACAGAGACTGACAGTGCGGAAATAGACGGACAGTGCGGAAAGAGACTAACAGTGCGGACAGAGTCTGACCACGCGGACAGAAACTAACAGTGCGGACAGAGACTGACAGTGCGGACAGAGACTAACAGTGCGGACAGAGACTGACAGTGCGGACAGAGACAGGCAGTCCGGACATAGACTGACAGTGCGGACAGAGACTGGCAGTCCGGACATAGACTGACAATGCGGACATAGACTGACAGTGCGGACAGAGACTGACAGTGCGGACATAGACTCAGAGCGCGGACATAGACTGACAATGCGGACATAGACTGACAGTGCGGACATAGACTCAGAGCGCGGACATAGACTGACAATGCGGACATAGACTGACAGTGCGGACAGAGACTGGCAGTCCGGACAGAGACTGACAGTGCGGACATAGACTGACAGTGTGGACATAGACTGACAATGCGGACATAGACTGACAGTGTGGACATAGACTGACAATGCGGACAGAGACTGACAGTGCGGACATAGACTCAGAGCGCGGACATAGACTGACAATGCGGACATAGACTGACAGTGCGGACATAGACTCAGAGCGCGGACATAGACTGACAATGCGGACATAGACTGACAGTGCGGACAGAGACTGGCAGTCCGGACAGAGACTGACAGTGCGGACATAGACTGACAGTGTGGACATAGACTGACAATGCGGACATAGACTGACAGTGTGGACATAGACTGACAATGCGGACATAGACTGACAGTGCGGACAGGGACTGACAGTGCGGACAGAGACTCAACACGCAGACAGAGACTGACAGTGCGGACAGAGACTGACAGCGTGGACAGAGACTGACAACGCGGACACAGACTGACAGTGCGGACATAGACTGACAGTGTGGACAGAGACTAACAGTACAGACAGAGATTGACAGTGTGGAAAGAGACTGGCAGTGGGGTTGAAAATGACAGTGCAGACAGAGACTGACAGTGCAGAAAGAGAATGACTGAGGAAACGGACAGAGAGTGCGGACATAGAGTGACAGTGCGGACATAGACTGATGGTCCGGACAGAGACTGACAGTGCGGACAGAGACTGACAGTGCGGAAATAGACTGACAGTGCGGACAGAGACTGACAGTGCGGACATAGACTGAAACTGCGGACAGAGACTCAGAGTGTGGACATAGACTGACATTGCGGACATAGTCTGATAGTGACTAACAGTGCGGACAGAGTCTGACCACGCGGACATAGACTGACAGTGTTGACAGAGACTTACAGTGCGGACAGAGACTAACAGTACAGACAGAGATTGACAGTGTGGAAAGAGACTGGCAGTGGGGAATGAAAATGACAGTGCAGACAGAGACTGACAGTGCAGAAAGAGAATGACTGTGGAAACGGACAGAGAGTGCGGACATAGAGTGACGGTGCGGACATAGACTGATAGTCCGGACATAGACTGATAGTGCGGACAGAGACTAACAGTGTGGAAAGAGACTGACCACGTGGACAGAGACTAACAGTGCAGACAGAGACTGGCAGTCCGGACATAGACTGACAGTGCAGACAGAGACTGACAGTGTGGACATAGACTGACAATGCGAACATAGACTGACAGTGCAGACATAGACTGACAGTGCGGAAATAGACTGACAGTGCGGACATCGACTGACAGAGCGGACAGAGACTGACAGTGCAGAGAGGGACGGACAGTGCGGACAGAGAACGACAGTACGGACATAGACTGACAGTGCGGAGAGAGACTAACAGTGCAGACAGAGACTGACCACGCGGACAGAGACTGACAGTGCGGACAGAGATTTACAGTGCGGACAGAGACTGGCAATCCGGATATAGACTGACAGGGCGGACAGAGATTAACAGTGCGGACAGAGACTGACAGGGCGGACGGAGACTGATAGTCCGGACAGTGACTGACAGTGCGGACATAGACTGACAGTGCAGACAGAGACTAACATTGCGGACAGAGTCTGACCACGCGGACAGAGACTGACAGTGTGGACAAAGACTAACAGTGCGGACAGACACTGACAGTCCAGACATGGAATGACAGTGCGGACAGGGACTGACAGTGTTGACATCGACTGACAATACGGACATAGACTGACAGTGCGGACATAGACGGACAATGCGGACATAGACTGACAGTGCGGACAGAGACCGACAGTATGGACAGAGACTGACAGTGTGGACAGAGACTAACAGTGTGGAAAGAGACTGACCACGTGGACAGAGACTAACAGTGCAGACAGAGACTGGCAGTCCGGACATAGACTGACAGTGCGGACAGAGACTGACAGTGTGGACATAGACTGACAATGCGAACATAGACTGACAGTGCGGACTTAGACTGACAGTGCGGAAATAGACTGACAGTGCGGACAGAGACTGACAGAGCGGACAGAGACTGACAGTGCAGAGAGGGACGGACAGTGCGGACAGAGAACGACAGTACGGACATAGACTGACAGTGCGGAGAGAGACTAACAGTGCAGACAGAGACTGACCACGCGGACAGAGACTGACAGTGCGGACAGAGATTTACAGTGCGGACAGAGACTGGCAATCCGGATATAGACTGACAGGGCGGACAGAGATTAACAGTGCGGACAGAGACTGACAGTGCGGACAGAGATTTACAGTGCGGACAGAGACTGGCAATCCGGATATAGACTGACAGGGCGGACAGAGATTAACAGTGCGGACAGTGACTGACAGTGCGGACATAGACTGACAGTACAGACAGAGACTAACATTGCGGACAGAGTCTGACCACGCGGACGGAGACTGACAGTGTGGACAAAGACTAACAGTGCGGACAGACACTGACAGTCCAGACGTGGAATGACAGTGCGGACAGGGACTGACAGTGTTGACATAGACTGACAATACGGACATAGACTGACAGTGCGGACATAGACGGACAATGCGGACATAGACTGACAGTGCGGACATAGACTGACAGTGCGGACATAGACTGATAGTCCGGACAGTGCAGAAAGGGACAGACATTGCGGACAATGATTGACATTGCGGACAGTGATTGAGAGTGCGGACTGGGATTTTCAGTGCAGAGAGGGATTGACAGTGCGCACTGGGATTAACAGTGCGAACAGGGATTGACAGTGTGGACATAGACTGACAGTGCGGACAGAGACTGACAGTGTGGACATAGATTGACAGTGCGGACAGAGACTGACAGCGTCGACAGAGACTGACAACGCGGACACAGACTGACAGTGCAGAAAAAGAATGACTGAGGAAACGGACAGAGAGTGCGGACATAGACTGATAGTCCGGACAGAGACTAACAGTGTGGAAAGAGACTGACCACGCGGACAGAGACTGACAGTGCGGACAAAGACTAACAGTACGGACAGAGACTGGTAGTCCGGACATCGACTGACAGTGCCGACAGAGACTGACAGTGCGGACAGAGACTAACAGTGCGGACATTGACTGAAAGTGCGGACATTGACTGATAGTCCGGACAATGACTGACAGTGCGGACATAGACTGATAGTCCGGACAATGACTGACAGTGCGGACAGAGTCTGACCACACGGACAGAGACTGACTGTGCGGACAGAGACTGACAGTGCAGAGAGGGACGGACAGTGCGGACAGAGACCGACAGTACGGACATAGACTGACAGAGCAGACAGAGACGTACAGTGCAGGCAGAGACTGACCACGCGGACAGAGACTGACAGTGCGGACAGAGACTAACAGTGCGGACAGAGACTGGCAGTCCGGACATAGACTAACAGTGCGGACATAGACTGGCAGTGCAGACATAGACTGACAGTGCGGACATAGACTGACAGTGCGGACAAAGAGTGATAGTCCGGACAGTGCAGAAAGGGACTGACATTGCGGACAATGATTGACATTCCGGACAGTGATTGAGAGTGCGGACTGGGATTATCAGTGCAGAGAGGGATTGACAGTGGAGACAGGGATTGGCAGTGCGCACTGGGATTAACATTGCGGACAGGGATTGACAGTGTGGACATAGACTGACAGTGCGGACAGAGCCTAACAGTGCGGACAGAGACACACCACGCAGAGAGAGACTGACAGTGCAGACGGAGACTGACAGTGCGGACATTGACTGATAGTCCGGACAATGACTGACAGTGCGGACATAGACTGACAGTTCCGACAGAGGCTAACAGTGCGGACAGAGTCTGACCACACGGACAGAGACTGACAGTGCGGACAGAGAATGACAGTGCAGAGAGGGACGGACAGTGCGGACAGAGACCGACAGTAGGGACATAGACTGACAGAGCAGACAGAGACGAACAGTGCAGACAGAGACTGACCACGTGGACAGAGACTGACAGTGCGGACAGAGACTAACAGTGCGGACAGAGACTGGCAGTCCGGACATAGACTGACAGTGCGGACATAAACTGGCAGTGCGGACATAGACTGACAGTGCGGAGAAAGAGTGATAGTCTGGACAGTGCAGAAAGGGACTGACATTGCGGACAATGATTGACATTGCGGACAGTGATTGAGAGTGCGGACTGCGATTTTCAGTGCAGAGAGGGATTGACAGTGCAGACAGGGATTGGCAGTGCGCACTGGGATTAACAGTGCGGACAGGGATTGACAGTGTGGACATAGACTGACAGTGCGGACAGAGACTAACAATGCGGACATAGACTGACAGTGCCGACAGAGACTGACAGTGCGGACAGAGACTAACAGTGCGGACAAAGACTGACAGTGCGGACAAAGACTGACAGGGCGGACGGAGACTGACAGTGCAGAAAGGGACTGACATTGCGGACATTGACTGACAGTGCGGACATTGACTGACAGTCCGGACAATGACTGACAGTGCGGACATAGACTGATAGTCCGGACAATGACTGACAGTGCGGACAGAGTCTGACCACACGGACAGAGACTGACTGTGCGGACAGAGACTGACAGTGCAGAGAGGGACGGACAGTGCGGACAGAGACCGACAGTACGGACATAGACTGACAGAGCAGACAGAGACGAACAGTGCAGGCAGAGACTGACCACGCGGACAGAGACTGACAGTGCGGACAGAGACTAACAGTGCGGACAGAGACTGGCAGTCCGGACATAGACTAACAGTGCGGACATAGACTGGCAGTGCAGACATAGACTGACAGCGCGGACATAGACTGACAGTGCAGAGAGGGACGGACAGTGCGGACAGAGACCGACAGTCGGGACATAGACTGACAGAGCAGACAGAGACGAACAGTGCAGACAGAGACTGACCACGCGGACAGAGACTGAGAGTGCGGACAGAGACTAACAGTGCGGACAGAGACTGGCAGTCCGGACATAGACTGACAGTGCGGACATAAACTGGCAGTGCGGACATAGACTGACAGTGCGGAGAAAGAGTGATAGTCCGGACAGTGCAGAAAGGGACTGACATTGCGGACAATTATTGACATTGCGGACAGTGATTGAGAGTGCGGACTGAGATTTTCAGTGCAGAGAGGGTTTGACAGTGCAGACAGGGATTGGCAGTGCGCACTGGGATTAACAGTGCGGACAGGGATTGACAGTGTGGACATAGACTGACAGTGCGGACGGAGACTGACAGTGCGGACATAGACTGACAGTGTGGACAGAGACTAACAGTGCGGACAGAGACTCACCACGCGGACAGAGAATGACAGTGCGGACAGAGACTAACAGTGCGGACAGAGACTAACAGTGCGGACAGAGACTAACAGTGCGGACAGAGACAGACAGCGTGGACAGAGACTGACAGTGCGGAAATAGACTGACAACGCGGACAGAGACTGACAGTGCGGACAGAGACTGACAACGCGGACAGAGACTGACAGTGCGGACAGGGACTAACAGTGCGTACAGAGACAGACAGTTCGGACATAGACTGAGAGTGCGGACATATACTGTCAATGCGGACATAGACTGACAGTGCGAATGTAGACTGACAGTGTGGACAGCGACAGACAGTGCGGACAGAGACTCACCACGCGGACAGAGACTGACGGTGCGGACAGAGACTAACAGTGCGGACAAAGACTGACAATGCGGACATAGACTGACAGTGCGGACATAGACTGACAGTGCGGACATAGACTGACAGTGCAGACATAGACTAACAGTGCGGACATAGACTTACAGTGCGGACATAGACTGACAGAGCGGACAGAGACTGACAGTGCAGAGAGGAACGGACAGTGTGGACAGAGACCGACAGTACGGACATAGACTGACAGTGCGGACAGAGACTAACAGTGCAGACAGAGACTGACCACGCGGACAGAGACTGAGAGTGCGGACAGAGACTAACAGTGCGGACAGAGACTGGCAGTCCGGACATAGACTGACAGTGCGGACATAGACTGGCAGTGCGGACATAGTCCGGACAGTGCAGAAAGGGACTGACATTGCGGACAATTATTGACATTGCGGACAGTGATTGAGAGTGCGGACTGCGATTTTCAGTGCAGAGAGGGATTGACAGTGCCGATAGGGATTGACAGTGCACACTGGGATTAACAGTGCGAACGGGGATTGACAGTGTGGACATAGATTGACAGTGCGGACAGAGACTGACAGTGCGGACATAGATTGACAGTGCGGACAGAGACTGACAGCGTGGACAGAGACTGACAGCGTGGACAGAGACTGACAGCGTGGACAGAGACTGACAACGCGGACACAGACTGACACTGCAGACAGTGACTGACAGTGCGGACAGAGACTAACAGTACAGACAGAGATTGACAGTGTGGAAAGAGATTGGCAGTGGGGAATGAAAATGACAGTGCAGACAGAGACTGACAGTTCAGAAAGAGAATGACTGTGGAAACGGACAGAGAGTGCGGACATAGAGTGACAGTGCGGACATAGACTGATAGTCCGGACAGAGACTGACAGTGCGGACAGAGACTGACAGTGCGGGAATAGACTGACAGTGCGGACAGAGACTGACAGTGCGGACAGAGACTGACAGTGCGGACAGGGACTGACAGTGCGGACATTGACTCAGAGCGCGGACAGAGACTAACAGTGCGGACAGAGACTCAACACGCGGACAGAGACTGACAGTGCGGACAGAGACTAACAGTGCGGACAGAGAATGACAGGGCGGATGGAGACTGATAGTCCGGACAGTGACTGAAAGTCAGGACAGAGACTGACAGTGCGGAAATAGACGGACAGTGCGGAAAGAGACTAACAGTGCGGACAGAGTCTGACCACGCGGACAGAAACTAACAGTGCGGACAGAGACTGACAGTGCGGACAGAGACTAACAGTGCGGACAGAGACTGACAGTGCGGACAGAGACAGGCAGTCCGGACATAGACTGACAGTGCGGACAGAGACTGGCAGTCCGGACATAGACTGACAATGCGGACATAGACTGACAGTGCGGACAGAGACTGACAGTGCGGACATAGACTCAGAGCGCGGACATAGACTGACAATGCGGACATAGACTGACAGTGCGGACATAGACTCAGAGCGCGGACATAGACTGACAATGCGGACATAGACTGACAGTGCGGACAGAGACTGGCAGTCCGGACAGAGACTGACAGTGCGGACATAGACTGACAGTGTGGACATAGACTGACAATGCGGACATAGACTGACAGTGTGGACATAGACTGACAATGCGGACAGAGACTGACAGTGCGGACATAGACTCAGAGCGCGGACATAGACTGACAATGCGGACATAGACTGACAGTGCGGACATAGACTCAGAGCGCGGACATAGACTGACAATGCGGACATAGACTGACAGTGCGGACAGAGACTGGCAGTCCGGACAGAGACTGACAGTGCGGACATAGACTGACAGTGTGGACATAGACTGACAATGCGGACATAGACTGACAGTGTGGACATAGACTGACAATGCGGACATAGACTGACAGTGCGGACAGGGACTGACAGTGCGGACAGAGACTCAACACGCAGACAGAGACTGACAGTGCGGACAGAGACTGACAGCGTGGACAGAGACTGACAACGCGGACACAGACTGACAGTGCGGACATAGACTGACAGTGTGGACAGAGACTAACAGTACAGACAGAGATTGACAGTGTGGAAAGAGACTGGCAGTGGGGTTGAAAATGACAGTGCAGACAGAGACTGACAGTGCAGAAAGAGAATGACTGAGGAAACGGACAGAGAGTGCGGACATAGAGTGACAGTGCGGACATAGACTGATGGTCCGGACAGAGACTGACAGTGCGGACAGAGACTGACAGTGCGGAAATAGACTGACAGTGCGGACAGAGACTGACAGTGCGGACATAGACTGAAACTGCGGACAGAGACTCAGAGTGTGGACATAGACTGACATTGCGGACATAGTCTGATAGTGACTAACAGTGCGGACAGAGTCTGACCACGCGGACATAGACTGACAGTGTTGACAGAGACTTACAGTGCGGACAGAGACTAACAGTACAGACAGAGATTGACAGTGTGGAAAGAGACTGGCAGTGGGGAATGAAAATGACAGTGCAGACAGAGACTGACAGTGCAGAAAGAGAATGACTGTGGAAACGGACAGAGAGTGCGGACATAGAGTGACGGTGCGGACATAGACTGATAGTCCGGACATAGACTGATAGTGCGGACAGAGACTAACAGTGTGGAAAGAGACTGACCACGTGGACAGAGACTAACAGTGCAGACAGAGACTGGCAGTCCGGACATAGACTGACAGTGCAGACAGAGACTGACAGTGTGGACATAGACTGACAATGCGAACATAGACTGACAGTGCAGACATAGACTGACAGTGCGGAAATAGACTGACAGTGCGGACATCGACTGACAGAGCGGACAGAGACTGACAGTGCAGAGAGGGACGGACAGTGCGGACAGAGAACGACAGTACGGACATAGACTGACAGTGCGGAGAGAGACTAACAGTGCAGACAGAGACTGACCACGCGGACAGAGACTGACAGTGCGGACAGAGATTTACAGTGCGGACAGAGACTGGCAATCCGGATATAGACTGACAGGGCGGACAGAGATTAACAGTGCGGACAGAGACTGACAGGGCGGACGGAGACTGATAGTCCGGACAGTGACTGACAGTGCGGACATAGACTGACAGTGCAGACAGAGACTAACATTGCGGACAGAGTCTGACCACGCGGACAGAGACTGACAGTGTGGACAAAGACTAACAGTGCGGACAGACACTGACAGTCCAGACATGGAATGACAGTGCGGACAGGGACTGACAGTGTTGACATCGACTGACAATACGGACATAGACTGACAGTGCGGACATAGACGGACAATGCGGACATAGACTGACAGTGCGGACAGAGACCGACAGTATGGACAGAGACTGACAGTGTGGACAGAGACTAACAGTGTGGAAAGAGACTGACCACGTGGACAGAGACTAACAGTGCAGACAGAGACTGGCAGTCCGGACATAGACTGACAGTGCGGACAGAGACTGACAGTGTGGACATAGACTGACAATGCGAACATAGACTGACAGTGCGGACTTAGACTGACAGTGCGGAAATAGACTGACAGTGCGGACAGAGACTGACAGAGCGGACAGAGACTGACAGTGCAGAGAGGGACGGACAGTGCGGACAGAGAACGACAGTACGGACATAGACTGACAGTGCGGAGAGAGACTAACAGTGCAGACAGAGACTGACCACGCGGACAGAGACTGACAGTGCGGACAGAGATTTACAGTGCGGACAGAGACTGGCAATCCGGATATAGACTGACAGGGCGGACAGAGATTAACAGTGCGGACAGAGACTGACAGGGCGGACGGAGACTGATAGTCCGGACAGTGACTGACAGTGCGGACATAGACTGACAGTGCAGACAGAGACTAACATTGCGGACAGAGTCTGACCACGCGGACAGAGACTGACAGTGTGGACAAAGACTAACAGTGCGGACAGACACTGACAGTCCAGACATGGAATGACAGTGCGGACAGGGACTGACAGTGTTGACATCGACTGACAATACGGACATAGACTGACAGTGCGGACATAGACGGACAATGCGGACATAGACTGACAGTGCGGACAGAGACCGACAGTATGGACAGAGACTGACAGTGTGGACAGAGACTAACAGTGTGGAAAGAGACTGACCACGTGGACAGAGACTAACAGTGCAGACAGAGACTGGCAGTCCGGACATAGACTGACAGTGCGGACAGAGACTGACAGTGTGGACATAGACTGACAATGCGAACATAGACTGACAGTGCGGACTTAGACTGACAGTGCGGAAATAGACTGACAGTGCGGACAGAGACTGACAGAGCGGACAGAGACTGACAGTGCAGAGAGGGACGGACAGTGCGGACAGAGAACGACAGTACGGACATAGACTGACAGTGCGGAGAGAGACTAACAGTGCAGACAGAGACTGACCACGCGGACAGAGACTGACAGTGCGGACAGAGATTTACAGTGCGGACAGAGACTGGCAATCCGGATATAGACTGACAGGGCGGACAGAGATTAACAGTGCGGACAGAGACTGACAGTGCGGACAGAGATTTACAGTGCGGACAGAGACTGGCAATCCGGATATAGACTGACAGGGCGGACAGAGATTAACAGTGCGGACAGTGACTGACAGTGCGGACATAGACTGACAGTACAGACAGAGACTAACATTGCGGACAGAGTCTGACCACGCGGACGGAGACTGACAGTGTGGACAAAGACTAACAGTGCGGACAGACACTGACAGTCCAGACGTGGAATGACAGTGCGGACAGGGACTGACAGTGTTGACATAGACTGACAATACGGACATAGACTGACAGTGCGGACATAGACGGACAATGCGGACATAGACTGACAGTGCGGACATAGACTGACAGTGCGGACATAGACTGATAGTCCGGACAGTGCAGAAAGGGACTGACATTGCGGACAATGATTGACATTGCGGACAGTGATTGAGAGTGCGGACTGGGATTTTCAGTGCAGAGAGGGATTGACAGTGCGCACTGGGATTAACAGTGCGAACAGGGATTGACAGTGTGGACATAGACTGACAGTGCGGACAGAGACTGACAGTGTGGACATAGATTGACAGTGCGGACAGAGACTGACAGCGTCGACAGAGACTGACAACGCGGACACAGACTGACAGTGCGGACATATACTAACAGTACAGACAGAGATTGACAGTGTGGAAAGTGACTGGCACTGGGGAATGAAAATGACAGTGCAGACAGAGACTGACAGTGCAGAAAGAGAATGACTGTGGAAACGGACAGAGAGTGCGGACATAGTGTGACAGTGCGGACATAGACGGATAGTCCGGACAGAGACTGACAGTGCGGAAATAGACTGACAGTGCGGACAGAGACTAACAGTGTGGAAAGAGACTGACCACGCGGACTGAGACTGACAGTGCGGAGAGAGATTAACAGTGCGGACAGAGACTGGCAATCCGGACATAGACTGGCAGTGCGGACATAGGCTGACAGTGCGGACATAGACTGATAGTCCGGACAGTGCAGAAAGGGACTGACATTGCGGACAATGATTGACATTGCGGACAGTGATTGAGAGTGCGGACTGGGATTTTCAGTGCAGAGAGGGATTGACAGTGCAGATAGGGATTGACAGTGCGCACTCGGATTAACAGTGCGAACAGGGATTGACAGTGTGGACATAGACTGACAGTACGGACAGAGACTGACAGTGCGGACATAGATTGACAGTGCGGACAGAGACTGACAGCGTGGACACAGACTGACAACGCGGACACAGACTGACAGTGCGGACGGTGACTGACAGTGCGGACAGAGACTAACAGTACAGACAGAGATTGACAGTGTGGAAAGAGACTGGCAGTGGGGAATGAAAATGACAGTGCAGACAGAGACTGACAGTGCAGAAAGAGAATGACTGTGGAAACGGACAGAGAGTGCGGACATGGAGTGACAGTGCGGACATAGACGGATAGTCCGGACAGAGACTGACAGTGCGGAAATAGACTGACAGTGCGGACAGAGACTAATAGTGTGGAAAGAGACTGACCACGCGAACTGAGACTGACAGTGCGGAGAGAGACTGGCAGTCCGGACACAGACTGACAATGCGGACATAGACTGACAGTGCGGACATAGACTGACAGTGCGGACATAGACTGATAGTCCGGACAGTACAGAAAGGGACTGACATTGCGGACAATGATTGACATTGCGGACAGTGATTGAGAGTGCGGACTGGGATTTTCAGTGCAGAGAGGGATTGAAAGTTCAGACAGGGATTGACAGTGTGCACTGGGATTGACAGTGCGCACTGGGATTGACAGTGTAGACATAGACTGACAGTGCAAACAGAGACTGACAGTGCGGACATAGATTGACAGTGCGGACAGAGACTGACAGCGTGGACAGAGACTGACAACGCGGACACAGACTGACAGTGCGGACATAGACTCAGAGTCTGGACATAGACTGACAGTGCGGACAGAGCCTAACAGTGCGGACAGAGATTGACAGTGTGGAAAGAGACTGGCAGTGGGGTTGAAAATGACAGTGCAGGCAGAGACTGACAGTGCAGAAAGAGAATGACTGAGGAAACGGACAGAGAGTGCGGACATAGAGTGACAGTGCGGACATAGACTGATGGTCCGGACAGAGACTGACAGTGCGGACAGAGACTGACAGTGCGGAAATAGACTGACAGTGCGGACAGAGACGAACAGTGTGGAAAGAGACTAACCACGCGGACAGAGACTGACAGTGCGGACAGAGACTGACAGTGTGGACAGAGACTGACAGTGCAGACATAGACTGAAACTGCGGACAGAGACTGACAGTGCAGACATAGACTGAAACTGCGGACATAGACTCAGAGTCTGGACATAGACTGACAGTGCGGACAGAGCCTAACAGTGCGGACAGAGACTTACAGTGCGGACAGAGAATGACAGGGCGGACGGAGACTGACAGTGCAGAAAGGGACTGACATTGCGGACATAGTCTGATAGTCTGGATAGTGACTGACAGTCCGGACAGAGACTAACAGTGCGGACAGAGACTAACAGTCCGGCCATGGACTGACAGTGCGGACAGACACTGACAGTCCGGCCATGGACTGACAGTGCGGACAGAGACTGACAGTGTTGACATAGACTGACAATGCGGACATAGACTGACAGTACGGACATAGACTGACAGTGCGGAAAGAGATTAACAGCGCGGACAGAGACTGGCAATCCGGACATAGACTGACAGTGCGGACACAGACTGGCAGTGCGGACATAGACTGACTGTGCGGACATAGACTGATAGTCCGGACAGTGCAGAAAGGGACTGACATTGCGGACAATGATTGACATTGCGGAGAGTGATTGAGAGTGCGGACTGGGATTTTCAGTGCAGAGAGGGATTGACAGTGCAGATAGGGATTGACAGTGCGCACTCGGATTAACAGTGCGAACAGCGATTGACAGTGTGGACATAGACTGACAGTGCGGACAGAGACTGACAGTGCGGACATAGATTGACAGTGCGGACAGAGACTGACAGCGCGGACAGAGACTGACAATGCGGACACAGACTGACAGTGCGACAGTGACTGACAGTGTGGACAGAGACTAACAGTACAGACAGAGATTGACAGTGTGGAAAGAGACTGGCAGTGGGGTTGAAAATGACAGTGCAGACAGAGACTGACAGTGCAGAAAGAGAATGACTGAGGAAACGGACAGAGAGTGCGGACATAGAGTGACAGTGCGGACATAGACTGATGGTCCGGACAGAGACTGACAGTGCGGACAGAGATTAACAGCACGGACAGAGACTGGCAATCCGGATATAGACTGACAGTGCGGACATAGACTGGCAGTGCGGACATAGACTGACTGTGCGGACATAGACTGATAGTCCAGACAGTGCAGAAAGGGACTGACATTGTGGACAATGATTGACATTGCGGACAGTGATTGAGAGTGCGGACTGGGATTTTCAGTGCAGAGAGGGATTGACAGTGCCGATAGGGATTGACAGTGCACACTGGGATTAACAGTGCGAACAGGGATTGACAGTGTGGACACAGACTGACAGTGCGGACAGAGACTCACAGTGTGGACATAGACTGACAATGCGGACATAGACTGACAGTGCGGACATAGACTGACAGTGCGGACAGAGACTCAACACGCGGACAGAGACTGACAGTGCGGACAGAGACAAACAGCGTGGACAGAGACTGACAACGCGGACACAGACTGACAGTGCGGACAGTGACTGACAGTGTGGACAGAGACTTACAGTACAGACAGAGATTGACAGTGTGGAAAGAGACTGGCAGTGGTGTTGAAAATGACAGTGCAGACAGAGACTGACAGTGCAGAAAGAGAATGACTGAGGAAACGGACAGAGAGTGCGGACATAGAGTGACAGTGCGGACATAGACTGATGGTCCGGACAGAGACTGACAGTGCGGACAGAGACTGACAGTGCGGAAATAGACTGACAGTGCGGACAGAGACGAACAGTGTGGAAAGAGACTAACCACGCGGACAGAGACTGACAGTGCGGACAGAGACTGACAGTGCGGACAGAGACTGACAGTGCGGAAATAGACTGACAGTGCGGACAGAGACGAACAGTGTGGAAAGAGACTAACCACGCGGACAGAGACTGACAGTGCGGACAGAGACTGAAACTGCGGACATAGACTCAGAGTGTGGACATAGACTGACAGTGCGGACAGAGCCTAACAGTGCGGACAGAGACTTACAGTGCGGACAGAGAATGACAGGGCGGACGGAGACTGACAGTGCAGAAAGGGACTGACATTGCGGACATAGTCTGATAGTCCGGACAGTGACTGACAGTCCGGACAGAGACTAACAGTGCGGACAGAGTCTGACCACGCGGACAGAGACTGACAGTGCGGACAGAGACTGACAGTGCGGACAGAGACTGACAGTGCGGACATAGACTGAAACTGCGGACATAGACTCAGAGTGTGGACATAGACTGGCAGTGTGGACAGAGCCTAACAGTGCGGACAGAGACTTACAGTGCGGACAGAGAATGACAGGGCGGACGGAGACTGACAGTGCAGAAAGGGACTGACATTGCGGACAAAGTCTGATAGTCCGGACAGTGACTGACAGTCCGGACAGAGACTAACAGTGCGGACAGAGTCTGACCACGCGGACAGAGACTGACAGACTGGACAGAGACTAACAGTGCGGACAGAGACTGACAACGCGGACACAGACTGACAGTGCGGACAGTGACTGACAGTGTGGACAGAGACTAACAGTACAGACAGAGATTGACAGTGTGGAAAGTGACTGGCAGTGGGGTTGAAAATGACAGTGCAGACAGAGACTGACAGTGCAGAAAGAGAATGACTGAGGAAACGGACAGAGAGTGCGGACATAGAGTGACAGTGCGGACATAGACTGATGGTCCGGACAGAGACTGACAGTGCGGACAGAGACTGACAGTGCGGAAATAGACTGACAGTGCGAACAGAGACTGACAGTGCGGACATAGACTGAAACTGCGGACATAGACTCAGAGTGTGGACATAGACTGACATTGCGAACATAGTCTGATAGTGACTAACAGTGCGGACAGAGTCTGACCACGCGGACATAGACTGACAGTGTTGACAGAGACTTACAGTGCGGACAGAGACTAACAGTACAGACAGAGATTGACAGTGTGGAAAGAGACTGGCAGTGAGGAATGAAAATGACAGTGCAGACAGAGACTGACAGTGCAGAAAGAGAATGACTGTGGAAACGGACAGAGAGTGCGGACATGGAGTGACAGTGCGGACATAGACGGATAGTCCGGACAGAGACTGACAGTGCGGAAATAGACTGACAGTGCGGACAGAGACTAATAGTGTGGAAAGAGACTGACCACGCGAACTGAGACTGACAGTGCGGAGAGAGACTGGCAGTCCGGACACAGACTGACAATGCGGACATAGACTGACAGTGCGGACATAGACTGACAGTGCGGACATAGACTGATAGTCCGGACAGTACAGAAAGGGACTGACATTGCGGACAATGATTGACATTGCGGACAGTGATTGAGAGTGCGGACTGGGATTTTCAGTGCAGAGAGGGATTGAAAGTTCAGACAGGGATTGACAGTGTGCACTGGGATTGACAGTGCGCACTGGGATTGACAGTGTAGACATAGACTGACAGTGCAAACAGAGACTGACAGTGCGGACATAGATTGACAGTGCGGACAGAGACTGACAGCGTGGACAGAGACTGACAACGCGGACACAGACTGACAGTGCGGACATAGACTCAGAGTCTGGACATAGACTGACAGTGCGGACAGAGCCTAACAGTGCGGACAGAGATTGACAGTGTGGAAAGAGACTGGCAGTGGGGTTGAAAATGACAGTGCAGGCAGAGACTGACAGTGCAGAAAGAGAATGACTGAGGAAACGGACAGAGAGTGCGGACATAGAGTGACAGTGCGGACATAGACTGATGGTCCGGACAGAGACTGACAGTGCGGACAGAGACTGACAGTGCGGAAATAGACTGACAGTGCGGACAGAGACGAACAGTGTGGAAAGAGACTAACCACGCGGACAGAGACTGACAGTGCGGACAGAGACTGACAGTGTGGACAGAGACTGACAGTGCAGACATAGACTGAAACTGCGGACAGAGACTGACAGTGCAGACATAGACTGAAACTGCGGACATAGACTCAGAGTCTGGACATAGACTGACAGTGCGGACAGAGCCTAACAGTGCGGACAGAGACTTACAGTGCGGACAGAGAATGACAGGGCGGACGGAGACTGACAGTGCAGAAAGGGACTGACATTGCGGACATAGTCTGATAGTCTGGATAGTGACTGACAGTCCGGACAGAGACTAACAGTGCGGACAGAGACTAACAGTCCGGCCATGGACTGACAGTGCGGACAGACACTGACAGTCCGGCCATGGACTGACAGTGCGGACAGAGACTGACAGTGTTGACATAGACTGACAATGCGGACATAGACTGACAGTACGGACATAGACTGACAGTGCGGAAAGAGATTAACAGCGCGGACAGAGACTGGCAATCCGGACATAGACTGACAGTGCGGACACAGACTGGCAGTGCGGACATAGACTGACTGTGCGGACATAGACTGATAGTCCGGACAGTGCAGAAAGGGACTGACATTGCGGACAATGATTGACATTGCGGAGAGTGATTGAGAGTGCGGACTGGGATTTTCAGTGCAGAGAGGGATTGACAGTGCAGATAGGGATTGACAGTGCGCACTCGGATTAACAGTGCGAACAGCGATTGACAGTGTGGACATAGACTGACAGTGCGGACAGAGACTGACAGTGCGGACATAGATTGACAGTGCGGACAGAGACTGACAGCGCGGACAGAGACTGACAATGCGGACACAGACTGACAGTGCGACAGTGACTGACAGTGTGGACAGAGACTAACAGTACAGACAGAGATTGACAGTGTGGAAAGAGACTGGCAGTGGGGTTGAAAATGACAGTGCAGACAGAGACTGACAGTGCAGAAAGAGAATGACTGAGGAAACGGACAGAGAGTGCGGACATAGAGTGACAGTGCGGACATAGACTGATGGTCCGGACAGAGACTGACAGTGCGGACAGAGATTAACAGCACGGACAGAGACTGGCAATCCGGATATAGACTGACAGTGCGGACATAGACTGGCAGTGCGGACATAGACTGACTGTGCGGACATAGACTGATAGTCCAGACAGTGCAGAAAGGGACTGACATTGTGGACAATGATTGACATTGCGGACAGTGATTGAGAGTGCGGACTGGGATTTTCAGTGCAGAGAGGGATTGACAGTGCCGATAGGGATTGACAGTGCACACTGGGATTAACAGTGCGAACAGGGATTGACAGTGTGGACACAGACTGACAGTGCGGACAGAGACTCACAGTGTGGACATAGACTGACAATGCGGACATAGACTGACAGTGCGGACATAGACTGACAGTGCGGACAGAGACTCAACACGCGGACAGAGACTGACAGTGCGGACAGAGACAAACAGCGTGGACAGAGACTGACAACGCGGACACAGACTGACAGTGCGGACAGTGACTGACAGTGTGGACAGAGACTTACAGTACAGACAGAGATTGACAGTGTGGAAAGAGACTGGCAGTGGTGTTGAAAATGACAGTGCAGACAGAGACTGACAGTGCAGAAAGAGAATGACTGAGGAAACGGACAGAGAGTGCGGACATAGAGTGACAGTGCGGACATAGACTGATGGTCCGGACAGAGACTGACAGTGCGGACAGAGACTGACAGTGCGGAAATAGACTGACAGTGCGGACAGAGACGAACAGTGTGGAAAGAGACTAACCACGCGGACAGAGACTGACAGTGCGGACAGAGACTGACAGTGCGGACAGAGACTGACAGTGCGGAAATAGACTGACAGTGCGGACAGAGACGAACAGTGTGGAAAGAGACTAACCACGCGGACAGAGACTGACAGTGCGGACAGAGACTGAAACTGCGGACATAGACTCAGAGTGTGGACATAGACTGACAGTGCGGACAGAGCCTAACAGTGCGGACAGAGACTTACAGTGCGGACAGAGAATGACAGGGCGGACGGAGACTGACAGTGCAGAAAGGGACTGACATTGCGGACATAGTCTGATAGTCCGGACAGTGACTGACAGTCCGGACAGAGACTAACAGTGCGGACAGAGTCTGACCACGCGGACAGAGACTGACAGTGCGGACAGAGACTGACAGTGCGGACAGAGACTGACAGTGCGGACATAGACTGAAACTGCGGACATAGACTCAGAGTGTGGACATAGACTGGCAGTGTGGACAGAGCCTAACAGTGCGGACAGAGACTTACAGTGCGGACAGAGAATGACAGGGCGGACGGAGACTGACAGTGCAGAAAGGGACTGACATTGCGGACAAAGTCTGATAGTCCGGACAGTGACTGACAGTCCGGACAGAGACTAACAGTGCGGACAGAGTCTGACCACGCGGACAGAGACTGACAGACTGGACAGAGACTAACAGTGCGGACAGAGACTGACAACGCGGACACAGACTGACAGTGCGGACAGTGACTGACAGTGTGGACAGAGACTAACAGTACAGACAGAGATTGACAGTGTGGAAAGTGACTGGCAGTGGGGTTGAAAATGACAGTGCAGACAGAGACTGACAGTGCAGAAAGAGAATGACTGAGGAAACGGACAGAGAGTGCGGACATAGAGTGACAGTGCGGACATAGACTGATGGTCCGGACAGAGACTGACAGTGCGGACAGAGACTGACAGTGCGGAAATAGACTGACAGTGCGAACAGAGACTGACAGTGCGGACATAGACTGAAACTGCGGACATAGACTCAGAGTGTGGACATAGACTGACATTGCGAACATAGTCTGATAGTGACTAACAGTGCGGACAGAGTCTGACCACGCGGACATAGACTGACAGTGTTGACAGAGACTTACAGTGCGGACAGAGACTAACAGTACAGACAGAGATTGACAGTGTGGAAAGAGACTGGCAGTGAGGAATGAAAATGACAGTGCAGACAGAGACTGACAGTGCAGAAAGAGAATGACTGTGGAAACGGACAGAGAGTGCGGACATAGAGTGACAGTGCGGATATAGACTGACAGTGCGGACATAGACTGATAGTGCGGACAGAGACTGACAGTGTGGACAGAGACTGACAGTGTGGACAGAGACTAACAGCGTGGAAAGAGACTGACCACGTGGACAGAGACTAACAGTGCAGACAGAGACTGGCAGTCCGGACATAGACTGACAGTGCGGACAGAGACTGACAGTGTGGACATAGACTGACAATGCGAACATAGACTGACAGTGCGGACACAGACTGACAGTGCGGAAATAGACTGACAGTGCGGACATCGACTGACAGAGCGGACAGAGACTGACTGTGCAGAGAGGGACGGACAGTGCGGACAGAGACCGACAGTACGGACATAGACTGACAGTGCGGAGAGAGACTAACAGTGCAGACAGAGACTGACCACGCGGACAGAGACTGACAGTGCGGACAGAGATTTACAGTGCGGACAGAGACTGGCAATCCGGATATAGACTGACAGGACGGACAGAGATTAACAGTGCGGACAGAGACTGACAGGGCGGACGGAGACTGATAGTCCGGACAGTGACTGACAGTGCGGACATAGACTGACAGTGCAGACAGAGACTAACATTGCGGACAGAGTCTGACCACGCGGACAGAGACTGAAAGTGTGGACAAAGACTAACAGTGCGGACAGACACTGACAGTCCAGACATGGAACGACAGTGCGGACAGGGACTGACAGTGTTGACATAGACTGACAATACGGACATAGACTGACAGTGCGGACATAGACGGGCAATGCGGACATAGACTGACAGTGCGGACATAGACTGACAGTGCGGACAGAGACCGACAGTATGGACATAGACTGACCAGGCGGACAGAGACTGACAGTGAAGACAGAGATTCACATTGCAGACAGAGATTGGCAATCCGGACATAGACTGACAGTGCGGACATAGACTGGCAGAGCGGACATAGACTGACAGTGCGGACATAGACTGATAGTCCGGACAGTGCAGAAAGGGACTGACATTGCGGACAATGATTGACATTGCGGACAGTGATTGAGAGTGCGGACTGGGATTTTCAGTGCAGAGAGGGATTGACAGTGCAGATAGGGATTGACAGTGCGCACTGGGATTAACAGTGCGAACAGGGATTGACAGTGTGGACATAGACTGACAGTGCGGACAGAGACTGACAGTGTGGACATAGATTGACAGTGCGGAGAGAGACTGACAGCGTCGACAGAGACTGACAACGCGGACACAGACTGACAGTGCGGACATATACTAACAGTACAGACAGAGATTGACAGTGTGGAAAGTGACTGGCACTGGGGAATGAAAATGACAGTGCAGACAGAGACTGACAGTGCAGAAAGAGAATGACTGTGGAAACGGACAGAGAGTGCGGACATAGAGTGACAGTGCGGACATAGACGGATAGTCCGGACAGAGACTGACAGTGCGGAAATAGACTGACAGTGCGGACAGAGACTAACAGTGTGGAAAGAGACTGACCACGCGGACTGAGACTGACAGTGCGGAGAGAGACTGGCAGTCCGGACACAGACTGACAATGCGGACATAGACTGACAGTGCGGACATAGACTGACAGTGCGGACATAGACTGATAGTCCGGACAGTGCAGAAAGGGACTGACATTGCGGACAATGATTGACATTGCGGACAGTGATTGAGAGTGCGGACTGGGATTTTCAGTGCAGAGAGGGATTGAAAGTTCAGACAGGGATTGACAGTGCGCACTGGGATTGACAGTGCGCACTGGGATTGACAGTGTAGGCATAGACTGACAGTGCAAACAGAGACTGACAGTGCGGACATAGATTGACAGTGCGGACAGAGACTGACAGCGCGGACAGAGACTGACAATGCGGACACAGACTGACAGTGCGGACAGTGACTGACAGTGTGGACAGAGACTAACAGTACAGACAGAGATTGACAGTGTGGAAAGAGACTGGCAGTGGGGTTGAAAATGACAGTGCAGACAGAGACTGACAGTGCAGAAAGAGAATGACTGAGGAAACGGACAGAGAGTGCGGACATAGAGTGACAGTGCGGACATAGACTGATGGTCCGGACAGAGACTGACAGTGCGGACAGAGACTGACAGTGCGGAAAGAGACTGACAGTGCGGACAGAGATTAACAGCACGGACAGAGACTGGCAATCCGGACATAGACTGACAGTGCGGACATAGACTGGCAGTGCGGACATAGACTGACTGTGCGGACATAGACTGATAGTCCAGACAGTGCAGAAAGGGACTGACATTGCGGACAATGATTGACATTGCGGACAGTGATTGAGAGTGCGGACTGGGATTTTCAGTGCAGAGAGGGATTGACAGTGCCGATAGGGATTGACAGTGCACACTGGGATTAACAGTGCGAACAGGGATTGACAGTGTGGACACAGACTGACAGTGCGGACAGAGACTAACAGTGCGGACATAGACTGATAGTCCGGACATAGACTGACAGTGCGGACAGAGACTCACAGTGTGGACATAGACTGACAATGCGGACATAGACTGACAGTGCGGACATAGACTGACAGTGCGGACAGAGACTCAACACGCGGACAGAGACTGACAGTGCGGACAGAGACTAACAGCGTGGACAGAGACTGACAACGCGGACACAGACTGACAGTGCGGACAGTGACTGACAGTGTGGACAGAGACTTACAGTACAGACAGAGATTGACAGTGTGGAAAGAGACTGGCAGTGGTGTTGAAAATGACAGTGCAGACAGAGACTGACAGTGCAGAAAGAGAATGACTGAGGAAACGGACAGAGAGTGCGGACATAGAGTGACAGTGCGGACATAGACTGATGGTCCGGACAGAGACTGACAGTGCGGACAGAGACTGACAGTGCGGAAATAGACTGACAGTGCGGACAGAGACGAACAGTGTGGAAAGAGACTAACCACGCGGACAGAGACTGACAGTGCGGACAGAGACTGACAGTGCGGACAGAGACTGACAGTGCGGACAGAGACTGACAGTGCGGAGAGAGACTAACAGTGCGGACAGAGACTCAGCACGCGGACAGAGACTGACAGGGCGGACAGAGACTGGCAGTCCGGACATAGACTGACAATGCGGACATAGACTGACAGTGCGGACATAGACTCAGAGCGCGGACAAAGACTGACAGTGCGGAGAGAGACTAACAGTGCGGACAGAGACTCAACACGCGGACAGAGACTGACAGTGCGGACAGAGACTAACAGCGTGGACAGAGACTGACAACGCGGACACAGACTGACAGTGCGGACAGTGACTGACAGTGTGGACAGAGACTAACAGTACAGACAGAGATTGAGAGTGTGGAAACAGACTGGCAGTGGGGTTGAAAATGACAGTGCAGACAGAGACTGACAGTGCAGAAAGAGAATGACTGAGGAAACGGACAGAGAGTGCGGACATAGAGTGACAGTGCGGACATAGACTGATGGTCCGAACAGAGAATGACAGTGCGGACAGAGACTGACAGTGCGGAAATAGACTGACAGTGCGGACAGAGACGAACAGTGTGGAAAGAGACTAACCACGCGGACAGAGGCTGACAGTGCGGACAGAGACTGACAGTGCGGACAGAGACTGACAGTGCGGACATAGACGAACAGTGTGGAAAGAGACTAACCACGCGGACAGAGACTGACAGTGCGGACAGAGACTGACAGTGCGGACAGAGACTGACAGTGCGGACATAGACTGACAGTGCGGACAGAGCCTAACAGTGCGGACAGAGACTTACAGTGCGGACAGAGAATGACAGGGCGGACGGAGACTGACAGTGCAGAAAGGGACTGACATTGCGGACATAGTCTGATAGTCCGGACAGTGACTGACAGTCCGGACAGAGACTAACAGTGCGGACAGAGTCTGACCACGCGGACAGAGACTGACAGTCTGGACAGAGACTAACAGTGCGGACAGACACTGACAGTGCGGACATAGACTGACAGTGCGGACATTGACTGACAGTGCGGACATTGACTGACAGTGCGGACAGAGACTGACAGTACGGACATAGACTGACAATGCGGACATAGACTGACAGTGCCGGCATAGACTGACAGTGCGGACATTGACTGACAGTGCGGACAGAGACTGACAGAGCGGACAGAGACTGACAGTACAGACATAGACTGACAGTGCGGACAGAGACTAACAGTGCAGACAGAGACTGACCACACGGAAAGAGACTGACAGTGTTGACATAGACTGACAATGCGGACATAGACTGACAGTGCCGGCATAGACTGACAGTGCGGACATAGACTGACAGTGTTGACATAGACTGACAGTGTGGACAGAGACTGACAGTGCGGACATTGACTGACAGTGCGGACATAGACTGACAGAGCGGACAGAGACTGACAGTGCAGAGAGGGACGGACAGTGCGGACAGAGACCGACAGTACGGACATAGACTGACAGTGCGGACAGAGACTAACAGTGCAGACAGAGACTGACCACGCGGACAGAGACTGACAGTGCGGACAGAGATTAACAGTGCGGACAGAGACTGACAGTGCGGACATGGACTGGCAGTGCGGACATCGACTGACAGTGCGGACATAGACTGATAGTCCGGACAGTGCAGAAAGGGACTGACATTGCGGACAATGATTGACATTGCGGACAGTGATTGAGAGTGCGGACTGGGATTTTCAGTGCAGAGAGGGATTGACAGTGCCGATAGGGATTGACAGTGCACACTGGGATTAACAGTGCGAACAGGGATTGACAGTGTGGACATAGACTGACAGTGCGGACAGAGACTGACAGTGCGGACATAGATTGACAGTGCGGACAGAGACTGACAGCGTGGACAGAGACTGACAGCGTGGACAGAGACTGACAACGCGGACACAGACTGACAGTGCAGACAGTGACTGACAGTGCGGACAGAGACTAACAGTACAGACAGAGATTGACAGTGTGGAAAGAGATTGGCAGTGGGGAATGAAAATGACAGTGCAGACAGAGACTGACAGTGCAGAAAGAGAATGATTGTGGAAACGGACAGAGAGTGCGGACATAGAGTGACAGTGCGGACATAGACTGATAGTCCGGACAGAGACTGACAGTGCGGACAGAGACTGACAGTGCGGAAATAGACTGACAGTGCGGACAGAGACTGACAGTGCGGACAGAGACTGACAGTGCGGACAGAGACTGACAGTGCGGACAGAGACTCAACACGCGGACAGAGACTGACAGTGCGGACAGAGACTAACAGTGCGGACAGAGACTGACAGGGCGGATGGAGACTGATAGTCCGGACAGTGACTGAAAGTCCGGACAGAGACTGACAGTGCGGAAATAGACGGACAGTGCGGAAAGAGACTAACAGTGCGGACAGAGTCTGACCACGCGGACAGAAACTAACAGTGCGGACAGAGACTGACAGTGCGGACAGAGGCTAACAGTGCGGACGGAGACTGACAGTGCGGACAGAGACAGGCAGTCCGGACATAGACTGACAGTGTGGACAGAGACTGGCAGTCCGGACATAGACTGACAATGCGGACATAGACTGACAGTGCGGACATAGACAGACAGTGCGGACATAGACTCAGAGCGCGGACATAGACTGACAGTGCGGAGAGAGAGACTAACAGTGCGGACAGAGACTCAACACGCGGACAGAGACTGACAGTGCGGACAGAGACTAACAGTGCGGACAGAGACTGACAGGGCGGACGGAGACTGATAGTCCGGACAGTGACTGACAGTGCGGACATAGACTGACAGTGCGTACAGAGACTAAAAGTGCGGACAGAGTCTGACCACGCGGACAGAGACGAACAGTGCGGACAGAGACTGACAGTGTTGACATAGACTGACAATGCGGACATAGACTGACAGTGCCGGCATAGACTGACAGTGCGGACATTGACTGACAGTGCGGACATAGACTGACAGTGTGGACATAGATGACAGTGCGGACATAGACTGACAGTGCGGACAGAGACTGACAGTGCAGAGAGGGACGGACAGTGCGGACAGAGACCGACAGTGCGGATATAGACTGACAGTGCGGACAGAGATTAACAGTGCGGACAGAGACTGGCAATCCGGATATAGACTGACAGTGCGGACATAGACTGGCAGTGCGGACATAGACTGACAGTGCGGACATAGACTGATAGTCCGGACAGTGCAGAAAGGGACTGACAGTGCGGACAATGATTGACATTGCGGACAGTGATTGAGAGTGCGGACTGGGCTTTTCAGTGCAGAGAGGGATTGACAGTGCAGATAGGGATTGACAGTGCGCACTGGGATTAACAGTGCGAACAGGGATCGACAGTGTGGACATAGACTGACAGTGCGGACATAGACTGACAGTGCGGACAGAGACTGACAGTGCGGACATAGATTGACAGTGCGGACAGAGACTGACAGCGTGGAAAGAGACTGACAACGCGGACAGAGACTGACAACGCGGACACAGACTGACAGTGCGGACAGTGACTGACAGTGCGGACAGAGACTACCAGTACAGACAGAGATTGACAGTGTGGAAAGAGACTGGCAGTGGGGAATGAAAATGACAGTGCAGACAGAGACTGACAGTGCAGAAAGAGAATGACTGTTCAAACGGACAGAGAGTGCGGACATAGAGTGACAGTGCGGACATAGACTGATAGTCCGGACAGAGACTGACAGTGCGGACAGAGACTGATAGTGCGGAAATAGACTGACAGTGCGGACAGAGACTAACAGTGTGGAAAGAGACTGACCACGCGGACAGAGACTGACAGTGCGGACAGAGACTGACAGTGTAGACATAGACTGACAATGCGGACATAGACTGACAATGCCGGCATAGACTGAAAGTGCGGACAGTGACTGACAGTGCGGACATAGACTGACAGTGCGGACATAGACTGACAGTGCGGACATAGACTGACAGTGCGGAAATAGACTGACAGAGCGGACAGAGACTGACAGTGCAGAGAGGGGCGGACAGTGCGGACAGAGACCGACAGTACGGACATAGACTGACAGTGCGGAGAGAGACTAACAGTGCAGACAGAGACTGACCACGCGGACAGAGACTGACAGTGCGGACAGAGATTAACAGTGCGGACAGAGACTGGCAATCCGGACATAGACTGACAGTGCGGACATTGACTGATAGTCCGGACAGTGCAGAAAGGGACTGACATTGCGGACAATGATTGACATTGCGGACAGTGATTGAGAGTGCGGACTGGGATTTTCAGTGAAGAGAGGGATTGACAGTGCAGATAGGGAATGACAGTGCACACTGGGATTAACAGTGCGGACAGGGATTGACAGTGTGGACATAGACTGACAGGGCGGACAGAGACTGACAGTGCGGACATAGATTGACAGTGCGGAGAGAGACTGACAGCGTCGACAGAGACTGACAACGCGGACACAGACTGACAGTGCGGACATATACTAACAGTACAGACAGAGATTGACAGTGTGGAAAGTGACTGGCACTGGGGAATGAAAATGACAGTGCAGACAGAGACTGACAGTGCAGAAAGAGAATGACTGTGGAAACGGACAGAGAGTGCGGACATAGAGTGACAGTGCGGACATAGACGGATAGTCCGGGCAGAGACTGACAGTGCGGAAATAGACTGACAGTGCGGACAGAGACTAACAGTGTGGAAAGAGACTGACCACGCGGACTGAGACTGACAGTGCGGAGAGAGACTGGCAGTCCGGACACAGACTGACAATGCGGACATAGACTGACAGTGCGGACATAGACTGACAGTGCGGACATAGACTGATAGTCCGGACAGTGCAGAAAGGGACTGACATTGCGGACAATGATTGACATTGCGGACAGTGATTGAGAGTGCGGACTGGGATTTTCAGTGCAGAGAGGGATTGAAAGTTCAGACAGGGATTGACAGTGTGCACTGGGATTGACAGTGCGCACTGGGATTGACAGTGTAGGCATAGACTGACAGTGCAAACAGAGACTGACAGTGCGGACATAGATTGACAGTGCGGACAGAGACTGACAGCGCGGACAGAGACTGACAATGCGGACACAGACTGACAGTGCGGACAGTGACTGACAGTGTGGACAGAGACTAACAGTACAGACAGAGATTGACAGTGTGGAAAGAGACTGGCAGTGGGGTTGAAAATGACAGTGCAGACAGAGACTGACAGTGCAGAAAGAGAATGACTGAGGAAACGGACAGAGAGTGCGGACATAGAGTGACAGTGCGGACATAGACTGATGGTCCGGACAGAGACTGACAGTGCGGACAGAGACTGACAGTGCGGAAAGAGACTGACAGTGCGGACAGAGATTAACAGCACGGACAGAGACTGGCAATCCGGACATAGACTGACAGTGCGGACATAGACTGGCAGTGCGGACATAGACTGACTGTGCGGACATAGACTGATAGTCCAGACAGTGCAGAAAGGGACTGACATTGCGGACAATGATTGACATTGCGGACAGTGATTGAGAGTGCGGACTGGGATTTTCAGTGCAGAGAGGGATTGACAGTGCCGATAGGGATTGACAGTGCACACTGGGATTAACAGTGCGAACAGGGATTGACAGTGTGGACACAGACTGACAGTGCGGACAGAGACTAACAGTGCGGACATAGACTGATAGTCCGGACATAGACTGACAGTGCGGACAGAGACTCACAGTGTGGACATAGACTGACAATGCGGACATAGACTGACAGTGCGGACATAGACTGACAGTGCGGACAGAGACTCAACACGCGGACAGAGACTGACAGTGCGGACAGAGACTAACAGCGTGGACAGAGACTGACAACGCGGACACAGACTGACAGTGCGGACAGTGACTGACAGTGTGGACAGAGACTTACAGTACAGACAGAGATTGACAGTGTGGAAAGAGACTGGCAGTGGTGTTGAAAATGACAGTGCAGACAGAGACTGACAGTGCAGAAAGAGAATGACTGAGGAAACGGACAGAGAGTGCGGACATAGAGTGACAGTGCGGACATAGACTGATGGTCCGGACAGAGACTGACAGTGCGGACAGAGACTGACAGTGCGGAAATAGACTGACAGTGCGGACAGAGACGAACAGTGTGGAAAGAGACTAACCACGCGGACAGAGACTGACAGTGCGGACAGAGACTGACAGTGCGGACAGAGACTGACAGTGCGGACAGAGACTGACAGTGCGGAAATCGACTGACAGTGCGGACAGAGACGAACAGTGTGGAAAGAGACTAACCACGCGGACAGAGACTGACAGTGCGGACAGAGACTGAAACTGCGGACATAGACTCAGAGTGTGGACATAGACTGACAGTGCGGACAGAGCCTAACAGTGCGGACAGAGACTTACAGTGCGGACAGAGAATGACAGGGCGGACGGAGACTGACAGTGCAGAAAGGGACTGACATTGCGGACATAGTCTGATAGTCCGGACAGTGACTGACAGTCCGGACAGAGACTAACAGTGCGGACAGAGTCTGACCACGCGGACAGAGACTGACAGTGCGGACAGAGACTGACAGTGCGGACAGAGACTGACAGTGCGGACATAGACTGAAACTGCGGACATAGACTCAGAGTGTGGACACAGACTGGCAGTGTGGACAGAGACTCACAGTGCGGACAGAGACTTACAGTGCGGACAGAGAATGACAGGGCGGACGGAGACTGACAGTGCAGAAAGGGACTGACATTGCGGACAAAGTCTGATAGTCCGGACAGTGACTGACAGTCCGGACAGAGACTAACAGTGCGGACAGAGTCTGACCACGCGGACAGAGACTGACAGTCTGGACAGAGACTAACAGTGCGGACAGACACTGACAGTCCGGACATGGACTGACAGTGTGGACAGAGACTGACAGTGTTGACATAGACTGACAATGCGGACATAGACTGACAGTGCCGGCATAGACTGACAGTGCGGACATGGACAGGCAGTGCGGACATAGACTGACTGTGCGGACATAGACTGATAGTCCAGACAGTGCAGAAAGATACTGACATTGCGGACAATGATTGACATTGCGGACAGTGATTGAGAGTGCGGACTGGGATTTTCAGTGCAGAGAGGGATTGACAGTGCAGATAGATTCACAGTGCGGACAGAGACTGACAGCGTGGACAGAGACTGACAACGCGGACACAGACTGACAGTGCAGACAGTGACTGACAGTGCGGACAGAGACTAACAGTACAGACAGAGATTGACAGTGTGGAAAGAGATTGACAGTGGGGATTGAAAATGACAGTGCAGACAGAGACTGACAGTGCAGAAAGAGAATGACTGTTCAAACGGACAGAGAGTGCGGACATAGAGTGACAGTGCGGACATAGACTGATACTCCGGACAGAGACTGACAGTGCGGACAGAGACTAACAGCGCGGACAGAGTCTGACCACGCGGACAGAGACTAACAGTGCAGACAGAGACTAACAGTGCGGACAGAGTCTGACCACGCGGACAGAGACTAACAGTGCGGACAGAGACTAACAGTGCGGACAGAGACTGACAGGGCGGACGGAGACTGACAGTGCAGAAAGTGACTGACATTGCGGACATAGTCTGATAGCCCGGACAGTGACTGACAGTCCGGACAGAGATTGACAGTGCGGAAATAGACGGACAGTGCGGAAAGAGACTAACAGTGCGGACAGAGTCTGACCACGCGGACAGAGACTAACAGTGCGGACAGTGACTGACAGTGCGGACATAGACTGACAATGCGGACATAGACTAAGAGCGCGGACATAGACTGACAGTGCGGACATAGACTAAGAGCGCGGACATAGACTGACAGTGCGGACAGAGACTCACAGTGCGGACAGAGACTGATAGTCCGGACAGTGACTGACAGGGCGGACATAGACTGACAGTGGGAACAGAGACTGACAGTCCAGACATGGACTGACAGTGCGGACAGAGACTGACAGTGTTGACATAGACTGACAATGCGGACATAGACTGACAGTGCCGGCATAGACTGACAGTGCGGACATTGACTGACAGTGCGGACATTGACTGACAGTGTTGACATAGACTGACAATGCGGACATAGACTGACAATGCCGGCATAGACTGAAAGTGCGGACAGTGACTGACAGTGCGGACATAGACTGACAGTGCGGACATAGACTGACTGTGCAGAGAGGGACGGACAGTGCGGACAGAGACCGACAGGACGGCCATGGACTGACAGTGCGGACATAGACTGACAGTGCCGGCATAGACTGACAGAGCGGACAGAGACTGACAGTACGGACATAGACTGACAGTGCGGACAGAGACTAACAGTGCAGACAGAGACTGACCACACGGAAAGAGACTGACAGTGCGGACAGAGATTAACAGCGCGGACAGAGACTGGCAATCCGGACATCGACTGACAGTGCGGACATAGACTGGCAGTGCGGACATAGACTGACTGTGCGGACATAGACTGATAGTCCGGACAGTGCAGAAAGGGACTGACATTGCGGACAATGATTGACATTGCGGAGAGTGATTGAGAGTGCGGACTGGGATTTTCAGTGCAGAGAGGGATTGACAGCGCAGATAGGGATTGAAAGTGCGCACATGGATTAACAGTGCGAACAGGGATTGACAGTGTGGACATAGACTGACAGTACGGACAGAGACTGACAGTGCAGACATAGATTGACAGTGCGGACAGAGACTGACAGCGTGGATAGAGACTGACAACGCGGACAGAGACTGACAACGCGGACACAGACTGACAGTGCGGACAGTGACTGACAGTGCGGACAGAGACTAACAGTACAGACAGAGATTGACAGTGTGGAAAGAGACTGGCAGTGGGGAATGAAAATGACAGTGCAGACAGAGACTGACAGTGCAGAAAGAGAATGACTGTGGAAACGGACAGAGAGTGCGGACATAGAGTGACAGTGCGGACATAGACTGATAGTCCGGACAGAGACTGACAGTGCGGACAGAGACTGATAGTGCGGAAATAGACTGACAGTGCGGACAGAGACTAACAGTGTGGAAAGAGACTGACCACGCGGACAGAGACTGACAGTGCGGACAGAGACTGACAGTGTAGACATAGACTGACAATGCGGACATAGACTGACAATGCCGGCATAGACTGAAAGTGCGGACAGTGACTGACAGTGCGGACATAGACTGACAGTGCGGACATAGACTGACAGTGCGGACATAGACTGACAGTGCGGAAATAGACTGACAGAGCGGACAGAGACTGACAGTGCAGAGAGGGGCGGACAGTGCGGACAGAGACCGACAGTGCGGACAGAGACTGACACAGCGGACAGAGACTAACTGTGCAGACAGAGACTCACCAGTCGGACAGAGACTGACAGTGCGGACAGAGATTAACAGTGCGGACAGAGACTGGCAATCCGGACATAGACTGACAGTGCGGACATTGACTGATAGTCCGGACAGTGCAGAAAGGGACTGACATTGCGGACAATGATTGACATTGCGGACAGTGATTGAGAGTGCGGACTGGGATTTTCAGTGAAGAGAGGGATTGACAGTGCAGATAGGGAATGACAGTGCACACTGGGATTAACAGTGCGGACAGGGATTGACAGTGTGGACATAGACTGACAGGGCGGACAGAGACTGACAGTGCGGACATAGATTGACAGTGCGGACAGAGACTGACAGCGTGGACAGAGACTGACAACGCGGACACAGACTGACAGTGCAGACTGTGACTGACAGTGCGGACAGAGACTAACAGTACAGACAGAGATTGACAGTGTGGAAAGAGATTGACAGTGGGGATTGAAAATGACAGTGCAGACAGAGACTGACAGTGCAGAAAGAGAATGACTGTTCAAACGGACAGAGAGTGCGGACATAGAGTGACAGTGCGGACATAGACTGATACTCCGGACAGAGACTGACAGTGCGGACAGAGACTAACAGTGTGGACAGAGTCTGACCACGCGGACAGAGACTAACAGTGCGGACAGAGACTAACAGTGCGGACAGAGTCTGACCACGCGGACAGAGACTAACAGTGCGGACAGAGACTAACAGTGCGGACAGAGACTGACAGGGCGGACGGAGACTGACAGTGCAGAAAGTGACTGACATTGCGGACATAGTCTGATAGCCCGGACAGTGACTGACAGTCCGGACAGAGATTGACAGTGCGGAAATAGACGGACAGTGCGGAAAGAGACTATCAGTGCGGACAGAGTCTGACCACGCGGACAGAGACTAACAGTGCAGACAGAGACTGACAGTGCGGACAGAGACTGGCAGTCCGGACATAGACTTACAGTACGGACGGAGACTGACAGTGCGGACATAGACTGACAATGCGGACATAAACTAAGAGCGCGGACATAGACTGACAGTGCGGACAGAGACTAACAGTGCTGACAGAGACTCAACACGCGGACAGAGACTGACAGTGCGGACAGAGATTAACAGTGCGGACAAAGACTGGCAATCCGGACATAGACTGACAGTGCGGACATCGACTGATAGTGCGGACAGAGACTGACAGTGTGGACAGAGACTGACAGTGTGGACAGAGACTAACAGTGTGGAAAGAGACTGACCACATGGACAGAGACTGACAGTGCAGAGAGGGACGGACAGTGCGGACAGAGACCGACAGTGCGGACATAGACTGACAGTGCGGACATAGACTGACAGTGCGGAGAGAGACTAACAGTGCAGACAGAGACTCACCAGTCGGACAGAGACTGACAGTGTGGACAGAGATTAACAGTGCGGACAGAGACTGGCAATCCGGACATAGACTGACAGTGCGGACATAGACTGATCGTGCGGACAGAGACTGACAGTGTGGACAGAGACTGACAGTGTGGACAGAGACTAACAGTGTGGAAAGAGACTGACCACATGGACAGAGACTGACAGTGCAGAGAGGGACGGACAGTGCGGACAGAGACCGACAGTGCGGACATAGACTGACAGTGCGGACATAGACTGACAGTGCGGAGAGAGACTAACAGTGCAGACAGAGACTCACCAGTCGGACAGAGACTGACAGTGTGGACAGAGATTAACAGTGCGGACAGAGACTGGCAATCCGGACATAGACTGACAGTGCGGACATAGACTGATAGTGCGGACAGAGACTGACAGTGTGGACAGAGACTGACAGTGTGGACAGAGACTAACAGTGTGGAAAGAGACTGACCACATGGACAGAGACTGACAGTGCAGAGAGGGACGGACAGAGACCGACAGTACGGACAGAGACTGGCAGTCCGGACATAGACTAACAGTGCGGAGAGAGACTAACAGTGCAGACAGAGACTGACCACGCGGACAGAGACTGACAGTGCGGACAGAGATTAACAGTGCGGACAGAGACTGGCAATCCGGACATAGACTGACAGTGCGGACATAGACTGGCAGTGCGGACATAGGCTGACAGTGCGGACATAGAGTGATAGTCCGGAGAGTGCAGAAAGGGACTGACATTGCGGACAATGATTGACATTGCGGACAGTGATTGAGAGTGCGGACTGGGATTTTCAGTGCAGAGAGGGATTGACAGTGCAGATAGGGATTGACAGTGCACACTCGGATTAACAGTGCGAACAGGGATTGACAGTGTGGACAGAGACTAACAGTGCGGACAGAGACTGACAGTGCGGACATAGATTGACAGTGCGGACAGAGACTGACAGCGTGGACAGAGACTGACAACGCGGACACAGACTGACAGTGCGGACAGTGACTGACAGTGCGGACAGAGACTAACAGTACAGACAGAGATTGACAGTGTGGAAAGAGACTGGCAGTGGGGAATGAAAATGACAGTGCAGACAGAGACTGACAGTGCAGAAAGAGAATGACTGTGGAAACGGACAGAGAGTGCGGACATAGAGTGACAGTGCGGACATAGACTGATAGTCCGGTCAGAGACTGACAGTGCGGACAGAGACTGATAGTGCGGAAATAGACTGACAGTGCGGACAGAGACTAACAGTGTGGAAAGAGACTGACCACGCGGACAGAGACTGACAGTGCGGACAGAGACTGACAGTGCAGACATAGACTGACAATGCGGACATAGGCTGACAGTGCGGATATAGACTGAAACTGCGGACATAGACTCAGAGTGTGGACATAGACTCAGAGTGTGGACTTAGACTGACAGTGCGGACAGAGACTAACAGTGCGGACAGAGACTAACAGTGCGGACAGAGACTGACAGGGCGGATGGAGACTGACAGTGCAGAAAGTGACTGACATTGCGGACATAGTCTGATAGCCCGGACAGTGACTGACAGTCCGGACAGAGATTGACAGTGCGGAAATAGACGGACAGTGCGGAAAGAGACTAACAGTGCGGACAGAGTCTAACCACGCGGACAGAGACTAACAGTGCGGACAGTGACTGACAGTGCGGACATAGACTGACAATGCGGACATAGACTAAGAGCGCGGACATAGACTGACAGTGCGGACAGAGACTCACAGTGCGGACAGAGACTCAACACGCGGACAGAGACTGACAGTGCGGACAGAGACTAAAAGTACGGACAGAGACTGATAGTCCGGAAAGTGACTGACAGTGCGGACATTGACTGACAGTGCGGACATAGACTGACAGTGCGAACAGAGACTGACAGTCCAGACATGGACTGACAGTGCGGACAGAGACTGACAGTGTTGACATAGACTGACAATGCGGACATAGACTGACAGTGCCGGCATAGACTGACAGTGCCGGCATAGACTGACAGTGCGGACATTGACTGACAGTGTTGACATAGACTGACAATGCGGACATAGACTGACAGTGCCGGCATAGACTGAAAGTGCGGACAGTGACTGACAGTGCGGACATAGACTGACAGTGCGGACATAGACTGACTGTGCAGAGAGGGACGGACAGTGCGGACAGAGACCGACAGGACGGCCATGGACTGACAGTGCGGACATAGACTGACAGTGCCGGCATAGACTGACAGAGCGGACAGAGACTGACAGTACGGACATAGACTGACAGTGCGGACAGAGACTAACAGTGCAGACAGAGACTGACCACACGGAAAGAGACTGACAGTGCGGACAGAGATTAACAGCGCGGACAGAGACTGGCAATCCGGACATCGACTGACAGTGCGGACATAGACTGGCAGTGCGGACATAGACTGACTGTGCGGACATAGACTGATAGTCCGGACAGTGCAGAAAGGGACTGACATTGCGGACAATGATTGACATTGCGGACAGTGATTGAGAGTGCGGACTGGGATTTTCAGTGCAGAGAGGGATTGACAGCGCAGATAGGGATTGAAAGTGCGCACATGGATTAACAGTGCGAACAGGGATTGACAGTGTGGACATAGACTGACAGTACGGACAGAGACTGACAGTGCAGACATAGATTGACAGTGCGGACAGAGACTGACAGCGTGGACAGAGACTGACAACGCGGACACAGACTGACAGTGCGGACAGTGACTGACAGTGCGGACAGAGACTAACAGTACAGACAGAGATTGACAGTGTGGAAAGAGACTGGCAGTGGGGAATGAAAATGACAGTGCAGACAGAGACTGACAGTGCAGAAAGAGAATGACTGTGGAAACGGACAGAGAGTGCGGACATAGAGTGACAGTGCGGACATAGACTGATAGTCCGGACAGAGACTGACAGTGCGGACAGAGACTAACAGTGTGGAAAGAGACTGATCACGCGGACAGAGACTGACAGTGCGGACAGAGACTGACAGTGTAGACATAGACTGACAATGCGGACATAGACTGACAATGCCGGCATAGACTGAAAGTGCGGACAGTGACTGACAGTGCGGACATAGACTGACAGTGCGGACATAGACTGACAGTGCGGACATAGACTGACAGTGCGGAAATAGACTGACAGAGCGGACAGAGACTGACAGTGCAGAGAGGGGCGGACAGTGCGGACAGAGACCGACAGTGCGGACAGAGACTGACACAGCGGACAGAGACTAACTGTGCAGACAGAGACTCACCAGTCGGACAGAGACTGACAGTGCGGACAGAGATTAACAGTGCGGACAGAGACTGGCAATCCGGACATAGACTGACAGTGCGGACGTTGACTGATAGTCCGGACAGTGCAGAAAGGGACTGACATTGCGGACAATGATTGACATTGCGGACAGTGATTGAGAGTGCGGACTGGGATTTTCAGTGAAGAGAGGGATTGACAGTGCAGATAGGGAATGACAGTGCACACTGGGATTAACAGTGTGGACAGGGATTGACAGTGTGGACATAGACTGACAGGGCGGACAGAGACTGACAGTGCGGACATAGATTGACAGTGCGGACAGAGACTGACAGCGTGGACAGAGACTAACAGTACAGACAGAGATTGACAGTGTGGAAAGAGATTGACAGTGGGGAATGAAAATGACAGTGCAGACAGAGACTGACAGTGCAGAAAGAGAATGACTGTTCAAACGGACAGAGAGTGCGGACATAGAGTGACAGTGCGGACATAGACTGATACTCCGGACAGAGACTGACAGTGCGGACAGAGACTAACAGTTCGGACAGAGTCTGACCACGCGGACAGAGACTAACAGTGCGGACAGAGACTAACAGTGCGGACAGAGTCTGACCACGCGGACAGAGACTAACAGTGCGGACAGAGACTAACAGTGCGGACAGAGACTGACAGGGCGGACGGAGATTGACAGTGCAGAAAGTGACTGACATTGCGGACATAGTCTGATAGCCCGGACAGTGACTGACAGTCCGGACAGAGATTGACAGTGCGGAAATAGACGGACAGTGCGGAAAGAGACTAACAGTGCGGACAGAGTCTGACCACGCGGACAGAGACTAACAGTGCAGACAGAGACTGACAGTGCGGACAGAGACTGGCAGTCCGGACATAGACTTACAGTGCGGACGGAGACTAAGAGCGCGGACATAGACTGACAGTGCGGACAGAGACTAACAGTGCTGACAGAGACTCAACACGCGGACAGAGACTGACAGTGCGGACAGAGATTAACAGTGCGGACAAAGACTGGCAATCCGGACATAGACTGACAGTGCGGACATCGACTGATAGTCCGGACAGAGACTGACAGTGCGGACAGAGACTGATAGTGCGGAAATAGACTGACAGTGCGGACAGAGACTAACAGTGTGGAAAGAGACTGACCACGCGGACAGAGACTGACAGTGCGGACAGAGACTGACAGTGTAGACATAGACTGACAATGCGGACATAGACTGACAATGCCGGCATAGACTGAAAGTGCGGACAGTGACTGACAGTGCGGACATAGACTGACAGTGCGGACATAGACTGACAGTGCGGACATAGACTGACAGTGCGGAAATAGACTGACAGAGCGGACAGAGACTGACAGTGCAGAGAGGGGCGGACAGTGCGGACAGAGACCGACAGTGCGGACAGAGACTGACACAGCGGACAGAGACTAACTGTGCAGACAGAGACTCACCAGTCGGACAGAGACTGACAGTGCGGACAGAGATTAACAGTGCGGACAGAGACTGGCAATCCGGACATAGACTGACAGTGCGGACATTGACTGATAGTCCGGACAGTGCAGAAAGGGACTGACATTGCGGACAATGATTGACATTGCGGACAGTGATTGAGAGTGCGGACTGGGATTTTCAGTGAAGAGAGGGATTGACAGTGCAGATAGGGAATGACAGTGCACACTGGGATTAACAGTGCGGACAGGGATTGACAGTGTGGACATAGACTGACAGGGCGGACAGAGACTGACAGTGCGGACATAGATTGACAGTGCGGACAGAGACTGACAGCGTGGACAGAGACTGACAACGCGGACACAGACTGACAGTGCAGACTGTGACTGACAGTGCGGACAGAGACTAACAGTACAGACAGAGATTGACAGTGTGGAAAGAGATTGACAGTGGGGATTGAAAATGACAGTGCAGACAGAGACTGACAGTGCAGAAAGAGAATGACTGTTCAAACGGACAGAGAGTGCGGACATAGAGTGACAGTGCGGACATAGACTGATACTCCGGACAGAGACTGACAGTGCGGACAGAGACTAACAGTGTGGACAGAGTCTGACCACGCGGACAGAGACTAACAGTGCGGACAGAGACTAACAGTGCGGACAGAGTCTGACCACGCGGACAGAGACTAACAGTGCGGACAGAGACTAACAGTGCGGACAGAGACTGACAGGGCGGACGGAGACTGACAGTGCAGAAAGTGACTGACATTGCGGACATAGTCTGATAGCCCGGACAGTGACTGACAGTCCGGACAGAGATTGACAGTGCGGAAATAGACGGACAGTGCGGAAAGAGACTATCAGTGCGGACAGAGTCTGACCACGCGGACAGAGACTAACAGTGCAGACAGAGACTGACAGTGCGGACAGAGACTGGCAGTCCGGACATAGACTTACAGTACGGACGGAGACTGACAGTGCGGACATAGACTGACAATGCGGACATAGACTAAGAGCGCGGACATAGACTGACAGTGCGGACAGAGACTAACAGTGCTGACAGAGACTCAACACGCGGACAGAGACTGACAGTGCGGACAGAGATTAACAGTGCGGACAAAGACTGGCAATCCGGACATAGACTGACAGTGCGGACATCGACTGATAGTGCGGACAGAGACTGACAGTGTGGACAGAGACTGACAGTGTGGACAGAGACTAACAGTGTGGAAAGAGACTGACCACATGGACAGAGACTGACAGTGCAGAGAGGGACGGACAGTGCGGACAGAGACCGACAGTGCGGACATAGACTGACAGTGCGGACATAGACTGACAGTGCGGAGAGAGACTAACAGTGCAGACAGAGACTCACCAGTCGGACAGAGACTGACAGTGTGGACAGAGATTAACAGTGCGGACAGAGACTGGCAATCCGGACATAGACTGACAGTGCGGACATAGACTGATCGTGCGGACAGAGACTGACAGTGTGGACAGAGACTGACAGTGTGGACAGAGACTAACAGTGTGGAAAGAGACTGACCACATGGACAGAGACTGACAGTGCAGAGAGGGACGGACAGTGCGGACAGAGACCGACAGTGCGGACATAGACTGACAGTGCGGACATAGACTGACAGTGCGGAGAGAGACTAACAGTGCAGACAGAGACTCACCAGTCGGACAGAGACTGACAGTGTGGACAGAGATTAACAGTGCGGACAGAGACTGGCAATCCGGACATAGACTGACAGTGCGGACATAGACTGATAGTGCGGACAGAGACTGACAGTGTGGACAGAGACTGACAGTGTGGACAGAGACTAACAGTGTGGAAAGAGACTGACCACATGGACAGAGACTGACAGTGCAGAGAGGGACGGACAGAGACCGACAGTACGGACAGAGACTGGCAGTCCGGACATAGACTAACAGTGCGGAGAGAGACTAACAGTGCAGACAGAGACTGACCACGCGGACAGAGACTGACAGTGCGGACAGAGATTAACAGTGCGGACAGAGACTGGCAATCCGGACATAGACTGACAGTGCGGACATAGACTGGCAGTGCGGACATAGGCTGACAGTGCGGACATAGAGTGATAGTCCGGAGAGTGCAGAAAGGGACTGACATTGCGGACAATGATTGACATTGCGGACAGTGATTGAGAGTGCGGACTGGGATTTTCAGTGCAGAGAGGGATTGACAGTGCAGATAGGGATTGACAGTGCACACTCGGATTAACAGTGCGAACAGGGATTGACAGTGTGGACAGAGACTAACAGTGCGGACAGAGACTGACAGTGCGGACATAGATTGACAGTGCGGACAGAGACTGACAGCGTGGACAGAGACTGACAACGCGGACACAGACTGACAGTGCGGACAGTGACTGACAGTGCGGACAGAGACTAACAGTACAGACAGAGATTGACAGTGTGGAAAGAGACTGGCAGTGGGGAATGAAAATGACAGTGCAGACAGAGACTGACAGTGCAGAAAGAGAATGACTGTGGAAACGGACAGAGAGTGCGGACATAGAGTGACAGTGCGGACATAGACTGATAGTCCGGTCAGAGACTGACAGTGCGGACAGAGACTGATAGTGCGGAAATAGACTGACAGTGCGGACAGAGACTAACAGTGTGGAAAGAGACTGACCACGCGGACAGAGACTGACAGTGCGGACAGAGACTGACAGTGCAGACATAGACTGACAATGCGGACATAGGCTGACAGTGCGGATATAGACTGAAACTGCGGACATAGACTCAGAGTGTGGACATAGACTCAGAGTGTGGACTTAGACTGACAGTGCGGACAGAGACTAACAGTGCGGACAGAGACTAACAGTGCGGACAGAGACTGACAGGGCGGATGGAGACTGACAGTGCAGAAAGTGACTGACATTGCGGACATAGTCTGATAGCCCGGACAGTGACTGACAGTCCGGACAGAGATTGACAGTGCGGAAATAGACGGACAGTGCGGAAAGAGACTAACAGTGCGGACAGAGTCTAACCACGCGGACAGAGACTAACAGTGCGGACAGTGACTGACAGTGCGGACATAGACTGACAATGCGGACATAGACTAAGAGCGCGGACATAGACTGACAGTGCGGACAGAGACTCACAGTGCGGACAGAGACTCAACACGCGGACAGAGACTGACAGTGCGGACAGAGACTAAAAGTACGGACAGAGACTGATAGTCCGGAAAGTGACTGACAGTGCGGACATTGACTGACAGTGCGGACATAGACTGACAGTGCGAACAGAGACTGACAGTCCAGACATGGACTGACAGTGCGGACAGAGACTGACAGTGTTGACATAGACTGACAATGCGGACATAGACTGACAGTGCCGGCATAGACTGACAGTGCCGGCATAGACTGACAGTGCGGACATTGACTGACAGTGTTGACATAGACTGACAATGCGGACATAGACTGACAGTGCCGGCATAGACTGAAAGTGCGGACAGTGACTGACAGTGCGGACATAGACTGACAGTGCGGACATAGACTGACTGTGCAGAGAGGGACGGACAGTGCGGACAGAGACCGACAGGACGGCCATGGACTGACAGTGCGGACATAGACTGACAGTGCCGGCATAGACTGACAGAGCGGACAGAGACTGACAGTACGGACATAGACTGACAGTGCGGACAGAGACTAACAGTGCAGACAGAGACTGACCACACGGAAAGAGACTGACAGTGCGGACAGAGATTAACAGCGCGGACAGAGACTGGCAATCCGGACATCGACTGACAGTGCGGACATAGACTGGCAGTGCGGACATAGACTGACTGTGCGGACATAGACTGATAGTCCGGACAGTGCAGAAAGGGACTGACATTGCGGACAATGATTGACATTGCGGACAGTGATTGAGAGTGCGGACTGGGATTTTCAGTGCAGAGAGGGATTGACAGCGCAGATAGGGATTGAAAGTGCGCACATGGATTAACAGTGCGAACAGGGATTGACAGTGTGGACATAGACTGACAGTACGGACAGAGACTGACAGTGCAGACATAGATTGACAGTGCGGACAGAGACTGACAGCGTGGACAGAGACTGACAACGCGGACACAGACTGACAGTGCGGACAGTGACTGACAGTGCGGACAGAGACTAACAGTACAGACAGAGATTGACAGTGTGGAAAGAGACTGGCAGTGGGGAATGAAAATGACAGTGCAGACAGAGACTGACAGTGCAGAAAGAGAATGACTGTGGAAACGGACAGAGAGTGCGGACATAGAGTGACAGTGCGGACATAGACTGATAGTCCGGACAGAGACTGACAGTGCGGACAGAGACTAACAGTGTGGAAAGAGACTGATCACGCGGACAGAGACTGACAGTGCGGACAGAGACTGACAGTGTAGACATAGACTGACAATGCGGACATAGACTGACAATGCCGGCATAGACTGAAAGTGCGGACAGTGACTGACAGTGCGGACATAGACTGACAGTGCGGACATAGACTGACAGTGCGGACATAGACTGACAGTGCGGAAATAGACTGACAGAGCGGACAGAGACTGACAGTGCAGAGAGGGGCGGACAGTGCGGACAGAGACCGACAGTGCGGACAGAGACTGACACAGCGGACAGAGACTAACTGTGCAGACAGAGACTCACCAGTCGGACAGAGACTGACAGTGCGGACAGAGATTAACAGTGCGGACAGAGACTGGCAATCCGGACATAGACTGACAGTGCGGACATTGACTGATAGTCCGGACAGTGCAGAAAGGGACTGACATTGCGGACAATGATTGACATTGCGGACAGTGATTGAGAGTGCGGACTGGGATTTTCAGTGAAGAGAGGGATTGACAGTGCAGATAGGGAATGACAGTGCACACTGGGATTAACAGTGTGGACAGGGATTGACAGTGTGGACATAGACTGACAGGGCGGACAGAGACTGACAGTGCGGACATAGATTGACAGTGCGGACAGAGACTGACAGCGTGGACAGAGACTAACAGTACAGACAGAGATTGACAGTGTGGAAAGAGATTGACAGTGGGGAATGAAAATGACAGTGCAGACAGAGACTGACAGTGCAGAAAGAGAATGACTGTTCAAACGGACAGAGAGTGCGGACATAGAGTGACAGTGCGGACATAGACTGATACTCCGGACAGAGACTGACAGTGCGGACAGAGACTAACAGTGCGGACAGAGTCTGACCACGCGGACAGAGACTAACAGTGCGGACAGAGACTAACAGTGCGGACAGAGTCTGACCACGCGGACAGAGACTAACAGTGCGGACAGAGACTAACAGTGCGGACAGAGACTGACAGGGCGGACGGAGATTGACAGTGCAGAAAGTGACTGACATTGCGGACATAGTCTGATAGCCCGGACAGTGACTGACAGTCCGGACAGAGATTGACAGTGCGGAAATAGACGGACAGTGCGGAAAGAGACTAACAGTGCGGACAGAGTCTGACCACGCGGACAGAGACTAACAGTGCAGACAGAGACTGACAGTGCGGACAGAGACTGGCAGTCCGGACATAGACTTACAGTGCGGACGGAGACTAAGAGCGCGGACATAGACTGACAGTGCGGACAGAGACTAACAGTGCTGACAGAGACTCAACACGCGGACAGAGACTGACAGTGCGGACAGAGATTAACAGTGCGGACAAAGACTGGCAATCCGGACATAGACTGACAGTGCGGACATCGACTGATAGTGCGGACAGAGACTGACAGTGTGGACAGAGACTGACAGTGTGGACAGAGACTAACAGTGTGGAAAGAGACTGACCACATGGACAGAGACTGACAGTGCAGAGAGGGACGGACAGTGCGGACAGAGACCGACAGTGCGGACATAGACTGACAGTGCGGACATAGACTGACAGTGCGGAGAGAGACTAACAGTGCAGACAGAGACTCACCAGTCGGACAGAGACTGACAGTGTGGACAGAGATTAACAGTGCGGACAGAGACTGGCAATCCGGACATAGACTGACAGTGCGGACATAGACTGATCGTGCGGACAGAGACTGACAGTGTGGACAGAGACTGACAGTGTGGACAGAGACTAACAGTGTGGAAAGAGACTGACCACATGGACAGAGACTGACAGTGCAGAGAGGGACGGACAGTGCGGACAGAGACCGACAGTACGGACAGAGACTGGCAGTCTGGACATAGACTAACAGTGCGGAGAGAGACTAACAGTGCAGACAGAGACTGACCACGCGGACAGAGACTGACAGTGCGGACAGAGATTAACAGTGCGGACAGAGACTGGCAATCCGGACATAGACTGACAGTGCGGGCATAGACTGGCAGTGCGGACATAGGCTGACAGTGCGGACATAGAGTGATAGTCCGGACAGTGCAGAAAGGGACTGACATTGCGGACAATGATTGACATTGCGGACAGTGATTGAGAGTGCGGACTGGGATTTTCAGTGCAGAGAGGGATTGACAGTGCAGATAGGGATTGACAGTGCACACTCGGATTAACAGTGCGAACAGGGATTGACAGTGTGGACAGAGACTAACAGTGCGGACAGAGACTGACAGTGCGGACATAGATTGACAGTGCGGACAGAGACTGACAGCGTGGACAGAGACTGACAACGCGGACACAGACTGACAGTGCGGACAGTGACTGACAGTGCGGACAGAGACTAACAGTACAGACAGAGATTGACAGTGTGGAAAGAGACTTCAGGAGATAGCTGAAGAAATAGTGGAGGCGTTAGTTATGATCTTTCAAAAGTCACTGGAGTCAGGGAAAGTCCCAGAGGATTGGGAAATCGCTGTTGTAACCCCACTGTTCAAGAAGGGAACAAGAAAAAAGATGGAAAATTATAGGCCAATTAGCCTAACCTCAGTTGTTGGCAAAATTCTAGAATCCATCGTTAAGGATAAGATTTCTAAATTCTTGGAAGTGCAGGGTCGGATTAAGACAAGTCAGCATGGATTTAGTAAGGGGAGGTCATGCCTGACAAACCTGTTAGAGTTCTTTGAAGAGATAACAAATCGGTTAGACCAAGGAGAGCCAATGGATGTTATCTATCTTGACTTCCAAAAGGCCTTTGACAAGGTGCCTCACGGGAGACTGCTGAGTAAAATAAGGGCCCATGGTATTCGAGGCAAGGTACTAACATGGATTGACGATTGGCTGTCAGACAGAAGGCAGAGAGTTGGGATAAAAGGTTCTTTCTCAGAATGGCAACCGGTGACAAGTGGTGTCCCGCAGGGTTCAGTGTTGGGGCCACAGCTGTTCTCTTTATATATTAACGATCTAGATGACGGGACTGGGAGCATTCTGGCCAAGTTTGCCGATGATACAAAGATAGGTGGAGGGGCAGGTAGTATTGAGGAGGTGGGGAGGCTGCAGAAAGATTTAGACAGTTTAGGAGAGTGGTCCAAGAAGTGGCTGATGAAATTCAACGTGGGCAAGTGCGAGGTCGTACACTTTGGAAAAAAGAATAGAGGCATGGACTATTTTCTAAACGGTGACAAAATTCATAATGCTAAAGTGCAAAGGGACTTGGGAGTCCTAGTCCAGGATTCTCTAAAGGTAAACTTGCAGGTTGAGTCCGTAATTAGGAAAGCAAATGTAATGTTGTCATTTATCTCAAGAGGCTTGGAATACAAAAGCAGGGATGTACTTCTGAGGCTTTATAAAGCACTGGTTAGGCCCCATTTGGAGTACTGTGAGCAATTTTGGGCCCCACACCTCAGGAAGGACATACTGGCACTGGAGCGGGTCCAGCGGAGATTCACACGGATGATCCCAGGAATGGTAGGCCTGACATACGATGAACGTCTGAGGATCGTGGGATTATATTCATTGGAGTTTAGGAGGTTGAGGGGAGATCTGATAGAAACTTACAAGATAATGAACGGCTTAGATAGGATGGACGTAGGGAAGTTGTTTCCATTAACAGGGGAGACTAGGACGCGGGGGCACAGCCTTAGAATAAAAGGGCGTCACTTTAGAACAGAGATGAGGAGAAATTTCTTCAGCCAGAGAGTGGTGGGTCTGTGGAATTCATTGCCACAGAGGGCTGTGGAGGCCGAGACGTTGAGCGTCTTCAAGACAGAAATTGATAAATTCTTGATTTCTCGAGGAATTAAGGGCTATGGGGAGAGAGCGGGTAAATGGAGTTGAAATCAACCATGATTGAATGGTGGAGTGGACTCGATGGGCCGAATGGCCTTACTTCCGCTCCTATGTCTTATGGTCTTATGGTCTTATGGACAGTGCAGACAGAGTCTGACAGTGCAGAAAGAGAATGACTGTGGAAACGGACAGAGAGTGCGGACATAGAGTGACAGTGCGGACATAGACTGATAGTCCGGACAGAGACTGACAGTGCGGACAGAGACTGATAGTGCGGAAATAGACTGACAGTGCGGACAGAGACTAACAGTGTGGAAAGAGACTGACCACGCGGACAGAGACTGACAGTGCGGACAGAGACTGACAGTGCAGACAGAGACTGACAATGCGGACATAGGCTGACAGTGCGGACATAGACTGAAACTGCGGACATAGACTCAGAGTGTGGACATAGACTCAGAGTGTGGACGTAAACTGACAGTGCGGACAGAGACTAACAGTGCGGACAGAGACTAACAGTGCGGACAGAGACTGACAGGGCGGACGGAGACTGACAGTGCAGAAAGTGACTGACATTGCGGACATAGTCTGATAGCCCGGACAGTGACTGACAGTCCGGACAGAGATTGACAGTGCGGAAATAGACGGACAGTGCGGAAAGAGACTAACAGTGCGGACAGAGTCTGACCACGCGGACAGAGACTAACAGTGCGGACAGTGACTGACAGTGCGGACATAGAATGACAATGCGGACATAGACTAAGAGCGCGGACATAGACTGACAGTGCGGACAGAGACTCACAGTGCGGACAGAGACTCACAGTGCGGACAGAGACTCAACACGCGGACAGAGACTGACAGTGCGGACAGAGACTAAAAGTACGGACAGAGACTGATAGTCCGGAAAGTGACTGACAGGGCGGACATAGACTGACAGTGCGAACAGAGACTGACAGTCCAGACATGGACTGACAGTGCGGACAGAGACTGACAGTGTTGACATAGACTGACAATGCGGACATAGACTGACAGTGCCGGCATAGACTGACAGTGCGGACATTGACTGACAGTGTTGACATAGACTGACAATGCGGACATAGACTGACAATGCCGGCATAGACTGAAAGTGCGGACAGTGACTGACAGTGCGGACATAGACTGACAGTGCGGACATAGACTGACTGTGCAGAGAGGGACGGACAGTGCGGACAGAGACCGACAGGACGGCCATGGACTGACAGTGCGGACATAGACTGACAGTGCCGGCATAGACTGACAGAGCGGACAGAGACTGACAGTACGGACATAGACTGACAGTGCGGACAGAGACTAACAGTGCAGACAGAGACTGACCACACGGAAAGAGACTGACAGTGCGGACAGAGATTAACAGCGCGGACAGAGACTGGCAATCCGGACATCGACTGACAGTGCGGACATAGACTGGCAGTGCGGACATAGACTGACTGTGCGGACATAGACTGATAGTCCAGACAGTGCAGAAAGGGACTGACATTGCGGACAATGATTGACATTGCGGAGAGTGATTGAGAGTGCGGACTGGGATTTTCAGTGCAGAGAGGGATTGACAGCGCAGATAGGGATTGAAAGTGCGCACATGGATTAACAGTGCGAACAGGGATTGACAGTGTGGACATAGACTGACAGTACGGACAGAGACTGACAGTGCGGACATAGATTGACAGTGCGGACAGAGACTGACAGCGTGGACAGAGACTGACAACGCGGACACAGACTGACAGCGCGGACAGTGACTGACAGTGCGGACAGAGACTAACAGTACAGACAGAGATTGACAGTGTGGAAAGAGACTGGCAGTGGGGAATGAAAATGACAGTGCAGACAGAGACTGACAGTGCAGAAAGAGAATGACTGTGGAAACGGACAGAGAGTGCGGACATAGAGTGACAGTGCGGACATAGACTGATAGTCCGGACAGAGACTGACAGTGCGGACAGAGACTGATAGTGCGGAAATAGACTGACAGTGCGGACAGAGACTAAAAGTGTGGAAAGAGACTGACCACGCGGACAGAGACTGACAGTGCGGACAGAGACTGACATTGCGGACATAGATTGACAGTGCGGACAGAGACTGACAGCGTGGACAGAGACTGACAACGCGGACACAGACTGACAGTGCGGACAGTGACTGACAGTGCGGACAGAGACTAACAGTACAGACAGAGATTGACAGTGTGGAAAGAGACTGGCAGTGGGGAATGAAAATGACAGTGCAGACAGAGACTGACAGTGCAGAAAGAGAATGACTGTTCAAACGGACAGAGAGTGCGGACATAGAGTGACAGTGCGGACATAGACTGATAGTCCGGACAGAGACTGACAGTGCGGACAGAGACTGATAGTGCGGAAATAGACTGACAGTGCGGACAGAGACTAACAGTGTGGAAAGAGACTGACCACGCGGACAGAGACTGACAGTGCGGACAGAGACTGACAGTGTAGACAGAGACTGACAATGCCGGCATAGACTGAAAGTGCGGACAGTGACTGACAGTGCGGACAGAGACTGACAGTGTAGACATAGACTGACAATGCGGACATAGGCTGACAGTGCGGACATAGACTGAAACTGCGGACATAGACTCAGAGTGTGGACATAGACTCAGAGTGTGGACATAGACTGACAGTGCGGACAGAGACTAACAGTGCAGACAGAGACTAACAGTGCGGACAGAGACTGACAGGGCGGACGGAGACTGACCGTGCAGAAAGTGACTGACATTGCGGACATAGTCTGATAGCCCGGACAGTGACTGACAGTCCGGACAGAGATTGACAGTGCGGAAATAGACGGACAGTGCGGAAAGAGACTAACAGTGCGGACAGAGTCTGACCACGCGGACAGAGACTAACAGTGCGGACAGAGACTGACAGTGCGGACATAGACTGACAATGCGGACATCGACTAAGAGCACGGACATAGACTGACAGTGCGGACAGAGACTCACAGTGCGGACAGAGACTCAACACGCGGACAGAGACTGACAGTGCGGACAGAGACTAAAAGTACGGACAGAGACTGATAGTCCGGAAAGTGACTGACAGGGCGGACATAGACTGACAGTGCGAACAGAGACTGACAGTCCAGACATGGACTGACAGTGCGGACAGAGACTGACAGTGTTGACATAGACTGACAATGCGGACATAGACTGACAGTGCCGGCATAGACTGACAGTGCGGACATTGACTGACAGTGCGGACATAGACTGACAATGCCGGCATAGACTGAAAGTGCGGACAGAGACTGACAGTGTTGACATAGACTGACAATGCGGACATAGACTGACAATGCCGGCATAGACTGAAAGTGAGGACAGCGACTGACAGTGCGGACATAGACTGACAGTGCGGACATAGACTGACAGTGCGGACATAGACTGACAGTGCGGAAATAGACTGACAGAGCGGACAGAGACTGACAGTGCAGAGAGGGACGGACAGTGCGGACAGAGACCGACAGTGCGGACATAGACTGACACAGCGGACAGAGACTAACTGTGCAGACAGAGACTCACCAGTCGGACAGAGACTGACAGTGCGGACAGAGATTAACAGTGCGGACAGAGACTGGCAATCCGGACATAGACTGACAGTGCGGACATTGACTGATAGTCCGGACAGTGCAGAAAGGGACTGACATTGCGGACAATGATTGACATTGCGGACAGTGATTGAGAGTGCGGACTGGGATTTTCAGTGAAGAGAGGGATTGACAGTGCAGATAGGGAATGACAGTGCACACTGGGATTAACAGTGCGGACAGGGATTGACAGTGTGGACATAGACTGACAGGGCAGACAGAGACTGACAGTGCGGACATAGATTGACAGTGCGGACAGAGACTGACAGCGTGGACAGAGACTGACAACGCGGACACAGACTGACAGTGCAGACAGTGACTGACAGTGCGGACAGAGACTAACAGTACAGACAGAGATTGACAGTGTGGAAAGAGATTGACAGTGGGGATTGAAAATGACAGTGCAGACAGAGACTGACAGTGCAGAAAGAGAATGACTGTTCAAACGGACAGAGAGTGCGGACATAGAGTGACAGTGCGGACATAGACTGATACTCCGGACAGAGACTGACAGTGCGGACAGAGACGAACAGTGCGGACAGAGTCTGACCACGCGGACAGAGACTAACAGTGCGGACAGAGACTAACAGTGCGGACAGAGTCTGACCACGCTGACAGAGACTAACAGTGCGGACAGAGACTAACAGTGCGGACAGAGACTGACAGGGCGGACGGAGACTGACAGTGCAGAAAGTGACTGACATTGCGGACATAGTCTGATAGCCCGGACAGTGACTGACAGTCCGGACAGAGATTGACAGTGCGGAAATAGACGGACAGTGCGGAAAGAGACTAACAGTGCGGACAGAGTCTGACCACGCGGACAGAGACTAACAGTGCAGACAGAGACTGACAGTGCGGACAGAGACTGGCAGTCCGGACATAGACTTACAGTGCGGACGGAGACTGACAGTGCGGACATAGACTGACAATGCGGACATAGACTAAGAGCGCGGACATAGACTGACAGTGCGGACAGAGACTAACAGTGCTGACAGAGACTCAACACGCGGACAGAGACTGACAGTGCGGACAAAGACTGGCAATCCGGACATAGACTGACAGTGCGGACATCGACTGATAGTGCGGACAGAGACTGACAGTGTGGACAGAGACTAACAGTGCAGACAGAGACTCACCAGTCGGACAGAGACTGACAGTGTGGACAGAGATTAACAGTGCGGACTGAGACTGGCAATCCGGACATAGACTGACAGTGCGGACATAGACTGATAGTGCGGACAGAGACTGACAGTGTGGACAGAGACTGACAGTGTGGACAGAGACTAACAGTGTGGAAAGAGACTGACCACATGGACAGAGACTGACAGTGCAGAGAGGGACGGACAGTGCGGACAGAGACCGACAGTACGGACAGAGACTGGCAGTCCGGACATAGACTAACAGTGCGGAGAGAGACTAACAGTGCAGACAGAGACTGACCACGCGGACAGAGACTGACAGTGCGGACAGAGATTAACAGTGCGGACAGAGACTGGCAATCCGGACACAGACTGACAGTGCGGACATAGACTGGCAGTGCGGACATAGGCTGACAGTGCGGACATAGAGTGATAGTCCGGACAGTGCAGAAAGGGACTGACATTGCGGACAATGATTGACATTGCGGACAGTGATTGAGAGTGCGGACTGGGATTTTCAGTGCAGAGAGGGATTGACAGTGCAGATAGGGATTGACAGTGCACACTCGGATTAACAGTGCGAAGAGGGATTGACAGTGTGGACAGAGACTAACAGTGCGGACAGAGACTTACAGGGCGGACGGAGACTGACAGTGCAGAAAGGGACTGACATTGCAGACATAGTCTGATAGCCCGGACAGTGACTGACAGTCCGGAAAGAGACTAACAGTGCGGAAATAGACAGACAGTGCAGAAAGAGACAAACAGTGCGGACAGAGTCTGACCACGCGGACAGAGACTAACAGTGCAGACAGAGATTGACAGTGCGGACAGAGACTGGCAGCCCGGACATAGACTGACAGTGCGGACATAGACTGACAGTGCGGACATAGACTGGCAGTGCGGACATAGACTGACAGTGCGGACAGAGACTAACACTGTGGACGGAGACTCAACACGCGGACAGAGACTGACAGTGCGGACGGAGACTGATAGTCCGGGCAGTGATTAACAGTGCGGACATAGACTGACAGTGCGGACAGAGACTGACATTGCGGACATAGACTCAGAGCGCGGACATAGACTAACAGTGCGGACACAGACTAACAGTGCGGACACAGACTGACAGTGCGGACAGAGATTAACAGTGCGGACAGAGACGGACAGTGCGGACATAGACTGACAATGCGGACATAGACTGACAGTGCGGACATAGACTGACAGTGCCGGCATAGACTGACAGTGCGGACATTGACTGACAGTGCGGACATAGACTGACAGTGCGGACATAGACTGACAGTGCGGACATAGACTGACAGTGCGGAAATAGACGGACAGAGCGGACAGAGACAGACAGTGCAGAGAGGGACGGACAGTGCGGACAGAGACCGACAGTGCGGACATAGACTGACAGTGCGGACAGAGAATGACAGTGCGGACATAGACTGACAGTGCGGACATAGGCTGACAGTGCGGACATAGACTGACAGTGCGGAAATAGACGGACAGAGCGGACAGAGACTGACAGTGCAGAGAGGGACGGACAGTGCGGACAGAGACCGACAGTGCGGACATAGACTGACAGTGCGGACAGAGAATGACAGTGCGGACAGAGACCGACAGTGCGGACATAGACTGACAGTGCGGACAGAGACTAACAGTGCGGACAGAGACTCACCACGCTGACAGAGACTGACAGTGCGGACAGAGACGAGCAGTGCGGACAGAGGCTGACAGGGCGGACGGAGACTGATAGTCTGGACAGTGACTGACAGTGCGGACATAGACTGACAGTGCGGACAGAGACTAACAGTGCGGACAGAAACTGACCACGCGGACAGAGACTGAGAGTGTGGACAGAGACTAACAGTGCTTCCAGACACTGACAGTCCGGACATGGACTGACAGTGCGGACATAGACTGGCAGTGCGGTCATAGACTGACAGTGCGGACATAGACTGATAGTCCGGACAGTGCAGAAAGGGACGGACATTGCGGACAGTGATTGAGAGTGCGGACTGGGATTTTCAGTGCAGAGAGGGATTGACAGTGCAGATAGGGATTGACAGTGCGCACTCGGATTAACAGTGCGAACAGGGATTGACAGTGTGGACATAGACTGACAGAGCGGACAGAGACTGACAGTGCGGACATAGATTGACAGTGCGGACAGAGACTGACAGTGCGGACAGAGACTAACAGTACAGACAGAGATTGACAGTGTGGAAAGAGACTGGCAGTGGGGATTGAAAATGACAGTGCAGACAGAGACTGACAGTGCAGAAAGAGAATGACTGTTCAAACGGACAGAGAGTGCAGACATAGAGTGACAGTGCGGACATAGACTGACAGAGCGACAGAGACTGACAGTGCAGAGAGGGACGGACAGTGCGGACAGAGACCGACAGTGCGGACATAGACTGACACAGCGGACAGAGACTAACTGTGCAGACAGAGACTCACCAGTCGGACAGAGACTGACAGTGCGGACAGAGATTAACAGTGCGGACAGAGACTGGCAATCCGGACATAGACTGACAGTGCGGACATTGACTGATAGTCCGGACAGTGCAGAAAGGGACTGACATTGCGGACAATGATTGACATTGCGGACAGTGATTGAGAGTGCGGACTGGGATTTTCAGTGAAGAGAGGGATTGACAGTGCAGATAGGGAATGACAGTGCACACTGGGATTAACAGTGCGGACAGGGATTGACAGTGTGGACATAGACTGACAGGGCGGACAGAGACTGACAGTGCAGACATAGATTGACAGTGCGGACAGAGACTGACAGTGTAGACATAGACTGACAATGCGGACATAGGCTGACAGTGCAGACATAGACTGAAACTGCGGACATAGACTCAGAGTGTGGACATAGACTCAGAGTGTGGACATAGACTGACAGTGCGGACAGAGACTAACAGTGCAGACAGAGACTAACAGTGCGGACAGAGACTGACAGGGCGGACGGAGACTGACAGTGCAGAAAGTGACTGACATTGCGGACATAGTCTGATAGCCCGGACAGTGACTGACAGTCCGGACAGAGATTGACAGTGCGGAAATAGACGGACAGTGCGGAAAGAGACTAACAGTGCGGACAGAGTCTGACCACGCGGACAGAGACTAACAGTGCGGACAGAGACTGACAGTGCGGACATAGACTGACAATGCGGACATCGACTAAGAGCGCGGACATAGACTGACAGTGCGGACAGAGACTCACAGTGCGGACAGAGACTCAACACGCGGACAGAGACTGACAGTGCGGACAGAGACTAAAAGTACGGACAGAGACTGATAGTGCGGAAAGTGACTGACAGGGCGGACATAGACTGACAGTGCGAACAGAGACTGACAGTCCAGACATGGACTGACAGTGCGGACAGAGACTGACAGTGTTGACATAGACTGACAATGCGGACATAGACTGACAGTGCCGGCATAGACTGACAGTGCGGACATTGACTGACAGTGCGGACATAGACTGACAATGCCGGCATAGACTGAAAGTGCGGACAGAGACTGACAGTGTTGACATAGACTGACAATGCGGACATAGACTGACAATGCCGGCATAGACTGAAAGTGCGGACAGTGACTGACAGTGCGGACATAGACTGACAGTGCGGACATAGACTGACAGTGCGGACATAGACTGACAGTGCGGAAATAGACTGACAGAGCGGACAGAGACTGACAGTGCAGACAGGGACGGACAGTGCGGACAGAGACCGACAGTGCGGACATAGACTGACACAGCGGACAGAGACTAACTGTGCAGACAGAGACTCACCAGTCGGACAGAGACTGACAGTGCGGACAGAGATTAACAGTGCGGACAGAGACTGGCAATCCGGACATAGACTGACAGTGCGGACATTGACTGATAGTCCGGACAGTGCAGAAAGGGACTGACATTGCGGACAATGATTGACATTGCGGACAGTGATTGAGAGTGCGGACTGGGATTTTCAGTGAAGAGAGGGATTGACAGTGCAGATAGGGAATGACAGTGCACACTGGGATTAACAGTGCGGACAGGGATTGACAGTGTGGACATAGACTGACAGGGCGGACAGAGACTGACAGTGCGGACATAGATTGACAGTGCGGACAGAGACTGACAGCGTGGACAGAGACTGACAACGCGGACACAGACTGACAGTGCAGACAGTGACTGACAGTGCGGACAGAGACTAACAGTACAGACAGAGATTGACAGTGTGGAAAGAGATTGACAGTGGGGATTGAAAATGACAGTGCAGACAGAGACTGACAGTGCAGAAAGAGAATGACTGTTCAAACGGACAGAGAGTGCGGACATAGAGTGACAGTGCGGACATAGACTGATACTCCGGACAGAGACTGACAGTGCGGACAGAGACTAACAGTGCGGACAGAGTCTGACCACGCGGACAGAGACAAACAGTGCGGACAGAGACTAACAGTGCGGACAGAGTCTGACCACGCGGACAGAGACTAACAGTGCGGACAGAGACTAACAGTGCGGACAGAGACTGACAGGGCGGACGGAGACTGACAGTGCAGAAAGTGACTGACATTGCGGACATAGTCTGATAGCCCGGACAGTGACTGACAGTCCGGACAGAGATTGACAGTGCGGAAATAGACGGACAGTGCGGAAAGAGACTAACAGTGCGGACAGAGTCTGACCACGCGGACAGAGACTAACAGGGCAGACAGAGACTGACAGTGCGGACAGAGACTGGCAGTCCGGACATAGACTTACAGTGCGGACGGAGACTGACAGTGCGGACATAGACTGACAATGCGGACATAGACTAAGAGCGCGGACATAGACTGACAGTGCTGACAGAGACTCAACACGCGGACAGAGACTGACAGTGCGGACAGAGATTAACAGTGCGGACAAAGACTGGCAATCCGGACATAGACTGACAGTGCGGACATCGACTGATAGTGCGGACAGAGACTGACAGTGTGGACAGAGACTGACAGTGTGGACAGAGACTAACAGTGTGGAAAGAGACTGACCACATGGACAGAGACTGACAGTGCAGAGAGGGACGGACAGTGCGGACAGAGACCAACAGTGCGGACATAGACTGACAGTGCGGACATAGACTGACAGTGCGGAGAGAGACTAACAGTGCAGACAAAGACTCACCAGTCGGACAGAGACTGACAGTGTGGACAGAGATTAACAGTGCGGACAGAGACTGGCAATCCGGACATAGACTGACAGTGCGGACATAGACTGATAGTGCGGACAGAGACTGACAGTGTGGACAGAGACTGACAGTGTGGACAGAGACTAACAGTGTGGAAAGAGACTGACCACATGGACAGAGACTGACAGTGCAGAGAGGGACGGACAGTGCGGACAGAGACCGACAGTACGGACAGAGACTGGCAGTCCGGACATAGACTAACAGTGCGGAGAGAGACTAACAGTGCAGACAGAGACTGACCACGCGGACAGAGACTGACAGTGCGGACAGAGATTAACAGTGCGGACAGAGACTGGCAATCCGGACATAGACTGACAGTGCGGACATAGACTGATAGTCCGGACAGTGCAGAAAGGGACGGACATTGCGGACAATGATTGACATTGCGGACAGTGATTGAGAGTGCGGACTGGGATTTTCAGTGCAGAGAGGGATTGACAGTGCAGATAGGGATTGACAGTGCGCACTCGGATTAACAGTGCGAACAGGGATTGACAGTGTGGACATCGACTGACAGGGCGGACAGAGACTGACAGTGCGGACATAGATTGACAGTGCGGACAGAGACTGACAGCGTGGACAGAGACTGACAACGCGGACAGTGACTGACAGTGCGGACAGAGACTAACAGTACAGACAGAGATTGACAGTGTGGAAAGAGATTGGCAGTGGGGATTGAAAATGACAGTGCAGACAGAGACTGACAGTGCAGAAAGAGAATGACTGTTCAAACGGACAGAGAGTGCGGACATAGAGTGACAGTGCGGACATAGACTGATAGTCCGGACAGAGACTGACAGTGCGGACAGAGGCTGATAGTGCGGAAATAGACTGACAGTGCAGACAGAGACTAACAGTGTGGAAAGAGACTGACCACGCGGACAGAGACTGACAGTGCGGACAGAGACTGACAGTGCGGACAGAGACTGACAGTGCGGACATCGACTGACAATGCGGACATAGGCTGACAGTGCGGACATAGACTGAAACTGCGGACATAGACTCAGAGTGTGGACATAGACTGAGAGTGCGGACAGAGCCTAACAGTGCGGATAGAGACTGACCACGCGGACAGAGACTAACAGTGCGGACAGAGACTTACAGGGCGGACGGAGACTGACAGTGCAGAAAGGGACTGACATTGCGGACATAGTCTGATAGCCCGGACAGTGACTGACAGTCCGGACAGAGATTGACAGTGCGGAAATAGACAGACAGCGCGGAAAGAGACTAACAGTGCGGACAGAGTCTGACCACGCGGACAGAGACTAACAGTGCAGACAGAGACTGACAGTGCGGACAGAGACTGGCAGTCCGGACATAGACTGACAGTGCGGACAGAGAATGACAGTGCTGACATAGACTGACAGTGCGGACATAGACTGACAGTGCGGACATAGACTGACAGTGCGGACATAGACTCAGAGCGCGGACATAGACTCAGAGCGCGGACATAGACTGACAGTGCGGACAGAGACTAACAGTGTGGACGGAGACTCAACACGCGGACAGAGACTGACAGTGCGGACGGAGACTGATAGTCCGGGCAGTGACTGACAGTGCGGACATAGACTCAGAGCGCGGAAATAGACTAACAGTGCGGACAGAGACAAACAGTGCGGACGGAGACTGACAGTGCGGACAGATGAACAGTGCGGACAGAGAATGACAGGGCAGACGGAGACTGATAGTCTGGACAGTGACTGACAGTGCGGACATAGACTGACAGTGCGGACAGAGACTAACAGAGCGGACAGAGTCTGACCACGCGGACAGAGACTGACAGTGTGGACAGAGACTAACAGTGTGGACAGACACTGACAGTCCGGACATGGACCGACAGGACGGACATAGACTGATAGTGCGGACAGAGACTAACAGTGCAGACAGAGACTGACAGGACGGACATAGACTGACAGTGCGGACAGAGATTAACAGTGCGGACAGAGACTGACCACGCGGATAGGGACTGACAGTGCGGACAGAGATTAACAGTGCGGACAGAGACTGGCAATCCGGACATAGACTGACAGTGCGGACAGAGACTGGCAGTGCGGACATAGGCTGACAGTGCGGACATAGACTGATAGTCCGGACAGTGCAGAAAGGGACGGACATTGCGGACAATGATTGACATTGCGGACAGTGATTGAGAGTGCGGACTGGGATTTTCAGTGCAGAGAGGGATTGACAGTGCAGATAGGGATTGAAAGTGCGCACATGGATTAACAGTGCGAACAGGGATTGACAGTGTGGACATAGACTGACAGTACGGACAGAGACTGACAGTGCGGACATAGATTGACAGTGCGGACAGAGACTGACAACGCGGACACAGACTGACAGTGCGGACAGTGACTGAGAGTGCAGACAGAGACTAACAGTACAGACAGAGATTGACAGTGTGGAAAGAGACTGGCAGTGGGGAATGAAAATGACAGTGCAGACAGAGACTGACAGTGCAGAAAGAGAATGACTGTTCAAACGGACAGAGAGTGCGGACATAGAGTGACAGTGCGGACATAGACTGATAGTCCGGACAGAGACTGACAGTGCGGACAGAGACTGATAGTGCGGAAATAGACTGACAGTGCGGACAGAGACTAACAGTGTGGAAAGAGACTGACCACGCGGACAGAGACTGACAGTGCGGACAGAGACTGACAGTGCGGACATAGACTGACAGTGCGGACATAGATTTACAGTGCGGACATAGACTGAAACTGCGGACATAGACTCAGAGTGTGGACATAGACTGACAGTGCGGACAGAGCCTAACAGTGCGGACAGAGTCTGACCACGCGGACAGAGACTAACAGTGCGGACAGAGACTAACAGTGCGGACAGAGACTGACAGGGCGGACGGAGACTGACAGTGCAGAAAGTGACTGACATTGCGGACATAGTCTGAAAGCCCGGACAGTGACTGACAGTCCGGACAGAGATTGACAGTGCGGAAATAGACGGACAGTGCGGAAAGAGACTAACAGTGTGGACAGACACTGACAGTCCGGACATGGACTGACAGTGCGGACAGAGACTGACAGTATTGACATTGACTGACAATGCGGACATTGACTGACAGTGCGGACGTAAACTGACAGTGCAGACATAGACTGACAGAGCGGACAGAGACTGACTGTGCAGAGAGGGACGGACAGTGCGGACAGAGACCGACAGGACGGACATAGACTGACAGTGCGGACAGAGACTAACAGTGCAGACAGAGACTGACAGGACGGACATAGACTGACAGTGCGGACAGAGATTAACAGTGCGGACAGAGACTGACCACGCGGATAGAGACTGACAGTGCGGACAGAGATTAACAGTGCGGACAGAGACTGGCAATCCGGACATAGACTGACAGTGCGGACATAGACTGGCAGTGCGGACATAGGCTGACAGTGCGGACATAGACTGATAGTCCGGACAGTGCAGAAAGGGACTGACATTGCGGACAATGATTGACATTGCGGACAGTGATTGAGAGTGCGGACTGGGATTTTCAGTGCAGAGAGGGATTGACAGTGCAGATAGGGATTGAAAGTGCGCACATGGATTAACAGTGCGAACAGGGATTGACAGTGTGGACATAGACTGACAGTACGGACAGAGACTGACAGTGCGGACATAGATTGACAGTGCGGACAGAGACTGACAGCGTGGACAGAGACTGACAACGCGGACACAGACTGACAGTGCGGACAGTGACTGACAGTGCAGACAGAGACTAACAGTACAGACAGAGATTGACAGTGTGGAAAGAGACTGGCAGTGGGGAATGAAAATGACAGTGCAGACAGAGACTGACAGTGCAGAAAGAGAATGACTGTGGAAACAGACAGAGAGTGCGGACATAGAGTGACAGTGCGGACATAGACTGATAGTCCGGACAGAGACTGACAGTGCGGACAGAGACTGATAGTGCGGAAATAGACTGACAGTGCGGACAGAGACTAACAGTGTGGAAAGAGACTGACCACGCGGAGAGAGACTGACAGTGCGGACAGAGACTGACAGTGCGGACATAGACTGACAATGCGGACACAGGCTGACAGTGCGGACAGAGACTGACAGTGCGGACATAGATTTACAGTGCGGACATAGACTGAAACTGCGGACATAGACTCAGAGTGTGGACATAGACTGACAGTGCGGACAGAGCCTAACAGTGCGGACAGAGTCTGACCACGCGGACAGAGACTAACAGTGCGGACAGAGACTAACAGTGCGGACAGAGACTGACAGGGCGGACGGAGACTGACAGTGCAGAAAGTGACTGACATTGCGGACGGACATAGTCTGAAAGCCCGGACAGTGACTGACAGTCCGGACAGAGATTGACAGTGCGGAAATAGACGGACAGTGCGGAAAGAGACTAACAGTGCGGACAGAGTCTGACCACGCGGACAGAGACTAACAGTGCAGACAGAGACTGACAGTGCGGACAGAGACTGGCAGTCCGGACATAGACTGACAATGCGGACATAGACTAAGAGCGCGGACATAGACTGACAGTGCGGACAGAGACTGACAGTGCGGACAGAGACTCAACACGCGGACAGAGACTGACAGTGCGGACAGAGACTAAAAGTGCGGACAGAGACTGACAGGGAGGACAGAGACTGATAGTCCGGGAAGTGACTGACAGTGCGTACATAGACTGACAGTGCGAACAGAGACTGACATTCCAGACATGGACTGACAGTGCGGACAGAGACTGACAGTGTTGACATAGACTGACAATGCGGACATAGACTGACAGTGCGGAGAGAGACTAACAGTGCAGACAGAGACTGTCCACGCGGACAGAGACTGACAGTGCGGACAGAGATTAACAGTGCCGCCAGAGACTGACAGTGCGGACATAGACTGGCAGTGCGGACATCGACTGACAGTGCGGACATAGACTGATAGTCCGGACAGTGCAGAAAGGGACGGACATTGTGGACAATGATTGACATTGCGGACAGTGATTGAGAGTGCGGACTGGGATTTTCAGTGCAGAGAGGGATTGACAGTGCGGACATAGACTGATGGTCCGGACATAGACTGATAGTGCGGACAGAGACTGACAGTGTGGACAGAGACTGACAGTGTGGACAGAGACTAACAGTGTGGAAAGAGACTGACCACGTGGACAGAGACTAACAGTGCAGACAGAGACTGGCAGTGCGGACAGAGAATGACAGTGCGGACAGAGACTGGAAGTCCGGACATAGACTGACAGTGCGGACAGAGACTGACAGTGTGGACATAGACTGACAATGCGAACATAGGCTGACAGTGCGGACATAGACTGACAGTGTGGACAGAGACTGACAGTGTGGACAGAGACGAACAGTGTGGAAAGAGACTGACCACGTGGACAGAGACTAACAGTGCAGACAGAGACTGGCAGTGCGGACAGAGAATGACAGTGCGGACAGAGACTGGCAGTCCGGACATAGACTGACAGTGCGGACAGAGACTGACAGTGTGGACATAGACTGACAGTGCGGACATAGACTGACAGTGCGGAAATAGACTGATAGTGCGGACATAGACTGACAGAGCGGACAGAGACTAACAGTGCAGAGAGGGACGGACAGTGCGGACAGAGACCGTCAGTACAGACATAGACTGACAGTGCGGAGAGAGACTAACAGTGCAGACAGAGACTGACCACGCGGACAGAGACTGACAGTGCGGACAGAGATTAACAGTGCGGACAGAGACTGGCAATCCGGACATAGACTGACAGTGCGGACATAGATAGGCAGTGCGGACATAGACTGACAGTGCGGACATAGACTGATAGTCCGGACAGTGCAGAAAGGGACTGACATTGCGGACAATGATTGACATTGCGGACAGTGATTGAGAGTGCGGACTGGGATTTTCAGTGCAGAGAGGGATTGACAGTGCAGATAGGGATTGACAGTGCGCACTCGGATTAACAGTGCGAACAGGGATTGACAGTGTGGACATAGACTGACAGGGCGGACAGAGACTGACAGTGCGGACATAGATTGACAGTGCGGACAGAGACTGACAGCGTGGACAGAGACTGACAACGCGGACACAGACTGACAGTGCAGACAGTGACTGACAGTGCGGACAGAGACTAACAGTACAGACAGAGATTGACAGTGTGGAAAGAGATTGGCAGTGCGGATTGAAAATGACAGTGCAGACAGAGACTGACAGTGCAGAAAGAGAATGACTGTTCAAACGGACAGAGAGTGCGGACATAGAGTGACAGTGCGGACATAGACTGATAGTCCGGACAGAGACTGACAGTGCGGACAGAGGCTGATAGTGCGGAAATAGACTGACAGTGCGGACAGAGACTAACAGTGTGGAAAGAGACTGACCACGCGGACAGAGACTGACAGTGCGGACAGAGACTGACAGTGCGGACAGAGACTGACAGTGCGGACATAGACTGACAATGCGGACATAGGCTGACAGTGCGGACATAGACTGAAACTGCGGACATAGACTCAGAGTGTGGACATAGACTGAGAGTGCGGACAGAGCCTAACAATGTGGATAGAGACTGACCACGCGGACAGAGACTAACAGTGCGGACAGAGACTTACAGGGCGGACGGAGACTGACAGTGCAGAAAGGGACTGACATTGCGGACATAGTCTGATAGCCCGGACAGTGACAGACAGTCCGGACAGAGATTGACAGTGCGGAAAGAGACAGACAGCGCGGAAAGAGACTAACAGTGCGGACAGAGTCTGACCACGCGGACAGAGACTAACAGTGCAGACAGAGATTGACAGTGCGGACAGAGACTGGCAGTCCGGACATAGACTGACAGTGCGGACAGAGAATGACAGTGCGGACATAGACTGACAGTGCGGACATAGACTGACAGTGCGGACAGAGACTGACAGTGCGGACAGAGACTGACAGTGCGGACATAGACTGACAGTGCGGACATAGACTCAGAGCGCGGACATAGACTGACAGTGCGGACAGAGACTAACAGTGTGGACGGAGACTCAACACGCGGACAGAGACTGACAGTGCGGACGGAGACTGATAGTCCGGGCAGTGACTGACAGTGCGGACATAGACTCAGAGCGCGGAAATAGACTAACAGTGCGGACAGAGACAAACAGTGCGGACGGAGACTCACCACGCGGACAGAGACTGACAGTGCGGACAGATGAACAGTGCGGACAGAGAATGACAGGGCAGACGGAGACTGATAGTCTGGACAGTGACTGACAGTGCGGACATAGACTGACAGTGCGGACAGAGACTAACAGAGCGGACAGAGTCTGACCACGCGGACAGAGACTGACAGTGTGGACAGAGACTAACAGTGTGGACAGACACTGACAGTCCGGACATGGACTGACAGTGCGGACAGAGACTGACAGTGTTGACATTGACTGACAATGCGGACATTGACTGACAGTGCGGACGTAAACTGACAGTGCAGACATCGACTGACAGAGCGGACAGAGACTGACTGTGCAGAGAGGGACGGACAGTGCGGACAGAGACCGACAGGATGGACATAGACTGACAGTGCGGACAGAGACTAACAGTGCAGACAGAGACTGACAGGACGGACATAGACTGACAGTGCGGACAGAGATTAACAGTGCGGACAGAGACTGACCACGCGGATAGAGACTGACAGTGCGGACAGAGACTGGCAATCCGGACATAGACTGACAGTGCGGACATAGACTGGCAGTGCGGACATAGGCTGACAGTGCGGACATAGACTGATAGTCCGGACAGGGCAGAAAGGGACTGACATTGCGGACAATGATTGACATTGCAGACAGTGATTGAGAGTGCGGACTGGGATTTTCAGTGCAGAGAGGGATTGACAGTGCAGATAGGGATTGAAAGTGCGCACATGGATTAACAGTGCGAACAGGGATTGACAGTGTGGACATAGACTGACAGTACGGACAGAGACTGACAGTGCGGACATAGATTGACAGTGCGGACAGAGACTGACAGCGTGGACAGAGACTGACAACGCGGACACAGACTGACAGTGCGGACAGTGACTGACAGTGCAGACAGAGACTAACAGTACAGACAGAGATTGACAGTGTGGAAAGAGACTGGCAGTGGGGAATGAAAATGACAGTGCAGACAGAGACTGACAGTGCAGAAAGAGAATGACTGTGGAAACGGACAGAGAGTGCGGACATAGAGTGACAGTGCGGACATAGACTGATAGTCCGGACAGAGACTGACAGTGCGGACAGAGACTGATAGTGCGGAAATAGACTGACAGTGCGGACAGAGACTAACAGTGTGGAAAGAGACTGACCACGCGGACAGAGACTGACAGTGCGGACAGAGACTGACAGTGCGGACATAGACTGACAATGCGGACATAGGCTGACAGTGCGGACATAGACTGACAGTGCGGACAGAGACTGACAGCGTGGACAGAGACTGACAATGCGGACACAGACTGACAGTGCAGACAGTGACTGACAGTGCGGACAGAGACTAACAGTACAGACAGAGATTGACAGTGTGGAAAGAGATTGGCAGTGGGGATTGAAAATGACAGTGCAGACAGAGACTGACAGTGCAGAAAGAGAATGACTGTTCAAACGGACAGAGAGTGCGGACATAGAGTGACAGTGCGGACATAGACTGATAGTCCGGACAGAGACTGACAGTGCGGACAGAGGCTGATAGTGCGGAAATAGACTGACAGTGCGGACAGAGACTAACAGTGTGGAAAGAGACTGACCACGCGGACAGAGACTGACAGTGAGGACAGAGACTGACAGTGCGGACAGAGACTGACAGTGCGGACAGAGACTGACAGTGCGGACAAAGACTGACAATGCGGACATAGGCTGACAGTGCGGACATAGACTGAAACTGCGGACATGGACTCAGAGTGTGGACATAGACTGAGAGTGCGGACAGAGCCTAACAGTGCGGATAGAGACTGACCACGCGGACAGAGACTAACAGTGCGGACAGAGACTTACAGGGCGGACGGAGACTGACAGTGCAGAAAGGGACTGACATTGCGGACATAGTCTGATAGCCCGGACAGTGATTGACAGTCCGGACAGAGATTGACAGTGCGGAAATAGAGAGACAGCGAGGAAAGAGAGCAACAGTGTGGACAGAGTCTGACCATGCGGACAGAGACTAACAGTGCAGACAGAGATTGACAGTGCGGACAGAGACTGGCAGTCCGGACATAGACTGACAGTGCGGACATAGAATGACAGTGTTGACATTGACTGACAATGCGGACATAGACTGACAGTGTGGACATTGACTGACAATGCGGACATGGACTGACAGAGCGGACAGAGACTGACTGTGCAGAGAGGGACGGACAGTGCGGACAGAGACTGACAGTACGGACATAGGCTGACAGTGCGGAGAGAGACTAAAAGTGCAGACAGAGACTGACAGTGCGGACAGAGACTGACAGTGCGGACAGAGATTAACAGTGCGGACTGAGACTGGCAATCCGGACATAGACTGACAGTGCGGACATAGACTGATAGTCCGGACAGTGCAGAAAGGGACTGACATTGCGGACAATGATTGACATTGCGGACAGTGATTGAGAGTGCGGACTGGGATTTTCAGTGCAGAGAGGGATTGACAGTGCAGATAGGGATTGACAGTGCTCACTCGGATTAACAGTGCGAACAGGGATTGACAGTGTGGACATAGACTGACAGGGCGGACAGAGACTGACAGTGCGGACATAGATTGACAGTGCGGATAGAGACTGACAGCGTGGACAGAGACTGACAACGCGGACACAGACTGACAGTGCGGACAGTGACTGACAGTTCGGACAGAGACTAACAGTACAGACAGAGATTGACAGTGTGGAAAGAGATTGGCAGTGGGGATTGAAAATGACAGTGCAGACAGAGACTGACAGTGCAGAAAGAGAATGACTGTTCAAACGGACAGAGAGTGCGGACATAGAGTGACAGTGCGGACATAGACTGATAGTCCGGACAGAGACTGACAGTGCGGACAGAGGCTGATAGTGCGGAAATAGACTGACAGTGCGGACAGAGACTAACAGTGTGGAAAGAGACTGACCACGCGGACAGAGACTGACAGTGCGGACAGAGAATGACAGTGCGGACAGAGACTGACAGTGCGGACATAGACTGACAATGCGGACATAGGCTGACAGTGCGGACATAGACTGAAACTGCGGACATCGACTCAGAGTGTGGACATAGACTGAGAGTGCGGACAGAGCCTGACAGTGCGGATAGAGACTGACCACGCGGACAGAGACTAACAGTGCGGACAGAGACTTACAGGGCGGACGGAGACTGACAGTGCAGAAAGGGACTGACATTGCGGACATAGTTTGATAGCCCGGAGAGTGACTGACAGTCTGGACAGAGATTGACAGTGCGGAAATAGACAGACAGCGCGGAAAGAGACTAACAGTGCGGACAGAGTCTGACCACGCGGACAGAGACTAACAGTGTAGACAGAGATTGACAGTGCGGACAGAGACTGGCAGTCCGGACATAGACTGACAGTGCGGACATAGACTGACAGTGCGGACATCGACTGACAGTGCGGAGAGAGACAAACAATGCAGACATAGACTGACCACGCGGACAGAGACTAACAGTGCGGACAGAGACTAACAGTGCGGACAGAGACTAACAGTGCGGACACAGACTCAGAGCGCGGACATCGACTAACAGTGCGGACATAGACTCAGAGCGCGGACATAGACTGACAGTGCGGACATAGACTGACAATGCGGACATATACTCAGAGCGCGGACATAGACTGACAGTGCGGAGAGAGACAAACAGTGCGGACATAGACTCAGACCGCGGACATAGACTGGCAGTGCGGACAGAGACTAACAGTGTGGACGGAGACTCAACACGCGGACAGAGACTGACAGTGCGGACGGAGACTGATAGTCCGGGCAGTGACTGACAGTGCGGACATAGACTGACAGTGCGGACATAGACTGACAATGCGGACATATACTCAGAGCGCGGACATAGACAAGCAGTGCGGACAGAGACAAACAGTGCGGACGGAGACTCACCACGCGGACAGAGACTGACAGTGTGGACAGAGAATGACAGGGCAGACGGGGACTGATAGTCTGGACAGTGACTGACAGTGTGGACATAGACTGACAGTGCGGACAGAGACTAACAGAGCGGACAGAGACTGACCACGCGGACAGAGACTGACAGTGTGTACAGAGACTAACAGTGTGGACAGACACTGACAGTCCGGACATGGACTGACAGTGCGGACAGAGACTGACAGTGTTGACATTGACTGACAATGCGGACATAGACTGACAGTGCCGGCATAGACTGACAGTGCGGACATTGACTGACAGTGCGGACATAGACTGACAGTGCAGACATAGACTGACAGAGCGGACAGAGACTGACTGTGCAGAGAGGGACGGACAGTGCGGACAGAGACCGACAGGACGGACATAAACTGACAGTGCGGAGAGAGACAAACAGTGCAGACAGAGACTGACCACGCGGACAGAGACTGACAGTGCGGACAGAGATTAACAGTGCGGACAGAGACTGGCAATCCGGACATAGACTGGCAGTGCGGACATAGGCTGACAGTGCGGACATAGACTGATAGTCCGGACAGTGCAGAAAGGGACTGACATTGCGGACAATGATTGACATTGCGGACAGTGATTGAGAGTGCGGACTGGGATTTTCAGTGCAGAGAGGGATTGACAGCGCAGATAGGGATTGACAGTGCGCACATGGATTAACAGTGCGAACAGGAATTGACAGTGTGGACATAGACTGACAGTACGGACAGAGACTGACAGTGCGGACATAGATTGACAGTGCGGACAGAGACTGACAGCGTGGACAGAGACTGACAACGCGGACACAGACTGACAGTGCGGACAGTGACTGACAGTGCGGACAGAGACTAACAGTACAGACAGAGATTGACAGTGTGGAAAGAGACTGGCAGTGGGGAATGAAAATGACAGTGCAGACAGAGACTGACAGTGCAGAAAGAGAATGACTGTGGAAACGGACAGAGAGTGCGGACATAGAGTGACAGTGCGGACATAGACTGATAGTCCGGACAGAGACTGACAGTGCGGACAGAGACTGATAGTGCGGAAATAGACTGACAGTGCAGACAGAGACTAACAGTGTGGAAAGAGACTGACCACGCGGACAGAGACTGACAGTGCGGACAGAGACTGACAGTGCGGACGGAGATTGATAGTCCGGGCAGTGACTGACAGTGCGGACATAGACTGACAGTGCGGACAGTGACTGACAGTGCGGACATAGACTGACAGTGCGGACAGAGACTCACCACGCGGACAGACACTGACAGTGCGGACAGAGACTAACAGTGCGGACAGAGACGAGCAGTGCGGACAGAGAATGACAGGGCAGACGGAGACTGATAGTCTGGACAGTGACTGACAGTGCGGACATGGACTGACAGTGCGGACAGAGACTAACAGAGCGGACAGAGTCTGACCACGCGGACAGAGACTGACAGTGTGGACAGAGTCTAACAGTGTGCACAGACACTGACAGTCCGGACATGGACTGACAGTGCGGACAGAGACTGACAGTGTTGACATTGACTGACAATGCGGACATAGACTGACAGTGCCGGCATAGACTGACAGTGCGGACATAGACTGACAGAGCGGACAGAGACTGACTGTGCAGAGAGGGACGGACAGTGCGGACAGAGACTGACAGTGCAGAGAGGGACGGACAGTGCGGACAGAGACCGACAGGACGGACATAGACTGACAGTGCGGAGAGAGACTAACAGTGCAGACAGAGACTGACCACGCGGGCAGAGACTGACAGTGCGGACAGAGATTAACAGTGCGGACAGAGACTGGCAATCCGGACATAGACTGACAGTGCGGACATAGACTGGCAGTGCGGACATAGGCAGACAGTGCGGACATAGACTGATAGTCCGGACAGTGCAGAAAGGGACTGACATTGCGGACAATGATTGAAATTGCGGACAGTGATTGAGAGTGCGGACTGGGATTTTCAGTGCAGAGAGGGATTGACAGTGCAGATAGGGATTGAAAGTGCGCACATGGATTAACAGTGCGAACAGGGATTGACAGTGTGGACATAGACTGACAGTACGGACAGAGACTGACAGTGCGGACATAGATTGACAGTGCGGACAGAGACTGACAGCGTGGACAGAGACTGACAACGCGGACACAGACTGACAGTGCGGACAGTGACTGACAGTGCGGACAGAGACTAACAGTACAGACAGAGATTGACAGTGTGGAAAGAGACTGGCAGTGGGGAATGAAAATGACAGTGCAGACAGAGACTGACAGTGCAGAAAGAGAATGACTGTGGAAACGGACAGAGAGTGCGGACATAGAGTGACAGTGCGGACATAGACTGATAGTCCGGACAGAGACTGACAGTGCGGACAGAGACTGAGAGTGCGGACATAGACTGACAGTGCGGACATAGACTGACAGTGCGGACAGAGACTGACAGTGCGGACATAGACTGACAGTGCGGACAGAGACTGACAGTGCGGACATAGACTGACAGTGCGGACAAAGACTGACAGTGAGGACATAGACTGACAGTGCGGACAGAGCCTAACAGTGCGGACAGAGTCTGACCACGCGGACAGAGCCTAACAGTGCGGACAGAGACTAACAGTGAGAACAGAGACTGACAGGGGGGACGGAGACTGACAGTGCGGACATAGACTGAAACTGCGGACATAGACGCAGAGTGTGGACATAGACTGACAGTGCGGACAGAGCCGAACAGTGCGGACAGAGTCTGACCACGCGGACAGAGCCTAACAGTGCGGACAGAGACTAACAGTGCGGACAGAGACTGACAGGGCGGACAGAGACTGAGAGTGCAGAAAGTGACTGACATTGCGGACATAGTCTGATAGCCCGGACAGTGACTGACAGTCCGGACAGAGATTAACAGTGCGGAAATAGACGGACAGTGCGGAAAGAGACTAACAGTGCGGACAGAGTCTGACCACGCGGACAGAGACTAACAGTGCGGACAGAGACTAACAGTGCTGACAGAGACTCAACACGCGGACAGAGACTGACAGTGCGGACAGTGATTAACAGTGCGGACAGAGACTGGCAATCCGGACATAGACTGACAGTGTTGACATTGACTGAAATTGCGAACATAGACTGACAGTGCGGACATAGACTGACAGAGCGGACAGAGACTGACAGTGGAGAGAGGGAAGGACAGTGCGGACAGAGACCGACAGTACGGACATAGACTGACAGTGCGGAGAGAGACTAACAGTGCAGACAGAGACTGACCACGCGGACAGAGACTGACAGTGCGGACAGAGATTAACAGTGCGGATAGAGACTGGCAATCCGGACATAGACTGACAGTGCGGACATAGACTGGCAGTGCGGACATAGACTGACAGTGCGGACAGAGACTGACAGCGTGGACAGAGACTGACAACGCGGACACAGGCTGACAGTGCAGACAGTGACTGACAGTGCGGACAGAGACTGACAGTGCGGACAAAGACTGACAATGCGGACAAAGGCTGACAGTGCGGACATAGATTGACAGTGCGGACAGAGACTGACAGTGCGGATAGAGACTGACCACGCGGACAGAGACTAACAGTGCGGACAGAGACTTACAGGGCGGACGGAGACTGACAGTGCAGAAAGGGACTGACATTGCGGACATAGTCTGATAGCCCGGACAGTGACTAACAGTCCGGACAGAGATTGATAGTGCGGAAATAGACAGACAGTGCGGAAAGAGACTAACAGTGCGGACAGAGTCTGACCACGCGGACAGAGACTAACAGTGTAGACAGAGATTGACAGTGCGGACAGAGACTGGCAGTCCGGACATAGACTGACAGTGCGGACAGAGAATGACAGGGCGGACATAGACTGACAGTGCGGACATAGACTGACAGTGCGGACATAGACTCAGAGCGCGGACAGAGACTGACAGTGCAGACAGAGACTAACAGTGTGGACGGAGACTCAACCCGCGGACAGAAACTGACAGTGCAGACGGAGACTGATAGTCCGGGCAGTGACTGACAGTGCGGACATAGACTGACAGTGCGGACAGTGACTGACAGTGCGGACGTAGACTCAGAGCGCGGACATAGACTAACAGTGCGGACAGAGACAAACAGTGCGGACAGAGACTCACCACGCGGACAGAGACTGACAGTGTGGACAGAGAATGACAGGGCAGACGGGGACTGATAGTCTGGACAGTGACTGACAGTGCGGACATAGACTGACAGTGCGGACAGAGACTAACAGAGCGGACAGAGTCTGACCACGCGGACAGAGACTGACAGTGTGGACAGAGACTAACAGAGCGGACAGAGTCTGACCACGCGGACAGAGACTGACAGTGTGGACAGAGACTAACAGTGCGGACAGACACTGACAGTCCGGACATGGACTGACAGTGCGGACAGAGACTGACAGTGTTGACATTGACTGACAGTGCGGACATAGACTGACAGTGCCGGCATAGACTGACAGTGCGGACATCGACTGACAGTGCCGGCATAGACTGACAGTGCGGACATTGACTGACAGTGCGGACATAGACTGACAGTGCAGACATAGACTGACAGTGCAGACATAGACTGACAGTGCAGACATAGACTGACAGTGCGGACATAGACTGACAGTGCGGACAAAGACTGACAGTGCGGACATAGGCTGACAGTGCGGACATAGACTGACAGTGCGGACAGAGCCTAACAGTGCGGACAGACTCTGACCACGCGGACAGATCCTAACAGTGCGGACAGAGACTAACAGTGCGGACAGAGACTGACAGGGGGGACGGAGACTGACAGTGCGGACATAGACTGAAACTGCGGACATAGACGCAGAGTGTGGACATAGACTGGCAGTGCGGACATAGGCTGACAGTGCGGACATCGACTGATAGTCCGGACAGTGCAGAAAGGGACTGACATTGCGGACAATGATTGACATTGCGGACAGTGATTGAGAGTGCGGACTGGGATTTTCAGTGCAGAGAGGGATTGACAGTGCAGATAGGGATTGAAAGTGCCCACATGGATTAACAGTGCGGACAGGGATTGACAGTGTGGACATAGACTGACAGTACGGACAGAGACTGACAGTGCGGACATAGATTGACAGTGCGGACAGAGACTGACAGCGTGGACAGAGACTGACAACGCAGACACAGACTGACAGTGCGGACAGTGACTGACAGTGCGGACAGAGACTGACAGCGTGGACAGAGACTGACAACGCAGACACAGACTGACAGTGCAGACAGTGACTGACAGTGCGGACAGAGACTAACAGTACAGACAGAGATTGACAGTGTGGAAAGAGACTGGCAGTGGGGAATGAAAATGACAGTGCAGACAGAGACTGACAGTGCAGAAAGAGAATGACTGTGGAAACGGACAGAGAGTGCGGACATAGAGTGACAGTGCGGACATAGACTGATAGTCCGGACAGAGACTGACAGTGCGGACAGAGACTGATAGTGCGGAAATAGACTGACAGTGCGGACAGAGACTAACAGTGTGGAAAGAGACTGACCACGCGGACAGAGACTGACAGTGCGGACAGAGACTGACAGTGCGGACATAGACTGACAATGCGGACATAGGCTGACAGTGCGGACATAGACTGACAGTGCGGACAGAGACTGACAGCGTGGACAGAGACTGACAATGCGGACACAGACTGACAGTGCAGACAGTGACTGACAGTGCGGACAGAGACTAACAGTACAGACAGAGATTGACAGTGTGGAAAGAGATTGGCAGTGGGGATTGAAAATGACAGTGCAGACAGAGACTGACAGTGCAGAAAGAGAATGACTGTTCAAACGGACAGAGAGTGCGGACATAGAGTGACAGTGCGGACATAGACTGATAGTCCGGACAGAGACTGACAGTGCGGACAGAGGCTGATAGTGCGGAAATAGACTGACAGTGCGGACAGAGACTAACAGTGTGGAAAGAGACTGACCACGCGGACAGAGACTGACAGTGAGGACAGAGACTGACAGTGCGGACAGAGACTGACAGTGCGGACAGAGACTGACAGTGCGGACAAAGACTGACAATGCGGACATAGGCTGACAGTGCGGACATAGACTGAAACTGCGGACATGGACTCAGAGTGTGGACATAGACTGAGAGTGCGGACAGAGCCTAACAGTGCGGATAGAGACTGACCACGCGGACAGAGACTAACAGTGCGGACAGAGACTTACAGGGCGGACGGAGACTGACAGTGCAGAAAGGGACTGACATTGCGGACATAGTCTGATAGCCCGGACAGTGACTGACAGTCCGGACAGAGATTGACAGTGCGGAAATAGAGAGACAGCGAGGAAAGAGAGCAACAGTGTGGACAGAGTCTGACCATGCGGACAGAGACTAACAGTGCAGACAGAGATTGACAGTGCGGACAGAGACTGGCAGTCCGGACATAGACTGACAGTGCGGACATAGAATGACAGTGTTGACATTGACTGACAATGCGGACATAGACTGACAGTGTGGACATTGACTGACAATGCGGACATGGACTGACAGAGCGGACAGAGACTGACTGTGCAGAGAGGGACGGACAGTGCGGACAGAGACTGACAGTACGGACATAGGCTGACAGTGCGGAGAGAGACTAAAAGTGCAGACAGAGACTGACAGTGCGGACAGAGACTGACAGTGCGGACAGAGATTAACAGTGCGGACTGAGACTGGCAATCCGGACATAGACTGACAGTGCGGACATAGACTGATAGTCCGGACAGTGCAGAAAGGGACTGACATTGCGGACAATGATTGACATTGCGGACAGTGATTGAGAGTGCGGACTGGGATTTTCAGTGCAGAGAGGGATTGACAGTGCAGATAGGGATTGACAGTGCTCACTCGGATTAACAGTGCGAACAGGGATTGACAGTGTGGACATAGACTGACAGGGCGGACAGAGACTGACAGTGCGGACATAGATTGACAGTGCGGATAGAGACTGACAGCGTGGACAGAGACTGACAACGCGGACACAGACTGACAGTGCGGACAGTGACTGACAGTTCGGACAGAGACTAACAGTACAGACAGAGATTGACAGTGTGGAAAGAGATTGGCAGTGGGGATTGAAAATGACAGTGCAGACAGAGACTGACAGTGCAGAAAGAGAATGACTGTTCAAACGGACAGAGAGTGCGGACATAGAGTGACAGTGCGGACATAGACTGATAGTCCGGACAGAGACTGACAGTGCGGACAGAGGCTGATAGTGCGGAAATAGACTGACAGTGCGGACAGAGACTAACAGTGTGGAAAGAGACTGACCACGCGGACAGAGACTGACAGTGCGGACAGAGAATGACAGTGCGGACAGAGACTGACAGTGCGGACATAGACTGACAATGCGGACATAGGCTGACAGTGCGGACATAGACTGAAACTGCGGACATCGACTCAGAGTGTGGACATAGACTGAGAGTGCGGACAGAGCCTGACAGTGCGGATAGAGACTGACCACGCGGACAGAGACTAACAGTGCGGACAGAGACTTACAGGGCGGACGGAGACTGACAGTGCAGAAAGGGACTGACATTGCGGACATAGTCTGATAGCCCGGAGAGTGACTGACAGTCTGGACAGAGATTGACAGTGCGGAAATAGACAGACAGCGCGGAAAGAGACTAACAGTGCGGACAGAGTCTGACCACGCGGACAGAGACTAACAGTGTAGACAGAGATTGACAGTGCGGACAGAGACTGGCAGTCCGGACATAGACTGACAGTGCGGACATAGACTGACAGTGCGGACATCGACTGACAGTGCGGAGAGAGACAAACAATGCAGACATAGACTGACCACGCGGACAGAGACTAACAGTGCGGACAGAGACTAACAGTGCGGACAGAGACTAACAGTGCGGACACAGACTCAGAGCGCGGACATCGACTAACAGTGCGGACATAGACTCAGAGCGCGGACATAGACTGACAGTGCGGACATAGACTGACAATGCGGACATATACTCAGAGCGCGGACATAGACTGACAGTGCGGAGAGAGACATACAGTGCGGACATAGACTCAGACCGCGGACATAGACTGGCAGTGCGGACAGAGACTAACAGTGTGGACGGAGACTCAACACGCGGACAGAGACTGACAGTGCGGACGGAGACTGATAGTCCGGGCAGTGACTGACAGTGCGGACATAGACTGACAGTGCGGACATAGACTGACAATGCGGACATATACTCAGAGCGCGGACATAGACAAGCAGTGCGGACAGAGACAAACAGTGCGGACGGAGACTCACCACGCGGACAGAGACTGACAGTGTGGACAGAGAATGACAGGGCAGACGGGGACTGATAGTCTGGACAGTGACTGACAGTGTGGACATAGACTGACAGTGCGGACAGAGACTAACAGAGCGGACAGAGACTGACCACGCGGACAGAGACTGACAGTGTGTACAGAGACTAACAGTGTGGACAGACACTGACAGTCCGGACATGGACTGACAGTGCGGACAGAGACTGACAGTGTTGACATTGACTGACAATGCGGACATAGACTGACAGTGCCGGCATAGACTGACAGTGCGGACATTGACTGACAGTGCGGACATAGACTGACAGTGCAGACATAGACTGACAGAGCGGACAGAGACTGACTGTGCAGAGAGGGACGGACAGTGCGGACAGAGACCGACAGGACGGACATAAACTGACAGTGCGGAGAGAGACAAACAGTGCAGACAGAGACTGACCACGCGGACAGAGACTGACAGTGCGGACAGAGATTAACAGTGCGGACAGAGACTGGCAATCCGGACATAGACTGGCAGTGCGGACATAGGCTGACAGTGCGGACATAGACTGATAGTCCGGACAGTGCAGAAAGGGACTGACATTGCGGACAATGATTGACATTGCGGACAGTGATTGAGAGTGCGGACTGGGATTTTCAGTGCAGAGAGGGATTGACAGCGCAGATAGGGATTGACAGTGCGCACATGGATTAACAGTGCGAACAGGAATTGACAGTGTGGACATAGACTGACAGTACGGACAGAGACTGACAGTGCGGACATAGATTGACAGTGCGGACAGAGACTGACAGCGTGGACAGAGACTGACAACGCGGACACAGACTGACAGTGCGGACAGTGACTGACAGTGCGGACAGAGACTAACAGTACAGACAGAGATTGACAGTGTGGAAAGAGACTGGCAGTGGGGAATGAAAATGACAGTGCAGACAGAGACTGACAGTGCAGAAAGAGAATGACTGTGGAAACGGACAGAGAGTGCGGACATAGAGTGACAGTGCGGACATAGACTGATAGTCCGGACAGAGACTGACAGTGCGGACAGAGACTGATAGTGCGGAAATAGACTGACAGTGCAGACAGAGACTAACAGTGTGGAAAGAGACTGACCACGCGGACAGAGACTGACAGTGCGGACAGAGACTGACAGTGCGGACGGAGATTGATAGTCCGGGCAGTGACTGACAGTGCGGACATAGACTGACAGTGCGGACAGTGACTGACAGTGCGGACATAGACTGACAGTGCGGACAGAGACTCACCACGCGGACAGACACTGACAGTGCGGACAGAGACTAACAGTGCGGACAGAGACGAGCAGTGCGGACAGAGAATGACAGGGCAGACGGAGACTGATAGTCTGGACAGTGACTGACAGTGCGGACATGGACTGACAGTGCGGACAGAGACTAACAGAGCGGACAGAGTCTGACCACGCGGACAGAGACTGACAGTGTGGACAGAGTCTAACAGTGTGCACAGACACTGACAGTCCGGACATGGACTGACAGTGCGGACAGAGACTGACAGTGTTGACATTGACTGACAATGCGGACATAGACTGACAGTGCCGGCATAGACTGACAGTGCGGACATAGACTGACAGAGCGGACAGAGACTGACTGTGCAGAGAGGGACGGACAGTGCGGACAGAGACTGACAGTGCAGAGAGGGACGGACAGTGCGGACAGAGACCGACAGGACGGACATAGACTGACAGTGCGGAGAGAGACTAACAGTGCAGACAGAGACTGACCACGCGGGCAGAGACTGACAGTGCGGACAGAGATTAACAGTGCGGACAGAGACTGGCAATCCGGACATAGACTGACAGTGCGGACATAGACTGGCAGTGCGGACATAGGCAGACAGTGCGGACATAGACTGATAGTCCGGACAGTGCAGAAAGGGACTGACATTGCGGACAATGATTGAAATTGCGGACAGTGATTGAGAGTGCGGACTGGGATTTTCAGTGCAGAGAGGGATTGACAGTGCAGATAGGGATTGAAAGTGCGCACATGGATTAACAGTGCGAACAGGGATTGACAGTGTGGACATAGACTGACAGTACGGACAGAGACTGACAGTGCGGACATAGATTGACAGTGCGGACAGAGACTGACAGCGTGGACAGAGACTGACAACGCGGACACAGACTGACAGTGCGGACAGTGACTGACAGTGCGGACAGAGACTAACAGTACAGACAGAGATTGACAGTGTGGAAAGAGACTGGCAGTGGGGAATGAAAATGACAGTGCAGACAGAGACTGACAGTGCAGAAAGAGAATGACTGTGGAAACGGACAGAGAGTGCGGACATAGAGTGACAGTGCGGACATAGACTGATAGTCCGGACAGAGACTGACAGTGCGGACAGAGACTGAGAGTGCGGACATAGACTGACAGTGCGGACATAGACTGACAGTGCGGACAGAGACTGACAGTGCGGACATAGACTGACAGTGCGGACAGAGACTGACAGTGCGGACATAGACTGACAGTGCGGACAAAGACTGACAGTGAGGACATAGACTGACAGTGCGGACAGAGCCTAACAGTGCGGACAGAGTCTGACCACGCGGACAGAGCCTAACAGTGCGGACAGAGACTAACAGTGAGAACAGAGACTGACAGGGGGGACGGAGACTGACAGTGCGGACATAGACTGAAACTGCGGACATAGACGCAGAGTGTGGACATAGACTGACAGTGCGGACAGAGCCGAACAGTGCGGACAGAGTCTGACCACGCGGACAGAGCCTAACAGTGCGGACAGAGACTAACAGTGCGGACAGAGACTGACAGGGCGGACAGAGACTGAGAGTGCAGAAAGTGACTGACATTGCGGACATAGTCTGATAGCCCGGACAGTGACTGACAGTCCGGACAGAGATTAACAGTGCGGAAATAGACGGACAGTGCGGAAAGAGACTAACAGTGCGGACAGAGTCTGACCACGCGGACAGAGACTAACAGTGCGGACAGAGACTAACAGTGCTGACAGAGACTCAACACGCGGACAGAGACTGACAGTGCGGACAGTGATTAACAGTGCGGACAGAGACTGGCAATCCGGACATAGACTGACAGTGTTGACATTGACTGAAATTGCGAACATAGACTGACAGTGCGGACATAGACTGACAGAGCGGACAGAGACTGACAGTGGAGAGAGGGAAGGACAGTGCGGACAGAGACCGACAGTACGGACATAGACTGACAGTGCGGAGAGAGACTAACAGTGCAGACAGAGACTGACCACGCGGACAGAGACTGACAGTGCGGACAGAGATTAACAGTGCGGATAGAGACTGGCAATCCGGACATAGACTGACAGTGCGGACATAGACTGGCAGTGCGGACATAGACTGACAGTGCGGACAGAGACTGACAGCGTGGACAGAGACTGACAACGCGGACACAGGCTGACAGTGCAGACAGTGACTGACAGTGCGGACAGAGACTGACAGTGCGGACAAAGACTGACAATGCGGACAAAGGCTGACAGTGCGGACATAGATTGACAGTGCGGACAGAGACTGACAGTGCGGATAGAGACTGACCACGCGGACAGAGACTAACAGTGCGGACAGAGACTTACAGGGCGGACGGAGACTGACAGTGCAGAAAGGGACTGACATTGCGGACATAGTCTGATAGCCCGGACAGTGACTAACAGTCCGGACAGAGATTGATAGTGCGGAAATAGACAGACAGTGCGGAAAGAGACTAACAGTGCGGACAGAGTCTGACCACGCGGACAGAGACTAACAGTGTAGACAGAGATTGACAGTGCGGACAGAGACTGGCAGTCCGGACATAGACTGACAGTGCGGACAGAGAATGACAGGGCGGACATAGACTGACAGTGCGGACATAGACTGACAGTGCGGACATAGACTCAGAGCGCGGACAGAGACTGACAGTGCAGACAGAGACTAACAGTGTGGACGGAGACTCAACCCGCGGACAGAAACTGACAGTGCAGACGGAGACTGATAGTCCGGGCAGTGACTGACAGTGCGGACATAGACTGACAGTGCGGACAGTGACTGACAGTGCGGACGTAGACTCAGAGCGCGGACATAGACTAACAGTGCGGACAGAGACAAACAGTGCGGACAGAGACTCACCACGCGGACAGAGACTGACAGTGTGGACAGAGAATGACAGGGCAGACGGGGACTGATAGTCTGGACAGTGACTGACAGTGCGGACATAGACTGACAGTGCGGACAGAGACTAACAGAGCGGACAGAGTCTGACCACGCGGACAGAGACTGACAGTGTGGACAGAGACTAACAGAGCGGACAGAGTCTGACCACGCGGACAGAGACTGACAGTGTGGACAGAGACTAACAGTGCGGACAGACACTGACAGTCCGGACATGGACTGACAGTGCGGACAGAGACTGACAGTGTTGACATTGACTGACAGTGCGGACATAGACTGACAGTGCCGGCATAGACTGACAGTGCGGACATCGACTGACAGTGCCGGCATAGACTGACAGTGCGGACATTGACTGACAGTGCGGACATAGACTGACAGTGCAGACATAGACTGACAGTGCAGACATAGACTGACAGTGCAGACATAGACTGACAGAGCGGACAGAGACTGACAGTGCGGACATGGACTGACAGTGCGGACAGAGACTGACAGTGCGGACATTGACTGACAGTGCGGACATGGACTGACAGTGCGGACATGGACTGACAGTGCGGACAGAGACTGACAGTGTTGACATTGACTGACAGTGCGGACATAGACTGACAGTGCAGGCATAGACTGACAGTGCGGACATTGACTGACAGTGCGGACATCGACTGACAGTGCAGACATAGACTGACAGTGCAGACATAGACTGACAGTGCAGACATAGACTGACAGTGCAGACATAGACTGACAGTGCAGACATAGACTGACAGTGCGGACATAGACTGACAATGCGGACAAAGGCTGACAGTGCGGACATAGATTGACAGTGCGGACAGAGACTGACAGCGTGGACAGAGACTGACAACGCGGACACAGACTGACAGTGCAGACAGTGACTGACAGTGCGGACAGAGACTAACAGTACAGACAGAGATTGACAGTGTGGAAAGAGATTGGCAGTGGGGATTGAAAATGACAGTGCAGACAAAGACTGACAGTGCAGAAAGAGAATGACTGTTCAAACGGACAGAGAGTGCGGACATAGACTGACAGTGCGGACAGAGACTGACAGTGCGGACATAGACTGACAGTGCGGACAAAGACTGACAGTGCGGACATAGGCTGACAGTGCGGACATAGACTGACAGTGCGGACAGAGCCTAACAGTGCGGACAGAGTCTGACCACGCGGACAGAGCCTAACAGTGCGGACAGAGACTAACAGTGCGGACAGAGACTGACAGGGGGGACGGAGACTGACAGTGCGGACATAGACTGAAACTGCGGACATAGACGCAGAGTGTGGACATAGACTGACAGTGCGGACAGAGCCGAACAGTGCGGACAGAGTCTGACCACGCGGACAGAGCCTAACAGTGCGGACAGAGACTAACAGTGCGGACAGAGACTGACAGGGCGGACAGAGACTGACAGTGCAGAAAGTGACTGACATTGCGGACATAGTCTGATAGCCCGGACAGTGACTGACAGTCCGGACAGAGATTGACAGTGCGGAAATAGACGGACAGTGCGGAAAGAGACTAACAGTGCGGACAGAGTCTGACCACGCGGACAGAGACTAACAGTGCAGACAGAGACTGACAGTGCGGACATAGACTGACAATGCGGACATAGACTAAGAGCGCGGACATAGACTGACAGTGCGGACAGAGACTAACAGTGCTGACAGAGACTCAACACGCGGACAGAGACTGACAGTGCGGACAGAGATTAACAGTGCGGACAGAGACTGGCAATCCGGACATAGACTGACAGTGTTGACATTGACTGAAATTGCGAACATAGACTGACAGTGCGGACAGAGACTGACAGTGCGGAAATAGACTGACAGTGCGGACATAGACTGACAGAGCGGACAGAGACTGACAGTGGAGAGAGGGACGGACAGTGCGGACAGAGACCGACAGTACGGACATAGACTGACAGTGCGGAGAGAGACTAACAGTGCAGACAGAGTCTGACCACGTGGACAGAGACCGACAGTGCGGACAGAGATTAACAGTGCGGACAGAGACTGGCAATCCGGACATAGACTGACAGTGCGGACATAGACTGGCAGTGCGGACATAGACTGACAGTGCGGACAGAGACTGACAGCGTGGACAGAGACTGACAACGCGGACACAGGCTGACAGTGCAGACAGTGACTGACAGTGCGGACAGAGACTGACAGTGCGGACAAAGACTGACAATGCGGACAAAGGCTGACAGTGCGGACATAGATTGACAGTGCGGACAGAGACTGACAGCGTGGACAGAGACTGACAACGCGGACACAGACTGACAGTGCAGACAGTGACTGACATTGCGGACAGAGACTAACAGTACAGACAGAGATTGACAGTGTGGAAAGAGATTGGCAGTGGGGATTGAAAATGACAGTGCAGACAGAGACTGACAGTGCAGAAAGCGAATGACTGTTCAAACGGACAGAGAGTGCGGACATAGAGTGACAGTGCGGACATAGACTGATAGTCCGGACAGAGACTGACAGTGCGGACAGAGGCTGATAGTGCGGAAATAGACTGACAGTGCGGACAGAGACTAACAGTGTGGAAAGAGACTGACCACGCGGACAGAGACTGACAGTGCGGACAGAGAATGACAGTGCGGACAGAGACTGACAGTGCGGACATAGACTGAAACTGCGGACATAGACTCAGAGTGTGGACATAGACTGAGAGTGCGGACAGAGCCTAACAGTGCGGATAGAGACTGACCACGCGGACAGAGACTAACAGTGCGGACAGAGACTTACAGGGCGGACGGAGACTGACAGTGCAGAAAGGGACTGACATTGCGGACATAGTCTGATAGCCCGTACAGTGACTGACAGTCCGGACAGAGATTGATAGTGCGGAAATAGACAGACAGCGCGGAAAGAGACTAACAGTGTGGACAGAGTCTGACCACGCGGACAGAGACTAACAGTGTAGACAGAGATTGACAGTGCGGACAGAGACTGGCAGTCCGGACATAGACTGACAGTGCGGACAGAGAATGACAGGGCGGACATAGACTGACAGTGCGGACAGAGACTGACAGTGCGGACATAGACTCAGAGCGCGGACATAGACTGACAGTGCAGACAGAGACTAACAGTGTTGACGGAGACTCAACACGCGGACAGAAACTGACAGTGCAGACGGAGACTGATAGTCCGGGCAGTGACTGACAGTGCGGACATAGACTGACAGTGCGGACAGTGACTGACAGTGCGGACGTAGACTCAGAGCGCGGACATAGACTAACAGTGCGGACAGAGACAAACAGTGCGGACAGAGACTCACCACGCGGACAGAGACTGACAGTGTGGACAGAGAATGACAGGGCAGACGGGGACTGATAGTCTGGACAGTGACTGACAGTGCGGACATAGACTGACAGTGCGGACAGAGACTAACAGAGCGGACAGAGTCTGACCACGCGGACAGAGACTGACAGTGTGGACAGAGACTAACAGAGCGGACAGAGTCTGACCACGCGGACAGAGACTGACAGTGTGGACAGAGACTAACAGTGCGGACAGACACTGACAGTCCGGACATGGACTGACAGTGCGGACAGAGACTGACAGTGTTGACATTGACTGACAGTGCGGACATAGACTGACAGTGCCGGCATAGACTGACAGTGCGGACATAGACTGACAGTGCCGGCATAGACTGACAGTGCGGACATTGACTGACAGTGCGGACATGGACTGACAGTGCAGACATAGACTGACAGTGCAGACATAGACTGACAGTGCAGACATAGACTGACAGAGCGGACAGAGACTGACAGTGCGGACATGGACTGACAGTGCGGACAGAGACTGACAGTGCGGACATTGACTGACAGTGCGGACATGGACTGACAGTGCGGACAGAGACTGACAGTGTTGACATTGACTGACAGTGCGGACATAGACTGACAGTGCCGGCATAGACTGACAGTGCGGACATTGACTGACAGTGCGGACATAGACTGACAGTGCAGACATAGACTGACAGTGCAGACATCGACTGACAGTGCAGACATAGACTGACAGTGCAGACATAGACTGACAGAGCGGACAGAGACTGACTGTGCAGAGAGGGACGGACAGTGCGAACAGAGACCGACAGGACGGACATAGACTGACAGTGCGGAGAGAGACTAACAGTGCAGACAGAGAGTGACCACGCGGACAGAGACTGAAAGTGCGGACAGAGATTAACAGTGCGGACAGAGACTGGCAATCATGACATAGACTGACAGTGCGGACATAGACTGGCAGTGCGGACATAGACTGACAGTGCGGACATAGACTGATAGTCCGGACAGTGCAGAAAGGGACTGACATTGCGGACAATGATTGACATTGCGGACAGTGATTGAGAGTGCGGACTGGGATTTTCAGTGCAGAGAGGGATTGACAGTGCAGATAGGGATTGAAAGTGCGCACATGGATTAACAGTGCGAACAGGGATTGACAGTGTGGACATAGACTGACAGTACGGACAGAGACTGACAGTGCGGACATAGATTGACAGTGCGGACAGAGACTGACAGCGTGGACAGAGACTGACAACGCGGACACAGACTGACAGTGCGGACAGTGACTGACAGTGCGGACAGAGACTAACAGTACAGACAGAGATTGACAGTGTGGAAAGAGACTGGCAGTGGGGAATGAAAATGACAGTGCAGACAGAGACTGACAGTGCAGAAAGAGAATGACTGTGGAAACAGACAGAGAGTGCGGACATAGAGTGACAGTGCGGACATAGACTGATAGTCCGGACAGAGACTGACAGTGCGGACAGAGACTGACAGTGCGGACAGTGACTGACAGTGCGGACATCGACTCAGAGCGCGGACATAGACTAACAGTGCGGATAGAGACAAACAGTGCGGACAGAGACTCACCACGCGGACAGAGACTGACAGTGCGGACAGAGACTAACAGTGCGGACAGAGAATGACAGGGCAGACGGAGACTGATAGTCTGGACAGTGACTGACAGTGCGGACATAGACTGACAGTGCGGACAGAGACTAACAGAGCGGACAGAGTCTGACCACGCGGACAGAGACTGACAGTGTGGACAGAGACTAACAGTGTGGACAGACACTGACAGTCCGGACATGGACTGACAGTGCGGACAGAGACTGACAGTGTTGACATTGACTGACAATGCGGACATAGACTGAAAGTGTCGGCAGCGACTTACAGTGCGGACATTGACTGACAGTGCGGACATAGACTGACAGTGCAGACATAGACTGACAGCGTGGACAGAGACTGACAACGCAGACACAGACTGACAGTGCGGACAGTGACTGACAGTGCGGACAGAGACTGACAGCGTGGACAGAGACTGACAACGCAGACACAGACTGACAGTGCAGAAAGAGAATGACTGTGGAAACAGACAGAGAGTGCGGACATAGAGTGACAGTGCGGACATAGACTGATAGTCCGGACAGAGACTGACAGTGCGGACAGAGACTGATAGTGCGGAAATAGACTGACAGTGCGGACAGAGACTAACAGTGTGGAAAGAGACTGACCACGCGGACAGAGACTGACAGTGCGGACAGAGAATGACAGTGCGGACAGAGACTGACAGTGCGGACATAGACTGACAATGCGGACATAGGCTGACAGTGCGGACATAGACTGAAACTGCGGACATAGACTCAGAGTGTGGACATAGACTGAGAGTGCGGACAGAGCCTAACAGTGCGGATAGAGACTGACCACGCAGACAGAGACTAACAGTGCGGACAGAGACTTACAGGGCGGACGGAGACCTACAGTGCAGAAAGGGACTGACATTGCGGACATAGTCTGATAGCCCGGACAGTGACTGACAGTCCGGACAGAGATTGATAGTGCGGAAATAGACAGACAGCGCGGAAAGAGACTAACAGTGCGGACAGAGTCTGACCACGCGGACAGAGACTAACAGTGCAGACAGAGATTGACAGTGCGGACAGAGACTGGCAGTCCGGACATAGAATGACAGTGCGGACAGAGAATGACAGGGCGGACATAGACTGACAGTGCGGACATAGACTGACAGTGCGGACATAGACTCAGAGCGCGGACATAGACTGACAGTGCAGACAGAGACTAACAGTGTGGACGGAGACTCAACACGCGGACAGAAAATGACAGTGCAGACGGAGACTGATAGTCCGGGCAGTGACTGACAGTGCGGACATAGACTGACAGTGCGGACAGTGACTGACAGTGCGGACATAGACTCAGAGCGTGGACATAGACTAACAGTGCGGACAGAGACTGACAGTGTTGACATTGACTGACAGTGCGGACATAGACTGACAGTGCCGGCATAGACTGACAGTGCGGACATAGACTGACAGTGCCGGCATAGACTGACAGTGCGGACATTGACTGACAGTGCGGACATAGACTGACAGTGCAGACATAGACTGACAGTGCAGACATAGACTGACAGTGCAGACATAGACTGACAGAGCGGACATGGACTGACAGTGCGGACAGAGACTGACAGTGCGGACATTGACTGACAGTGCGGACATGGACTGACAGTGCGGACAGAGACTGACAGTGTTGACATTGACTGACAGTGCGGACATAGACTGACAGTGCCGGCATAGACTGACAGTGCGGACATTGACTGACAGTGCGGACATAGACTGACAGTGCAGACATAGACTGACAGTGCAGACATAGACTGACAGTGCAGACATAGACTGACAGTGCGGACATAGACTGACAGTGCAGACATAGACTGACAGAGCGGACAGAGACTGACTGTGCAGAGAGGGACGGACAGTGCGGACAGAGACCGACAGGACGGACATAGACTGACAGTGCGGAGAGAGACTAACAGTGCAGACAGAGACTGACCACGCGGACAGAGACTGACAGTGCGGACAGAGATTAACAGTGCGGACAGAGACTGGCAATCCGGACATAGACTGACAGTGCGGACAGAGACCGGCAGTGCGGACATAGACTGACAGTGCGGACATAGACTGATAGTCCGGACAGTGCAGAAAGGGACTGACATTGCGGACAATGATTGACATTGCGGACAGTGATTGAGAGTGCGGACTGGGATTTTCAGTGCAGAGAGGGATTGACAGTGCAGATAGGGATTGAAAGTGCGCACATGGATTAACAGTGCGAACAGGGATTGACAGTGTGGACATAGACTGACAGTACGGACAGAGACTGACAGTGCGGACATAGATTGACAGTGCGGACAGAGACTGACAGCGTGGACAGAGACTGACAACGCGGACACAGACTGACAGTGCGGACAGTGACTGACAGTGCGGACAGAGACTAACAGTACAGACAGAGATTGACAGTGTGGAAAGAGACTGGCAGTGGGGAATGAAAATGACAGTGCAGACAGAGACTGACAGTGCAGAAAGAGAATGACTGTGGAAACAGACAGAGAGTGCGGACATAGAGTGACAGTGCGGACATCGACTGATAGTCCGGACAGAGACTGACAGTGCGGACAGAGACTGATAGTGCGGAAATAGACTGACAGTGCAGACAGAGACTAACAGTGTGGAAAGAGACTGACCACGCGGACAGAGACTGACAGTGCGGACAGAGACTGACAGTGCGGACGGAGACTGATAGTCCGGGCAGTGACTGACAGTGCGGACATAGACTGACAGTGCGGACAGTGACTGACAGTGCGGACATAGACTCAGAGCGCGGACATAGACTAACAGTGCGGACAGAGACAAACAGTGCGGACAGAGAGTCACCACGCGGACAGAGACTGACAGTGCGGACAGAGACTAACAGTGCGGACAGAGAATGACAGGGCAGACGGAGACTGATAGTCTGGACAGTGACTGACAGTGTGGACATAGACTGACAGTGCGGACAGAGATTAACAGAGCGGACAGAGTCTGACCACGCGGACAGAGACTGACAGTGTGGACAGAGACTAACAGTGTGGACAGACACTGACAGTCCGGACATGGACTGACAGTGCGGACAGAGACTGACAGTGTTGACATTGACTGACAATGCGGACATAGACTGACAGTGCCGGCATAGACTGACAGTGCGGACATTGACTGACAGTGCGGACATAGACTGACAGTGCAGACATAGACTGACAGAGCGGACATAGACTGACTGTGCAGAGAGGGACGGACAGTGCGGACAGAGACCGACAGGACGGACATAGACTGACAGTGCGGAGAGAGACTAACAGTGCAGACAGAGACTGACCACGCGGACAGAGACTGACAGTGCAGACAGAGATTAACAGTGCGGACAGAGACTGGCAATCCGGACATAGACTGACAGTGCGGACATAGACTGGCAGTGCGGACATAGGCTGACAGTGCGGACATCGACTGATAGTCCGGACAGTGCAGAAAGGGACTGACATTGCGGACAATGATTGACATTGCGGACAGTGATTGAGAGTGCGGACTGGGATTTTCAGTGCAGAGAGGGATTGACAGTGCAGATAGGGATTGAAAGTGCCCACATGGATTAACAGTGCGGACAGGGATTGACAGTGTGGACATAGACTGACAGTACGGACAGAGACTGACAGTGCGGACATAGATTGACAGTGCGGACAGAGACTGACAGCGTGGACAGAGACTGACAACGCAGACACAGACTGACAGTGCGGACAGTGACTGACAGTGCGGACAGAGACTGACAGCGTGGACAGAGACTGACAACGCAGACACAGACTGACAGTGCAGACAGTGACTGACAGTGCGGACAGAGACTAACAGTACAGACAGAGATTGACAGTGTGGAAAGAGACTGGCAGTGGGGAATGAAAATGACAGTGCAGACAGAGACTGACAGTGCAGAAAGAGAATGACTGTGGAAACGGACAGAGAGTGCGGACATAGAGTGACAGTGCGGACATAGACTGATAGTCCGGACAGAGACTGACAGTGCGGACAGAGACTGATAGTGCGGAAATAGACTGACAGTGCGGACAGAGACTAAAAGTGTGGAAAGAGACTGACCACGCGGACAGAGACTGACAGTGCGGACAGAGACTGACAGCGCGGACATAGACTGACAATGCGGACATAGGCTGACAGTGCGGACATAGATTTACAGTGCGGACATAGACTGAAACTGCGGACATAGACTCAGAGTGCGGACATAGACTGACAGTGCGGACAGAGCCTAACAGTGCGGACAGAGTCTGACCACGCGGACAGAGCCTAACAGTGCGGACAGAGACTAACAGTGCGGACAGAGACTGACAGGGGGGACGGAGACTGACAGTGCGGACATAGACTGAAACTGCGGACATAGACGCAGAGTGTGGACATAGACTGACAGTGCGGACAGAGCCGAACAGTGCGGACAGAGTCTGACCACGCGGACAGAGCCTAACAGTGCGGACAGAGACTAACAGTGCGGACAGAGACTGACAGGGCGGACAGAGACTGACAGTGCAGAAAGTGACTGACATTGCGGACATAGTCTGATAGCCCGGACAGTGACTGACAGTCCGGACAGAGATTGACAGTGCGGAAATAGACGGACAGTGCGGAAAGAGACTAACAGTGCGGACAGAGTCTGACCACGCGGACAGAGACTAACAGTGCAGACAGAGACTGACAGTGCGGACAGAGACTGGCAGTCCGGACATAGACTAACAGTGCGGACAGAGACTGACAGTGCGGACATAGACTGACAATGCGGACATAGACTAAGAGCGCGGACATAGACTGACAGTGCGGACAGAGACTAACAGTGCTGACAGAGACTCAACACGCGGACAGAGACTGACAGTGCGGACAGAGATTAACAGTGCGGACAGAGACTGGCAATCCGGACATAGACTGACAGTGTTGACATTGACTGAAATTGCGAACATAGACTGACAGTGCGGACATAGACTGACAGTGCGGAAATAGACTGACAGTGCGGACATAGACTGACAGAGCGGACAGAGACTGACAGTGGAGAGAGGGACGGACAGTGCGGACAGAGACCGACAGTACGGACATAGACTGACAGTGCGGAGAGAGACTAACAGTGCAGACAGAGTCTGACCACGTGGACAGAGACCGACAGTGCGGACAGAGATTAACAGTGCGGACAGAGACTGGCAATCCGGACATAGACTGACAGTGCGGACATAGACTGGCAGTGCGGACATAGACTGACAGTGCGGACAGAGACTGACAGCGTGGACAGAGACTGACAACGCGGACACAGGCTGACAGTGCAGACAGTGACTGACAGTGCGGACAGAGACTGACAGTGCGGACAAAGACTGACAATGCGGACAAAGGCTGACAGTGCGGACATAGATTGACAGTGCGGACAGAGACTGACAGCGTGGACAGAGACTGACAACGCGGACACAGACTGACAGTGCAGACAGTGACTGACATTGCGGACAGAGACTAACAGTACAGACAGAGATTGACAGTGTGGAAAGAGATTGGCAGTGGGGATTGAAAATGACAGTGCAGACAGAGACTGACAGTGCAGAAAGCGAATGACTGTTCAAACGGACAGAGAGTGCGGACATAGAGTGACAGTGCGGACATAGACTGATAGTCCGGACAGAGACTGACAGTGCGGACAGAGGCTGATAGTGCGGAAATAGACTGACAGTGCGGACAGAGACTAACAGTGTGGAAAGAGACTGACCACGCGGACAGAGACTGACAGTGCGGACAGAGAATGACAGTGCGGACAGAGACTGACAGTGCGGACATAGACTGAAACTGCGGACATAGACTCAGAGTGTGGACATAGACTGAGAGTGCGGACAGAGCCTAACAGTGCGGATAGAGACTGACCACGCGGACAGAGACTAACAGTGCGGACAGAGACTTACAGGGCGGACGGAGACTGACAGTGCAGAAAGGGACTGACATTGCGGACATAGTCTGATAGCCCGGACAGTGACTGACAGTCCGGACAGAGATTGATAGTGCGGAAATAGACAGACAGCGCGGAAAGAGACTAACAGTGCGGACAGAGTCTGACCACGCGGACAGAGACTAACAGTGTAGACAGAGATTGACAGTGCGGACAGAGACTGGCAGTCCGGACATAGACTGACAGTGCGGACAGAGACTGACAGTGCGGACATAGACTCAGAGCGCGGACATAGACTGACAGTGCAGACAGAGACTAACAGTGTTGACGGAGACTCAACACGCGGACAGAAACTGACAGTGCAGACGGAGACTGATAGTCCGGGCAGTGACTGACAGTGCGGACATAGACTGACAGTGCGGACAGTGACTGACAGTGCGGACGTAGACTCAGAGCGCGGACATAGACTAACAGTGCGGACAGAGACAAACAGTGCGGACAGAGACTCACCACGCGGACAGAGACTGACAGTGTGGACAGAGAATGACAGGGCAGACGGGGACTGATAGTCTGGACAGTGACTGACAGTGCGGACATAGACTGACAGTGCGGACAGAGACTAACAGAGCGGACAGAGTCTGACCACGCGGACAGAGACTGACAGTGTGGACAGAGACTAACAGAGCGGACAGAGTCTGACCACGCGGACAGAGACTGACAGTGTGGACAGAGACTAACAGTGCGGACAGACACTGACAGTCCGGACATGGACTGACAGTGCGGACAGAGACTGACAGTGTTGACATTGACTGACAGTGCGGACATAGACTAACAGTGCGGACATAGACTGACAGTGCCGGCATAGACTGACAGTGCGGACATAGACTGACAGTGCCGGCATAGACTGACAGTGCGGACATTGACTGACAGTGCGGACATGGACTGACAGTGCAGACATAGACTGACAGTGCAGACATAGACTGACAGTGCAGACATAGACTGACAGAGCGGACAGAGACTGACAGTGCGGACATGGACTGACAGTGCGGACAGAGACTGACAGTGCGGACATTGACTGACAGTGCGGACATGGACTGACAGTGCGGACAGAGACTGACAGTGTTGACATTGACTGACAGTGCGGACATAGACTGACAGTGCCGGCATAGACTGACAGTGCGGACATTGACTGACAGTGCGGACATAGACTGACAGTGCAGACATAGACTGACAGTGCAGACATCGACTGACAGTGCAGACATAGACTGACAGTGCAGACATAGACTGACAGAGCGGACAGAGACTGACTGTGCAGAGAGGGACGGACAGTGCGAACAGAGACCGACAGGACGGACAAAGACTGACAGTGCGGAGAGAGACTAACAGTGCAGACAGAGAGTGACCACGCGGACAGAGACTGAATGTGCGGACAGAGATTAACAGTGCGGACAGAGACTGGCAATCATGACATAGACTGACAGTGCGGACATAGACTGGCAGTGCGGACATAGACTGACAGTGCGGACATAGACTGATAGTCCGGACAGTGCAGAAAGGGACTGACATTGCGGACAATGATTGACATTGCGGACAGTGATTGAGAGTGCGGACTGGGATTTTCAGTGCAGAGAGGGATTGACAGTGCAGATAGGGATTGAAAGTGCGCACATGGATTAACAGTGCGAACAGGGATTGACAGTGTGGACATAGACTGACAGTACGGACAGAGACTGACAGTGCGGACATAGATTGACAGTGCGGACAGAGACTGACAGCGTGGACAGAGACTGACAACGCGGACACAGACTGACAGTGCGGACAGTGACTGACAGTGCGGACAGAGACTAACAGTACAGACAGAGATTGACAGTGTGGAAAGAGACTGGCAGTGGGGAATGAAAATGACAGTGCAGACAGAGACTGACAGTGCAGAAAGAGAATGACTGTGGAAACAGACAGAGAGTGCGGACATAGAGTGACAGTGCGGACATAGACTGATAGTCCGGACAGAGACTGACAGTGCGGACAGAGACTGATAGTGCGGAAATAGACTGACAGTGCAGACAGTGACTGACAGTGCGGACATAGACTGACAGTGCGGACAGTGACTGACAGTGCGGACATCGACTCAGAGCGCGGGCATAGACTAACAGTGCGGATAGAGACAAACAGTGCGGACAGAGACTCACCACGCGGACAGAGACTGACAGTGCGGACAGAGACTAACAGTGCGGACAGAGAATGACAGGGCAGACGGAGACTGATAGTCTGGACAGTGACTGACAGTGCGGACATAGACTGACAGTGCGGACAGAGACTAACAGAGCGGACAGAGTCTGACCACGCGGACAGAGACTGACAGTGTGGACAGAGACTAACAGTGTGGACAGACACTGACAGTCCGGACATGGACTGACAGTGCGGACAGAGACTGACAGTGTTGACATTGACTGACAATGCGGACATAGACTGAAAGTGTCGGCAGCGACTTACAGTGCGGACATTGACTGACAGTGCGGACATAGACTGACAGTGCAGACATAGACTGACAGCGTGGACAGAGACTGACAACGCAGACACAGACTGACAGTGCGGACAGTGACTGACAGTGCGGACAGAGACTGACAGCGTGGACAGAGACTGACAACGCAGACACAGACTGACAGTGCAGAAAGAGAATGACTGTGGAAACAGACAGAGAGTGCGGACATAGAGTGACAGTGCGGACATAGACTGATAGTCCGGACAGAGACTGACAGTGCGGACAGAGACTGATAGTGCGGAAATAGACTGACAGTGCGGACAGAGACTAACAGTGTGGAAAGAGACTGACCACGCGGACAGAGACTGACAGTGCGGACAGAGAATGACAGTGCGGACAGAGACTGACAGTGCGGACATAGACTGACAATGCGGACATAGGCTGACAGTGCGGACATAGACTGAAACTGCGGACATAGACTCAGAGTGTGGACATAGACTGAGAGTGCGGACAGAGCCTAACAGTGCGGATAGAGACTGACCACGCGGACAGAGACTAACAGTGCGGACAGAGACTTACAGGGCGGACGGAGACCTACAGTGCAGAAAGGGACTGACATTGCGGACATAGTCTGATAGCCCGGACAGTGACTGACAGTCCGGACAGAGATTGATAGTGCGGAAATAGACAGACAGCGCGGAAAGAGACTAACAGTGCGGACAGAGTCTGACCACGCGGACAGAGACTAACAGTGCAGACAGAGATTGACAGTGCGGACAGAGACTGGCAGTCCGGACATAGAATGACAGTGCGGACAGAGAATGACAGGGCGGACATAGACTGACAGTGCGGACATAGACTGACAGTGCAGACAGAGACTAACAGTGTGGACGGAGACTCAACACGCGGACAGAAAATGACAGTGCAGACGGAGACTGATAGTCCGGGCAGTGACTGACAGTGCGGACATAGACTGACAGTGCGGACAGTGACTGACAGTGCGGACATAGACTCAGAGCGTGGACATAGACTAACAGTGCGGACAGAGACTGACAGTGTTGACATTGACTGACAGTGCGGACATAGACTGACAGTGCCGGCATAGACTGACAGTGCGGACATAGACTGACAGTGCCGGCATAGACTGACAGTGCGGACATTGACTGACAGTGCGGACATAGACTGACAGTGCAGACATAGACTGACAGTGCAGACATAGACTGACAGTGCAGACATAGACTGACAGAGCGGACATGGACTGACAGTGCGGACAGAGACTGACAGTGCGGACATTGACTGACAGTGCGGACATGGACTGACAGTGCGGACAGA